>NC_038047.1:31732862-32332862 GCF_002211085.1 Panicum hallii
GCAAAACATAAGAAAACAGTACAACATTACATGGAAACAGCACATGAAACTAGCCTAGAACTAATCTACGCGTTACAACGATCACGTGGATATAAAGAACATCTAAAACGGAGCTAAAACGTGAAAACTGCGCTTAAAACAGGATCCAGGGACCTAATTGTAAGAAAAACAGGACTTCCAGGGGCTTCTGGACAAAAACCGAGGACTAAAACGTAATTAAAGCATAGACTCAGGGGCTAGCTGGTTAGAAACCTCAGGCTGGACGGCGGGTTAGATTTCCAGAGAAGCCAGGGGCCTAAACGCATAAAACAGGACCTATCCGTAATTATTTTTGACTCACGGGTGGACGGCGGGTTGATTCCTAGAAAACCCGGGGGTTCTTTAGCAAAAGAAGCGGCTGAAGCGTTATCTTCTATTCTGGATCGCTGGATTAAGATCGGACGGCTCAGATTAGATCCGTCCCGCGAAAGGGTATCTGCGGATCTGGACGCTCGGATCAAAATCGGACGGCTCAAGAGAGATCTAGGGCTTGCACTCACGCGGGCCACAGGATTTAAAACGTGTGGCTGAGATCTGCACCTGACCGAGATCTAATCCGATCCGTCGGTTTGAAATCGTGCGGCGCGGGTTGAGTACCGGTCTGGATCTAATCCAGACCGTTAGGATTGGATCGGACGGCGGACAGATCTCCGGCCGGTTCCGGCGGGGGAGAGGCGTCGGGCGCGGCGGAGGCTCGCCGGAGCACTTGCAATCGGGCGTTTCCGGCCTTAGTTCGGGACAAGGCTAGCACGGGGAGAGGGAGGTGAACACGGGGAACCCACTTGGGGCAAAAGGGAGCTGAAGCGGTGGCCGTAGCGGCCGGGCGACGGCGGCGTGCGGCTAGGGTACTCCGGTGAGCGCGCGCGGCCGCGGAGGAGCGGAACCGAGGGAAAAGAGAGGCGGGGGAGGATCCTTACCACCCCGGGGTGAGTTCCCGAGGCTTGGACGACGGCGGCGACCAACGAGGAGGCGGGACGGCGGCGGCCCGGGGCGCGCGGCGGCGGCGAGCGCGATTGGCGGCTAGGGTTAGGCGTGCGGGGTGTGGCGGCGACGGGGGAGAACCCTAGGTGCAGGCGGCGGCTTTGTAAGGCGGCTGCGGTGCCCTGGCGAGCGGGCCCAGAGGAAGAAGCTCGCCGGAATCCTCGGAGAGGGGGTTGCGCCGGGGAAGAAGCAGGGGAGGAGGGGGGGGATGACCGGTGGGTCCAGCTCGCCAGAGAGAGAGGGCGAGCGGGAGAGGGCGCTAGCTCGGGCTGAGGGGGAGATGGGCCTCGGCTTGGCCCACGCGGGGAGGAAGGGAGGGCCCGGGATGTAAGGAAAGAGGGAAGGGGGCCCAGGGGAGAAAAGAGAGGGGAGAGAGGGCCCGCGGACAGGGAGAGGAGGGGAGAGCTGGGCCCGAGGGAAGAGAGGGGGAAAGGAGAGTGGGCCGGGCTGGGAGAGGGTTGGGCTGCTTCTCTTTTATCCTTTCTTCTTTCCTTTTCTTTTCCTATACTCTACCCATTCAAACAAAACCTTTGAATTCAAATACCATTTGAATTCAAATCTACACCCTCAACACAAATAAAACAATGCTGCGGCATGAATGCACAAACACTTTAATCCTATGATAAATTTTATTTTCTTGCGTTATAAAATTACTTTAAATACGAGATAAACTAGAGAAAACCCTGAAAAATTTATTCGAGCCCAAATAAATTAATTAAAATTTGAGGAAATTACCTTAGGGTGTTACAAACCTACCCCCCTTACAGGAATCTCGTCCCGAGATTCGGATAGGCTAGCTAGCAAAGAGATCGGGAT
This sequence comes from Panicum hallii, assembly GCF_002211085.1. Classification (NCBI taxonomy): domain Eukaryota; kingdom Viridiplantae; phylum Streptophyta; class Magnoliopsida; order Poales; family Poaceae; genus Panicum; species Panicum hallii. Next base: position 31,734,699 of record NC_038047.1, read on the forward strand.
ACGTCTTCCTCAGCTCGTCTTCTCGCTCCCAAGTAGCCTCATCCTCCGTATGGTGACTCCACTGAACACGGCACATCTTGATCTTCTTATTCCTAGTAACCCTCTCAGATGTCTCCAGAATCTTCACCGGATGCTCAACATAGGTCAGATCCTCCTGCACATTCAACCCTTCTATCGGTGCTTGCTCTTCTGGCACTCTCAAGCACTTCTTCAGCTGAGACACGTGAAACACATCGTGCACTCCTGAGAGATTGAGTGGCAACTCCAGACGATATGCCACCTCACCTTTCCGTTCCAGCACCTTGAACGGACCAATGTACCGAGGAGCTAGCTTCCCTCTTATATTAAACCTGCGGATTCCTCTCATCGGCGAGACCTTCAGATATACATGATCACCCACTGCAAAGGTCAAATCTCGACGACGCACATCCGCATAACTCTTCTGACGAGTCTGAGCGACCCTCAGGTTCTCTCGCACCTGCTGCACCAACTGTTCGGCCTCCTCAACAATGTCCGGACCAAACACCTGCCTCTCGCCAATCTGATCCCAATACAACGGAGTCCTGCACTTCCTACCATACAGTGCCTCAAACGGGGATTTCTTCAGACTGGCCTGATAACTGTTGTTATAAGAAAACTCTGCATACGGCAGGCATTTATCCCAGCTGGTACCATACTGTATAGCGCAGGCTCGAAGCATATCCTCCAACACTTGGTTGGTTCTCTCTGTCTGCCCATCGGTCTGAGGATGATAAGCAGTACTGAACGCAGCTTCGTATCCAACGAATCATGCAACCGCTCCCAGAACCGTGAAGTAAACTGAGATCCTCGATCAGATATAATCTTCTTAGGAACACCATGCAGACAACAATCCTGGAGATGTACAACTCTGCGAGTCTAGCACCGGAGTAAGTAGTGTTCACCGGAATAAAATGAGCCACCTTCGTCAACCGGTCCACTACTACCCATATGGAGTTGTACCCTTCTGAGTACGAGGCAAGCCAACAATGAAGTCCATCGGTGATTTCCTCCCATTTCCACTCTGGAATCTTCAACGGCTGCAATAACCTGCTGGCCTCTGATGCTCTGCCTTGACACGCTGACAAGTGTCGCAGATAGCCACGTACTCCGCAACGGAACGCTTCATTCCAGACCACCAGAATCGTTCCTTCAGGTCGTAATACATCTTCGTACTGCCTGGATGGATAGAATACGCTGTATCATGAGCCTCACTCAGAATCAACTTCCTGAGTCATTCACATCCGGCACACATATACGACCCTTGTACCACAGGGTACCCTGATCATCCTCTCGGAAATGAGGAGCCTTGCCAATCTTGAGCAACTCACGAATCTCCTGCACTTCTGATCTTCCTTCTGATGCTGCCTGATTCTGCCTCTAGAGTGGGCTCCGCCTCGAACGATGTCCTGAGGTATGATGCAAGAAACCCAGACTCAACTGCTCAAACTCCTCCACAACTCCTGAGGCATCTGAAAAGCCACGGCCATGTTAACATAGCTCTTCCTGCTCAGAGCATCTGCTACAACATTGCCTTGCCCGGATGATATGAATCTCCAGGTCGTAATCCTTGACCAACTCTAGCCATCTTCTCTGCCGCATATTCAGCTCACTCTGAGTGAAAATATACTTGAGCTCTTGTGATCAGTGTAAATATCACACCTTGCCCAAACAAGTAATGCCTCCATATCTTCAGAGCATGCACAACTGCGGCTAACTCCAGATCATGAGTGGGATAATTCAGCTCGTGCCGGCGCAACTGCCGCGAGCATAAGCTATCACTCTGCCTTCCTGCATCAGACGCAACCAAGACCATCCCTCGAAGCATCACAATACACGGTGAACCTCTTGCTCTGGTCTGGCAGAGTAAGGACTGGGCCGTAGTCAACCTCTTCTTCAGCTCCTCGAAGGCCTCTGACGCCCATCAGTCCAAGAAAATCCACACCCTTCTCTAACAAGGAAGTCAAAGGCTTCGCAATCCTGGAGAAATTCTCGATGAACCTCCGATAATAACCTGCTAAGCCCAGAAAAGAGCGGACTTCCTTCACCGTCTGCGGTACAACCCAGTCAAGCACTCCTTACCTTCCGGGGTCCACAGCAATACCTCCCTTGGAGATAACATGACCGAGGAATGGAACCTCGTCAATCCAGAACTCGCACTTGCTGAGCTTGGCATACAGCTTGTGCTCTCTGAGCCTCTGCAACACAAGCTCAGATGCTTCTCATGCTCCGCTTCTGACTTGGAATATATCAAGATATCATCAATAAATATCACCACAAAGGTGTCCAGATAATCCATGAAAACCTTGTTCATCAGATGCATGAAGAAAGCGGAGCATTAGTCAAGCCGAAGGACATGACCGTATACTCGTATAACCCATACTTGCAGGTGAATGCCGTCTTCTGAATATCCTCAGGACGAATCTTCAGCTGATGATAACCCGAACGCAGATCAATCTTCGAGAACACACAAGCACCCTGAAGCTGATCAAAGAGATCCTCAATACGGGGCAATGGATGCTTGTTCTTGATAGTGACTGCATTCAGATCCCGATAATCGACGCACATCCTCTTCGCACCATCCTTCTTCTCTACAAGCAACACAGGAAAAGCCCAAGGAGAGAAACTGCGACGGATATAACCCTTAGCTAGCAACTCGTCGACAGTCTTCTTAACCTCCTCATGTTCGACAGGAGCCATACGATAGGGCCTCTTAGCAATAGGAGCTGTGCCAGGCAAGAGATCAATAGAAAACTCAATGTCGCGATCAGGCGGCATACCTGGCAAATCATCCGGAAAGACATCCGGGAATTCAGACACCACGCGAATACCATCCGTGGGTCTAGCCTCCATCTGATGAAGAAATCCGGAAGGCTCCGTAGCTCCAACAGTAACCTCCTGACCATCCGGTGCTGACAGAAGAACCCTCCTCTGAGCACAATCTATCCGGACTCCCCATTTAGCAAGAGTCTCCATCCCCAGGATCACATCAATACCCTTGGAGCCAAGCACCATCAGATTCGCACTGAAATCTACCCCCCTTATAGCCACACTGACTCTGGGACAGAAGACATGAGACCTCAACTGCCCTCCCGGTGAAGATACTATCATGCACCTCTTTAATGTGCTAGTAGAAATGCCATGATGCTCAACAAAAGATGGGTGATGAAAGAATGTGTAGCACCAGTATCAAAAAGCACTGTAGCAGGATGGCATTAACCATGAACGTACCAATAACCACGTTGGGAGCCTCGGCCGCTGACTCGGCCGTCACGTGGTTCACCCTGCCCTGAGCTGGGGCCTTGGGCGGTGCTGCACGCCCTTGCTGTCCCGCCTGCGCCTTCCGAGGGCAGACGTTGGCGTAGTGCCCTGGCTCGCCGCAGTGGAAGCACACTCGAGGAAGTGCCGGAGCCTGCTGCCCAGGAGGAGGAGTGGGTGCCCCTGCCTCTGAGCTGGTGGAGCCGGAGGCGCCGGAAGCCTCTGACCCTGTCCCGCCTGCTGCTGCTGCTGAGGACGAGGCGGGTACTGCTGCCGCTGCTGGTACTGCTGGGGCGGCCTCTGCTGCTGCTGCTGCGGAGGGTACTGGTAGCGGGGACGGGTGTTGCTGCCCGAAGGGGATGGAGCCATCTTCCTCTTCTTATCCTCAATCTCCCGGCGCTTGCGCTCGGTGTTGAGGGCCGCATCAACCAGCTGGTTGAAGTTGTCGAAGCGGTGGTTCAGCAGCGCATACTGGATGTGATCATCCAGTCCCTCCTTGAAGTACTCCTGCTTATCGCTATCACGAGCGACGTCAGCAGGGGCGTAGCGGGCAAGCTGAAGGAAACGGTCACGATACTCCGTCACCGTCATAGATCCCTGAAATAACGAACACAGATAACAAGGATAGAAATCGCTTCATTGATCAGGTTTACCAAAAGAAATCGAGGATGGATCAAGCTCAAAAGAAATGGTAGGGAATTCCGTTGAATTTCACCTGCTTAAGAGCACGGAACTCCTTCTGCTTCATCTTCATGATGCCCTCAGGAATGTGATGGTTCCTGAAACGCTCGCGGAACTGGTCCCACGTGAGGGCCTCACGATCCCGAGCGGGTAGGACTCCCACCAGTCAAGAGCGGAACCTCGCAGCTGCCCTGCTGCGTACAGAACCCGCTCCCGGTCGTCGCACTGCGCAACAACCAACTGGCGCTCCACCGAACGAAGCCAGTCGTCCGCCTGGAGTGGGTCCGTGGCGTGAGAGAAGGTCGGAGGGTGACCTCTCAGAAAATCCGCACGCCTGTCACGGGGCTGAGGCGGCGGAGGAGGCGGTGGCTGAGCGTGGATCTGCTGCAGAGCCTGAACTGTGTTGTTCAGGGTAGCCATCATCTGCATCTGGAGCTGGAAGAACTGCTCCGGGGTCAGTGGTGGCGGCATCGGCAGCGGCTGACCGGTACCCTGGTCGTTCTGTTCCTGCTGGTCAGGACCGGAACCGGTGCGCCTGGTGTTCACCATCTGATTGCAACAAACGAAATTTATGAGAATCAGATACCGTGCAGCTGCGGAAATGAAACTTCGGAAAGAGATGTCAGAAAGAAAGGAATATAGGTTTTACCCCCAACGTTCTAACTCAATTTTTATTATTTAGTTCAAGTTGGGTTAGGTCGATTTGCATGAACAAGTTTAACTACTAGCCTATGCAATCAACCAAAAATCCAAATCAAACATTTGCACAATAACAAACATTCAATATTCACAACTTAGTCGAGTTTTCCACACTACTCGACTAACACACTCGTTCTAGCGTATTTTTATCGGGACAACTTAAACTTATAACTTACAAGATTATGCGACTCAGGCCAACGTCTAAGGAAAGATCAAGCTATAGACTCAAGGAATGGGAGCAGAAAAACGATGGTTGAGGATTTGCGGAGGCGAGCAAGAGAACAGAAGTCCTAAACTCGGCCAATTCTACCTAGGCTTCGTCCTACAGTCGACATGGCTCTGATACCAATCTGTCACACCCGATTTATAAGAACATAAATCGAGCAATCATATATGCGCCAGGATCAAGTCACGCATATATACAACAGATCATCAAGATATCACAACACATGTCACGAATAACATTAATATAAATCGTAAACGAATCATAAATGAATTATTTTATTACAACCGAATCAAGAATCGGTTCAAGAGTTGCGGAAGCGTAAAAGAGATACATGAAGAGCTGGGCGCCACAGGGACGTCGACTGGGAGACAAACGCCTAGAAGTCGTCGAAGCCGCTGACGTAGTCCTCCACATTGCCGGGCACTGAGCAGCAGTCGAAGATATCCAAAATAGAACAGAAGAGTAGAGAGGCAAGTGTGAGTACAAACTCGTACTTAACAAGTATAACACGAGCATGAGGCTCTAAGGTTAGCTGACTCAACTGCATTAGCTTTTAGTCTTGGCAAATTTTATTTAAGCTAATTACTACAAGTGGATGAATTACCATAAACCCAATTGCATAATAAATTAATCAATATTAATTAAGAACTACTGAGAACCATCCAAACCAACACCACCCGGGGAATCGCCCTCGTCAAAGGTTGATAACCCCACTAATCAGACGGAGGATCTGGGCTGCTCATGACTGTGAGCACAGCTGATATATCAGTTTTACACTCTCGAGAGGTTGCACAACTTTACCCACAAGTCGTGAGCTACGCTAGTTGTTCATCACACTTCCTTAGGTGAGATGGCTAGCAAGCACACTACGAGACCGTTACAAAGGATCACGTTGGTAAGGTGTAACCGCTAAGGATTCTGGATCAGCGACGATGGGGCCCACCTCCGGGGGTACAAGACACACAGCACAGACCAAGCCGGAGGAGCAGGGACCATTGAAGCTTACCACCCCTCTTGCCCACGCAGGTAAGTTACTCCCGAACCAACACGACCTAATTAGTAAGTCAAGACCGTCCCATTCCAGTCTTGTGGTTGCGCGGTTGTCCCAGGTTGTCGCTCTATGAACCGGTCCTTATGGAGAGTGGCCAACCAAGCACTAAGCACCGTGCTGGCCCCCTAAACCATGTTTCTAACAAAAACATATTTTTAGGACGCACAAACCACTCAAGCACACAGCACAGAGGGTCGGCTCCAGAATTAAGTTGCATAAGACCATTAACAAAATTAATTAAAAAGGACCAAGTGTGTCATAGCGCAGCAACCTAGCACAACTAACCAAAATGCAACCCAAAGGATATATATAGGATATAAAGTGGCTAGGAAAGTCCTTATAGGTATACAGTATTAAAATGCAGTATGAACTTGTATTAAAAAGTGATAGGAGGTTCATGTTATACTTGCCTTCCTCGTACTCTCCTGGCTGCTGCTCGAAGTGTTCGGAAGACGGCTGCTCCTGGTACTGCTCCAAAGGCTCCGCGTCTACTCACGATCGTCAAACATAGTCCACACATACACACATGCACAAACGATAGCAAAACATAAGAAAACAGTACAACATTACATGGAAACAGCACATGAAACTAGCCTAGAACTAATCTACGCGTTACAACGATCACGTGGATATAAAGAACATCTAAAACGGAGCTAAAACGTGAAAACTGCGCTTAAAACAGGATCCAGGGACCTAATTGTAAGAAAAACAGGACTTCCAGGGGCTTCTGGACAAAACCGAGGACTAAAACGTAATTAAAGCATAGACTCAGGGGCTAGCTGGTTAGAAACCTCAGGCTGGACGGCGGGTTAGATTTCCAGAGAAGCCAGGGGCCTAAACGCATAAAACAGGACCTATCCGTAATTATTTTTGACTCACGGGTGGACGGCGGGTTGATTCCTAGAAAACCCGGGGGTTCTTTAGCAAAAGAAGCGGCTGAAGCGTTATCTTCTATTCTGGATCGCTGGATTAAGATCGGACGGCTCAGATTAGATCCGTCCCGCGAAAGGGTATCTGCGGATCTGGACGCTCGGATCAAAATCGGACGGCTCAAGAGAGATCTAGGGCTTGCACTCACGCGGGCCACAGGATTTAAAACGTGTGGCTGAGATCTGCACCTGACCGAGATCTAATCCGATCCGTCGGTTTGAAATCGTGCGGCGCGGGTTGAGTACCGGTCTGGATCTAATCCAGACCGTTAGGATTGGATCGGACGGCGGACAGATCTCCGGCCGGTTCCGGCGGGGGAGGGGCGTCGGGCGCGGCGGAGGCTCGCCGGAGCACTTGCAATCGGGCGTTTCCGGCCTTAGTTCGGGACAAGGCTAGCACGGGGAGAGGGAGGTGAACACGGGGAACCCACTTGGGGCAAAAGGGAGCTGAAGCGGTGGCCGTAGCGGCCGGGCGACGGCGGCGTGCGGCTAGGGTACTCCGGTGAGCGCGCGCGGCCGCGGAGGAGCGGAACCGAGGAAAAAAGAGAGGCGGGGGAGGATCCTTACCACCCCGGGGTGAGTTCCCGAGGCTTGGACGACGGCGGCGACCAACGAGGAGGCGGGACGGCGGCGGCCCGGGGCGCGCGGCGGCGGCGAGCGCGATTGGCGGCTAGGGTTAGGCGTGCGGGGTGTGGCGGCGACGGGGGAGAACCCTAGGTGCAGGCGGCGGCTTTGTAAGGCGGCTGCGGTGCTCTGGCGAGCGGGCCCAGAGGAAGAAGCTCGCCGGAATCCTCGGAGAGGGGGTTGCGCCGGGGAAGAAGCAGGGGAGGAGGGGGGGGATGACCGGTGGGTCCAGCTCGCCAGAGAGAGAGGGCGAGCGGGAGAGGGCGCTAGCTCGGGCTGAGGGGGGAGATGGGCCTCGGCTTGGCCCACGCGGGGAGGAAGGGAGGGCCCGGGATGTAAGGAAAGAGGGAAGGGGGCCCAGGGGAGAAAAGAGAGGGGAGAGAGGGCCCGCGGACAGGGAGAGGAGGGGAGAGTTGGGCCCGAGGGAAGAGAGGGGAAAAGGAGAGTGGGCCGGGCTGGGAGAGGGTTGGGCTGCTTCTCTTTTATCCTTTCTTCTTTCCTTTTCTTTTCCTATACTCTACCCATTCAAACAAAATCCTTTGAATTCAAATACCATTTGAATTCAAATCTACACCCTCAACACAAATAAAACAATGCTGCGGCATGAATGCACAAACACTTTAATCCTATGATAAATTTTATTTTCTTGTGTTATAAAATTACTTTAAATACGAGATAAACTAGAGAAAACCCTGGAAAATTTATTCGAGCCCAAATAAATTAATTAAAATTTGAGGAAATTACCTTAGGGTGTTACAACCAGCCGCCGGGGTTTGCGATCCCCAGCAAGGAGGGTAAGGCGCTATGTCTGCGCAAGGCCCTCTATGGCTTGCGGCAGGCCCTGAGGGCGTGGAACGCCAAGCTGGATTCCACGCTCAAGGGGATGGGCTTCGAGCAAAGCCCGCACGAGGCGGCCATCTACCGGCGGGGCAAAGGAGGCAATGCCCTGCTGGTGGGTGTCTACGTTGATGACTTGGTGATCACCGGCACCAAGAATGCGGAGGTGGCGGCGTTCAAGGAGGAGATGAAGGCCACCTTCCAGATGAGCGACCTGGGGCCTCTCTCCTTCTACCTGGGGATCGAGGTGCACCAGGACGACTCCGGGATCACACTTCGACAGACCGCCTACGCCAAGCGCGTCGTCGAGCTCGCTAGGCTCATCGACTGCAACCTAGCTCTTACTCCGATCGAGGAAAGGCTGAAGCTGAGCCGTGACAGCACGGCGGAGGAGGTAGACGCTACTCAGTACCGGCGTCTTGTGGGGAGCCTCCGCTACCTCGCCCACACACGGCCGGACTTGGCGTTCTCCGTCGGCTACGTCAGTCGGTTCATGCAGCGACCGACGACGGAGCACCAGCAGGCCGTGAAGAGGATCATTCGCTATGTTGCGGGGACTCTCGACCATGGTCTCCACTACCCGAGGTGCCCTGGAGCGGCACACTTCGTCGGGTACAGCGACAGCGACCACGCCGGCGACATCAACACCAGCAAGAGCACGAGCGGGATCCTCTTCCTCCTCGGCAAGTGCCTCGTGAGCTGGCAGTCGGTCAAGCAGCAGGTGGTGGCCTTGTCCAGCTGCGAGGCCGAGTACATAGCGGCCTCCACCGCGTCGACTCAGGCGCTCTGGCTCGCTCGACTGCTTGGTGATCTACTCGGCAGAGACACTGGAGCAGTGGAGCTCAGGGTGGACAGCAAGTCCGCTCTGGCCTTGGCGAAGAACCCCGTTTTCCACGAACGGAGCAAGCACATCCGGGTGAGGTATCACTTCATCCGAGGTTGCTTGGAGGAAGGAAGCATCAAGGCGAGCTACATCAACACCAAGAATCAGCTTGCGGATCTGCTCACCAAGCCCCTTGGGAGGATCAAGTTCCTTGAGCTTTGCTCCAGGACTGGGATGGTCCAATCTTCCTACAAGATGGCCCAATCTTCCCACAAGACGACGCACAAGATTTAGGGGGAGAATGATGGATAAGTCCTTGCTGCTGATCTTTGTGGTCCTTAGCAGCAGTTAGCATCTTGTAGTCCTTAGTCCTTAGCAGCAGTTAGCATCTTGTAGTCCTTAGCATCTTGGACTGCAGGCATCTTGGACTGTAGGACAGCAGTTACTGTCCTCTCTAGGACAGCAGTTAGTGTCCTCTCTAGGACAACAGTTAGACTAATGTTAGACTAGCATTATTGGCCTCGTTGCTGCCCAGCAGCCTGCTGTATATATATGTGGCCACCCCTCCCGTTGGAAGGCATGGCATTGTGAGTGTGAATGAAGAAAAATCCAGAAAACTTCCCCAACTTGAGTGTCATCCTCTCAGGTCAATAAGAGTGAAAATTGAGCTACTAGCACCATCAACGGACGATACGAATTGTCCTTCATAGCCATCTTCAGAACCAGTGAGTCCATTTCAAGATCACCGTATCTTACTCATACCGAGGTGCAGCTTTGGCCCCTTGCAGGCACGCTCTTATTTCTGCTTGAAGAGCATTTGTTTGGTGCGATAAATTGCCAGCCCTGGCACAGATTACTTCTCCATCTCCATCCCGTATCACATATCCCCACCCTCCTTCACCTGTGCTAGCCGAGAAAGCTCCATCAGAATTGATCTTAACAAAGTCATCAGTTGGTTTCTGCCAACTCTGAATTGCCTTGCTTATGCACACTTTTTCGGTGGCTTCCAGATGCAGAAATTCCTCTGCATTTCTCTGAATCAAGTATATTAGGTCCTGCGACTCTCTTCTCTTCTCCCCTTCTCTGATTCTGTTCCTTTCATTCCACCAATGCCAAAGCAAAACAACCAATTTCATTTGCACCTCCCCGTTCAACTGCAAGATATGGTGAATAACCTCTAAGGGCGAGCTTTTGCCTGCCAGCAGCTCTCGCTGATCCTCCATCTGCACCCCTTACCAGACAGCTCTGACATGTTTACACTTGAAGAACATGTGCCCACCATCTCCAATCAGTCTGTTACATACCACACAACGTGTATCTACCTCCGTGCCCCTATGCTCCAGCACTCGCCTCAAAGCCAAGCTGTTGTGCGCAAACCTCCATAAAAAGTGCCTTATTTTGCTAGGGCACTTTATTTTCCACAACTTCTTCAACTCCAGATTAATCGCAGGCCCGCCACTCGAGGATGATGCGACTCCCCTCCTGGTACTCCTCTTCTCATGGTCATTCTGAACTCTGTATGCTGATTTGACCGAGAAGTTGCCTCTGTTGTCATAGTGCCACGCCACTAGATCATCCAGATCATGGTGCGCCGGAGTCGACAGAACAATGTCCACATCTTGTGGCCAGAAAGTTTGCCGACCCAACTTATTATCCCATTCACTAGTAGCCGGATCAATCAACTCCTCCACAGGACTCAAGACATTGTGCCCCTTCGGTGTTATTGGTTTTCTGGACCACTCCTAGGAAGCAATGGATCTGACCATATATGTATACTGCTTCCATTACCCACTCGCCATATCACACCTCTATTCAACATATCAATACCTTTCAGAATGCTCCTCCATGTATATGACATGTTTCTGCCTGCTTTTGCTTGAAGAACATCGCTATTTGGGAAATACCTCGCCTTCAGAACTTTTGCACACAAGGAGTCTGGAGCCCCTAGTTAGTCCCCCTTCACATGCACCCGACGTGTGCGATACTCTATAAACGGAGCCCCTAGTTTGTGTGCCAATATCCACAATCCCTGCTTGATACTCCCTGCTGTCTGCCAAATGCAGCAACTCGTAAACCATATGTGCTTGTAATGCCTAGATTCTGCTCAGGGCTTATCAAATGCGAACGTGATCTTATCAAATCGTCAAGTAGAATATATGAATCAAATGTCGTGATATGACGCCAAACAAGGAGCACTCTAGCTGTAGAAAGAAAAATAGCTCCACTCCACCAACTCCAGATTTTTTCAGCTCCACTCCACCAACTCCAGTAAAATAAGGAGTTGTTCTGTGTGTTTGGTTGATTGGCTAACTCCAGCTCTACAAAAGGGAGGGTTTGGAAAGAATAGTCTTTTTTGCCCTTTCTTTTTTTCCCGTGCTATAGTCTTCGCTACAATAACCGAAAATGTAACATGCAACATTACTTTGCAAAGTGAGAATAGTATTCTTTTTGCATAGATAATTTGCAAGTTCACATGCAAAATTAGAATAATAAACTTTGCCGATTAGTTCCAACCAAGAGAAAGTGCGGTGGCCAGCTCATCATGAAATACATCTATAGACGGAGCGTTGATTGCGGATGTTGACCCATCAGACGCCGATGATGAAACCGTATATTTGTTGTATCTTTCAAGTATTTGTTGTATCTTTCCAGTTTAAGACACAGCACAAGTGATAATCAAAATCAGATGGAAATTTCAGAAATCGTCATAACCAACTTTGGATTAAGTTCAGATGATGTTTCATAGAGACATTGCACTATCTGTAGGTTCTGAAATGAAGTTTGGGGATAGAACTGTACAGTTAAACAAGCACTAAGCATTCAAAAAAATCAATGATGATCAACACACACATTGAACTGTCAACACGAGGTCTCCGGAAACTTCACACGAGGTCCCGCTGAATGCAATATGGTTTTCTGCTTGCAATTGCGCATTGTACCAAGCTTTTCATTTTCTGAACGAGGATTCGATTCGTACACCATTCATGTGAAGTAATACAAGCACACATGGCATGAAAGATATCAGCTGGGTGCTGAGACGGCCTGGTATCAATTTTGGGTTGTGTGAACATCTTTTTAATAAAGTTTTTGAGAATATTTCCATATTTTGCTGGTTTTTATTCTCAATTTCCTAGAGCAAATCCAGTGCTTTTGGAAATTCCTGGAAATCTCTTTTCATGAGTTCTCTTATTTTTAGTTGGACTCATCACGTTCCAAAATATTTATGAGATTTTTTCCGAATTTTTGGAGCTTTGGAGTATTTTTCACGGCCTAAAAATCAATTCTGAACTTCTCTGGAATTTTTTGAATCCCGAAATTAATCAATTCCGAAAATAATAAAATATCTCATGTGTTTGCACCCATCTAAACCCTAACAATATTTATATGCTGCCGATCTGCGCGACGCGCTGGTTACAAAAGTACAGCCTTTTTCGCAGCTACCGCTCGTAGCCTCCTACATCTAAAGCCAAAGTTTTGCACAACTAGAGTTCCGGCGAACTCTCCGGCGAGCTTTTTTGACCAAACCGTCGCGTTCCGGCATCAACAATCTACACCACATGGTACCTCTCTTCGTTGTCTACGCCGTAGTGTCTTTCGTTTCATCAATCCGTCACCGTTTGACCATCCCCCTTCGTTTTTGTTTTTCCGGTGAACTTCACGGCGAGCTCCTCCATGAACGCATTGAAGCTTCTTCTTGGTGTGACCGGTGTCACTGGGCCACACAAGTCCCCGTGCACGAGCTCGAGCCTCTCCTTGGCTTGGAAGCTCATCTGCTGGGGAAAGGGGAGCCGCCTCTACTTCGTCAACACGCAGACGTTGCAGAACTGCTCCATGTGGTCGAGGCATGGCAAGCCTAGCACCATCTCCTTGGCACTGAGCTACTTCAGGGCCTCGAAGTGAGGGTGCCCGAAGCGCTCATGCCACTGCTACTGTCGGTGTTTTTACCGTCGGCCTACCTAGGGATATCCTAAGGTAGGTGATTATTTGATGAGGAATCACCGGATCTGGAACTTGAAGGTGAACGCAAGGACACAAGACACAAATTTAGACTGGTTCGGGCCGCTAGAGTATATTGCACCCTGCGCTTGGGTGTTGAGTTGCCTGTTGGCTGCTCTCTGTTGGTTCTCTGTTGGTTCTCTGCCTATCTAGGTATCCCTGCCCTCCTTTATATATCTCAGGGGATGGAGTTCCTAGTAGGATTCCAAGGTAGGAGTCCTAGTAGGATTACAAGGTAGGAGTCCTAGTAGGATTACAACGTATGAGTCCTAATAGGATTATAGTGGAATCCTAGTAGGAATCAGACTTCTTTTTCCTCACGGGTAGCTTCCTTTTGGTACCCAGGGGATCTATCCCTGACAAGCCCCCGAGCTCTTCATAGCCGAGTACTGCGGGCATTTCGAGTACTTCTGAAGTAGTCTTCGGCTTCTTCTGAAACTCCGTCTTGAAGGTCTTCTTCGAGTACTTCCTTGGTTGCATCGAGGCTATGAGGTGCTCATGCCCCGAATAGCTTCAAGTCTTCTTTTGTATGGGGTGCGATGGAAAATCGCACTCCATATGGAGTAGCCCTCGAGCCTTAGGTTAAATCGAAGAATCAAGCTGAGGGTCAAATTAGTCTTGAATCTTCTTTTCTTATGCTTCGAGTACATTCAAAAAATAAGTAGTCGATGACACGTATCCTGCAGCCCCCGAGCCTTGAATCCAAAACCCTTAAGTTTAGAAAAAGGATCCAAAAATCGTTGAATTGGTATTACTCTGAAATCCTGAGAAAAACTCTTTGCCTTCTGCACAGTGAAATTGAGCCTCCCGCTGGTTTATTTAACCATGCGGTGACTTAGGGTTTCTTCTGCACTCTCAGTCTTCATATGAGTCGTCTTCGAGTAGTTTTGTGGCGTCCAGTCCCCGAGCTTATGAGCCAGGAGAGCAGAAGGAGCCATGTCGAGTAGTGTGCATCGCCCAGCCCCTGAGCCTGGAAACTAGCGGAATTGTGATGGCACGCCGTGCTGCCTGGAGGCTTGTTGCCGAAGCTTGATCTGAAAAAAGACAATGCATACATTATGTAGCATAATGCGAAGATACCGAGTAGTACTCAGTAATAATGTGAAGACACCAAAATTTACTCGGTGTAAAAATTGCTGTGTCGATATCTTTTTTAGGCTATTTAAATCTCCTGAGTAGTCCACTCTTTACATTCCCCCGGTCCCAGTTTAGCCTTCGCCCATAGCATGTACGAGTCGCTTAGGTCTCTTGCCTTCGCTCATACAAGACGGTCGCTTAGGTCATGACTGGAGACTCGAGGTTTCATGGATTAAGGCATTTGCTACTCGAGTAGATTAGCGACCATTAAGAGGAGACAACAAGCAGAAAGTAGTCGTCATGCGACAAAGAGGATGTGCAGTGCGCAAAAGGTAGTCGGCGAAGTGTAGCTCTGGAGAGTTTCAATGCCCATCGAGAGTCGTACACGAATAATTAGTCGGCGAAGTGTAGCTCTGAAGGGTTTCATGGCCATCGAGAGATGTACACGGATAAGTAGTCGGCGAAGTGTAGCTCTGGAGGGTTTCATACCCATCAAGAGACGTACACGGATAAGTAGTCGGCGAAGTGTAGCTCTGGAAGGTTTCAATGCCCGTTGAGAGACGTACACAGATAGATAGTCGATCCTGGTGTAGCCCCTGAGGGTTTCATACCCGTCAAGAGGCGTACCCAAAAAGGTAGCCGATCTTGTGAAGAACAAGTCGGAAAAGGTACAAGTCACTTAGCTTGATTCGTGGACGAATGTCGACGAAGCCGTGGAGCTCGTTGATGGAGCTACGACAGTTTGTTAATGAAGCTCAACTAGTCGGAGTCAATTCCGACTAGTTATCAAGTCAAGACGAGTAGTTGATGTAGTCGTTGCTGTGAGGCTCCCCCTCGACTAGTTTCTAGTCAAGACAAGTATTCGAAATAGTCATCGGCGGGCCGCCGATCATCCTCGCGAAGTCGAAGTGATCGCCGGCGGGCCGCCGAGCCTTCTCGCGAAGTCGAAGTAGTCGCTAGCGGGCCACCGAGCTTCCTCGCGAAGTCGAAGTAGTCGAACCCGTCGCTGCTGCGCGCGGACATTGCGGCACAAGCTAAAGTTGAACCGGGTCGTCGAGGTTGACGGCTGCGGTGCATCGACGTTGCAGCGCGAGGTAAAGTCGAGCCGGGTAGTCGAGGTCGATGTAGCTGTTCGCTGAAGGATCCGATCTCGAACTTGATGAATCGATCCGCCGATGCATATGTACAAAGTAGCAATCCATCGCCTTGAGTGGATTGATGTTGATGAAGAGGTCCTTCAAATTCGCCCAATGATCGCGACGATCGGCCCCACGGTGGGCGCCAGCTGTCGATGTTATTACCGTCAGCCTACGTAGGGATACCCTAAGGTAGGTGATTATTTGGTGAGGAATCACCGGATCTGAAACTTGAAGGTGAATGCAAGGACACAAGACACAAATTTGGATAGGTTCGGGCCGCTAGAGTAGCGTAATACCCTACGTCCTGTTTTGGGGTGTTGTATATTGCGCCCTACGCTTGGGTGTTGCGTTGCCTGTTGGCTGCTCTCTGTTGGTTCTCTATTGGTTCTCTGCCTATCTAGGTATCCCTATTCTCCTTTATATATCCTAGGGGACGGGGTTCCTAGTAGGATTACAAGGTAGGAGTCCTAGTAGGATTACAAGATATGAGTCCTAATAGGATTACAGTGGAATCCTAGTAGGAATCAGACTTCTTTTTTCTCACGGGTAGCTTCCTTGCGGTACCCAAGGGACCTATCCTTGACAGCCATGCCTCATCGTTTCGACGAGCAGTGAGGCAGAGAGGTTGTGCCACCTGCACATTAAAGATGTAGAGTCGATTTGTGCCTCTGGTTACCTTGGCAACAAGGCGATGATGGCAATCCAGAATCCTCAAGACTCCGTCCTTGATCTCCACGCACAAACCATTCTCATCCAGCTGTCCCAAGCTGATGATAGAGTTCCTCAATGCGGGAATAGACTCTGGTGAGTAGCCTGTGCTCACCAGACTCGATGGTGAAGAAGATGGAGCCGATGCCCTTGATCTCCATGCCAGAGGCATCCCCAAACTTGACAGAGCCTCGGACGCTGGGGTCAAGCTCGATGAAGAACTCCCGCCGACCGGTCATGTGATGGGTGGCACCGATGTCGGGGCACCACCCGTCAGTCTTGTCATTGTTGGAGGCGTCGCCGAGAAAGGCGTGTGCCCTCGGCTCGTGAAGGTGGAGGAAAGCCGCTGCGGCCGATGCCGCTAGAGGTAGCTCGATGCTTGCGTGTGCCAGGAGCAGAGCCGCCAGGAGCAGAGCCGGCTCCTCCTCCTCCACCTGTGCGATGTGGGCCTAGCCGCGTCATGGCTGTCGATAGTCCTTGGCCCAATGGCCAACCCTGCCGTAGTTGTGGCAAGCGTCATCTCGTGCCGGCTTGTGCGGGCCGCCCAGCGGCACCACCCTCAGCACGTCCTCGCACCCCGGCCTAGGCGCCTCAGCGCGCCTTGCGCTGCTTGCCGCGCTTGCTGCCGCCTGACGAGGAGGAGGGCTCCCCCTTCCTCCTGTCACCCTAGCAGGCCTCCAACTGTTCCGGAGTGAGATGGAGCTTCCCGCCAATGGTAATAGGCCCCGAGAGAGGCTGTGGCTCATCGCTGTCGACGACTTGAGGCAGCGGAAGAGCTTCTCAATAGCTCTCTCCTTGTCGTAGGTGTCATCACCGTACTACACCATCTTCTGTAGCAGAGTGTTGAGACGAAGAGCAAAGTCATCAACGTCCTCACCTGGCTTGAAGGCCAGATTCTCCCACTCCTTGCGAAGTGCCTACAGTGTGGACTTGCGGGCGCGGTTGTTGCCGATGCGTGCCGCAGCGATGGCATCCGAGGCCTCACTGGCAATCTGCTTCTTGGAAAGCGAGAACTGCATCTCTGGCGGGACTGCAGCAATGAGGGCATCCAGCGCCTATCGATCCTTGTCGTAGTCGACGTCGCCGTACCGAACTGCCTCCCACATGTGCGGCACTTGGAGCCTTACCCTCATCATCGCGGCCCACTCGACATAGTTGGTCTTGGTGAGGGTAGGCCACCCACCACCGAGGCCAATATCCCTGGCAACAGCCTGGATCCCGTGGTGACCATGGCGCTGTCTATAAAGGCCGCGATCTCCGTCGACCCGGCCGCCGCCGCCGGGAGCGTGATTGCCACGCACGTCCCCACTAGGAGCACCGCCGGTGCGTCCACGCCCATCTGGGCTGCCGCCACCGCGCTCATGGGGGTGCTGCCATCGACGAAGGCAGAGCTGCTGATGCTACTGCCGCATAGAGCCTTAAGCTCCACTGCTGCCGCACGTGCTGCATCTGCCGCCGCCGCTGCTTCCACTTCCACCCTTGCTGCTACCAGTTCCGCTGCCGCCAGCCTTGACGTCGTCGCTGCCACCGCAACGGTCTCTGCCGCCGCTCGCTCGTGTTCCTCTGCCATGGCGAGCTCGGCCTCCTGCCGGTGCCGCACGCTCAGGGCGACCGAGCGCTGAAACTATCCTTCGGACATGGCGTGCTAGTGGGGGGCTGTTGCGTGGGGAGGAGGCTGCCTCAAATGAGCTGCTGCCCGTCTGCGCAGGGGAAGAGAGGTGAGCAGGGACAGCCAGTGTTCCTGCTTCCGGTTGAGGACAAAGGGAGGCGTGGGAAGGAGATGAGTAAGAGATATTTAAGATACAGAATAGAATGGATACCAGTTGTTAGCATAATGTAGAGTTGTAGCCAAGAAATCCCCAAGATATATAACTTGAAAAAAAATCCTGTAATACTATGCCCTCATACAAAACCAAACAGTTATGTAACTTTACAAGTTACACATCAGCCTCAAAGGACCAATCCAGAAGCAGTTTTAAATTTAAGCCATACTTGCCAGTCGAAAAATCAACAACATACTAATACCAGACTGCTTTACACACAGCAGCTGGGGGGAAAAACTCAGACTAACAGCTGCCTAAGAAAATATTGCACTCCAAAGCCTGCTTCAGGCCACACCCACAGGTTCAGCAAATTCATAGACAAACAACATTAAACCATATCAATCACTTGTCAGATCATACACAATGCCTTATTACAAAATGTTGACCTGAAAGGCGACAAATTTTCCAAAGCATGCAAATAATGTTAGTATCGAAACTCTTACTCTCATCGAGAGGATGACACTAGGAGTTGGGGCAATTTTCTGATTTATTTCTCACACAATGCCATACCCACCTGAGGAATTGAGGATACATATTTATAGCTGGATAAGACAGCCAAGCATATGCTGAGATGCTAGTCTATGATGCTAGTCTAAATACTAGTGATACTTAGTCTAAGATGTTGTTCTAAAAACTAGTCTAAGATGCTAAATGTTGTCATGATAGATGCTGTTCTGGTAGATGCTGTCCTGATTGGGGCAGCAAGACCACCATGCCGAGGACTGCAAAGACCAACAGTACAAAGACTTATCCCATCAAATAACAGGTTTAATCATCAAAGGCATTCTAGATTTTGCATAGCTTGATTCTACATATCATTCAACTGATTGCCAATAAAAGAAAGTAAACACATGTCGAGCATACTGATGTTCCCATGACCAAAAAAAAAAACACTTAAGATCAGAAGGAAGTTATTCATCAGCAGGAAAAACCCATGTCAGAAATTGGCGTTTGCGCTGCAGCTCTGCCATCACAGCCTCTGGCAGCAATGGCGTGATATCCCCGTTTCTCATGTTGTACACGCTATAGTCGGCAAGAGGATCCATAGGGTGACCTAGGTCGTTTTGCCTATATGGTTGGTCAAAAGCCCTATGCATGAAGTAGATGCAATCCTCACGAACTCCACCTGTAAATTGGCTACCAAGGACTGACTTGGAGCATTGTAAACCAAGGAAGAGTGCCTGTCCACCCAAACTCTCCACCTTCACCCACTGTCAAGGGATGGTGGCAAGGTTTGCCTCAAAGACCTCAAACCGGAAAGTCCTGTCGTGGTCTCCCAGCCGAGGCTTCCATGGAAAGCTCATTCACCGCCTGACCATCAACAGCCTGCCATCAGATTCTGCTAGGTAACACCGGACCACGCACCCAGGAGGCATGTCTTTTGGGTCGAATACTTGCGGCTGATTGGGGTCATGGCAAAAGTATATGTTTTGCTGCTTGGGGTCATCAGCGATGCACGGACGGAAGGCTTGCGAGAATTTTGGGTTGCTGAGGCCACAGACATCAAGCTTCATGATGTGAAGCCCTTCATCATATGTGAGAGCGTAGAGGTCCGCATGGAAGAAGGCAATATCAGAGATCCTCGTTAGAATGTTAGATAGATGGTCCAAAGGACGCTCTGTACGCATGCTGATGCTGATCGCATCATGATCCTTGCCAGGAGCCACAGCAACGCTGTATCCTTCTGTAATTATGGTTGCGACAAGGGGACCCGGCGTAGGACCGACTGGAGAGAATAGGATTTTCACCTTAACATGCCCCTCTCGGATCAAAGATGGACCGTAGACGGTAGAACTGTCGATCTCTCGGCGCTCAGCAGGGCCCAGCTTCGGGAGCGGGAGCGTCAGACCGGTGAGAGGGTTCATCAGAGGGCATCCGCCGTCGTGGTGCACGAGGAAGGCCAGGTTGTCGACGGGGAGGTAGCAGAAGTCGACACCCTGGCGGAGGATGGGCCCGCAGCGGACGGGGGCGCCGGGATGGTCGACGAGGCTGCCGTCATGGAGGCGAACCATGGGAGCGGCGGGGGCAGCAGCGGGTGCCGCCGGGCGGCGGCGCCGGAGCGCCAGGGGCGGCAGACGGCGCGGAGGCGGACGCGGTCGCCGAGGGACGGCAGGCGCCTGAGAACCTGGCCCAGGAGGTCCTCCTGGAGCTCCTCCCACGACGACGGAATCCCCGCCGACGCCATGTTCCTCGGCTCCCGTCCGGCGGCCACAACGAAATCGCTTCCTACTAGCAGTTCACAACAAAAACGCTCAAGAACCGAATGCGAAATTCACAGTTGAAACAAGCAAGCGGGTAGGAAACATTCCCGAACGTGGAACTTGCTAGCGCCCGGCGAGAGGCCTGGAGCAGTCGGCCGGCGGCGGGATCGCCGTAGCACGTAGGGTTCGGGAATCAGGTGCGGCGGTGGCCTGGAGAGTGGCTGGATGGATGGTGTGGAGTGTGGACTGTGGTAGACTCCTCCGGGCCGTGAATATCCGGCCTCAGTCTGTCTGCTGCTTCGCCTCCCGCTTTCCAATCTTCTGGGCCAGCCCATAAACCCCCTCAACACTTCATCAGCGTCAAATGCGTCATGGTGGCATGGTATTTATTTTTCACTCTATCAGCAATTCAGCATACTTGGCAAAATTTTACTGCATTGGCCATTACTTTACATTTAAATGGTGGATGTGGATATACATTGCAAAAAGGGAGATTTGTAGTGGTATGTGCGTACTGATCTAAGTAAACTCGTAAATTCCAGCCACCCTACAAGCATTAGAAAAATTATACTCATAATTTATCATCTATTAGCCACATGCCAACAATGCTTGATCTTATTGTCGCGCAATAAGATTCTAGGAAAATGTAAAACTATATCACAGAA
This sequence comes from Panicum hallii, assembly GCF_002211085.1. NCBI lineage: Eukaryota > Viridiplantae > Streptophyta > Magnoliopsida > Poales > Poaceae > Panicum > Panicum hallii. Next base: position 31,755,454 of record NC_038047.1, read on the forward strand.
CAACTGCATGGAGATAGTAAATAATAAACCGTTCTCCATCTATCTCTATTACTCTCTCCGCCCCAAATTATTAGTCGTTTTGACTTTTTTATGTACATAAATTTTGCTATCCACTTAAAAATAACGTATATCTAGATGCATAGCAAATACTATGTATCTAAAAATGTCAAAACGATTAATGATTTAGGACGGAGGGAGTAATAGAGATAGATGGAGAGCAGTTTATTATTTATATCTGGTGGATTATTTCCACATCATTGCTGCAACCATGTAACTTTTCTTAGTGATTTGGAACCATGATTGCTCATGCACATGCTCCAGTACACAGCCTATGGATCACCCAACCATCGGAACCTTGTACACGACAGCATTTTCAAAGTCACAGCTTCGATCACGCAGTTGACCCGAATCCAAAAACGGTTGCAGCAGTAGTCTTTAGGAACCAATGAATAACGAGGCACATAGAATACTCCAGTAATATCAGGTCTCTGTTTCTGAATCACAGCTTTTGCATCTTTCCCGTGCTTCATGCCCACCAGTTCATGTCAGGCCACACCGACTTCCCAGCTGTTTGGCAAAATTTTCCGATCTTACCATCAATTGAAAGCTATCAAATTTATATTGTGTAAAATAATACAAGCTACATATTCAACATAATTAGATGCTAGAAGGCAAGGCATATGGCGCCATGCCCAATCAACATGCTAGCACTAGTACAGAAAGGCTCGCTACTATCAGTTGGGAAACCTATGTTATCCCGGTTTCCCAACCGGAACCGCCAATTCAGGACTAATGGTTCGGGCCTTTAGTCCCGGGTCTAGCAATCGGGACAAAAAATCTTTTAGTCCCGGTTGGTAACTAAAGAGGCTCCCAACCGGGACTAAAGAGGCTCCCAGCCGCGGCGAGGCAGGGACTCCCTTTAGGTTTTTTTTAATATGTTCCTTTCCTTCCATTCATTTTTTTATTTCAGTTATATTTTCATATTCGAAATTACATAGTATTTTATAGTATTACTATACGTTCCTACACGCGCGCTTGTTCGAGCTGAGTATAAAATGCACTAATATATATATATATAGCAAGTGGGATTCACCACTAAAGTGCAACAAAGTAAAACATGCATACATATATACATACAAAGTGCAATAAAGTTTTATATGACATCTATGCTATATTTACTACTTCTATCAAATCAAGAATGTGTCCATCATAGTGGAATTTAGCATCTGGTTTGATGACTTGCTCATAAATAAATAAATAAATTCTACCATAGTTTCTTGAATCACCAAAACTCTTTCTTCTGCAAGGAGCTGATCCCGCATCCTATGGATCTATAAAAAAGTGAAAAATACTAATTATGATAATTTTCAAAATTAGTTGAAATATTACAAAATGTTGTTTATTACTTACTTCCGCTTCCTAAGAAGTATATGTCTTGTAAGAACCTACATGAGTATGAATATTCTCACAAACATAGTATGCACATAAATTATTGCCTTGTGCCTGTCTCAAACACTTTAAGATAAAAGAAGTCATCAGGTATCCATATGAATATATAATAAAACAAATGAAACGTGCAAAGCAGCATCCAATACGTACCGGGAAGTCTATCTTCAATCTAAGTTCGCCTTTGAAATTACGTGGTTCTTTTCCACTTAACTTTTCCCAAACCCTGCGCATGACGGAGAACGAATAAATATATTTATCACTAAGCGTATTTAAGGAATTATCACAACTAGTAATTACCTTTTCAACAAGTCGGTAATGTCTTGGTAAAGTTCTGTCTTTTTCTTCAATAAATCCATAACAATCGCTAAGCGCATGTCAGGAATTATGTTAATTAGTATCTAGTGATTTCTGCAAAATTATACAGAGCCACTTTTTGGTAGGGTTAGAAAAATTCAATTATACAAAAGTAAAAGGGTTATACGGCAGAAAACACTCACGGAAAGTTGTAATGAAACACTATATTCTGCTTGTAATGCTGAATGGATAAGAACTTGTATAAGTTATAAAATATTTCTTGAGGGTTGTCCTTTACGGTAACACAATTCACAACCACTGGGTCGACGAAGCCCAAGTTCAAGTAGTCATTCTTTCTGCAAGTTTGAATCTCCATTCTACATGATACAAAAGAAGCAAGGAATCTACGGATTGAGGGTATGTAATAAGATTAGCTAATTATGTAAATGAAAATTGAAGAACACCATTTATAGAAGCTAGGTGCTGATGAAACTGATGTTGAGGGCGTCTTGATGGTATAGTTGGTATAATTCTTCGAAATACAACCACATCACATTCTCGCCACGAAAGTAATCTTCATCTTTAATCCGTGCACCCAGCATGCAGTCGTTACGGCTTGACACGAGCATGTAGTAATCATGTAGCCTGCACATTTGCGTTGGAAGCACAAGCACCACTTCCGGGGGAACAAGGCTCTTGCGAAACTTATATTTCCATCTAGCAACTATGGGGTGCGTTTCAATTTCATCACGCCATGCAACCTGATCCGCCGAGAGAAGAGAGGTGCCAAGAAAAGCAATTAGCCCTTGTTGTTTTGTTGGTAGCACGACGAGTGGTTCAATTGATTGCTTATTTTAGGCTCCGTGCTGTGGAACATATGATGACCCAGCAGATTTCTTCTTCTTCTCATATGATTTGGTAATTGAGAGGTCATAGTTTGATGGTGGAATGAATTTCCTCCTATTTGCATCGGTCATTTTTAAGAAAAAGGCTGAATCTGCTAGAATGAATTTCCTTCTTTTCTAGCTTCTTCGGTTTGAAGTGCTCGTCAACCGCTTTCTTAGCTTCCTCACAGCATTCCTCATAAGTTTTCTCCCCTTAGCTTTCTTCTTCATCTGCTGCTTCTTCTTCGGAGGCTCTTTAACTGATGATTTCTTTTTTGGCGGTTGCTTTTGCTTCTTTGCCAGTGGCGGAGGAGGTGAAGGAGGAGACCGCTGACTAGGAGGAGGTGACTGAGGAGAAGCCGGCTGCCCAGGAGATGAAGCAGGTGACTGTGGACTCATGTAGGTGCCCTTGAAGGAGAATGTTATGGTGCAGGTGGCGGAGACGGTGGACTCATGCTGCATGCCCTTGGAGGAGGTTGCGGAGATGCTAGCCTTGATGCCTGATCAGTAGGGTTCAGGAGGATGTTGTGCTTGTCCCGATGGATCCAACCATGAATGGTCTTTGCTGGTGTCATCTTCCCATCACCTCCAAGAATGTCGAGCTCGAGCATCTCATAATCCTGGCACACCTCCTCCACACCTACTTTAGCGTATCCAACAGGAATTGGTTGTCCATGGTAGATGTCTCCTGGTTGGTTTGACGCAATAGTACTGTAGCCAACCGTTTACTTTGCAGAGCACAAGGTGTCCGTTGAGTGATATCATCCACAGGATAGCGTTGCTGGCCGGTTTCAACTGTGTTATCGACAGGAAGCTCCGAAGCCGGTTGTGATTGCTGCTGCTGACTCATTGCTACGGCAACTTATCGTTTAACTTCCTCCACCATTCTTGCATCATCAGTAACAACTGCTCTTCGAGCCTTCTCAAGCGCGCTTGCTACTCGTTCTTCCTTCTTTGTCGGCTTCTGTAAGAGTCGATGTACTGGCTGAACCCATATTTCCATGGAATCACGCCTTTGCCTCATGTTCGAGCATGATGTTCTAACAACTCAAGGGCATAAGTCAGCTCATCTTTTTCTCTATCGGGCTGGAATATTCCTTGGGCAACTGCTTCTATGGTCTCCTGTAGTCTATTGGCTGCTCGCTGAATTCTTTCACCAAAAATGCACTCGCCATTCTCTGGGTTCAAGGTTTTGCCATGACCATAAAACTAGCTTCTTGAACGTTCAGGCCAGGTTGCAGGTGTGATACCTCTATCAAGCAAATCTTGCTCCATCTTCTCCCGACCTTGTAGCCACCTTGCCCTAGAGTGTGGTGATATTTTTTCTTCAATGCATTTTCTTTGTTCCTTTGCACCCACTGAATACCAAGCTCCGAACACTTATATGCCACAAATGCATCCTAGTGGTCCTTCTATTTTTCAAGTGCTCTTGTAAATGTTGGCATTTTCTCTTGCTTGATATAATCCTTAACCAAATTCTTCTTGAAGGTCTGAAATTGTGTGGCCATCTTCCTGAAGGTCCAATCCTTAACTAATTCTTCAGACTCTGGTGGAAGTGTGAAATTATTCTTTAATTCACGCCAAGACTGTTCCTTATCTCTTTGAGGCACCGCTACACTTTGCTCATTTGCATTATTTGATTTCCACAACCTAAAGCTGATCGGGATATGTTCCCTCACAAGACATCTACATTCTCTTATGTATTTCACTGCAGCATTGGCGGGAGTCATGGGTTCGCCATCATGTGCCACTTCTGTAATAATGTATCGCCCTTCCAATTTTCTGGTCGGGCCTCGTTTGCCTCATTTACGCTTCTCCGATGTTGAAGGCTACAATTAAAAGACATATTATTATTCATGTTCAATAATAGTCATTGTCTATATTGTTTCATATATATACATATAGAAGAATGAAATGTTAGATATATATACATTCTCGGTTTGTTGATGAGCACCATCGTTGGATTGTTCAATCCCATCATTGGACATATTGTGGTATATGTGGTATATGTTGGTATTGCTGGCATCATCATCACCTACTTCTTCTTCTTCGACATGATGATGAGCATCAGCACCGGCTTCTTCTTCTTCTTTGATATTACCATCGGCAATCATGTTCATTAGGAACTAATTACCAACTTCATCCTCTCTCGGGTCCATCTTAAATAGTAATAGAATACAAATAAACAATCAAGAAGTGTTGTAAAATTATTAACACTAAGTAACTACACAATTTCTAAGGACTTCTACGTAATTAATTATAGACTTCTCCAAGGTTAGTTATGTAAAATAACACTAAGGATCAGCCCTATAAAATTTCTAAGGACTTATAGTTAAGTAACTATAGACTTCAGGGTTAGCTATAAAAAATAATGCTAAGGATCAGCCCTGTACAATTTCTAAGGACCTATACATAAGTAACAATAGACTTCAGGGTTACTTATGTAAAATAATACTAGATCAGCCCTATACGAATTCTAAGGACTTATACATGAAATTTCTAGAAATATACACTAAAGTAATTATACATGAAATTTCAAAAATTTTATCTAGTTAGTGATGTCACTATCAATTTTCTACAAATTAATCTAGTCATAGTAGCCACTATACAAATTTTCTAGAACTTTTTCTACTAATTAAAGTAAATATACAAATTTCTAGAACTTTTCTAGTCATTAAAATCAGTATGCAATATACATGAAGTTTTCAATATACAAATATCTAGAAACTTTCTAGAAATGTACATTTTTGTAGACGTCGGCGAGCTAGGTCGACCAGGGGGCGAAGGCGGTGGTGCCGGTGAGGATCGGATGTCGGCGCGCGAGGCCGAGCAGGGGGACGAGGACCGAACGTCGACGTCGACACGCGAGGGACTACATAAATGAAAATTTCCCAGTTAGTTAAATTTTCGTAAACATACACTACAAAGATCATACACACACACACCATGCATATATACACACACACCATACACACACGTGCACATACACATAAACACACACCTCAATTTATAAACACACACATACAAAACTCACACACACACGCACACACGTCCCACTCGCGTGCACACGGCCCGCACGGGCCCACTCACACACACACAACGACGTCTCGCGGCCAGCGACACGAGGCTGCTGCTGCTTGTTGCACGGCCAGGGGCGTTGCACGTACAGGCAGCGGCGCGATCAGGGCTAGGCGATGAGGAGGGGGCCCGGGATGGTCAGGGAAGCGGCACAGTTGGAGGCCTCCGCACGTCCCCAGCGAGAGAGCACGCGGGGGCGACTGGCACTCGAGGCCGCACGAGGATGTGGAGACAGCGGCGCTCGACTGTTGCGGGCCGGGAGACACCGCCGCAAGAGGTGGAGACGGTGGCGCTGAGGACCTGGGTGGTGACGGTGAAGAGAGGCACGGCCGCGAGGCTACGCGGGGAGGTGGAGACAGCAGTGCTCGACTGTTGTGGGCCAGGAGACGCCGCCGGAAGAGGTGGAGATGACAGTGCTCGACTATTGTGTGTGTGTTAGTATAAGTTTGATGAAATAAATTTAGATAATTGAGTACTAAATTTTGATGAAATAAATTATATTTGAACATGAAAATTAAGTAGAAAACTACAATATTTATAAAAACACAATGAACAATGATGAAGTAATATAATCGAAATATACAAATTGTTCATCAAATATTTATAAAAATGATACATAATGATTCTAATACATTAAAAATCAGCATCTACTGGTACGGTAATTGTCTTCCTCATCACATATGTCCCTTGATTATGATTGCGGTGCAAGTATCGAGCATCCTCATTGGCTAGCAGGATGCATGGATCAGCATTCACCGCAATAGGAGGAATCTCAACAAACTTATTACAATCCTCCAACAGGTTTGTCATGTCCTCGACTCCAACGATGTTTTTTTTTTCCGAAAGAACTATTTGCCGCTTTGGCTCATCTGTTTGTTTGTTTATCCCCTTCTTTAGCTTGCTGGACATGTCCTTCACGTAAAAAACCTGAGCGACATCCTGGGCTAGGATGAATGGCTCGTCTCTGTACCCAAGATTGTTGAGGACCACTATTGTCATCCTGTACTGATCGTTTGTTACCCCTCCTCCAGTCAGCTTCACCCATTGGCACCGAAAGAGAGGTATCTTCAAAATGGGTTCGTAATCCAGTTCACATATCTTCTCTATGTAACCATAATATGTCTCCCTTTTACCGTTGTTGTCTGTGGCATCCATATGGACACCGCTATTTTGGTTGGTGCTCTTTTTATCTTGGACTTTGGTGTAAAATGTGTTCCCATTTATCTCGTACCCTTGGAATGTTAGGATACTCCAAGATGGTTGCCTAGCCAACCATGCTAGTTGTTCTGGTATATCCATGTTATGCATTAGATGCTTCCGCAACCAACTGGCGAAAGAATTCATGTGTCAACGTGTAATCCAGGCCTCAGACTTTTTTGGAAATTCGGAGCATAGAATCTTCTGATATTCCTCGATGTACGGATCCACCAAGGAGGATTGTTGAAGAACCGTGTAATGCGCTTTTTTGAACGAGAAATCATCCATACAGATATATGTTTTCTTTCCTAGTGTGCCCTTTCCACGTATTCTCCCCTTGTACCGTGATTCAGGAACTCCAATCGGTTTAAGATCATCAATAAAGTCAACATAAGACTCAATGAACTCCTCTGTTCCATAGCCACTAGCGATGCTTCCTTTAGGATGAGCACGATTATGAACATATTTTTTAGTACGGCCATGAACCTTTCGAAAGGGAACATATTGTGTAGGAATACAGGTCTGAGAATATCAATCTCTTTGACAAGGTGAACTAGGATATGTGTCATAATGTTGAAGAATGATGGTGGAAATATCAACTCAAAGCTAACTAGACATTGTACCACATCGTTCTGCAGCTTTATGAGATCATCTGGACCAATTACCTTCTGAGAAATTGCGTTGAGGAAAGCACACAGCTTTACGATGGTTAATTAAACGTTCTCAGGCAGAATCCCACGCAACACAATCGGAAGAAGTTGAGTCATAAGCACGTGACAGCCATGAGACTTTAGATTTGTGAATTTCTTCTCTGGCATATTCAGGATTCCTTTTATGTTGAAGGAGTATCCAGATGGGACCTTGATACTTCTCAAGCAGTCGAACATGCTTTTCTTTTCTTCTTTGCTAAGAGTATAGCTGGCAGGACTTAAGTGGTGCCCTCCATTTTCTCTCAGTTCTGGATGTAGGCCATCTCCTTCTTCCATATGTTGCAATTCCTGCCGTGCTTCTAGTGTATCTTTTGCCTTCCCGTACACTCCTAGGAATCCTATCAGGTTGACAAAAAGATTCTTCGTGATATGCATCACATCAATTGAATTGCTAACATCTAAGACTTCCCAATATGGTAGCTCCAAAAAAAAAGACTTCTTCTTCCACATGGGTGCCATTCCGTTTTCGCTCAGAACAGGTTGGCTACCAGGTCCCTTGCCAAATACTACTTCTATATGCTTTACCATGTCAAAGGCTTGCATACCACTTCAGTGCATCGGCTTTGTACGGTCTGCTTGCCCTTTGAAATGCTTGCCTCTCCTTGTACCTGTTGTTTGATGGGGAGAACACGATGACCCCTGTATACAACCTTTTTGCAGTGAGTCAAGTATACACTATCAGTTTCATCTAAGCAGTGTGTGCAGGCTCTATATCCCTTGTTCGTTTGTCCTGATAGGTTACTAAGAGCAGACCAGTCATTGATGGTTACGAATAACATGGCTCGTAGGTTAAAGTTCTCCTGTCGGTATTCATCCCACATCCGTACACTTTCTTCATGCCACAACAATAACAATTTTTCGACCAATGGTCTTAGGTACACATCAATGTCGTTACGAGCTTGCTTTGGGCCCGGGATAAGCACTGGCATCATGATAAATTTTTGCTTCATGTAGAGCCATGGTGGGAGATTGTATATACATAGAGTCACAGGCCAAGTCCTGTGGCTACTACTCATTTCACTGAAAGGATTCATGCCATCTGTACTCAAAGCGAACCTTACGTTCCTCGCATCTAGTGCAAAGTCTCGGTAAGTTCTATCTATTTTTTTCCACTTGGATCCATTAGCCGGTTGTCTCAACATTGTGTCTTGCTTTTGTTCTTCTTTGTGCCATCGCATCAACTTAGCATAATCTTTGTTCCTAAACAGATGCTTCAAACATGGTATTATAGGAGAGTACCACATGACCTTGGCAGGAACTCTCTTCCTAGGATGCTCCCCCTCGACTTCTCCAGGGCCGTCTCTCCTGATCTTATGCCTCAATGCACCGCATACGGGGCATACATCCAAATTCTTGTACTCATCACCGCGGTACAGGATACAGTCATTGGGACATACGTGTATCTTCTGTACCTCCAAACCTAGAGGGCAAACAAGTTGTTTTGCTTCGTATGTTGTGGCAGGCAACTCGTTATTCTTAGTAAGCATTTTTTTAAAAGTTTAAGTAATTCACCAAATCCCTTGTCAGATACACCATGCGTTGCCTTCCATTGTAGCAACTCCAGAGTAATGCCAAGCTTCTTCAAGCCATCTGCGCATCCTGGGTACAACAACTTGCGGTGGTCCGCTAACATCTATTGGAACTCCATCCTCTCATTCTCACTTTCACAATCTTCACGTGCATTGCGCAGTGTCTGCCCAAGATCATCTTTGGGATCATCATCTTCCACCTCTCCTTCAGGCTCTTCCATTGCAGCATCATCATCAAAGGCACCAAATCCCGTGTGGCCAGAAAAGTTGCCGTCAAAAACTTCTTCTTCATTATCCTCCATTATAACCCCTTTTTCTCCATGGCTGGTCCAACAAACACTACTAGATTTTTGGTGTATGCCAACTGATGAAGAAACGTGGCAATAGGGCCAATATAGTTGCAATAGGTACAAATTGCCATAACCAAAATTTGGTTGCGAGCCGTTGCAATTATCTTTGAGGTAATAGGTGCATTGCAACGGTATTTGTGTCATGTTGCGATATGTGTAATTGCCATGCAATGAAGCATTGCATTAGTTGTTGCAACTTCTGATGTCGTGGTTGCAACGACAAATGTTGTGGCAATAAAGTCATTTTTGCAACCAAATATTTTCATGTATAATAATAATCAGAAATCCAAAACGTAAAAAGTTGTTACTCATGAGAATCGAACCTAAGACCTGTTAGACACACAATTAGCCCTTTACCACTACACTAGAGGCGCATTTGATGTATTTTTACTAGTAATTTCATTTTACACTCTCTCTATGCAAACATTATTTCCATGAAAGTTCACATTATTACAACATAAGAAAACAGTTGCAATATTGTCAACTAATTGCAACCAATTAATTTTTTCATTGCAATATAGATGAACATTTTACAATGAAAGTCAAAGATTGTTATAATGTTATCCTGGCAATATTATGAATTAATGCAACCATTTACTGTATGGTGGCAATAATATCTAGCTATTAGAACAAAATTCAATATTATCGCCACGCAGTATAGGTGTGGTAATAGTATCGACATATTGCAACCATATCTCAAATGGTGGCAATAACACATACTTAATGCAATGGAAATCAAGATTATAGCAACACAAGATATTTTTGGCAATATTTTCCACATATTGCAACTGTATTTTGAAATAGTGGCAATAAAATCTACCTATTGCAATAGATTCCGTGTTGTTGTAATGCGTCTCGTGGCAATAGGGTAAAAATCTAGTAGTGAAATGTAATTGGACATGAAACCATTAGCAAAAATATAGTTGTGAAGGGTCCTTGAAGAGGAGTAATCCTTCTTGTTCTGGCAATGGATGCACGGGCAGCACACGAAACTATTCCTCTTGTTTGCCTCGGCCATATCCAAAAAATAATGGAGGCCATCAATGAACTCCTTGGAACATCGGTTAGCATTGTACATCCATTATCGGTCCATCTGCATTGCACAATATGGTATTTTACATAACATGAACAATTACACAACATGATTAATTAAAACATCTAAAATATCAATTTTGTTACACGTATCAAATAAATGTAATAAATGAATAACTTTTCATAATTATGATAACATGAAAAATAATTAAAAGGTCTACATGATCCATTACACAACATGATTAATTATTAGAGGCGAACACTAATTATTTTGACACTCTTTAGTTTGAGACGAACACTCATCGTCCTATGTAATATGGGATGCAATCAAGGTTCACAACTTTGTTTCAGGCTCTATATGGAAAACCATCGAGAACAAAAAAAATCTCAATTTAGGAACATGTAACTATCGTTGAAATTGACCATGCAGTGATGATACTACCATTCGGGCCAACATTGATATTCGTGACATGATGCGGTATAGGGACATGACGAAGTAGTACAGCCTTGGTCCGAATGGTGGCATCCTCACCTCGCTCAAATCACTCCTTCATCATGTCCTTATACCACACCGTGTCATGTATATCATGTTGGTCCTGAATGGCAATGTCATCACCGCATGGCCAAGGTTAACGATACATACATTTTTTGAAACAAAGATTTTTTTACTTCTCGATGGTTTCAATGTGAGCCTGAATAAATATATCATTAGAGTGTCATAGTAATTCATTCATAGTATAATACCAAGTACACTTATTTTTTCACTTTCAATAATTATTCAATTTGACATATCACATTGCACATAAACATTCAATTTGAAATTTCACATTCACACATTTCACATTTCACATTCAAATCCACATATGGTCATATATAAATACTCTCATTCTAAAAATAAAAAATCCTACTATACTCATTTTCATCATATCCATACTTTTCTAAATAGTATTCCTTTCTCTCTATGTATATACTCCCATTCCAAAAAATAACATTCTACTCTATGCAAACCTTAAGTAATTTGAGCTCAAATGGTGTATAAATTGAATAAAATCCAACATTTTTCCCAATCTAAAAAACCTCAATATCTCTATTTCTAAACCGTGAAATGAGCTACAATAGCAATGGAAGATGAGAGGATGACCTTTAAACCGTTGGATGGATGGGGGAATCAAAAGCCTTCACAGATCGTGGAGAAAATTAGCATGACCTCCCCTCACTCGAGAGCCAAAAATAGGATGAACACGAATGGGGAAATGGCTCGGGCAGGGGAGGAAGAAGGGGATAAATGGGCCTGGGGAATTTAGTCCCGGTTGGAGCCACCAACAGGGACTAAAAGCCCCTCATTTGTCTTGGTTGGTGGCTCCAACCGGGACTAAATGTCCACCCATCTTCCCGATAGGCCCCTACATGTTGGACCCAGGACTAATGCTTTCATTAGTCCCAAGCCCAAAACTGGCCGTGACAAATGAGGAGGATGAAAGATCGTTTCTGTAGTAGTGTGGTATGACATTGTTCCTACATTTTTGTGGTGTGTGTTGAATGAGAGATGAGACCTTATTTATAGACAAGAATGGTATCAGAAATGTTATATCCTTAGGGCATTGTCAGACCCGGGCCCACAGGACTGTGCACATAATATACATTTTCTAGGATACGGGATGGGATGTTGCCCACACCATACATCTGTTGTAACTACTCGTAGCATAGTAGGACTACTTATACAGTAGTAAAACCAGTCTGAGATGATAGGAAACTACCCGAAAAGTACTTGGGTAGGACTCCTGGGCTTGTATCCGATTGGGACTTCCATGTAACCGTGCCCCCTAGACTATATAAGGGCGGATAGGGACCCCCTCCAAACAGGAGATTACCCGATCATCACCTAAGACAATACAAACCACACAGGACGTAGGGTATTACACTTTCAGTAGCCCGAACCTGTCTAAACTTTGTGTTCCTTGCACCTTCGAGTTCCTGATCTCGGCGACACCCTACCTACAAACTCACCACGTCGGGGTATCCCTCGGTGGGCATGGCGGTAAAACACCGACAGCTAGCGTGCCAGGTAGGGGTGTTCATTGAGCATCCACCAGAGAACCCGATGGCATCCTTCAACTTCACCAACACCGTGCTCGATTAGGGCACAACTTTTGTCTTCGGGTCCTGGATCTGCGTCGCCAACGGCTTGGGTTGCTTCAACAGCCACCTAGTCGACTCCAGGAAGCCGGAGGCCTGTACACCAACTCGACACATCGACCTTGACGAGTTCATCGACAACCTCGTCGAGTCCCTGCTCCTGATCTGGTCCTGCAGATTGAAAAGATGTCAATTTTCGACGTGACTTCCACTCGTGATGCAGCAAAACTAGTCGGATCGGACTCAAACTGATCTGAGGGGACCACACAATATAAGTCCCTCTTCGACTTGGAGGAGGACTTAGATCTACTGCTAAAGCTCAAAGACGTGGGAGCCGCAGCTTGTTGGGGGGCCCCATTTTCGACAAGTACTCGGACTCCGATGAAGAGTACTCGCTATTTAGTACTACATCTTGAAGCTAGAGCTGAGAAGGACTCGAAGATGAGGGAGCCACCGCTTGTCGGGGGGCCCCGCTCTCAAAAACCATTCGCAACCCGATGACTACCCCGAATCGTTTTTGGGCAATCATCTGGGTTTAACCATAGCATCTACACCGCAAGGCCGTTTCATGTACTGGAAGGGCTTAGAGCCCTCTGAACTACTCGACTACGACTCCCGCATTGTCACTTTCACGTAGGAACTACCCTTCCAAGAGGGCAAACCTCTCTCTCCCATCACGGAAGAGGGAGACGGTTGCACAGAGCTACTCGAGTACAGCCATACGGCTAACAACTCGCCGGATCATCAAGTCTACATGGCCTCCCTTTGCAACGTGGATGACAACGAGCTGGGTTCCGAGTATGATGACGAACAACTCGCGGACGTGTCTGCCAATGAGCCCACGGCAGATGCCCCCTAGGGAAGAACAAGGAGCACCGAAGGATCTGGCGGTTGAAGAATGCTAAACGCGCCTAGCGCAGATGGAATGCGGAAAATTGCACTCGCAATCCAATGTACCAAAGGAACCTCAACAATGCTTTCGCAGCAGCCACGGATCGGGCGTTTGGCAATGACATAGGGACCTTGTCACAGCCGAGCCATGCGACTACCAAAGCACCTATGTGATTGTCTATCAAATACTTCCAGTAACGCTCAGGTTACTAGTTCCTGGCTAGTTTTTCTATGTTACTGAATGGGGCCTTGCACCCAAACTACAAATAAACCCCAGATTACTAGTTCCCGACTAGTTCTCTATGTTACTGAAGGGGCCTTGCTCCCAAACTTTCATTTACACTCCGTTTACTAGTTCCCGACTAGTATTACGCGTAGTTCACTGAAGGGGCCTTGCTCCCATACAACTTTGCCAATGGTTTTGCCAGAAATTGAATTTTTCCAACTAGAAGAAGCACGAAGCAACCGTACCACCCGCATGGAAATCAACCGTGCAATCAACGACTCGATCGACGACTCAGAACCCCCCCAAACCGAATCCCCCTCGGTCGAAGTTCCACTACTACAAGTTAGAGGAGGATTTGGATCATCTACGACAAGTTGGAGGAGGATTTTGATCGCCTACTAAAAGTCGGAGGAGGATTTGGATCGTCTACTACAAGTCAGAAGGACTAGCCAACATCCATCGAATGGCTTCCGTCCCCTCCGACTACTTGGACCTCATCAACAATGCCATACGTTCATCAAACGGCCATCACGGCCTGATGGCACCTCCATCTTGGTTGCGCGGGCCAGGGTATTGGAAAGGCACGAGTCCTCCAAGCTACCTAGCTCAGCCCACCTTTTTGCTCCTCCATCTTGGTCGGGCAGGCCAGGGCATTGGAAGGGCATGAGTCCTCCAAGTTACCTGGCTCAACCCACCTTTTTGCGCCTCAATCTTGGTAGGGCGGGCCAGGGCATTGGAAGGGCACGAGTCCTCCAAGTTACCTAGCTCAACCCACCTTTTTGCACCTCAATCTTGGTAGGGTGGGCTAGGGCATTGGAAGGGCACAAGTGTCAGACCCGGGGCCACGGGACTGTGTACATAGCGTAGTTTAAAGAGGTTTAAGAGATTAAGTCCGTCTTATCTCTTATTCATCTTATTTATCTCTTATTTATCCCGTTTAAATAGGAGATAAAGCTAACCGATACAGAAGGAATCTACTCGAGATATGTTCTGGTATGATTCCTAGGCTAGTATGAGTTAGGATTCGTGTAACCTTGACCTCCCGGATATATAAGGGAGGACAGGGACCCTCTCAAAACAGGATCATCAGATCATTCTATACCCAAGGCAGTACAAACCACCATACAGGACGTAGGGTATTACGCGCCTCGCGGCCCAAACCTGTCTAAGTTTTTTGTTCCTTGCACCTTCGAGTTCCTGATCTCGGCGTCCCCTCACCAAAAACTTACCACCTTAGGCATACCCTTTGGTGGGCAGCCAGTAAAACACCGACAGCTGGCGTGCCAGGTAGCGGTGCGCATCAAAGATCCACCGGCGAACTCGATGGCATCTTTCTAGTTCATCAAGTCAGTACCTTCTCAGGGTACAACTTTTGTTTTTGGCTCGTGGGTCTGCATCGCAGATGGCGAGGGCGATTTCCGTTGTTTCCTCATCGACATGAAGCCGAAAACTCCCGCGGCGCTTCCTCAAAGTGACCTCGACAAGTTCGTCGATGATCTCGATGATTTGTTGATTCGTCAATCCGCGACGAGGATCGAGGAGGAGTCTGCTTCCAACACGACTTCACCCGGCGCTGCAACAACTTTCCTTGGGTTGGACTTGTTCCAATCTGAGGACTCGCGTAGCCGATTACGACTCGGCCAGTGTGATTTGGCCACTGATCTTCAGGAGGACAATGGCTCCGAGTCCCTCTCCATATTGGAGGAGGACTTGGATTCTCTACTCCAAAAGCCTGAAGCCACCGTATGTCGGGGGGCTTCGGGTTGTTTTGGCACCAACAGTCTAATGATCACCTCCACTCCGGAGGGGCACTTCGTGCATTGGAAGGGCATGAGCCTTTCCGATCTACTCGAGGCCGATGATCAACTTGTGGCACACCTCGAGCCTTTGCCTTTCCAGGAGGGCAGGCCGTTGGCCACCGTGGCAGAGGAGTCGACTGAACTAGTCGACGCGAGCTCTGATGAGCTCGTCTCTCGCCAGGTGCTAATGGCGGAAGAAGGTGAGGATGATGGTGATTTGCCCATCGCCGAATTTGATAATGTATCTGAGGATGAGGTCACAGCCAACGCTGGCGCCGAAAATGATGCTGATCGTGAGGCACGGAGGGCCAGGAACAGAGCTCGCACAATCCGGCGGAGGAGGGTCAACGAGCGCAGGCGATCTATGCAGCGCGAGCTTGACCCTGAATTCGCCGTCGTAAGCGAATGAGGCTTCAGGACTTAGGTGGCCAACATCGCCAGGGTTATGGCCATACTCGAGCACAGTAATGATCCGAATGTGCGTCAAGCACTTCTTTACGCGCAGAGGGCCTGGATCCAGTTGGATCAGCATAACCCGGCGTCTACCGTCAAGGAGGAGCGCGTGGGCGAGAGCCAGAGCCAGGCTCATAGCCGAACGGCCGGCGGCCGTCCTCGACCTCAGCCCAGCCACAACAATGACAACGCTCGCGGGAGTCAGGCCCCTGGAGGGAGGCAGCATCCACCTCCAGGGGGCAACCCGCGACAGGCCAATCATCAGCCTCCTCCAGAAGACCTGCGCCAGCACATCAATGAAGGCCGCGATGCGCGGTCCGTGATAGACTCCAGGTGCAAGGTTCGCGAAGAAGTCGAGACCGAAGATACTGACTGCAACGACCGTTTCCCAGCTTTCTCAGCACGGTTCAGCAGCTACAAGTACCCTGAGGGCTTCAAGCCGATCGGCATCACCAAGTACGATGGCAAGCAAGCTCCTCAGCAGTGGCTACATTGCTACTCCATGGCCATTGAAGTCGCAGGGGGCTCCAACATCACCAAGGTCGTCTACTTCCCGATGGCTTTGGACCCTGCGCCGCTCACGTGGCTGGAGAGCCTCAGCAACAACTCGATTGACTCTTGGGAGCGGCTCAAGAAGGTCTTTATCGACAACTTCCAGGGGCGATCGCTCGCGCAAGTACTCGTCACGATCTTGCTCAGTGTAAACAGGAATGTAACGAGCTCCTGCAGTCCTACACATGTCGCTTCTTCAACATCCGTGCTACCATCACGAATATCTCGGAGGATGATATTATCGACTGCTTCTACAACGGCATCACCAACCCAGGCATCTACAGAGACTTTGGGCGGAACAGGCTGAAAACTGTTGCGGGCCTTCATGATATGATGCACGACTGGTCCGAACAGGAGGAGAAGATGCGGGAGCGGTTCCCGCAGCGCCAAGATAGCAATCTGAGGCGTCCAAACGACAACCGCAACGATAAAAGCTAGCGGGGCTATTCGGGTCCACCCCAAAAATGCAGGCCAGATGATCTCATCGCGGCCGTCTAGCGTCCTTCGCGCGGCAAGAAGTCGACGACGCAGGAGGAGTTCGAGAAGCTCTTGCAGAAGAAATGCCCATGGCATCCAGGTGCCAATCACGCGGCCATCAACTGTTACCACCTCCGGAGGACATTCAGCAACTCCGGTGGTGGCAAGAAGAACAAGAAGCCAGTAGACAAGGAACCCGAGGACGATGACCAAGAGGATCAAGGGCGCAACACAAAGTTCCAGGATGCTTCGAAGACCGTCAACGTCATCTTCGGGGGCGAGGGAGACTTTGGCTCCAAGCGGGACCAGAAGCTGCTTCTCCGGGAGATCATGTCCATCGAGCCGGCGGTACCACGACCACTCCGTTGGTCGGAGGTCCCCATCTTGTTCTCCCGTGACGATCAGTGGATGAGCTTCTCAGAGCCCGGTAAGTTCCCCATGGTCTTGGATCCAGTGGTGGCAGAAGTCAGGCTCACCAAGGTGCTTATCAACGGTGGGATTGGTCTCAACCTCATCTTCGCCAGCACTCTAAGAAAGATGGGCCTGGACTTCACGGACATGCTGGTTCCGAGCAAGTCCCCTTTCTACGGCATCGTACCAGGTAACGCGGCGCACCCACTTGGTATGGTGGTTCTTCCAGTCACTTTCGGCACGAGGGAGAACTACCGCACGGAGTTCACTAAATTCGAAGTGGCTAACTTCGAATCCTCTTATCATGCCATACTAGGCCGTCCGGCACTCGCCAAGTTCATGGCAGTGCTGCATTATATTTATCTACTTCTCAAGATGCCAAGACTAAGTGGAGTACTCACTCTCCGAGGTGACTTGAAGAAGTCGTAAGACTGCAACCAGGAGGCGATCCAGTATGCTTCGATTACTCGTGTGCCAGATGCTTCAGGGGAAGTACTCGTGGCCGCGTAGTAGCTCTCTCAGTTCGGGCTGGAGATCCCTTCAAGAAAGGCCAGCAAGTCGAGCATCCAGTCGACTGATGATGTGGCCCTCATGTCGATCCAGCTCCAGGAGGGTGACTCATCTAAGACCGCCATCATCGGCGCGGGCTTAGGTGAGAAATAGGAACTCGCGCTCATCAGTTTCCTTCGGGCTAACTGAGACATATTCACGTGGAAACCAGCGGACATGCCAGGGCTGCCCTGGGAACTGATCGAGCATAGTCTGAATGTACACCCACAGGCCATGCCCAAAAAAGCAACGGCTGCGGAGGTTTGCTCATGACAAGCATGCGGCAATCAAATGGGAAATAGCTAAACTTCTCGTGGCTGGATTCATTAAAGAAGTAATCCATCCAGAGTGGGTAGCTAATCTTGTTCTTGTAAAGAAAAAGAATAATGAATGGAGAATGTGCGTTGATTACACTGATCTTAACAAGCATTGCCCGAAGGATCACTTCGGGCTACCGCGCATTGATCAAGTCATCGACTCGATGGCAGGATGTGTGCTTCTCTGTTTCCTTGATTGTTATTCAGGTTATCACCAGATTGCACTCAAGGAGGAAGATCAAATCAAGACCGCATTCATCACCCCGTACGGGATATATGCTTACAAAACTATGTCTTTCGGGTTGAAAAATGCGGGAGCTACCTATCAGCGCGCAATCCAGATGTGCTTTGCTGATCAGCTATATCGGAACATTGAAGCCTACGTGGATGACGTGGTCATCAGGATCAGGAATTCTGACGACTTGATTGCAGACTTAGAAGAAACGTTCAGCAGCCTGCGCAGATTTCGGTGGAAGTTAAACCCAACCAAATGTATTTTCGGAGTACCATCAGGAAAGTTGCTCGGGTTCATCATCAGCAACCGGGGAATTGAAGCCAATCCTATGAAGATCATGGCCATCACTGATACGGAGGCTCCGGCCACAATTAAAGATGTACAGAAGCTGACAGGATGCATGGCAGCCCTGAACAGGTTCATCTCCCGACTTGGGGAGAGAGGGCTACCCTTCTTCAAGCTCCTGAAATGCCAAGATAAGTTCCAATGGACGGAGGAGGCCGAGCGGGCCCTGCAGGATCTGAAACATCACCTTCAGTCTCTGCCGATCCTCACAGCACCACTGCCGGGGGAAGGTCTACTACTCTACATCGTGACAACAACTCATGTTATCAGCAGTGCTATTGTAGTCGAGCAAGGCGAGGAAGGCCATGCATTTGGAGTGCAGAGGCCTGTATATTTCGTCAGCGAAGTACTCTCCAAATCCAAGGTACGATACCCGGCAGTTCAGAAACTTTTATATGCAATTCTAATTGCATTAAGAAAGCTGCGCCATTATTTCGATGAGTACAAGATCACTGTGATTATGGATTTTCCGTTGGCGGATATTCTTCATAATTAAGATGCCACGGGGCGTATATCAAAGTGGGCAGTGGAACTTGGGGCTTTGTCAATCGACTTCAAGCCACGGACTACAATCAAGTCTCAAGCTCTAGTCGATTTTATGGGTGAGTGGAGAGAGAATCAAATTCCAACACCAGTCGACAAGCCAGAGCATTGGACCATGTATTTCGATGGATCTCTCAAGCTCGACGGCGGCGGCGCTGGAGTCCTATTTATTTCTCCACGGGGCAAACAGTTGAAGTATGTCCTCCAGATCCATTGGGAGGTATCCAATAAAGAAGCCGAGTATGAAGCCTTGCTTCACGGGCTTCGTTTGGCGATACCACTAGGGATCAAGCGACTACTTGTGTACGGCAATTCTCTTCTTGTCATTCAACAAGTCAACAAAGAGTGGGACTGCAACAAGGAGACGATGGACGCTTATGTAGAAGAAGTGCGCAAGCTGGAAAACAAAATTTCCAGCCTGGAGGTTCATCATGTGTTACGGGAACACAACGTTGGCGCGGACATACTGTCCAAGCTAGGATCCACCCATGCTCAGGTTCCAGCGGGAGTTTTCATCCAGGAGCTGAAACAGCCATCCATTAAGTCCTCACCATAGGTAACCACTGATAATGGCCTTCACCAGCCTAATCGGGAGGTTATGATGCTTGGGGAGGACTAGAGAGAGGCTTACATCGACTTCATCCAGGATCAAAAACTTCCAGCAGGGGTGGATGTAAGAAGCGCAGAGGCAGCTCGTGTCATGCGCAGAAGCACGGGTTTTGTCCTGGTCGACAGCAAGCTTTATCGGCGTGGCGCACGATCAGGGATGCTCATGAAGTGCGTCACGAAAGAAGATGGCTATGACATATTGCGGGAGATACATGAGGGCATTTGCGGCAATCACGCAGCTTCGAGAACGCTGGTGGGAAAAGCATACAGAGCTGGTTTTTGGTGGCCCACTGCAGTGACCGAGGCTGAAGACCTCGTGCGGAGGTGCCAAAACTGCCAATTCTTTGGAAAGCAATCTCATTTCCCGGCTCACAGCCTCATCACCATACCGCCATCTTGGCCGTTTGCTTGCTGGAGCCTAGATATGATTGGGCCTTTCACAACAGCGCCAGGCGGTTTCACCCATGTATTGGTGGCTATCGACAAGTTTACCAAGTGGATCGAGTACAAGCCGATAGCCAAGCTCATGCCAGATTGGGTTGTTGATTTCATCTCTGATATCTTGCATCACTTCAGCTTCCTGAATACCATTATCACGGACCTGGGACCAAACTTCACGGCTAACCAGTTCTAGGAGTTCTGTGAAAATACGTGCATCAAGGTCAAATATGTCTCTATTGCACACCCAAGGGCCAATGGTCAAGTCGAAAGGGCAACGACATGATAATGGAGGGCCTCAAGAAAAGACTTTATGATGAAAACAACAAAAAAGGAGGAAAGTGGATACATGAATTGCCACATGTCATCTGGGGGCTCCGGACTCAGCCGTCCAAAGCCACAGGACAAACTCCGTTTTTCCTCATCTACGGCTCTGAAGCTATCTTACTGGCCGACATCATATGGAAATCCCCACAGGTTGAAATGTACAATGAAGGCGAGGCGGACGAAGCGAGGCAGTTAGAGCTCGATTCTGTCGAAGAGGCTCGCTGCACCGCTCTCGTTCAGTCAGCTCGATACCTGAAGGGGATTCGGCAATATCACGATCGCAATGTGAGGGAACGGTCATTCAGCATAGGCGACTTAGTCCTACGTCGCATCCAAGACGAGTCCGGCCTACACAAGCTCAACTCGAGGTGGGAAGGACCGTTCGTCGTCAAGTAGGTTACAAGACTGGGGTCATATCGACTACAATATCCCGAGGTCCAAGATGTTCCGAACTCTTGGAACATTCAGAACCTGCGCAAGTTCTACCCATGAGAAAACGTTCAGAAATAGCTGATCTCCGGGCGCTCAGGTGATCTTTTTCTTCCGAATCAATTTGGAGGCTACGTGCCACAAGATTCACATTGAAATTCTCTCTATGAACAGATGGAGGCTACGGCAATGTGCATGTTTTATATAAATCGACTTCTTGTCATGAGTTTCACGGAGGCTACAGCCACGTTCATGATACATCGACTTCTTGTCGCAAGTTTGGCAGAGGCTACAGCATTGTCCGTGGTTTATCAATTTCTTGCCATGACCTTCGATGGTCGTTTGTGATGACGATCGCATTTTGCCGAACAATCTCGATCCGTTCGACTGGTTTATACCTAGTTTGTTGGATGAGCTCGCATGAGGAGCGATTTCGACTACATCCAGAGTCGTTGCACTCGGAGTAGTTTCTTCCTCTGCCACGAGCACTGCAGTCTCGCGGTGATGCCCGCGTCCTTTCCCAACAAAATCGATCCGTTCGACTGGTTTATACCTAGTTTGTTGGATAAGCTCGCATGAGGAGCGATTTCGACTACATCCAGAGTTGTGGCACTTGGAGTAGTTTCTTCTTCTGCCTCGAGCACGGCAGTCTCGTGGCGATGCCCGCATCCTTTCCCAACAAAATCGATCCGCTTGATTGGTTTATACCTAACTTGTTGGACGCGCTCACATAAGGAGCGATTTCAACTACACCCAGAGTCGTTGCACTCGGGGTAGCTTCGTTTCTCCCTGCCATATGTACGACAACCCTGTGATGGTGCTCGTGTTCTTTCCTAACTAGTTAGGCCCGCGCGATCGGGTTGTATCTAACTTGTGGGATGGTTCCCTACTCGGAGCTATGGCTACTTCCAGGGTCGCTGCACCCGGGGTAATGTCTACTACTTCACCTTTAACTCTGGATGATAGATTGGAAAGGCATACACAAGTAGAGATATCAAATAAGAATATATACAAGATAATGAGTACTTGTTCTTTACACCCTAATCTTGCAGTACACTTTGTACTATCTGTTCTGCTACAGGTTGGGCTTCTTGGAGGTACTTGTTGAACTGCTCCTCAGTGCACTCTGCAGCCACTCCCTGCACGAACATTCCCAGCGGAGCTTTTGGCCAAAAAGATTTTACAAATGCAAGGGCATGGCTGACGCATGCGACCGGGGCTTCCGCGAGGAACTTGATGACTCTTTCCAGCGCCCCACGAAGTCGCTCCAGTAGTGGCTGCTTGTCTACTTTACCTTCTTCCGCTGGATCCACCATATCCATGAGCGTCTGGGCGGCTTCCCTGAGGATCTCCAGTTCCTTCTCCCACCGCCCCTTCTCGTCGCCCAGCATCTTGATTTGCCGAAGGCAGTCGGCGAACTGTTCTTCAGTATCGGCGATTACCTTCTGCAGCCTCTCGATGTCATCCATACGGTGATACAGCATATTCTTCATGTCAGTAAGCAGCTCTTCTTTGTATTTTAAGATTTTCCTAAGCTCTGTGGTGAAGATATTTTCAGCGTCCAAGGAAACCTGCTAAAGGAAAGTACTTGATGAAGGAAAAATGCCTACCTTGGTGTGCTTTCTTCTCTTCCTTGAGCCGCTCCTCGAGATTGCACAGGTTGTTCTTGAGAAGCCATGTCTCTCGAGTACGTTCGTGCTTCAGCATGTCGAGTTCTCTCCGGAGGTAGCTCTTCTTCGTTTGCTCCTCGGATATGCGTTTCTCCTTGGCAGCAAGCTCTTGGTGACCACTCACGACCGCCTTTAACTTCTCGGATTTCTTTTGTGAGTGAGTGATCACGTTCTGCATAAAGGAGGGGAGTCAGACAAACAACTCGACAATGCATACAAGCAGAAAAGTACTCAGGTCTTACCATGGCAAAGTCATACAGTTCCTTGTACGCCTTCTTGAAGGTCTTTATGTTGCCGGCCGTCAGCATTGGGTCATCCACCAGATCAGCGGCGATGACGTCCTGGCACCCGAGCTCGGCCATCAGCAGCTCCTCGGGACTCGAGGTCCCTGCGGCTTCCCCAGAAGGTGGCTGCTAGGCACCTGCAAGTCCAGACATTTTTAGTACATAACGCCTGGGTCTAGGCAGCTAGCCTTTGGGCGGTTAGATGCTTACCTGTGCCATTCGCAGGAGCGGCATCAGGGGCCTCGACTTGTTCCTCACCACCGGTCCTGGCTTCGGCTTGTTGTGGTTCGGGGGGCGGCAAGTCGGGCAGCGTCGCGTCTACCTCGGGGGCTGGCTCCTGGGGCGTGGGCTCCTCTAGGGCTGCTGGCTTGGGGGCTGGTATAGCAGCAGCCGGCTTCGACTTGCGTGGAGTGGCGCTTGCAGACCTAATAATGTAGACTTAGTTATACCATCATACAAGTCGAAAAGAGTTGAATGATTACTATGCAACAGAGTGCAAACTTACAGTGTCGACTTCTTCATGACCGCCTTCTTCACCCGCATAGCCCGTCGCGGGGTACTCGTTGTCGGTGGCGGGGTCACACCAGCCTTTGGCGTGGTGTCCGCCACGGCAATGGCAACCGCCGCAGAGGCCGTTGGGTTTGTTTCCATTTCTGGGCACCCGAGCTGGGGTGGAGAAGCTGGAGGACTGCAAACGGGAAATGTTAGCATGCAACAACATTGGTGTATGACAACAAGGCAGCATCTTCATACCTGGAGGACTCGATTTCTTTCGCTTTTCGCTTGCGCACAACCCGGCGACCTTGCGGGACCGCAAGCAGAGTATTGGCCAACTCCACGGATGGTCCGGGGGAGTTGCCTCTACTTGCCTCCTCCTTGGCTTGTTTCTCCGCCCGGGGGCTTCCGCCCTCTGTGGACTCGCTACCGGGCAGAGCCTTGGCTACTCGGGCCCTCTTGGCTTCGGCTGCGGCGCTGGGGAGGAGGTGGTCCGGCCGAGGGATGTCGGGTTGCGGCGGGTAGCTCCGGTACAGCTCTATGTGCCCCTACAGAAGGTTTTCAGTTAGCAGCGGTAGAACAAAGTTTGTTTTCAACAAAAAGTAGTCGAATACTCATCGGTCTTGGTGGACTTCGTGCAGAGAATAGTCCTGGGATGTAGGGGACTGCATCCACATCCAACAGCACCCGCTTGACTCAGAGGAGCGCGGCTTCATCTGACAGCCCCTCTGCGCATATGCGAGACAGATCTTCAGCGCCCGTGTACTCAAAGCCAAGATGGTGGCATTGTTGGATTGGTTGGACTCGGCGTTTGAAAAAGGAAAACATGACAGATGCGCCGGTCACTCCCATCAGCTTGTGTGCTACTATGGTGTCTAACAGCTCCTCAACTTGATCCATGTCCGCCCTGGAAAGCTTGATGTTCCACTCCGGGCTCACAACAGGTGGACTGTTTGACTTATTTGGGAGTTGGGGGGCATGATTTTCGATATAAAAACCAATGGTTTTTCCACCCGGGAATGTTGGACGGGACTTTGTATGTAAGATACTTGTCGCCGGATTGTTGTCTGAGTTGGATGCCGGCACCCCCTACAACAGAAGGATTCTTGCAGGTGGGTTGTAGTTTGACGCGGAAGAGGAAGCGGAAAAGATCCTAGTGGGGTTCGATTCCAAGGAAGGCTTCACAGAAATGGATAAAATCGAGATGTGGCAAATTGAGTTCGGGTTGAGGTGATGGAGCTCAAGCCCGTAATAGTAAAGGAGGCCGCGGAAAAAAAAACAAGAGGGGAGGGCCAGACCCCGTTCGGCAAAATGGTAAAATGTGACGATTTCGTCAACATTTTCCATGGCGAAAGGTTCACGGAATGAGGGGCGCCAATTGACAAGATTCTTGTCTTGGAGCAATCCCTCGAAAACTAGCCTATTGAGATCGTTGAAGGAGCACTTACTGTGTGTCCACTCTCCGGTCGGTGGCTGCGCCTCCTTCTTCTTCCCTTCTTTCTCTGATTTCTTGGGCGCCATCTCTGGATCCGCTCGCCACGAGTTGCTCGGGGGCTGCGGGGAGAGGGGTGGGGAGATCTGGGGGGTTGGGATTTCTTTGGGAGGATGAAGGCGGAGCGCGGCTCTATTTGGGGATTTTGGCGACTCTTGGCAGATTGCAGATTGAAAGCACAGTTTTTTACTTGGAATTACCGCGGGGTTAAATAACCAGCGGCTGGGAACAGTTCTACTATTTTGAAGTTGAAGAGTCGTTTCACGGAATATTTGGAAGTTGAGAGGTCATTTGGCGGATTGTTTAGATAAAATATTGGTTTAACTATTTTTTCAGTGTTAATTGTCCCGAAAAAAGGGGTTTTTCGAATGTCTAATCTAAATTCCATCATTTGTACCATCACATCAGTTTTTTACCATATGGATATTTTTACACTGCATGCCACGACTTTTGGATCCTTATTTCCAAAATTGAGAGATTTGGATTCAAGACTCGGGGGCTGCGGGATACATGGCATCGACTACTAATTTTTTCGAATTTATTTTGAAAAAAGTAAGGAAGATTCAAGATTAATGCGATCCTCAGCCTGATTCTCTAATTCAACCTAAGGCTCGGGGGCTACTCCATATGGAGTGCGATTTTTCAATCGCACACCATATCTAAAATATAATTCGGGGCATGAGCACCTCATAACTTCGATGCAGCCAAGTAAGTACTCGAAGAAGGACTTCAAGATGGAGCTTCAAAAGAAGCTGAAGACTACTTCGAAAGTACTCGAGAAGCCTGCAGTACTCAGCTACGAAGAGCTCGGGGGCTTGTCAGACCCGGGGCCACGGGACTGTGTATATAGCGTAGTTTAAAGACGCTTAAGAGATTAAGTCCGCCTTATCTCTTATTCATCTTACTTATCTCTTATTTATCCCATTTAAATAGGAGATAAAGCTAACCAATACAGAAGAAATCTACTCGAGATAGGTTCTGGTACGATTCCTTGGCTAGTATCAGTTAGAATTCGTGTAACCCTGACCTCCCGGATATATAAGGGAGGACAGGGACCCTCTTAAAATAGGATCATCAGATCATTCTACACCCAAGGCAATACAAACCACCATACAGGATGTAGGGTATTACGCGCCTCGCGGCCCAAACCTATCTAAGTTTTGTGTTCCTTGCACCTTCGAGTTCCTGGTCTCGGTATCCCCTCACCAAAAACTTACCACCTTGGGCATACCCTTCGGTGGGCAGCCGGTAAAACACCAACAACAAGTCCTCCAATTTATCTGGCTGAGCCCACCTTTTTGTGCCTCAATCTTGGTAGGGCGGGCCAGGGCATTGGAAGGGCACGAGTCATCCAAGTTACATAGCTCGGCCCACCTTTTTGCGCCTCCATCTTGGTCGGGCGGGCCTGGGTATCGGAAGGGCATGAGTCCTCCTAGCTACCTGGCTCAGCTCACCTTTCTTGTACTACAACTTGGTCTGGCGGGCCTGAGTATCGGAAGGGCAAGAGTCCTTCAAGCTACCCGGCTCAGTCCACCTTTCTTTGTTTTCAACCTGGTCGGGCAGGCTCAGGTATCGGAAGGGCACGAAGTTCTCCAAGCTACCTAGCTTAGCCCACCTTCGACAACCTGTTGGGCCTAGCACCGTTCCAAAACGGCAGGACCCTCGACTCCTCGACGACTACTTCGCCATCGCCAGGGCACTCTGTAACACCCTAATGTAAATTTTCTAAATTTTAATGAATTTATTTTGGCTTAAATAAAATTTCTAAGGTTTTTGTTGATTTATCTTGCATTTAAACTAATTTATATATCACAAGTAATTAAAACTTACTTTAGGGTCAACATGTTTATGCATTCATGCTGGTGCATCTATTTTGTTTGTTTGAATAGTTGAGTTTGAATTCAAATCCCATTTGAATTCAAATTGAATTGAGTTGTTTTGAAAAGAAAAGAAAAGAAGAAAAGAAAAAGAGAAGAGCAGCCCAGCTGGCAGCCCAACTCTCCTAGTCCGCGGCCCAAGCCCTTCCCCCTCTTTCTTCCTTTTCCTCGGGCCCATTTTCTTTCACCGGCGGCCCACTTCTTCCTTTCCCTCTCCCCTCTTCTCCCCGCAGCCCAACAGCCACCACGGCCCAGCTCCCTCAGCGGCAGCCCGAGCAGCGCCTCCTCCCTTCTCTTTGTTTGGCAGCCTATCCCCACCTGTCAGCTTCTCAGTCCTCCCCCTTCTCCCTTTCTTCCCCGGCGCGCAACGCCCTCCCGAGAATCCCGGTGAGCCCACGCCCGGCCCGCACGCCAATACCCCGACTCTCCCCTTAAAGCTGAACCCTAACCCTCTGCGCCTCGCCGTCACACAAACCCTAGCCGCCACCGTAGGTAAGCCGCAAGCCGCCCCCGAGCAATTGCTCGCCGCCGGTAGGCCATGGGCTGAGCTGACCCCCTGCACACCTTCGCAGGACCCGCATGACTCGATTTGGAGGAACAGCAGGCCAGGAGGACCCCTACCGCAGCCTGTTCGCGATCACCCCGTGCGCGCCGCCGCTTGACCTCGACGCCGGCACCCCGCACGGCAGCACGGCCAAATTCGTGCCTCGGTGAGCACCGCCCCAATCCCCTCTTGCTCTTAAGGTAGAAGTCATAGCTTGTAGGCCGGTCCCGTGGGAAGAACATCGTCATGACGGAGCACCGCTGAGCGCACACGGGTTTGCCGCCGTTACAGGAGTTTGCTGCCGTGCCGTGCCCAAGCGAGCCCCTAGGTAGATTAGGCGTGTCACGAGCTTCCTCCCCGGCCAAGCCCCGCCCAGAATCGAGCCTGGATGACCGAGATTGGCCAACACCGGCGAAGCGCCGCTGTGGGGGCCGTCTCCGGTGAGCAATCACCGCCGCCCGCGCCCCAAACTCCACGGGCCGTCTGATCCGTAGCCTGCGCTCACGATTAGATCGGGTCTCACCCAAAACGTAGCCCTCAGATCGAAATCCAACGGACCCGAGCAAAGCATACCGGTTCGGGGCATGGGATAGATTAGAGCCGTCCGATCCGGAATAGGCAATCCAGATTAGACCCAGTTAAGTAAGGGGCTCGATCCGTTAGATCAAGATCCGACGGCTGATACGCGTAGATACCGCTTCGCGGGAGAGATCAAATCTGGGCCATTAGAATTAGATCCGGTGCCCCAGATTTAAAGATACCGCTTCAGCCCGCCAGTTTTGCTAAAGAGCCCCTATGTTTTCCATGAATCAACCCGCAGTCCACCCCTAGTTCAAAGGTAATTATAGTTAGGTCCTGTTTTTAAGGTTTAGGCCCCTGAGCTTCCTAGAATTAGTACCCGCCATCCATGCCTTGTGTTTTTTGCGTGTTAGACCCTAAGTCTAACCTTTAATTAGGTTTAAGCCCTTAGTTTTTGCGCAGAACCCCCTGGAACTCCTGTTTTCTTACAGAAAAGCCCCTGGACCTTGTTTTAACCCTAGTTTTCGAGTCTTAGCTCCGTTTTAAGTGGTTTTTGTATCCACATGATCGTTGTGATGCGTAGAATGGCTTTAGACTAGTTTTGTGTGCTGTTTCTTTGTATTGTTGTACTGTTTCTTATATTTTGCCATTGTTTACATGTGTGTGCATGTGTGGACCATGTTTTGATGTTACGATCGTGAATAGACGTCGAGCCACCGAAGGAGTACCAAAAGCCACCATCTTCAAAAGCCTTTGAGCAGCAGGAGGAGAACTTTGAGGAAGGGAAGTATAACATGAACATCCTATCACTTTTAAATACAAATTTCATACTGCATTTTAATACTGTACGCCTATAAGGATTTCCTAGCCACTTTTATCCTTTATATAAATACCTTGGGTTGCATTTTGGTTAGTTGTGCTAGGTGCTGCACTCTCACATTTAGTGGTCCTTTGTAATTAAATTTGATTAATGGTATATGCAACTTGATTCTGAGAATGGCCCTCTGTGCTGTGTGCTTGAGCGGCTCACGACTCGTTAAAATATGTTTTATTAGAAATATGATTTAGGGGGCCATCACGGTGCTTAGTGCTTGGTTGGCCACTCTCCATAAGGACCGGTTCATAGAGCGACAACCTGGGACAACCGCGCAACCACAAGACTGGAATGGGACGGTCTTGACTTACTAATTAGGTCATTTTGGTTTGGGAGTAACTTACCTGCGGGGCAAGAGGGGTGGTAAGCTTCAATGATCCCTGCTCCTCCGGCTTGGTCTGTGCTGTGTGCTTGTACCCCCGTGTGGTGGGCCCCATCGTTGCTGATCCAGAAACCTTAGCGGTTACACCTTACTAACGTGATCCTTTGTAACGGTCTCGTTGTGCGCTTGCTAGTCATCTCACCTAAGGAAGTGTGATGAACAACTAGCGTAACTCACGACTTGTGGGTAAAGTTGTGCAACCTCTTGAGAGTGTAAAACTGGTATACTAGCCGTGCTCACGGTTATGAGCGGCCCAGATCCTCCATCTGATTAGTGGGGTTTATCTTTGGTGGTTTGGTATGGGTTCTCTGTAGTTCATAATCAATTCTGATTAATTTCTTATGCAACGTGGGTTCATGGTAATTCATCCACTTGTAGTAAATAGCTTTAATAAAATTTTGTCAAGATTAAAAGCTAATGCAGTTGAGTCAGCCAACCTTAGAGCCTCATAGTTTGTGTTATATTTGCTGAGTACAAGTTGTGTACTCACACTTGCCTCTTCCACTCTTCTGTTCTCTCTGGATCTTCGACTGCTGCTCAGTACCAGGCAACGTGGAGGACTACATTGACAGATTCTTCGACTACTAGGCGTTGTCTCCCAGTTGACATCCCTGTTGCACCCTATTCTTCATGTATTCATTTTACGCTTCCGCATTCCTTGAACCGATTCTTGATTCGGTTGTAATAAAGATTCATTTATGATTTATATTATTTTTATTCGTGATATGTGTTGTGATATCTTGATGATTCTGTTGTATATATGCGTGACTTGATCCTGGCGCATATATGACTGCTCAGTTTATGTTCTTCATAAACCGGGTGTGACAGAATTGGTATCAGAGCCGTGTCGACTGTAGGACGAAGCCTAGATAGAAATGGTCGAGTTATGGAAATCCTTTCGCTTGCCTTGCTTCCGCCAAACTCACACATTTGTTTCTGCTTCTATTCCTTGAGCCTTAAACCTCAATTTGCTAACCCTCTCTGTATTTTCTAAGAATTAGTTTGATATTTTCCATAGACGTTGGCCTGCAATTTTCTGTCGGTCCTAATAAGCTTAGGGTGCCTCGCAAAGGAAAAATACACTAGAGTGCATGTTTGTGTAGTCGAGTGGCGTGATAAACTCGACTAATGTTTGAGTATTGAGTGTTTGTGATTGTGCAAAGTGTTTGATTTGGATATTTGGTTGATTGCATAGTTAGAAGTTAAACTTGCTCATGCAAAATGACTTTAATGCAAACTTGAATTAAGTAATAAAATTGAGATAGACCGTTGAGTGGAAAAACCGTACACTCTTTACTCCCTACGTTATCCTGCCAGAGTTTTCTTTCCAGGATCGTACAATATCTGTCTCTTATAAACTTTATTCTGCTGCAAACAGATGGTGAACACCAGGAGCACCGGCACCGGTTCTGGCCAGCCGGGGCAGAACAACCAGGGTACCGACCAGCCGCTGCCGATGCCCCCACCTCTGACTCTGGAGCAGTTTTTCCAGCTCCAGATGCAGATGATGGCACCCTGAACAACACTATTCAGACTCTGCAGCAGATCCACGCTCAGCCACCACCTCCTCCACCACAGCAGCACCGCGACAGGCGTGCGGATTTTCTGAGGGGTCACCCACCGACGTTCTTCCATGCGGCTGATCCACTCCAGGCTGACGACTGGCTTCGCTCAGTGGAACGCCAGTTGGATGTCGCTCAGTGCGACGACAGGGAGCGAGTCTTATACGCGGCAGGGCAGCTGCGTGGCTCGGCTCTCGATTGGTGAGAGTCCTATCCAGCCCGGGACCACGACGTCCTCACTTGGGGCCAGTTCCGGGGGTGCTTTAGGAACCACCACATCCCTGCTGGAGTGATGAAGATGAAGCACAAGGAGTTCCTTGCGCTTAAGCAGGTAAATTGGAGTAAAATCTTTCCGCAATGAGCTCAAGCCCACCCTTGTTTATCTCCGTGAAACCGGAAATGCTGAGTGATTTCTATCCTTATTTTTCTAGTGCTTATCGTTTCAGGGAACTATGACGGTGACCGAGTACCGTGATCGTTTCCTCCAGCTCGTTCGCTACGCCCCCGCTGAGGTAGCGAACGATGGCGATAAGCAGGAGCGCTTCAGGGAGGGACTGGATGCTCACCTGGAGTACGCACTCATGAACCACCGCTTCGACAACTTCAACCATCTGGTTGACTCTGCCCTCAACACCGAGCGCAAACGCCGGGAGATTGAGGACAAGAAGAGGAAGATAGCTCCTGCTGCGTCTGGCAGCAACATTCGGCCTCGGTACCAGTACCACCACCAGCAGCAGCAGAGGTAGATCCAGTCATACCAGCAGCGACAGCAGCAGTACCCGCCTCATCCTCAGCTGCAGCAGGCGGGACAGGGCCAGAGGCTTCCAGCACCTCCGGCATGCTCAGCTCCACCGGCTCCTCCAGCTCCACGGTAGGGAGTGCCTACTCCTCCTACCGGACAGCAGGCTCCAGCATTCCCACGGGCGTGCTATCACTACGGCGAGCAGGGACACTACGCCAACATCTGTCCCCGGAAGGCGCAGTCTGGACCGCAGGGGCACCCAGCTCAGCCCAAGGCGCCATCCCAGGGCAGGGTGAACCACGTGATGGCCGATTCGGTGGCCGAGGCTCCCAACGTGGTTATTGGTACGTTTATGGTTAATACCCACCCTGCTACAGTGCTTTTTGATACCGGTGCTACGCATTCCTTCATTACTCGGTCTTTTGTCGAGCATCATAGCATTCATACTAGCACGTTAAAGAGGGGCATGTTAGTATCTTCACCGGGAGGGCAGTTGAGGTCTCATATCTTCTGTCCCAGAGTCAGTGTTGTCATAAGGGGGGTAGAGTTTAGTGCAAATCTGATGGTGCTAGACACCAAGGGTATCGATGTGATCTTGGGAATGGAGACCCTTGCTAGATGGGGTGTCAGGATTGATTGTGCTCAGAGGACTGTCCACTTGTCAGCACCGGATGTACAGGATGTCACAGTCAGTGCTTCGAAGCCTTCTGGATTTGTTTGCCAGATGGAGGTTAGACCCACGGATGGTATTCGCGTGGTGTCTGAATTCCCGGATGTCTTTCCAGATGATCTGCCAGGTATGCCGCCTGATCGCGATATTGAGTTTTCTATTGATCTCTTGCCTGGCACAGCTCCTATTGCTAAACGGCCTTTTCATATGGCACCCGTTGAGCATGAGGAAGTTAAGAAGACTGTCGACGAGTTGCTAGCCAAGGGTTATATCCATCGTAGTTTCTCTCCTTGGGCTTTTCCTGTATTGCTTGTAGAGAAGAAGGATGGCGCGAAGAGAATGTGCATCGATTATCGGGATCTGAATGCGGTCACCATCAAGAACAAGCACCCATTGCCTCATATTGAGGATCTCTTTGATCAGCTTCAGGGTGCTTGTGTGTTCTCGAAGATTGATCTGCGTTCGGGTTATCACCAGCTGAAGATTCATCCCGAGGATATCCCGAAGACGGCATTCACCTGCAAGTATGGGCTATACGAATATACGGTCATGTCCTTCGGCCTAACCAATGCTCCGGCTTTCTTCATGCATCTGATGAACAAGGTTTTCATTGATTATCTGGACACCTTTGTGGTGATATTCATTGATGATATCCTGGTATATTCCAAGACAGAGGTAGAGCATGAGAAACATCTGAGGCTTGTGTTGCAGAGGCTCAGAGAGCACAAGCTGTATGCCAAGCTCAGCAAGTGCGAATTCTGGATTGACGAGGTCTCATTCCTCGATCATGTCATCTCCAAGGGAGGTATTGCTATGGACCCCGTCAAGGTGAAAGATGTGCTTGACTGGGTGGTACCACAGACAGTGAAGGAGGTCCGCTCCTTTCTAGGCTTAGTAGGATATTATCAGAGGTTCATCGAGAATTTCTCCAAGATTGCAAAGCCTTTGACTTCCTTGCTAGAGAAGGGTGTGGACTTCTCCTGGACTGATGAGCGTCAGAAGGCCTTCGAGGAGCTGAAGAAGAGGTTAACTACGGCGCCAGTCCTTACCCTGCCAGACCAGAGCAAGAGGTTCACAGTGTATTGTGATGCTTCAAGGGATGGTCTTGGTTGCGTCCTGATGCAGGAAGGCAGAGTGATAGCTTATGCTTCACGGCAGTTGCGCCGGCACGAGGTGAATTATCCCACTCATGATTTGGAGTTAGCCGCAGTTGTGCATGCTCCGAAGATATGGAGGCATTACTTGTTTGGGCAGAGGTGTGATATTCACACCGATCACAAGAGTCTCAAGTACATTTTCAGTCAAAGTGAGCTGAACATGCGGCAGAGAAGATGGTTAGAGTTAGTCAAGGATTATTATATGGAGATTCACTATCATCCAGGCAAGGCCAATGTTGTAGCGGATGCTCTAAGCAGGAAAAGCTATGTTAACATGGCCGTGGCTTTTCAGATGCCTTAGGAGTTATGCGAGGAATTTGAGCAGTTGAGTCTGGGTTTCTTGCATCACACCTCGAGTGCATCATTTGAGGCAGAACCCACCCTAGAGGCAGAGATTAGGCAGCATCAGAAAGATGATAAGAAGCTGCAGGAGATCCGTGAGCTGCTCAAGATTGGCAAAGCACCTCATTTCAGGGAAGATGATCAGGGTACTTTGTGGTACAAGGGACGGATATGTGTGCCAGATGTGAAGGATCTCAGGAAGCTGATCTTGAGTGAGGCTCATGATACGGCGTATTCCATTCACCCAGGCAGCACAAAGATGTATTATGATCTCAAGGAACGGTTCTGGTGGTATGCAATGAAGCGTTCCGTTGCGGAGTACGTGGCTATCTGTGACACTTGTCAGCGTGTTAAGGCAGAGCATCAGAGACCAGCAGGTCTATTGCAGCCATTGAAGATTCCAGAGTGGAAATGGGAGGAGATCACCATGGACTTCATTGTGGGATTGCCTCGTACTCAGAAAGGGTACAACTCTATATGGGTAGTAGTGGATCGGTTGACGAAGGTTGCCCACTTTATCCCGGTGAACACTACTTACTCTGGTGCCAGACTCGCAGAGTTGTACATCTCCAGGATCGTCTGTCTGCATGGTGTTCCGAAGAAGATCATATCTGACCGAGGATCTCAGTTCACTTCACGGTTCTGAGAGCAGTTACATGATTCGTTGGATACGAAGCTACGCTTCAGTACCGCCTATCATCCTCAGACGGATGGACAGACAGAGAGAACCAATCAAGTGTTGGAGGATATGCTTCGAGCCTGCGCTATTCAGTATGGTACCAGCTGGGATAAATGCCTGCCGTTTGTAGAGTTCTCGTATAACAATAGTTATCAGGTCAGTCTGAAGAAGTCTCCCTTCGAGGCCTTGTACGGTCGGAAGTGCAGAACTCCGCTGTATTGGGATCAGATTGGCGAGAGGCAGGTATTTGGTCTAGATATTGTTGAGGAGGCAGAACAGCTGGTACAGCAGGTGCGAGAGAACCTGAGGGTCGCACAGACTCATCAGAAGAGCTATGCGGATGTGCGTCATCGGGATTTGACCTTTGCAGTGGATGATCATGTGTATCTGAAGGTCTCGCCGATGAGGGGAATCCGCAGGTTTAATGTGAAAGGGAAGTTAGCCCCTAGATACATTGGTCCGTTCAAGGTGTTGGAACGGAAGGGTGAGGTGGCATATCGTTTGGAGTTACCTCCTAGTCTCTCAGGAGTGCATGATGTCTTCCATGTATCTCAGCTGAAGAAGTGCTTGAGAGTGCTAGAAGAGCACGCACCATTGGAAGGGTTGGAAGTGCAAGAGGACCTGACTTACACCGAGCATCCGGTGAAGATTCTGGAGACGACTGATAGAGTTACCAGGAACAAGAAGATCAAGATGTGCCGTGTTCAGTGGAGTCATCACACAGAGGATGAGGCTACTTGGGAGCGAGAAGATGAGCTGAGGAAGGCATATCCTGATCTCTTTGCTAGCTAGCCTATTCGAATCTCAGGACGAGATTCCTGTAAGGGGGGTAGGTTTGTAACACCCTAATGTAAATTTCCTAAATTTTAATGAATTTATTTTGGCTTAAATAAAATTTCTAAGGTTTTTCTTGATTTATCTTGCATTTAAACTAATTTTATTCACAAGTAATTAAAACTTACTTTAGGGTCAACATGTTTGTGCATTCATGCTGGTGCATCTCTTTTGTTTGTTTGAATGGTTAAGTTTGAATTCAAATCCCATTTGAATTCAAATTGAATTGAGTTGTTTTGAAAAAGAAAAGAAAAGAAGAAAAGAAAAAGAGAAGAGCAGCCCAGCTGGCAGCCCAACTCTCCTAGTCCGCGGCCCAAGCCCTTTCCCCCTTTCTTCCTTTTCCTCGGGCCCATTTTCTTTCACCGGCGGCCCACTTCTTCCTTTCCCTCTCCTCTCTTCTCCCCGCGGCCCAACAGCCACCCCAGCCCAGCTCCCTCAGCGCCAGCCCAAGCCGCGCCTCCTCCCTTCTCTCTGTCTGGCAGCCTGTCCCCACCCGTCAGCTTCTCAGTCCTCCCCCTTCTCTCTTTCTTCCCCGGCGCGCAACACCCTCCCAAGAATCCCGGTGAGCCCGCGCCCGGCCCGCATGCCAATACCCCGACTCTCCCCTTAAAGCTGAACCCTAACCCTCTGCGCCTTACCCTCACCGTCACCCAAACCCTAGCCGCCACCGTAGGTAAGCCGCAAGCCGCCCCCGAGCAATTGCTCGCCGCCGGTAAGCCATGGGCTGAGCTGACCCCCTGTACACCTTCGTAGGACCCGCACGAGTCGATTTGGAGGAACAGCAGACCAGGAGGAGCCCTACCGCAGCCTGTCCGCGATCACCCCGTGCGCGCCGCCGCTTGACCTCGACACCGGCACCCCGCACGGCAGCACGGCCAAATTCGTGCCTCGGTGAGCACCGCCCCAATCCCCTCTTGCTCTTAAGGTAGAAGTCGTAGCTTGTAGGCCAGCCCCGTGGGAAGAACGTCGTCATGACGGAGCGCCGCCGAGCGCGCACGGTGTGACAGTTCATGTGCTTGTAAGCTAGACGTATATTTTGTTAGTGTGAAGTATGTGCTTGTGAGTGTAAAGCTTGTGTGTGTTTATGTGAAGCTTTTGAAAATTTAAAGTGCAAGTAAAAAGGGTACTTTTATAATTACAGAAAAACCTAGGGTTGTTTTTGCAAAATGTATTTGGATGGGAGGTAATCTCAAATTAAGTGAAGGGTAGTTTTGCAAATATGTTTTTCTTACCTTATGTCTTGTAAAAATATATATTTATCCGAAAGTTGCATCTAAAATGTATGTGTTGAAGTGTGTAAAAATTTTGGGTAAAGTTGTGAAAATAAGGGTATTTATGTAATTTTATAAAAGTATAAGTCCTTTTATGCAAGTATTTGATTTACAAAAGTAATTCTCAAAGTTACTCAGGACTAAAGTGTAAAAGGTGCAAGTCATCATGACATGTCTATCCAATCATTATGACGTGTCTATCCCGTCATCATGACGTGTCATAAATGCTTGCATTTAGGTCCTGAATTTTATAAAGTTACACTCTGTGGGACAAAAGTAATTCAAATCCAACCTTTGTTCAAAAATTCACATGTAAAAATATAAGTTTTGAGTTTTTGAACTTGGGCCCTAAAGCAATGTTGTAGAGTTTGAAAAACTCTCCAACATTAATTTTGGGCATTTCTTCATTAGGGTTCTAGATTGATGGGAAATTTATGCTTTACAGAGAGGTCCTTGCAGTTTTCTAAAATTGCGCATAAGTCATTGGGAAGTCTCTTTTCTCTTTCTCCTCTATTTCTTTCTTCCAGGCGTCTCTTTCTTTGCTTCTTCCACCAGCGGCAGCAACATCCAAGCGCTTCTTTTCTTCCTCTCTCCCTCTGCTCGGCACCAGGCGGCTGCAGATCGGCTCGGCGCAGAGCGCAAGGGCGCGGCTGGCGGCGCGGCTCGGTGCAGGCGCGGGAGCAGCGCGAGCGCGGGCAGGCCCAGGCGCGCAGGCGTTGGCGCAGCAGGCATGTGCGGTGCGGCGTGGCTCAGGTGGCTCAGGCGCAGCGCGAGCGAAGTGGGCGGGGAGCGGCTCGACTGGCGTGCTGGAGCGAGCGGCTCGGACGGTGCGGCGACCCGTGGCAGGCGGCGCCGAGCGGGCGGCACAGGCGAGCGGCAGTGGCGCGGGCGAGCGCGCGCAGGTGGAGCGGAGGCCGAGCAGGCAGGCGCGCGAGTGGCTCGCGGCGCGGGCGTGCAAGCCCAGGAGGCGCTGGCTCAGGCGGCAGCAGCGAGCGGGCGCGGGAGCTGGCGGCGGCTCGGGTGGCTGCGGGAGCTGGGCGCAGCGCAGCGGAAGCAGCGCGGCGGCTTGGGAGTGGCGCGGGCAGGAGTGCAGGCTGGTGATGTGGGCGCACGGGTGGAGCAGCACGTGGCGAGCAGGCACTGGAACGGCGCGAGCGCTCGGGATCCAGGCGGTGCCAGAGCACGGCGCTGGCGACGTTGGCGCAGGCGCTGGAGCAGAATGTGCGCAAGCGCGTGTGCGGGCATGGCGCGGCCCGGCGTGCAGGACTGAACGTGCAGGTGGAGCTCTGGCACGGCGGTTTGGCGTGGGCTAGCACGAGGACAGCAAGGCCCCGCGCGTGGAGTACCTGGTGATGGTCTGGCGCGGGCGGCCGCAGCTAGACGTGACGCGGGCCAAGAACGCACGTGATTCAAGCGTGCGCGGAAGTGACATGGCAAGACCCGAGTAAGCGTGGATCCGGTCACAGGAGAAGGAGGAGGAGCTATGCAGAGCACCGACGTGCAGAGCAACGGCGTGCAGAGCGATGGCGTGCAGGGCAACAATGTGCAGAGCGGCGGCGTGCAGCGCATGGCGGTGTCTCCGCTGGGCGAGCTCAGGCCGCGACCGAGTTGGTGTGCAGGAAGGTTGCGCACGATGCGGGAGGAGCTGCAGTGTGAGATGGCAAGCGAAGGCGGCGGTCGGGCGTGACGAGCTCGGAGGAGCCTCGGTGCAGCTAGGCACGGCGAGCTCCCTTCACCCATGCAGAGGTCGAAGCAGGAACAGCGCGACGCGGGTCCAACGCGTGACGCGGGACTGACGGCCGACTCAATTCGTTTCCGCAGGCGCATGCGTATGCAAGGCAACCGACCACGCGCATGCAGGCTGGGGGCCGTTGGTGTGGGAGCAGAGCAGAAGCGGTGCACCGGAGATGCAACCTAGCGCGGCAGTCCTGCAAGAGGCTACGCGGGTGTGCCGGCCATGCTTCAGCGTCACACGTGCGTGAGCAGAGAAGGCTTAGCCGTGAGCAGGAAAACCCTGAGGTTCGCAAAGGAGTCGGCATAGCGAACCAATCCGGCCCTATCGGCTTCTTCCTTGAGTCTACGACATCCAGCAGCTCTTACCCTTCACCGATCGTCCGAGCAAGACCACAACACCTCAAGGAAGCCGTGAACCCTCTTATCAAGCCTCTTCGGATCCCTTCGCTGAAACATCATCGCCGTGGCAAGGCCGACTATCGTCGCCACAGGTCACCGTGAGGAATATCCCTCCGGCCATCTTCCACCCACTACAATCCCCTAGCAAGTTTCTTCGTCACCTACGGAACCTCGTCACCGTCGAGCACTTCTCATCACCGATCTTGTTCGCCACAGGAATTCACTTTCCATTCATTCTTCTCCACAACCAAGGCTACTCCAAGGTTTGCTCTGATTCACTGAATCTTCTTAATGCTGGCAACCCCTTTGCCGGAATATCGTCGTTATCTTCCTGTTCTCTGTTTTCCCTGACCAGGGACTTAATTGCTTTGATTTAAAAAGTTCTAGGGTGTTCTTTGTAAAATTTCTAAGGCTTTCTTTATTTCAAATTAGTGAACATCTACAAGTTTTATGTTGTGCTCTTGAATTGAAAATCTTGATTTGTGATCTAGGTTAAATATTAGGGAATGAATGCTTGATTGTACTTTATATTGTATGCTTGTGTTATAGCTGAAAAGTAAGTCATAGGATATATGTCTTAAGTAGAGATGTGTAATATCTAGTTAATATTTTCATACGAGTACTCAGATCCCTACCATCCAGACCTTGTCCTTGTTTTGATTGCCGTTTCCTTAAGATCCTTTTCGTATAAGGATCCTTATTAGTCTGTGTGCATCTACTGCTTAGCTAATACATCTCAACAGCTATGCTTCAGTGTCAGGTTATCAACCCAGCCACTTAGCATCCGTTTTCTTTGAGTCTATGATGTTTCTGTGCAACAGCTGTTAGCCGATACATTTCTTGTGATATGTTTCTACCATCGGCTGGTTAGCTGATACGGTTGTTATCTTTCTAATATCGGCTACTATCGATACAATTCCTTTGTTCTGTCCTACATCGGCTGCACATAGTCGATGTACCGGAGATTCACCCACAATCTTAGGGTTCTTGCTATCAATCGATCCAAACCGGTGTACCTATCAATCGGCTACCCAGACCAAAGTACACAACCCTAGATCAGTAAGGTAGCACAATAGACTTGCCTCTGTGAGGCACGACCAAAGCATATCAATCAGCTAAATCTGATGCATCCTCATCGGTTAAGGTCAAGACCAATGCACCAACCCATTAGATAGACCAAAGACATGCTGATAATCCAATCGGCAAGATCCTTCCTTTGTCTGTTCTTACTGCCAATTTCTCCTTCAAACGGAAATCAGCCAATTTCCTAAGGCAAAGTAGATAGTTCCCTCCTTTGCCAATTCTATCGGCTGAACCCCGGTTGTTTCCAATCGACTCTGCTGTAGTTTTCAACAAATTGCCGATCTTAATTAGTTGTCCACCTAAAGCTCTATCTAAGTGTAGTTTCAGATCTTTTTGGTTGTTATGTAAGTAATATGTTAAATGAGTGTTGAATTGCAACTTTGTTGTGAAGTAAAATAGTTTTGTGTGCACACTTGAATGTAATGTTGCATTACATGTAGATACGACTACTTCGGCAACGGTACCTACGAGATCTCCCCGGAGTCTGCAGAGGATGTTTCTAAAGACCAAGTGAACATCACCAAGAGATTAACTGAAGCCCCGAACCAAAGTTCGGAAGATATTGACATTTCTGACTTTGGCCCCACCAGTAAAGGCAAGCCCCGAACATAAACCCTACTTTATTTACACTGCAACCTATGTTATTTATATCTATCTTTGCATTACGTTCTTAGGGATTGCTTGAAACCCTAGTTGCATAATTCCAGGAACCGATGTACTGAACACTAGAACTTGAGTCCGACTAGCTGCTATGTTAATAGGACCGGTAGAAGTCGAGTGATTGCCTATCACTCGTGAGTTTTATAGGAGTTGTAATGTTTACATTCCTGTTATCACTATAAGGATGAAGGACGGGAGTTTTGTGAGGTATCATGGTTGAGATGATACCCCGTCTGTGTTGTTGAACTTGATAAGGTCGCAGCATGTGGTAGTGCGGGTTAAGCATTTGAAAGTACTAACCACATGCCGTGAGTTTTGGGTAAGCGGCAAGCCTAGTAGCCAATCGGCCCGAGGAGTGGACATACCTCCCACCACTTGTATTTTGCTTCTTCTGGTTACTTAGTTCGATGTGTGGGAATACGTGTTGCAAGGGCAACCAGGAATACGGGTTTTGTAGTCGCGCTACAAACGTATGTCCTGCACTTTGGAAGTGCGTATGGTCCTGCAGTTGCTTGTGGTGGCTCTGATCCACGAGTCGGAATGAAAGGCAAACGGTTGCTTCGGAACGACCCTTTGGTGTTCCAAGCGTGTGAGTTAGGTTTATCCTTGCAAGGTTGAAAAATTCGATTCAGAATCGTCCGCTTCTCACGAAGATTGAGACTGCTTGATCCCTTTACCACATTGAGTAACAAGAGCAATTATATGGTTATCAAAGATAATGTTTGACCAAAGATTCTACCATGCTTGAATAGCTATAGGTGCTCATCTAGAATGAATAATCACATAGAACTCAAAAGCTAAAAGTTGACATTAAGGATCTACTCTTTATCGCTTTTCAGCTGAAAATTCTACCCAAAGCTAAAAGCCTTCATAAGTCTAGTTACATGGCTATGTATACCATGACCGGGTAAGCCTTGCTGAGTATTAGTATACTCAGTCTTGCTAGTTACATGTTTTCAGGTAAAGTCTTTGAAGACCCTTCTCTTTCCCTGTCATGGCCCTGTGCTCTTCCAGAAGGTTGGTCCG
This sequence comes from Panicum hallii, assembly GCF_002211085.1. Taxonomy (NCBI): domain Eukaryota; kingdom Viridiplantae; phylum Streptophyta; class Magnoliopsida; order Poales; family Poaceae; genus Panicum; species Panicum hallii. The sequence goes on from NC_038047.1 coordinate 31,797,010, forward strand.
TGGATTGGGATCCGTCCTCGGCCAACACTGATGACCCTGAGTGATGTCGTGCCTGGGCTTAGCATGACATCCGTCTTGACGATATGCTGTAAATCATCGCGTATGTTTTCCGCTGCCAAAAACCATAGCCTTAACAGTTTGTAACAACTTTTCTAAATTTAGAACTTCGTACTGCTTTAAGAAACCCATGTATTGTAATTTCCTGTGATGTAAAATATGATGGTGACTGTATCTCTGGACTCACCTTCGTGTGAGGTAACCTTATTTGATCCTGTGTATCGGTGGTTTATCCGGATGTTACCCGATAGGCCAAGGGATTATACCATTTGAAGTACGTTGGAGCCCTCAGGAATGGACTCGCGTACTTGAACCGGTATAATTCAGGTTGGTTCTGCCACACACGGGTTTGCCGCCGTAACAGGAGTTCACCGCCGTGCCGTGCCCAAGCGAGCCCCTAGGTAGTTTAGGCGTGTCACGAGCTTCCTCCCCGGCCAAGCCCCGCCCAGAATCGAGCCCGGACGGCCGAGATTGGCCAACACCGGTGAAGCACCGCCGCAGGGGCCGTCTCCGGTGAGCAATCACCGCAGCCCGCGCCCCAAACTCCACGGGCCGTCCGATCCGTAACCTGCGCTCATGATTAGATTGGGTCTCACCCAAAACGTAGCCCTTAGATCGAAATCCAACGGACCCAAGCAAAGCATACCGGTTCGGGGCATGGGATAGATCAAAGCCGTCCGATCCGGAATAGGCGATCCAGATTAGACCCAGTTAAGTAAGTGGCTCGATCTGTTAGATCAAGATCCTACGGCTGATACGCGTAGATACCGCTTCGTGGGAGAGATCAAATCTGGGCCGTTAGAGTTAGATCCGGCGGCCCAGATTTAAAGATACCGCTTCAGCCTACCAGTTTTGCTAAAGAGCCCCTATGTTTTCCAGGAATCAACCCGCAGTCCACCCCTAGTTCAAAAGTAATTACAGTTAGGTCCTGTTTTTAAGGTTTAGGCCCCTGAGCTTCCTAGAATTAGTACCCGCCGTCCATGCCTTGTGTTTTTTGCATGTTAGACCCTAAGTCTAACCTTTAATTAGGTTTAAGCCCTTAGTTTTTGTGCAGAACCCCCTGGAACTCCTATTTTCTTATAGAAAAGCCCCTGGACCTTGTTTTAACCCTAGTTTTCGCGTCTTAGCTCCGTTTTAAGTGGTTTTCATATCCACGTGATCGTTGTGACGCATAGAATGGCTTTAGACTAGTTTTGTGTGTTGTTTCATTGTATTGTTGTACTTTTTCTTATATTTTGACATTGTTTACATGTGTGGACCATGTTTTGATGTTACGATCGTGAGTAGACGTCGAGCCACAGGAGGAGTACCAGGAGCCACCATCTTCAGAAGCCTTTGAGCAGCAGCAGGAGAACTTTGAGGAAGGGAAGTATAACATGAACATCCTATCACTTTTAAATACAAATTTCATACTGCATTTTAATACTGTACGCCTATAAGGATTTCCTAGCCACTTTTATCCTTTATATAAATACCTTGGGCTGCATTTTGGTTAGTTGTGCTAGGTGCTACACTCTCACATTCAATGGTCCTTTGTAATTAAATTTGATTAATGGTATATGCAACTTGATTCTGAGAGTGGCCCTCTGTGCTGTCTGCTTGAGCGGCTCACGACTTGTTAAAATATGTTTTATTAGAAACATGGTTTAGGGGGCCAGCACGGTGCTTAGTGCTTGGTTGGCCACTCTCCATAAGGACCGGTTCATAGAGCGACAACCTGGACAACCGCGCAACCACAAGACTGGAATGGGACGGTCTTGACTTACTAATTAGGTCATTTTGGTTTGGGAGTAACTTACCTGCGGGGCAAGAGGGGTGGTAAGCTTCAATGGTCCCTGCTCCTCCGGCTTGGTCTGTGCTGTGTGCTTGTACCCCCGTGAGGTGGGCCCCATCGTTGCTGATCCAGAAACCTTAGCAGTTACACCTTACTAACGTGATCCTTTGTAACGGTCTCGTTGTGCGCTTGCTAGTCATCTCACCTAAGGAAGTGTGATGAACAACTAGCGTAGCTCACGACTTGTGGGTAAAGTTGTGCAACCTCTCGAGAGTGTAAAACTGGTATACTAGCCGTGCTCACGGTTATGAGCGGCCCAGATCCTCCATCTGATTAGTGGGGTTTATCTTTGGTGATTTGGTATGGGTTCTCAGTAGTTCATAATCAATTCTGATTAATTTCTTATGCAACGTGGGTTCATGGTAATTCATCCACTTGTAGTAAATAGCTTTAATAAAATTTTGTCAAGATTAAAAGCTAATGAAGTTGAGTCAGCCAACCTTAGAGTCTCATAGTTTGTGTTATATTTGCTGAGTACAAGTTGTGTACTCACACTTGCCTCTTCCACTCTTCTGTTCTCTCTGGATCTTCGACTGCTGCTCAGTACCAGGCAACGTGGAGGACTACATCGACAGATTCTATGACTACTAGGCGTTGTCTCCCAGTTGACGTCCCTGTGGCGCCCTATTCTTCATGTATTCATTTTACGCTTCCACATTCCTTGAACCGATACTTGATTCGGTTGTAATAAAGATTCATTTACTATTTATATTATTTTTATTCATGATATGTGTTGTGATATCTTGATGATTCTATTGTATATATGCATGACTTGATCCTGGCGCATATATGACTGCTCGGTTTATGTTCTTTATAAACCGGGTGTGACACACTCGATGACCCCCCGACTACTACTTCGACTACTCAATTAGTCGGGAGCGGGACTCACTTCACCAGTGACTAGTTGGAATTTATTCGGACTAGTCGGGATCATCAACAACCCGATGCAGCTTCATCAACTAGCGCCACGACTTCATCGGCAATCACCAACGAATCAAGATCGCCAATCACCCACGAGAAGACTGAGACCCGATTCAAGGAGGTTTTGCGGAGATCTTTAGGGAATTTGTTTAACCATTATCTCGATTTGTATCTCGACACAAGGGGTTTTTCCAAAGAATTCGTTCAACCACTCAGTCAGGGGATCAAGGAGTTTACCCACAATAGGGTTTGTTTGTTGAGCAATATTTCAGCGCCGTACGACTTGTTTTGGCCCGCCTAAGGATTTCCTTCGGACTAACTGAGACATCTGCGCACGGCAACATGCGATTTGTTTTGGCCCGCCTAAGGATTTCCTTTGGGCTAGCCAAGTCATCCTTGCTCAACGACTAGTTTTGTACCAACGCAAGTATAGGATTGCATTGTCCCTTCCTTTGGGCCAACCGAGACCTGTCTTGGCCCGCCCAAGGAACTCATCGCCTCATGTGAAAGCTCTCCTCATCAATCCCTTAGGGCCAACTGTGATGTTTTCATAAATCAACATGTGCATTCTCATGGTCCGCCCAAGGATATGACTGAAGCTACCAGCAAGATTTATTTATCCCTCATTGACTTCTAGTCACCTCCACAAACTTTCAGTACAACTCGTTTTACTGGTTCACGACTGGTATACATGCAAGTTTACTAAAGGGGCCTTGCTCCCATACTTTCTCTAACAGATTACTAGTTTTCGACTAGTATTCTTCATTACTAAAGGGGCATCGCTCTCACATTTCTAGTAACACTCCGTTTACTAGTTCCTGACTAGTACTACGTGTAGTATACTGAAGGGGCATTGCTCCCCAACTTCCAGTACAACTCCGTTCTACTAGTTCACAACCAGTATTACGTGCAAGTTTACTGTAGGGGCTTCGCTCCTAGATTCCCAGTATAACTCCATTTACTAGTTCTCAACTAGTATTACGCGTAGTTTACTGAAGGGGCCTCGCTCCCATATTTCCAGTAACACTCTGTTTACTAGTTTCCGACTAGTACTACGAGTAGTGTACTGAAGGGGCATCACTCCCATATTTCCAATATAACTCTGTTTACTAGTTCCCGACTAGTACTACGCGTAGTTTACTGAACGGGCCTTGCTCCTAGACTTCCAGTAATACTTTGTTTTACTAGTTCTCGACTAGTACTACGCGTAGTTTACTGAAGGGGTTTCGCTCACAGACTTCCAGTAAGACTCCATTTTACTGGTTCTCGACTACTACTACGCGTAGTTTACTGAAGGGGCCTTGTCAGACCCAGGCACACGGGACTGTACACGTGGCACACTTCTGCTAGGAGTGTGCCACGTACAGTAGTAAAACTACTCGTAAAACTATTGTAACTACTCGTAATGTAGTAGGATTGCTCGTACAGTAGTAAAACTATTCGGACATGGTAAGAAACTACCCGAGGAGTACTCGGGTAGGACTCCTAGGCTTGTACCCGACTAGAACTTCCATGTAAACCTGTCATCCCAGACTATATTAGGGTGGACAGGACCCCCTCGAAGGAAGGACCCAGCGATCATCCAGGGAATCACCCGGGAGATCACACAATCACCATCAAAGGCAATACAAACCACACAAGGCGTAGGGTATTACGCTCTCAGCGGTCCGAACTTGTCTAAAACCTTGTGTTCCTTTGCACCTTCGAGTTCCTGATCTCGACGACAACCTATCTACAAATTCACCACCTCGGGGGTATCCCTCGGTGGGCGTGGCGGTAAAACACCAACAGGCCTTGCTCCCATACTTCCAGTAATACTCCATTTTACTAGTTCTCGACTAGTAGTACGGGTAGTTTACTGAAGGGGCCTCACTCCCAGACTTCCAGTAAGACTCCGTTTTACTAGTTGTCGACTAGTACTACGTGTAGTTTACTGAAGGGGCCTCGCTCCTATACTTCCAGTAATACTCCGTTTTACTAGTTCTCGACTAGTACTATGTGTAGTTTACTGAAGGGGCCTCGCTCCTAGACTTCCAGTAAGACTCCATTTTACTAGTTCTCGACTAGTACTATGCATAGTTTACTGAAGGGGCCTCGCTCTCATACTTCCCGTAACGCTCTGATTACTAGTTACCAACTAATATCTTATATTACTGAAGGGGTTTTAATGTCATACTTCCAGTAACCTTCAGACTACTAAGTCTCTGGCTAGTACTCTATGTTACTGAAGGGGTCTCGCTCCCATCCTTTCAGTATTTCTTTGTGTACTAGTTTTTGACTAGTTATGCATGGAATTTACTGCAAAGGCATTGCTCCCAACATGATTTCATGTCTATCAGTTACAACATACTTCTATGATTATCTTGCAGGGGACCTGATTTGGACCGTGCTGCTGGGCGAGTCGGATTCAACTCCGATCACTTGGCTTCATCAACAATCGCCAACCACTACTCTGATTTCACGAGAATGCTCGCCTACACTGACTACAACAACTACTCATCGGATTCAACTCCAACATGTTGGGTTCATCAACAACCATCGGCGACTATTGGTCTTCGTAAAGAATGCACGGTGACACACTGGCAAATACTTCGACTCCTCATTTTGCCTACAAGCTAGTTGGAATCAACTCTGCTCGATGATACGTTGCCGACTGCTTCAAAACTAGTCGGAATCAACTCCGACTAGCCTGCTTCAATGGTAGTTCAAGATTCAGCGGCAACTTGGCCAATACCTAGGCTCGAGGGCTGGCGCCACTGACTACTAGGCATATCCTATGCGACTTATCTAGCTCTTAGGCTCGGGGGCTGGATACGACACGGCTCTTAGCAATGAAGATTGCATGCCATGATTCTTTGGACCCTTTATTCTAAAACTTGGAGATTTGGATTCAAGGCTCGGGGGCTGCCGGACACGTGTTATCAGCGACTTATTTTTCAAATCTGCTGGAAGATAAGGATAGAAGACTCAAGATTGAATTGATGCTCAGCTTGATTCTACGAGTCAACCTAAGGCTCGGCGGCTACTCCATATGGAGTGCGAGTTTAATCTGACCCCATATAAAAGAAGACAACTACTCGAGGCATGAGCACCTCACAGCCTGGATGCAGCCAAGGAAGTACTCGGAGGACATCTTCAAGATGAAGTTCGAGAGAACTCAAAGATACCTTCAAAAGCACTCGGACACTTGCAGTACTTGGCTACGAAGAGCTCAGGGGCTTGTCAGACCCGGGTACACGGGACTGTACACGTGGTATACTTTTCCTAGAATAAGGGATGGGACATGGCCCACGCCCTACACAGGTTGTAACTACTCTTAGCCTTGTAGAACTGCTCCTACAGTAGTAAAACTAGTCGGATAAAGTAGAGAACTACCAGAAAAGTACTCGGGGTAGGACTCTTAGGCTTGTACCCGACTACAAATTCCATGTAAACCTGTCCCCCCGGACTATATAAGGGCGGACAGGACCCCCAACAAAGGGGAATCACCTAGGAGATCACCCGATCACCATCAAAGGCAATACAAACCACACAGGACGTAGGGTTTACGCTCTTAGAGGCCCCAACCTGTCTAAACCTTATGTTCCTTGCACCTTCAAGTTCCTGATCTCAGCGACACCCTACCTACAAACTCACCACCTCGGGGGTATCCCTCGGTGGGCATGGCGGTAAAACACCAACAGCCGTGGGATCTCTTTGCTCGTGGGTTCTTTGGATTCTCCACTCCTCGGAAGATCTGATCCCCTTCATCTTTCTTCTGATTCGTGCGGGAAATTCTTAAGGTAAATCTTTCAAAAATGATGTTGCCTGATCTCTCAATGTAGAAGGAGTTAGATGATTTCCTTTAGGGGATAGCTTTCTGTGGCAGAACCGCTTGAATTATTCTGGCTCAATTGTGCAAATCATTGCTATACAGGCGATATGACCTCAACGCACTTCAAACAGAATAACCCAATGGTCTATCGGGTAACGTCCCGATGAAGCCACCGGATTTCGGATCGTTCAAGCGTACCTCGCACGAAGGCGAGTTCAGAGATACAATCACCGTTACATTTTTACAACATAATCATAGTAGTTATTACAAACCGGTTTCTAGTAGAGTACTGCAAACCTAACTGAAACAAATTTATACAGACATTGTTCGAAAACTTCAAGTTTTAACGAACATTATTCAGAGATGGCAGCGGAAAAGATATAACAACGCGACTACTCGTCGCAAAGCAGGCACCATACTTAGCCCAAAGCATGGCGTCATTCCGAAGGGTCATTGCCGGCTGGGGACGGATCCCATTCCACGGACCAGCCAGGTGGTAAAGTGCAGGGCCAAGGAGAACTAGCAACTGAGTCCTCGAAGGACATACCTGAAAACCACATTACTAGCAAGGTTGAGTATACTAATACTCAGCAAGGCTTACCCGTCAATTGGGTATACTTAGCCCATAACTAGACCATGAGAGGTTGAAAGGTTCTAGGTTTTTTCTGAAAAACAACAAAGAGTATGTCCTTATTTCCATATTTTAGTTTTAGATTCTAGTTCAATTAGCCATTCTAAGTGAGCATCTATACTAGACAAGCAAGTTAGGTTTTAAATCATACATCAATATTATTCCACCAATTGTTGCTCTTGTTACTCTATGTGGCAGAAGTATCAAGCAGTCTCAATCACCACGAGAAATGGAGGATTCCTGAATCGAATTTCATAACCTTGCAAGGGATCCTAACTCACATGCTCGGAAACTTTCCTTTCTGGGCAACCATTCCCCTCATATTCCGGGTCGTGGATCAGCACCACCACAAGTGACTGCAGGACCATACGCACATCCAATGTGCAGGATGTACGTCTACAGCGTGACTGTATGACCGTACTCCCGTCTGCTATGCAGAACATACTCCCACACATTGATGCGTGTGTACATAAACCAAAATTCGAGTGGTGGGGGATATGTCCACTTGCTGGGCCAATCAGGTACTAGGCTTACCGTGTACCATATTTACGGTATGTGTCTAGTACTTTCAAACACTTGACCACCACTACCACACACTGCGGCCTTATCAAATTGATCAAGACACACGGGGTACCATTCCATGCCATGGTACTGCACATAACCCCGGCCGTTGTGGCAGAACCAACCTGAATTATACCGGCTCAAGTACGCGAGTCCACTCCTGAGGGCTCCAACGTGCTTCAAATGGTATAATCCCTTGGCCTGTCGGGTAACGTCCCGATAAACCACCGATACACAGGATCAAATAAGGTTACCTCACACGAAGGTGAGTCCAGAGATACAGTCACCATCATATCTTACATCACAGGAAATTACAATACATGAGTTTCTTAAAACAGTACGAAGTTCTAAATTTAGAAAAGTTGCTACAAACTGTTAAGACTATGGTTTTTGGCAGCGAAAAAACATATGCGATGATTTACAACACGTCGTCAAGACAGATGTCATGCTAAGCCCAGGCACGACATCACTCGGTATCACCAATGTTGGTCGGGGACGGATCCCATTCCATGGACCAACCTTCTGGAAGAGCACAGGGCCAAGGCAGGGGAAGAGTAGGGTCTTCAAAGACTTTACCTGAAAAACATAAAACTAGCAAGACTGAGTATACTAATACTCAGCAAGGCTTACCCGTCTCATGGTATACGTAGCCATGTAACTAGACTTATGAAAGCTTATAATGGTTCTGGGTTTAATTTCAGCTGAAAAGCAATAAAAAGTAGATCCTTAATTTCAACTTTTAGCTTTCAGGTTCTATGTGATTATCCATTCTAGATAAGCACTTATAACTAAGCAAGCATGGTATAATCTTTAGCCAAACATCATCTTTGATAACCATATAATTGCTCTTATTACTCTATGTGGCAAAGGGATCAAGCAGTCTCAATCTTCGTGAGAAGCGGACGATTCTGAATCGAATTCAACCTTGCAAGGGTAAACCTAACACACACGCTTGCAACACCAAAGGGTCGTTCCGAAGCAATCGTTTGCCTTTCATTCCGACTCGTGGATCAGATCCACCACAAGCGACTGCAGGACCATACGCACTTCCAAAGTGCAGGACGTACGTCTGTAGCGCGACTACAAAACCCGTACTCCTGGTTGCCCAGCAACACGTATTCCTACACGTCGAATCGAGTAACAGGACAAACCAAAATACGAGTGGTGGGGGGTATGTCCACTCCTCGGGCCGATTGGTTACTAGGCTTACCGCTTACCATATTTCACGGCATGTGGCTAGTACTTTCAAACGCTTAACCACCGCTACCACACACTGCGACCTTATCAAGTTCCACAACACAGACGGGGTATCATCTCAACCATGATACCTCACAAACCTCCCGTCCGTCATCCTTATAGTGATAATAGGAATGTAAACATCACAATTCCTATATCGCGCGAGTGACAGGGAATCACTCGACTTCTACCGGTCCTATTAGCATAGCAGCTAATCGAACTCAAGTTCTAGTGTTCAGTACATTGGTTCCTGGAATTATGCAACTAGGGTTCCAAACAATCTTAAGAACTTAATGCATAGAAATGTATAAATAGATATAAATGGCAGTGTAAGAAAATAGTGGGTTATATCCGGGGCTTGCCTTTACTGGTGGGGCTGAAGTCAGGAATGTTAGTATTATTATCTTCCGAACTTTGGTTCGGGGTTTCAGATAATCCCTTGGTGACATTCACTTGGTCTTCAGGAATATCCTCTGCAGACTCCGGGGAGACCTCGTAGGTACCGTTGTAGAAGTAGTCGTATCTACATGCAATGCAACATTACATTCAAGTGTGCACATAAAACTATCTCATTTCACAATGAGGTTGCAATCTAACACTCATTTAACATACTACTCACATAACAACCAGAAAGATCTGAACTAAACTTAGACAGAGCTTTAGGGGGACAACTAATTAGAATCGGCTACTTGTTGAAGATTACAACAGAGCCGATTGGAACAACAGGAGTTTAGCCGATAGAATTGGCAAAGGAGGGAACTGTCTACACATCATTAGGAAATCTGCTGATTTCTATTCGGAAGAGGATCAGCATGAGTAGTTCCTGGATATGAGCAGAAGAGATTAACCGGTTTGGTTTCAGCAAAGGTTAAAACGGCTGATAGAGATAGGAATATTAAAGGTACAGGGTTACAAGGATAGATCAAGGAAGGACCTTGCTAATTAGATCTAGTTATCAGCATGTTTTTTCCTAACTAATGGTTGGTGTATCGACTTGCCTTGGTCGACGAGGGTGCATCAGGTTTAGCCGATTGGATGTCTACTGGTGCTAGGTGATTGGCTAAAGCTGTATTGGTTGTGCCTAACAGAGACTCTTACTATGCTAACTTGCCAATCTGCGAACATCGGCACGCTAGCCGATCAGGGTATGTAACGATCCAATATTGGAAGTAGCCGATTGTGCAACAACTACTCAACTTGCGCATTGGTAAACTAGTCGAGAGTGTGAACATCAGCCGAGCTGATATGTGCGCATGTACTAGATTTGTGAATCGATAAGATACAAGTAGTCGATCAGTGCATTTGTAAACTAGTTGATTAGTGAACATCGGCTAAGCCGATTTGTGTACGTGTACTAGTCGATCGGTGAATCGGCATACTAATCGATTTAGTGCATCGGCACATTAGCCGATTTACACATCGGGTAGAACTAGTCGAGTGATGTTTCGGCATAGCTAGTTGATTAGTGCAAGTAACTAGCCGATGGTGTATTGGTAGACTAGTCGAACTATGTATCCGTACGGTTTGGGCCTCGGCGTGCTCAGCCGATTGGTGGGTCGGCTGTAGCTGGTTTTCATCCTTAATGTTCTCCTACATCTATTGGGGTACATCTGCCGTGTAGCTGATTGTCCTACTCTGCACTAACTGTGATTAACTAAAATGTGCTTAAGTGTTATCCTAGGTAACTAGGTGTGGTTGTATCGGCTTGATTACGTCAGTACAATAATCAATTGATGTACAGCCGATGGGTTCATCTAAATCAGACCTGCTACAAGAACTAGGTGGAACAGAACACTAATATTGGACTAGGCTGATGAGATCACAAGCGCGGAACTAGTCTAACGAGAATGTGGCCGATGGGCTTGTGCCGAGGAGGATATATTTTACAGATGTGCAGCCGATTGTAGTGTGGTTGAGGGTATGTGGCCGATAGGTGTGCGTCCTATGGGTATATAGCTAAAGGGGTGTGTGGCCAACATCTCAGTCGATAAATCAGCTGACATAAGTGTGCCGACAGAGAAGGTTAACCAAACATCACAACAGTCTGCCATAGGGGCAGCAAGCACATCAGGCATGGTGCACAAATTAACTTCAGTCAATCTATCGCAAGGACTTTGGCTACCAAGAGCTAATTAAGTCTAGCGTCACACAACCAGCAGGTTAAATATAAATCAAATGTTTCACTTTCAGATTAGACATCTCATATGTTTTAGAGTTGCACAACAAGTCTAATTAAGATTCGAATAAGTGGCACAAGAATCATATTGTAACAACAAGCACACGACTAAATATAGCTTTAAATGGTTCATAATTTATTCCAAGTCGTACATTATGACTCAAGTGTCACAAGGTCTCAGGTATGTTAGCTAAGTTGTACTGGGGTTACGAGCTAGTTTTAGCAAGCATACAAACAATACCACGCGTAAGCAATCAACTTTAAAGCACATGCTCAAAATCTGAGCAGCCGTACAGAGACACTTGTTGTAACCATAACTCATGTTATAAGTATCCAACAAGGGTAACATGACTTACTCAGAAACAAGAATTAGCTACTGAAATTAGTAGGAAAACACCTCTTAGTAACACTAAAAAAGAAAACTATATCTAGGAACTAAATAAATGCAACAACTTGACATGCAGCAAGGATCTGGTAGCACAGATTAACTTACATGATAACACACTGATAAGGAGTGTAAAAACAATTTACCAGCATTTATTGCCAACCTAAAGTATTTATTTTAGCCTCAACAAGACAAACTGAACAAAAATAGATTTACAAACATACACATAGTTTCTGCGCATGAAATTTTTACAGTGAACTAAACATGTTGAAGCAAAACTAAGGTAAAATTTTCAGCATTAAACATGAAGGAATGCAGCTAGAATTAGATTATGAACTTTCTATCAACATACAACAAAAAGTACTCGAATTCTAAGTAAATGAACAGTAAAGTACTCGAATTTTTTGGAACATACAACCTAGGTTCCAAAATTCAGCCACAACACATGCATATAACATGAGATACAAATAAAACACTCATTTCCTAATATTTAATCTACATCAGAAAATATATACTTACAGCTCAAACTTCCTAAATAAAAGTAGTCGAATTTTACTTAAGGATTCCAACAAAACTGGTTTGGCATTTTTCTGATTTTTCTATGATTTACTATGATTTTTCAAAGTTTCAGCCAAAGATTTCAAAAAGATCCAGCTCGATACTATTCATCTGAGTCATGGTCTGTGCAGATAGGCTCCTGGAATTATTCCTATTGTTGTATGGGGTCCCTGGTCGCGATTTTTTTGGAACAGAGAAAGCTCAGGGAGCTCGATTCCGGCGATGGGGTGCTTCCCGGAGGCGAGGGATAGGTGGGGGAGCATGAGGGACACGAGGGCTACCTTTGGATGGGCTCGGGTGACGCCGGGGTGGCCGGAGGAGGGCCGACGACGGTGACAGTAACTTGCCAATGGTGGCAGTGGTGCTCCGGCGGGCTCCGGCAAGCGGGGTCGATGGGGAACAGGTGGAGGAGCTTCAAGGGGCTGGGGGCAAGCGATTTTGGGGGTCAGCTCAAGGGAAGAGAGGCCGGAGGGGCGAGCTCGGCGTGGGATGGTTGAGCAGCAACAATGGAGGACAACGGTGGTTTCTGGTAGTGCGACTGTGAGCTAGAACCGGCCTTTTATAGGCCGTAGAGATAGAGGAGAGTGGAAAGGGCGCAATGCCGCGGCCCTGGGTGGCTGCGTTGATGCGGTGGGTGGCGAACAGAAGTGCCGGCGAGACCGGGCGGCACTAGCAGCATCAGAGGCAACGTGGTACTCGGCGAGGGGGCCAGCAAGAAGAGCTAGGGCGGTAGCTGGGCTAAGGAGCGACGCGTGGAGTGGCTAGAAGCTGGAGGTGGCGCCGGGGAGCGGCCGAGGCTCAGCACATGGTCGGAGAAGCGGCGGCGTCAGATGCGAAGCAGAGCAGAGGAGCAGAGCAGGAGCCAGAGGAAGAAGAAGGTGAGAGGGGGTCCAAAGGACCTTCGTGGAATTTGCAAAACCTCAGGGATCTCACTGTAAACAAAAATTCGCCACTGATCCTGAGCTCTAATGAGAAAATGGTCAAAATGAAAGTTGTAGAACTTTTCAAAATCTATAACTTTGCTTTAGGGCTCAAGTTCATAAACCTAAAGTACAAAGTCTTATTCCACCATTTTGCACTCAACTCAAACTTAATAAAGTTTTTGTCCTTAACCATGTGAATTTTATGAAATATTGGACTTAACTGCAAACAATTATGACTGGTCATGATTACTTTCAGTTTTACATTTTGGCCCCTAGTAACTTTTGAAAGTTACTTTTGTAATTCAACAGTTGCATAAAAGGACTCATACTTTTGGAAAATCATACATAGGTCCTTATTTTCACAAATGCACTCAATTCAACACACACATTTCAACACAACCATTACAAATGAAACCTTTGGGTAAATACACATTTTTTTACAGGGGGTAAAGTAAAGAAAATGTGTTTGCAAAACCACCCTTCACTTATTTTGGAGTTACCTCTTATCCAATTACATTTTGCAAAAACAACCCAAATTTTTTCCGTAATTATAAAAATACCCCTTTTATGTGCATTTAAATTTTTAAAAGCTTTACTTAAACACACACAAGCTTTAGACTAACAAGCACATACTTCACACTAACAAATAATGTGTCTAGATTACAAGTACATGAACTGTCACATCCGTGATCCTTATAGTGATTGCAAAGTAGTAAACAATCAACTCCTATATCGCGCGAGTGACAGGAAATCACTCGACTTCTGCCGGTCCTACTAGTAAAGCATCTACTCGATAAGGACTTCGAAACATTACATAGGTTCCTAGATTTCATGCAACTAGGGCTTCATAACAATTCCTAGAACTTAATGCACAATATAGATATATAACAATATAAGTGCATAATTTAAAATATTAGGTTATGCACCGGGGCTTGCCTTCACTGGTGAGGATGGGGTCAGTGATGTCAGTATCTTCCGAGCTTGGGTTCAGGGCTTCAGAAGGACCCTTGGTGACATTTACTTGAGCTTCAGAAATACCCTCATCGGGTTCCGGGATTAGCTCGTAGGTACCATCGGCGAGTGTCGCCAAATCTACATGATATGTAATGATTTGAAGCAAATGGTTATTATTTTAATATTTAGTTTTCACGATAAAGTTGCAATCCAACAAGAATATATTCAATACATCACTTCAAGACTTAACTACTTTGTACAAACAAAAAGATTTGAAAGAAATAAACTTAAGTAGAGTTTCTGGTGTAAAAATTTTGTTCAAAATGGCTATTTGGTGAAGGTTACTACAAAGCTGATCAGATCTACTTAACAGCATGTTTTTCTGATAGCTTATCTAGCCAATTGGGGTGTGCATTGGCTGTGATTTTTCTTCAGCAAAAGTAGCCGATAGAGGTGTAGCCGATCGACGTGTAGTCGATGAGCGTGTGGCCGATGGGTGTGTAGCTGACAGGCATGTATTTTGCAAACAAGACCCTAGAAAGAAATAGAGACTTGCATTTGGGTCCCTAATCAACTTGACCAGAAGATGTCGAGCAGCGGCGATTAAAATCTGGCGAGAAGGCTCACCGGCGGCGAGGGAAAGGTGGGGAAAAAGGTTTAGGAGCTCATAGCGGATTTTGGGGTGGTTGGAATCGTAGAAGGGAAGCTTAGTGGTGGTGGTTCGATTAGAAACAGAGTCGGTGCGGTGAGGTTCCGAGGGTGGCGACGGCGTTCTGGCAACTAGAGTGAAGAAAGGCGAAGGAAATTGGTCAGGGAGCTTCGGCATGGAGATGTAGTGCTGATGGTGCTCTTGGCGAAGGAGGAGAAGGGGTGGAACTTTGGTTCGACTAGAATTAGCATGGCAGCGGAGAGTGAGATCACCGGCGCGGCGTCCTGGGCTGCGCGTGCACGGGAAGAGGAAGAAGAGCGGATCAGGAAGGAGCAGTGAGATGCGGCTGTGCTGGTGGAGCACGAAATTAGAGAGGAGGAGCGGCGGAGACGGTTGACGGCGGTGGACAGAGGAGCTCCGGCAAAGTAGTTGAGCAGGGAAAGGAACAAGAATGCGGGTGCGCGCGAGGGGATAGAAGAAAGGAGAAGTTTCTAGGTGTGTTCCTAAGCTAAAAAGAGGCGTGCGGGCGGGCGTGGCGGCTCAGGCGGGCAGCGGTGCGACGCGTCTGTGTGAGGAGGAGCCAGCGGGGTCGGTTAAGCAGCAGGCAGGCGAGCTAGGGGCCAGAGAAATAGAGAGGGTGAAGCAGGAGGAAGAAGACGAGGACCTGTTCGTAAATTTTGCAGAAGTTTAAGGAGTTCACTGTAATGTAAAAGTTTCTTCCAAACTATAGCTCTAATGAAAATATGCCCAAAATCAAAAGTGTAGAGCTTAAAAAGATCTACCACTTTGCTTTAGGGTCCAACTTCAAAAGAGTTAGGGTTTTGAAATTATTTTTAAAAGTCAACAAATCAGTCAATTTCAAATAAATCCAAAATAAAGTTTACCCCTTTCAATGAAGCCTTGGAGTATTTACACTTCTTACAGTGGTTAAAGAGTGAAAACTCACGTTTGCAAATCAACCCTTCATACATTTTTGAAATTTACCTCCCATTTATACACAATTTACAAAAAGAACCCTAATTTTTCCCAATATTACAAAAATACCCTTTAACGTGTATTTAAGTTTTTAAAGGCATTCATCAAAACAAACACAAACTTCACATAATTTCATACTAGAAATTAGCGTATCTAGCTCCTAAGTACCTGAAATGTCACAGCCTCCCTCCCTAAAAAGAATCTCGTCCCGAGATTCCGGATTAGAATGGAATTGGAAGATTAGATACTTGGTTTGGCTCTAAGGAAGTCTGAAAAGTTGTGCTAAAGATAAGACTCAGTTTCCCAAGTCGCTTCTTCTTCAGTGTGATGGTTCCATTGGATCTTAAATATTCTGACTGTTTCTCTTCTTGTGCTTCTCTCTTTGGTATCTAGTATTCTGATCGGATGTTCGGTATAAGATAGGTCTGGCTCAATTTTGATGGTTTGGAAATTGATGACCTTGGTAGGGATTTTGATGCATTTCTTAAGATGAGATACATGGAAGATATTATGAATGGCTGCTAGCTGATAAGGAAGTTGAAGACGATAAGCTACAAGTCCACAAGTTTCAAGAATTTCAAAAGGTCCAACATATTGAGGAGCGAGTTTTCCTTTCATACCAAACCATTGAACACCCTGGGTAGTAGATACCCTTAGATATACAAAGTCACCAACTTCAAACTGCAATGGTTTCCTTCATTTATCCGTGTAGCTCTTTTGTCGAGATTGGGCTGCATTTAGATTATTTTGAATGATCTTCATTTTTTCTTCTGCTTCAGTGACAAGATTGGGTCCAAAGATTTTACTTCGCCGGTTTGAGACCAACTCAAAGGAGTTCAGCATCGGCGACCGTATAATGCTTCAAATGGAGCTATTTTGAGACTCGACTGATAAATGCTATTGTAGGAGAATTCTGCCAAGGCTAAGCATTTGTCCCAGTTTTTGTCATATTCGATTACATAGGCTCTAAGCATATCCTCTAGGATTTGAATTATCCTTTCTGTTTGTCCGTCTGTTTGCGGATGATACGCGGAGCTTCGAATTAATTTGGTTCCAAGAGAATGTTGGAGTAGCTCCCAGATACGAGCAATGAACTGTGCTCCACGATCAGAGATGATCATCTTAGGTACTCCATGGAGACGAACGATTTGGTCTAGATAGATCTCGGCATACTTTTTAGCATTGTAAGTAGTATGCACAGGAAGGAAATGAGCGGTTTTGGTTAATCGATCAATGATTACCCAAATAGAATCATGTCTTTGGGAAGTGTTGGTTAAGCCAACGATGAAATCCATGCTGATGTCTTCCCACTTCCAAGAAGGAATGGGTAAAGGTTGAAGAACACCAGCAGTCTTTAAGTGACTGGCTTTAACTTTTTGGCAAATATCACACTCAGAGACATATCTTGCAATTTCTCTTTTCATGCGAGTCCACCAAATGTTCTGTCTCAGGTCTTGGTATATTTTGGTACTGCCAGGGTGCATAGAGAACTTGGACAGATGTGCCTCGTCCAAAATCTATTTACGAAGCTGATGGTCCTTGGGTACAACAATACGTCCCTTGAACCATAGAATTCCTTTGTGATCTACTTGAAAACACTTATACTTTTCTTCTCCCTGAGCTAGCTGTTGCTTGATGATTTTGACTCCTTCATCATGTAGTTGTGCCCTAATGATACTATCTTGAAGTGTGGGTTCAACTGCTATATGATTCAAACTACCTTGAGGAATAATCTCAAGATTGAGCTTTCTCATTTCCCAGCAGAGAATTTCACTGATGGCTTCTATTGATAAGCAATGGCAATGTGCTTTACGGCTGAGTGCATCCGCAACCACATTGGCCTTGCCTGGATGATAGTGCACTTCTAGATCATAATCTTTTATAAGCTCTAGCCAACGTCTTTGTCTCATATTTAGATATGTTTGTGTAAAAATGTACTTGAGACTCTTATGGTCAATGTAGATGTTGCACTTAGTACCCATAAGATAATGTCTCCAGATCTTAAGTGCATGGATAACGGCTACAAGCTCAAGATCATGGGTAGGATAGTTCTATTCATGAGTCCTAAGTGCTCGTGAGGTATAAGCAATTACTCGGTTGTTTTGCATGAGTATACAACCAAGTCCGATGCCCAACGCATCGCAATAGACATCAAAAGGTTTGGAATTATCTGGCTGAGCCAAAACTGGAGCAGTAGTGAGGTGTGCTCTTAGAGTGTGGAATGCTTCTTCACATTTCTCATTCCAGGAGAATTTAACTCCTTTCTTCAGCAATTCTGTCATTGGCTTGGCTATTTTAGAGAAGTCTGGGATGAAACGATGATAATAGCCAGCAAGACCAAGAAACTACGAATCTGATGGACTGAAGTAGGGGGCTTCCAATCCATCACTTCTTGGACTTTACTCGGATCAACAGATATGCTGTCACTGGAGATGGTGTGACCCAAAAATTTAACTGTATCTAGCCAAAATTCACATTTGGAGAATTTGGCATACAAGTGGTGTTCTCGCAATCTCTAAAGAATAATATGAAGATGTCTAGCATGATCTTCTAGATTTTTAGAATAGATCAGAATATGATCGATGAATACTACGATGAATTTATCGAGCTTTGGCATAAAGACAGAGTTCATGAGATACATGAAATATGCTGGGGCGTTGGTAAGACCAAAACACATAACCAGATATTCATAAAGTCCATATCTGGTGGAGAATGTTGTCTTTGGGATGTCGCTGGGCTTAATCTTTATCTGGTGATATCCAGAGCGAAGGTTAATTTTTTAGAATACCTTGGCTTCAGCTAATTGATCAAACAAGATATCAATACGGGGAAGAGGATATTTGTTTTTGATGGTTACTACATTGAGGGGGCGATAGTCCACACATAGTCTGAGGCTATGGTCCTTCTTATTCACAAACAGGGCTGGGCATCGCCATGGTGAAGCACTTGGACGAATAAAACCTTTATCAAGAAGGTCCTGAAGTTGAACTTTAATTTCTGCCGGCTCATTGGGTGGCATACGATAGGGTCTTTTAGAGATGGGGGCTGTACCAGGTTGTAACTCTATAATAAACTCAATATCCCTATCAGGAGGCATCCTGGGCAAATCATCCGGAAAAACATCTAGGTACTCACATATGACAGGGATGTCCTCAAGCTTGATCCCTTCTATGGTATAAACACAAGAGTTGATATACTCCCACTGTGGAAGATATAGAATAGTAGCTCTGTAATTAGGTGAGTCTATCCCAACTGCTCGGGAAGAGATATCTAATGATACTTGGTGCTTAGTCATCCAATCCATACCTATTAGGATATCCATTCCTTCTAGGTTTAGCAAAATAAAATCTGTCTTTATCAGGTTGCTACCCAATTGAATTGGCACATCTCTACAGAAATCCAAGCCTACTTTTGTTCCAAACTTTGGACTGATAAAGCTATGGGTTGCACCGAAATCAAAAAGTATAACTGCAGGTTGATGGTGTATAGTGAAAGTACCCATCATTATTGGTGCACCCTCAGAAAGTTCGAAGAGAGTTGTGAAATTCACCCTCCCTTGGTGGGCAAGTATAGTTTGCTTCTTGTCTCTGCCCTTGCTGCTCGGGTTGGAAGTCTGCCCTTGGAATGATTTCCTAGGTTGAGGGCAATTTTTGATAAAATGCGATGAACTGCCGCATTTGAAACGACGATTGTTGTTGTTTCCCTGGTTGAACTGCGGAATGTTCGGTCTTGATCCAAGCTATTGCTGCTGATGTTGAGGCTGAGGCACTGGTGGCCTGTTGAATCTAGACTGCCGAGGGGCTCTAGCTACCCATCTGCCTGACTGATTGTTTCGGGGTGGGGCTCGTGGAGATGTATTCTGGACTAACCGATACCTCAGGGGTTGAACACTCGAGGGTCCAGTGGGTATCTTCCGCTTCTTCTCAGCCTGATGGGCTGAAATACAATCTTCCTGAGTAATTGCCATGTTGACTAGCTCATGGAAGGTGTCTGTCTTAACAAGATTCAGTCGTTCTTTGAGCTTGGTATTCAGGCCACGACGGAAACAATCTCCCTTCTTGGCATCGGTGTTTGAATGATAACCTGCATACTGACACAGGTGATTGAAGGCCTGTGCGTACTGCATTACGGTGCAGGTTCCCTGGGTAAGAGCTAAAAATTCATTAAGCTTCCGCTCAATGAGCCCTTCAGGAATATGATGTGCCCTAAAGGCAGTCCGAAACTCTTCCCATGTGACTACATGTCCATTCAGCTGCATGGCATAATAATGATCCCACCAAATGCGAGCAACGCCACGAAGCTGTTGTGCTGCAAAGAGTGCCTTATTTGCTTCGTAGCATGGTGCGGACAGTAGTGCGAACTTGGACTCAATAGTGCGGAGTCACACATCCGCATCAAGAGGCTCTTCGATCTTATGAAAAAGTGGGGGCTGCGTGCTGAAGAAGTCTTGGTAACTAGTAGAGGGATGTTCATCACAACCTCGTTGCTGATGACGGAACTGGTTCTGCTGTGCCTGCACTAGCTGATCAAGGAGTTCAGTCTGTCATGCCATTACTTCTACTAGATTTGGTGGTGGTGGTGGTGGTTGTGGGAACCACTAGCTTGGTCCGTCCTGAAACCTTCAGAGATTCCACGCGTAGCGCCAACCATCTGAAGAATGGAAGATGTCCATTAGAAATCACCAATACTTGCTTCCATTTTCAGGAATATACCGCAAAAAAATAAAACATATGGAAATAGTGCAACAGATAGATAGCTCAATAGATAACCGAACAGGAAACTCGAGTTATAGATCATAAACTAGTGGTCATTACTATGTTACATCTCGGTAGTCTACTAACTACAAGTCAAGCTATGCTTATACATGCCACATATAATACAACAAGTGGCCCTTAGGTCAAACTAGACTGCTCTCTCTCTCTATGTCACACTATACTACACTATGTGCATCTAGAAGGTCGACGATTTGGAAAAGACTAGAAATCGTCGAGGTTGCCCACAGACGACTGGCTGCCATAAGAAGAACATTTGGGCTGAGGATTAGGTTCGGGATCTCCATGCTCGGAATCAAGATTGGAAACTCCTTCAATCTCTTCCTGGTCTTCTTCTTCATCTTAACTTTCAGACTCTTAGGTGCGACAGGAGGTGCTAGCTGCTCATGAAGCATATCAATATGGGCAATGGCGTCGTCAAGCTCAATAGTAAGGTCATGGACTTCCTCTTGGAGAAACTCGATGACAGTGTTGTGCTGAATAATTAATGTATCACTCTCAACGATCTGATCCTCTCGGTGAATGATGGTTTCATTCCACTGTGCGATAACCTCATCTTTAGCAGTGATCATCACTTGGAGCTCTTCAATCTGGTTAATCTGCCGGTTAATGTTTCTATGATAACCTTGGGCTATACTGGTCATCTGGCTCATACCGTGGCGCTGAAGTATCTGATGACGGTATTGTGCATTCATAAACATGATTGTAGCTCGTAATGTCTCTTCTATCTAATCTCCCAATAAGTGTCCAAAGTGTGATACTCGAAAAGTCCACTCAGGGTCTCGAGAATCTGCTGTAGGGAACAAACCAATAGGATACCTGGCAACCTCATCTGGATGCTGGTCACAGAAAATGTTGATGGCTTCAAGAGCTGCGGCTTCAAAAGTGTCTGCTAGATAGTGACCAACCACATCAATCTCGATGGGCTACCACAGGGATCGCGATGGATGCTGGGGAATAGTCATCTTCACTCTGCACCGAGGAACACCCTCTTCACTATACTCCACTCCATCATATTGTGGTGGCTCAATGTAGTTAAACAACTGAAGTGACTCCCACAAGAGACGTGGAAAACCCTCCCAATGCAAGGCATTGGTGTGAGCATGTCCCTCGTGGTCCCAAAAGATCTTCGAAAAATCTGCCATCTGAAGCAAAGATTCAAATGGTAAGGTTGCAAGTTTTCAACAAAAATGCTTTGAGAAAACTGCGGGAAAAATGTGAGTCAGACTCATGGAATAGCTAGAATGTAGCTACCCTGCGGAGAACTCACAAGGTAAATGGAACGAGACAACCGATTCTGGTAATAGCAAAGGCTAGAAATCAGATGGATGATATAGATCTTGAGGATGAAACAAAAGATGGCGAGATACTAAACCCTAAGACTATCTGTATGACCATTTCAAGACTGCACTTATGATAAGCAACACTCTAGATAGCCTTAAAACAACAAGCCATTAATTCATTCACTTTGTTTAATCATGAAGTATGCATGCACGTACTACTCGTCCTCACAATAAAAAATAATTGCCAAATATTTTTGGACTTACATGGTTAGTTTCGGTAGCATAGTATATATACGTCTCTCGCTATAATAGCTAGTCGAGAGATCCTATTCATTCAGAACCTATTGAGTCGGGGTTAGCATACCTGCAGAAAAATCACGTATATCATGAACCTTTCATGCCAGCACGTCATGAAAGCGTTCCTAAACATTACTGTTCATTTATAAAAACAGCATCCGTACAATTTCTGCCGTACAGACGATGTTAACATATGTTACTTTCGCAACGTATTCAAGGGGATACCATATAAAGCGGGGGCATGAACAGGATCACCATACCCTGTGCCTAACCATATACTCTCAATATAATCAACTTATCATTGGTATATTGGCAGCATCTCAAGTAAGCCACTGCTTAAGAATTAGCGTTCGGTTCGAATCATCGACGGGAAGGCCAAGCTCTCTCAGTTGGCTGAGGATCCTTACCCTCTTACCTCATCGTCAAATGCGTCGTGACAGAATATAAAGTTGATTGTGCTTGAAAGTAAGTTTTTACTGAAATGTAGTGCTGGAAGTTAGAGTAGTACTATAAGCATACTGTATATATATATACCTGATAACTCCCATATAAACCCCTAGGGCTTTACGTACTAAGCACAATTCTTAACGAAACCAACGCAGTTTTACAAAATACCTTGTTGGTCCAGTTTTATACTAAAAATATTTTTAAGGTCAATTATACCTCCGGTATACACTTGCTAGCTCTGATACCAGCCTGTGGAAGAACCGCTTGAATTATTCTGGCTCAAGTGCGCAGATTATTGCTATACAGGCGATACGACCTCAACACACTTCAAATGAAATAACCCAATGGTCTGTCGGGTAACGTCCCGATGAAACCACTGGATTCCGGATCGTTCAAGTGTACCTCGCACGAAGGCGAGTCCAGAGATACAATCACTGTTATAGTTTTACAATATAGTAATAGTAGTTATTACAAATCAGTTTCTAGTAGAGTACTGCAAACCTAAAGGAAACAAATTTATACAGACATTGTTCGAAAACTTCAAGTTTTAACGAACATTATTCAGAGATGGCAGCGGAAAGGAAACAACAAAAAGACTACAGTAACCTTCAGACTAATATCTTATGTTACTGAAGGGGTTTTAATGTCATACTTCCAGTAACCTTCAGACTACTAAGTCTCTGGCTAGTACTCTATGTTACTGAAGGGGTCTCGCTCCCATCCTTTCAGTATTTCTTTGTGTACTAGTTTTTGACTAGTTATGCATGGAATTTACTGCAAAGGCATTGCGCCCAACATGATTTCATGTCTATCAGTTACAACATACTTCTATGATTACCTTGCAGGGGACCTGATTTGGACCGTGCTGCTGGGCGAGTCGGATTCAACTCCGATCACTTGGCTTCATCAAAAATTGCCAACGACTACTCCGATTTTGCGAGAATGCTCGCCTACACTGACTACAACAACTACTCGTCGGATTCAACTCCAACATGTTGGGTTCATCAACAACCATCAGCGACTATTGGTCTTCGTAAAGAATGCACGGTGACACACTGGCAAATACTTCGACTCCTCATTTTGCCTACAAGCTAGTTGGAATCAACTCTGCTCGATGATACGTAGGCGACTGCTTCAAAACTAGTCGGAATCGACTCCGACTAGCCTGCTTCAACGATAGTTCAAGATTCAGTGGCAACTTGGCCAATACCTAGGCTCGGGGGCTGGCGCCACTGACTACTAGGAATATCCTATGCGACTTATCTAGCTCTCAGGCTCGGGGGCTGGATACGACACGGCTCTCAGCAATGAAGATTGCATGCCATGATTCTTTGGACCCTTTATTCTAAAACTTGGGGATTTGGATTCAAGGCTCGGGGGCTGCGGGACACATGTTATCAGCGACTTATTTTTCAAATCTGCTGGAAGATAAGGATAGAAGACTCAAGATTGAATTGATGCTCAGCTTGATTCTACGAGTCAACCTAAGACTCGGCGGCTACTCCATATGGAGTGCGAGTTTAATCTGACCCCATATAAAAGAAGACAACTACTCGAGGCATAAGCACCTCACAGCCTGGATGAGCCAAGGAAGTTCTCGGAGGACATCTTCAAGATGAAGTTCGAGAGAACTCAAAGATGCCTTCAGAAGCACTCGGACGCTTGCAGTACTCGGCTACGAAGAGCTCAGGGGCTTGTCAGACCCGGGTACACGGGACTGTACACGTGGTATACTTTTCCTAGAATAAGGGATGGGACATGGCCCACGCACTACACAGGTTGTAACTACTCTTAGCCTTGTAGAACTGCTCCTACAGTAGTAAAACTAGTCGGATAAAGTAGAGAACTACCAGAAAAGTACTTGGGGTAGGACTCTTAGGCTTGTACCCGACTACGAATTCCATGTAAACCTGTCCCCCCGGACTACATAAGGGCGGACAGGACCCCCAAACAAGGGGAATCACCTAGGAGATCACCCGATCTCCATCAAAGGCAATACAAACCACACAGGACATAGGGTATTACACTCTTAGAGGCCCCAACCTGTCTAAACCTTATGTTCCTTGCACCTTCGAGTTCCTGATCTCAGCGACACCCTACCTACAAACTCACCACCTCGGGGGTATCCCTCGGTGGGCATGGCGGCAAAACACCGACAGCCGTGGGATCTCTTTGCTCGTGGGTTCTTTGGATTCTCCACTTCTCGGAAGATCCGATCCCCTTCATCTTTCTTCTGATTTGCGTGGAAAATTCTTAAGGTAAATCTTTCAAAAATGCCGTTGCCCGATCTCTCAATGTAGAAGGAGTTAGATGATTTCCTTTAGGGGATAGCTTCCTGTGGCAGAACCTCTTGAATTATTCCGGCTCAAGTGCGTAGATCATTGATATACAGGCGATATGACCTCAACGCACTTCAAAGTGAATAACCCAATGGTCTGTCAGGTAACGTCCCGATGAAACCACTGGATTTCGGATCATTCAAGCATACCTCGCATGAAGGCGATTTCAGAGATACAATCACCATTACATTTATACAACATAATCATAGTAGTTATTACAAACCGGTTTCTAGTAAGGCTGAGTATACTAATACTCAACAAGGCTTACCCGTCAATTGGGTATATTTAGCTGTCGGTGTTTTACCGGCTTCCCACCGAGGGATATGCCCAAGGTGGTAAGTTTAGGTGAGGATACACCGAGATCAGGAACTCGAAGGTGCAAGGAACATAAAACTTAGACAGGTTCGGGCCGCGAGGTGCATAATACCCTACGTCCTGTGTGGTTTGTATTACCTTGGGTGTAGAATGATTCATTTTGAGGGGGTCCCTCCCCCCCCTTATATATCCGGGAGGTCAGGGTTACATGGATCTAATCAGTACCAGCCAAGGAATCGTACCCGGGTATAACTCGGGTAGTTTCCTTCTGTACTGACTAACTTTATCTCCTACTCAAACGAGTAGAAAACAATACAAATAAGAGATAAGACAGGCTTTATCTCTTAATCTTATTTAAACTACGTTATATACACAGCCCCGTAGCCCCGGGTCTGACAAGCCCCCGAGCTCTTCGTAGCTGAGTACTGCAGGCTTATCAAGTACCTTCGAAGCAGTCTTCGGCTTCTCTTAAAGTTTCGTCTTGAAGTTTTTCTTTGAGTACTTTCTTGGCTGCATTGAAGCTATGAGGTGCTCATGCCCAAAATTACTTCCTTGATATGGTGTGCGATTGAAAATTCACACTCCATATGGAGTCCCCGAGCCTTAGGTTGAATCGAAGAATCAGGCTGAGGGTCATATTAGTCTCGAATCTTCCTTACTTACTTTTCAAATAAATTCGAAAAAATAAGTAGTCGATGCCACATATCCTGCAGCCCCCGAGCCTTGAACCCAAATCTCCCAGGTTTGGGAAAAAGGATCCAAGAATCGTGGCATTGGTGTTACTCTGAAATCCTGAGAAAAACTCTTCGCCTTCTGCATAGTGAAATTGAGCCTCCTGCTAGTTTATTTAACTGCGCAGTGACTTAGGGTTTCTTCTGCACTCTCAGTCTTCATATGAGTCGTCTTCGAGTAGTTTTACAGCGTCCAACCCCCGAGCTTACGAGTCAGGAGAGCCGAAGGAGCCATGTTAAGTAGTGTGCATCGGCCAGCCCCTGAGCCTGGGAACTAGCGGAACTATGGTGGCATGCCGTGCTGCCTGGAGAGTTGTTGCCGAAGCTTGATCTGAAAAAAGACCATGCATACATTATGTAGCATAATGCAAAGATATCGAGTAGTACTCAATAATAATGCGAAGACACCAAAATTTATTCGGTGTAAAAATTGCTGTGTCGAGCTCTTTTTTAGACTATTTAAATCTCCCAAGTAGTATGCCGGTTATGTTTAAGCACCTAGTCCTGTTTTAGCCACTGCTCATAGCGTGTATGAGATCTTTGTCTCGTGTACGCGTAAAGGCATTAGGCATGATAGAAGAACCGAGGTTTCATGGATTAAGGCATGTGCTACCCGAGTAGATTAGCGACCATTGAGAGGAGACAACGAGCAGAAAGTAGTCGTTATGTGACAAAGAGGATGCGCAGTGCGCAAAAGTAGTCGACGAAGTGTAGCTCTGGAGGGTTTCAATGCCCATCGAGAGTCATACACGGATAAGTAGTCGGCGAAGTGTAGCTCTGGAGGGTTTCATGCCCATCGAGAGATGTACACAAATAGGTAGTCGATCATGGTGTAGCCCCCGAGGGTTTCATGCCCATCGAGAGGCGTACCCAAAAAGGTAGCCGATCTTGTGAAGAACAAGTCGGAAAAGGTATAAAAAGGTATAAGTCACATAGCTTGATTCGTGGACGAATGTCGACGAAGCCGTGGAGCTCGTTGATGGAGCTGCGATGGTTTGTTGATGAAGCTCGACTAGTCGGAGTCGATTCCGACTAGTTTTCAAGTTGAGACGAGTAGTTGATGTAGTCGTCGGCGGGCCGCCGATCGTCCTCGTGAAGTCAAAGTAGTCGAACTCGTCGCTGCTGCGCGCGGACATTGCGGCACAAGCCAAAGTTGAGCCGGTCGGCGGCCGCGGTGCATCAACGTTGCAGCGCGAGGTGAAGTCGAGCCGAGTAGTCGAGGTCGATGTAGCCATTTGCTGAAGGATCTGATCTCGAACTCGATGAATCGATCCGCCGATGCATATGTATGAAGTAGCAATCCGCCAGCTTGAGTGGATTGATGTTGATGAAGAGGTCCTTCAAATTCGCCCAATGATCGCGACGATCGGCCCCATGATGGGCGCCAGCACGGCCTTCTGGTGAACTGGAAAGATGCCATCGAGTTCGCCGGTAGATCTTCGATGCGCTCCCCTACCTGGCGTGCCAGCTGTCAGTGTTTTACCGGCTGCCCACCGAGGGATATGCCCAAGGTGGTAAGTTTAGGTGAGGACACGCCGAGATTAGGAACTTGAAGGTGCAACGAACACAAAACTTAGACAGGTTCAGGCCGCGAGGTGCATAATACCCTACGTCCTGTGTGGTGGTTTGTATTGCCTTGGGTGTAGAATGATCCATTTTGAGGGGGTCCCTGCCCCCCCTTATATATCCGGGAGGTCAGGGTTACATGGATCTAATCAGTACCAGCCAAGGAATCATACCCGGGTATAACTCGGATAGTTTCCTTCTGTGCGGACTAACTTTATCTCCTATTCAAACGAGTAGAAAATAATACAAATAATAGATAAGACGGGCTTTATCTTTTAATCCTATTTAAACTACGTTATATACACAGCCCCGTAGCCCCAGGTCTGACATTAGCCCATAGCTAGACCATGAGAGGTTGAAAGGCTCTAGGTTTCTTTTGCTGAAAAATAACAAAGAGTATGTCCTTATTTCCATATTTTAGCTTTTAGATTCTAGTTCAATTAGCCATTCTAAGTAAGCATCTATACTAGACAAGCAAATTAGGTACTAAATTATACATCAATATTATTCCACCAACTGTTGCTCTTGTTACTCTATGTGGTAGAAGTATCAAGCAGTCTCAATCACCGCGAGAAACAGACGATTCCTAAATCGAATTTCATAACCTTGCAAGGGATCCTAACTCACACGCTCGGAAACTTTCCTTTCCAGGCAACCATTCCCCTCATATTCCGGGCCGTGGATCAGCGCCACCACAAGCGACTGCAGGACCATACGCACATCCAATGTGCAGGACGTACATCTACAGCGTGACTGTATGACCGTACTCACGTCTGCTATGCAGAACGTACTCCCACACGTTGGTGCGTGTGTACATAAGCCAAAATTCGAGTGGTGGGGGATATGTCCACTTGCCGGGCCAATCAGGTACTAGGCTTACCGCGTACCATATTTACGGTATGTGGCTAGTACTTTCAAATGCTTGACCACCACTACCACACACTGTGGCCTTATCAAATTGATCAACTGTGGCAGAACCGCCCGAATTATTCCGGCTCGAGTGCGCTAGTCCTTGCTATACAGCCGATACTAACTCAACACACTCCAAACGGAACAACCCATTGGTCTATCGGGTCTCCGCCCGATGCAACCACGGTTCAACAGGATCGAAGCAGGTTTACCTCGCATGAAGGCGAGTTTACAGTCGCACAACAGCTCATCAATTTTTAATTCACAGCATATTAAACATTATTACAAACCGTTTCAAATTTAAGGTAATAAACAAACATTGTTTAAAACAACAAGCTAAACATGCTTGTCAAGTTCACAGCGGAAGAAAATTAACACGCGACTACACACGTCGCGAAGGTTGACACCACACTCAGTCCATAGTATGGCGTCATTCAGGAGGATTACTGCCAGCCGGGGACGGATCCCACTCCACGGACCAACCAAATGGAACAGAGGTTGGCCATGCAGGACTATCTGTGGGGTTCTCAAGGGTCATACCTGAAAAACAGACTAGCAAGACTGAGTATACTAATACTCAGCAAGACTTAACCGGGTCATGGTATACTTCGCCATGTAGCTAGACTCATGCTGGCTTGTAATGGTTCTGAGTTTAATTTCAGCTGAAAAGTAACAAAGAGTATGATCTACTTTCATATTTTAGCTTTCAGATTCTAGTCTCATTAACCATTCTAGGTAAGCACCTATTCTAGACAAACAAGGTAGAGATTAACATCCATCCACATTATTCCATAAGGGTTACTGTTCTTACTCTATGTGGCAGAACGAATAAGCAGTGTCTGAATCGAATTTCCAGACCTTGCAAGGCAAACCTAACTCACACGCTTGGAACATCCAACGATAGTTCCGAAGCAACCGTTTGCCTTTCATTCCAACTCGTGGAACAGGGCTACCACAAGCGACTGTAGGACCGTACGCACACCAATTGTGTAGGACATACGTCTGTAGCACGACTACATGACCGTACTCCTGTCCGCTGCACGGAACGTACTCCCGCACATCGGTGCATGAGAAAAACCAAATTACGAGTGGTGGGAGGTATGTCCACTCCTCGGGCCGATTGGTTACTAGGCTTACCGCTTTACCATATTTCGCGGCATGTGGCTAGTACTTTCAAACGCTTAGCCACCACTACCACACACTGCGACCTTATCAACTTTTATCAACACAAACGGGGTAACCTTCCGAGTCATGATACTGCACATGACCCTATCCATCATCCTTATAGTGACTGCAGAATAGTAAACATTCAACTCCTATATCGCGCGAGTGACCGAAAATCACCCGACTTCTGCCGGTCCTATTAGCAGTGCATCTATTCGATAAGGACTCGGGCACAATACATAGGTTCCTAGGATTCATGCATTTAAGGTTTCATTTCAACTCCTAGACTTAATGCAAGATATAATATATAAGTATAGAATTGCATAATGTAGTAATTTGAAATACTGGGTTATGCACCGGGGCTTGCCTTCTTGAGCGGGGCTGGGGCAGGAGTGTCAAGGATTTCCGAACTTTAGTTTGGAGCTTCATTTAGAGTCTCGATGATGTTTACCGGGTCTTCAGAAAACCCTTGATCTTGTTCCAGGACTAGCTCGTAGTCTCTGTCATCGAGTGTCGTTGATTCTACGTGATATGCAATGCTTTGATTAGATAGTTTCCGAGTTAAGAGTTTTATTTCACAATAAAGTTGCAATCCAACAGGTTAATACACTCAAACTCATAAAGCAAGAGGTTTAAACGTAAACCTATTATTGGCTCTCTAATCCAATTACCTTAATTAGATGAATTAATTGAATTAGATTAACAAGTTTGATTTTTAATTTGAAATTCATAAAGGCTATTGCCTTGAATTTTTGTGGATAAGCTTATTCCTAGTGGATAAGCTTACTATGAATGTTTCATAATTTTCTGAAAATAGATACTAGGTTATTTGAATTTAGTTCAAATTTCAAGTTTAATTGCAAACCTTAAGTAAAATAGTGTTGTAAATTCCTAAAATATTTACTATGGGCTATTCTATTGTAGATCATCACATGGTAAAAAGATCTGGGTATAAAATCCTTAGTAGCATGCTTAATTAAATCTAAACCCTTTCAAGCTTAATTTGCATAAGTTTAAACTAACTTAAGCTAGAGTTCAGCACTGTAGTTGAAAGTTGCACACAAGCTCATTCATAACCTAACCAGGTTACACACCAAAAATCATCATCAATAGAGCTAGCATGCAAAAGTTATGCTCAAACTACCCTTTTGTTAAACTTTAAAATAACTCAAAACTCATTTAGTTTTAAACCAAACTTTAGTAACAAAAGTAGTCGAGTTCAACTTCTAGAGTACAACAAGACTTGTTTGACAATTTTTGGATTTTTCTACGAATTCCTATGGATTTTACAATTTGGCTGATTTGTGTTTAGAGAGGGGTGCTGCTTTCTCACAGATAGGCCCCTGGAAACATTTGAATCTTCGCAATTGAGTCCCTGGCCGGACTACACAGGAAGTCCGATCGATGCCGATCGAATTCCGGTGATAGAGCTCACCGGCAGCGAGGGGCAAGTGAGGGGAAATGCTCAGCAACTCACGGCGGTCTCGGGGGTGGCCGGGGTTGAGGCAGAGAGGGGCTGTGGCAGCGTATCGACGGCGAAGCTGAGCGGGCGGCGGAGCTCCGAGGGGGGTCGATGGCATTCCGGTGGCTGGGGTGCTGGAGGGTGGTGGAGTAGCTAGAAAGCTTCTATGGGATGATGTGGTGCTTTTGGTGCTCTTGGTTGGGGTTGAGGGGCTCTGTAGCGTCGGGTCGATGGCGAGGCCGAGCGGCGGCGGAGCTTGAGCTCGCCGGCGCTGTGGGCAATGATGCTCGGGTGCGGGAAAGCGAAATTGGATGGGTCAGTGAGCTACAGGGAGTCGCGGCGATGCTCTAGGAGTGCTGGACTGGGAATGGGAAACGGCGTGGGTGGCTGTCGACGGCGGCCAGAGGCTGCGGCGGAGGTCCAGTCAGGCGCGGTTGTCAGGAAAGAGAAAGGCCGGGGAAAAGAGGTGCTTGAGTGAGTAATGAAGGTCGTGGTGTAGCTGCTAAGCATGCCTTAAGGCCGGGAGAGGCGTTATGCGCGCGAGCAGGAGCTAGCGATGCCGGCGGCTCGCGTGGCGGCTCGGGCGGCGGCGGCGCGATGTGGAGAGGGCACGAGCAGGCCAGCGCGAGCCGGGAAAGCGGCGGCGCAGACGCAGGGGCGGCACGTGGCGCTCGGAAAGGCGGTGCGGGGGTGGCAGGTGCACTGCACATGGCCGGCAAGAGCGGCGGCGCGTCGGGTAGAGGAAACAGAGAGCCGAGGGCTGGAGGTAGACGAAGGAGGGGCTATTTGCAATTTTCTGAAAGTGTAGGGACTCCACTGTAAGGCCTAGATAACTTTCAAACCCTAGCTCAAATGAAAATGTGCCCAAAAGTAAAAGTGTAGGGTTTAGCAAGATCTACAACTTTAATTTAAGGTTCAGTTGCAAAAGAGCTAAGGATTGGTAATTAGTATAAAACTTGGCAAAGTTTTAAACTTTAAGTAAATCCTACTTAAAAACTACACTACACTTACATCCTATGGGTAGTTTCACCTATATTTGCGGTTTAAAAGGAAGTTCTTGACTTTTGCAAAACAACCTTCATATGTTTGGATTTTTACCTTCATTCTCACCCATTTAACACTAAAGGACCTATATTTTTTAGAATTACATAAATGTCCTTTTCCCCTTTTCATTCAAATTTGAGCACACATCCACAAGATCAAACATGCACACTTTGTACTAAAATTTAGTGTGTTTATAATTCTAATACCTGAATGTCACAGCCTTCCCCCCTAAAAATAATCTCATCCCGAGATTCTGGAACAGAATGGAATTGAGCGATCACAGTTGGGAATTGATTTGAAGGAAATCAGGGAAATTTCATTGAAGATAGGACTCGGTTTCCCAAGTCACTTCTTCTTTAGTGTGATGGTCCTGCTGAATTTTGAACATCTTGATAGTTTCTCTTCTAGTGCTTCTCTCTTTAGTGTCTAGCACTCTGATTGGATGTTCTGTATAAGTTAGATCAGATTCGATTTCGATAGCTTGAGGATCGATGATCTTGGTAGGAACTTTGACACATTTCCTAAGTTGAGATACATGGAAGATGTCATGGATGGCCGCTACTTGAGGAGGAAGTTGAAGACGCTAAGCTACAGGTCCACAGATTTCGAGAATTTCAAAGGGTCCGATATATCGAGGAGTAAGTTTTCCTTTTCCGCCGAACCGTTGAATACCTCGAGTAGGAGAAACTCGAAGATATATGAAGTCTCCAATCTGGAACTGTAACAGTCTCCTTTGTATGTCAGCGTAGCTTTTCTATCGAGATTGGGCGGCCCTAAGATTATTCTAAATAGTCTTCACCTTTTCTTCGGCTTCAATGACAAGGTCTGGTCCAAAGATTTTACGTTCGCCGGTTTGTGACAAACTCAAAGGAGTTCGGCACCGGCGACAGTATAATGCTTCGAACGGAGCCATCTTGAGACTAGTTTGATAGCTGTTGTTGTAAGAAAATTCTGCCAGTGACAAGCATTTGTCCTAATTCTTGTCATACTGAAGTACACAGGCTCTAAGCATATCTTCTAGAATCTGATTTACCCTTTCAGTTTGTTCGTCTATCTGAGGGTGATATGCGGAGCTTCGGATTAACTTAGTTCCAAGAGCATATTGAAGTTGCTCCCAGAACCGAGCGATGAATTGTGCTCCACGATCAGAAATGATCATCTTGGGCACTCCATGAAGACGAACGATTTGATCTAAATAAATCTCCGCATACTTTTTGGCATTATATGTAGTATGCACGGGAAGGAAATGGGCAGTTTTGGTTAATCGATCAACGACTACCCAAATGGAGTCATGTCTTTGAGAGGTGTTGGGTAAGCCAACGATAAAATCCATGCTGATATCCTCCCATTTCCAACAGGGAATAGGTAGAGGTTGAAGAATACCAGCAATTTTGAGATGACTGGCTTTAACTCTTTGGCAAATATCATACTCCGAGACATACTTTGCAATTTCTCGCTTCATGCGAGTCCACCAAAAGTTCTATTTCAGATCTTGGTACATCTTAGTACTGCCAGGATGCATAGAGAATTTGGACAAATGAGCTTCGTCCAAAATTTGCTTACGAAGCTTATGGTCCTTAGGTACAATGATACGTTCGTTGAACCTTAGAACTCCTTCGTGATCTATTCGAAAGCACTTGTACTTTCCTTCTCCTTGTGTCAACTTCTGCTTAATGATTCTGACCCCTTTGTTATGCTGTTGTGCCAGAATAATGTTATCCCAAAGTGTAGCTTCAATTGAGAGATGATTCAGGCTGCCTAGAGGAATGATCTCAAGATTTAGCTTTCTCATTTCCCAACAAAGCGTTTCGTTGAAGGCTTCAATAGATAAGTAAGAGCAATGCGCCTTGCGGCTAAGTGCATCCGCAACGACGTTGGCCTTGCCTGGATGATAGTGTACTTCTAGTCATAGTCTTTGATAAGCTCTAGCCAGCGTCTTTGCCTCATATTTAGATCTGCTTGTGTAAAGATGTACTTGAGTCTTTTGTGGTCAGTATAGATATGGCACTTTGTAGCCATCAGATGATGTCTCCAGATCTTAAGTGCATGGATGACAGGTGCGAGTTCAAGATCATGGGTAGGATAGTTCTGTTCATGATACCTGAGCGCTCGTGATGCATAAGCAATCACCCGGTTGTCCTGCATAAGCACACAATCAAGTCCGATTCCTAAAGCATCACAATAGATGTCGAAAGGTTTGGAGACATCGGGTTGAGCTAAAACTGGGGCAGTGGTAAGATGTGCCCTGAGGGTATAGAATGCATCTTCGCATTTCTGATTCCAGGAGAATTTAACTCCCTTCTTTAATCGTTCAGTCATAGGCTTGGCTATTCTTGAGAAGTCAGGAATGAAACGACGATAATAGCCAGCTAGACCAAGAAAACTGCGGATCTGGTGGACTTGTGTTGGGGGTTTCCAATCCATCACTTCTTGTACTTTACTGGGATCAACGGATATACCATCACTGGAGATGGTATGTCCTAGAAATTTCACGGTATCCAGCCAAAACTCACATTTAGAGAATTTGGCGTACAAGTGGTGATCTCTCAATTTTTGAAGAACAACATGGAGATGTTTCGCATGATCTTCCGGATTTTTAGAATAGATCAGAATGTCATCAATGAAGACCACAACAAATTTGTCGAGTTCTTGCGTGAAGACAGAATTCATGAGATACATGAAATATGCTGGGGCATTGGTAAGACCAAATGACATAACCAGATATTCGTAGAGTCCATATCTGGTGGAAAAGGCTGTTTTTGGAATGTCGCTTGACCTGATTTTGATTTGGTGATAGCCGGAACGAAGATCAATCTTAGAGAATACCTTGGCTCCGGCTAACTGATCGAATAGAATGTCAATGCGGGGCAGAGGATATTTGTTTTTGATGGTTACCGCATTGAGAGGACGATAATCTACACATAGCCCTAAGCTATTGTCCTTCTTCTTCATGAATAGGGCTGGACAACCCCATGGTGAAGCACTCGGATGGATATAACCCTTATCAAGGAGGTTCTGGAGTTGGATTTTTAACTCGGCCAGTTCATTGGGTGGCATACGATAGGGCCTCTTAGATATGGGGGCTGTGCCGGGTTGGAGTTCTATGATAAATTCAATATCCCGGTCCGGGGGCATTCCAGGTAAATCATCTGGAAAGACGTTTGGATATTTGCAGACAATAGGGATGTCCTTTAACTTGATCCCTTCTACAGCATAGGCATAAAGATTACTGTATTCCCGTTGTAGAAGATAGAGGATGGTAGCTTCATGATCAGGTGAATCTATCTCCACAGTGCGGGAAAAGATATCTAATGATACTCGGTGCCTAGTCATCCAATCCATGCCTAGGAGGATATCCATTTCCTCTAGGTTCAATAATAGTAAATCTATTTTGATCAAACTACTACCCAATTGAATTGGTACCTTCCTATAGATCTGATTTGAAGAAATTTTACCGCCAGGAGTTGCTATCATATAGGCCTCACTAGTAGGATAAAGAGCCAAGCCTATCTTTGTTCCACATTTTGAACTGATAAAACTATGGGTGGCACCAGAATCAAAAAGTATAATCACAGGTTGATGGTTGATAGAGAAAGTACCTATCATTATTGGCGCACCCTCAGGGAGTTCGGAGAGAGTCGTGAAATTCACCCTCCCCTGGCGGACTTGTACCATCTGCTTCTTGCCTTTGCCCTTGTTGTTCGGGTTGGATGTTTGCCCTTGGAAAGATCTTCGGGGTTGAGGGCAATCTTTAATGAAATGGGATGGGCTGCCGCAATTGAAACAACGATAGTTGTTGTTTCCCTGGTTGGATGGCGGAAAGTTCGGCCGTGGACCTTGCTGCTGTTGCTGCTGGGGTTGTGGTGTCGGTGGTCGATTGAATCGAGCCTGCTGGGGTGGCCTGGCTACCCATCTGCCTGGTATATTGTTTCGAGGCGGGACTCAGGTAGCAGTGTTCTGAACCAACCGATACCTTGGCGGTTGTGCTATTGAGGGTCCAGTGGGTGTCTTCCATTTCTTCTCAGCCCGGTGGGCTGAGATGCAGTCCTCTTGGGTGATGGCCATATTGACCAGCTCATTGAAGTTGTCGGCCTTTACCAAATTCCATCATTCCTTAAGTTTGGTGTTCAGGCCTCGACGGAAATGATCACGTTTGCGGGCGTCTGTGTCCGCATGATAACCCGCATATTGGCACAAGTGATTGAAGATTTGTGCATATTGCATGACGGTGCGAGTTCCCTGAGTCAGATTCAGAAATTCATTGAGCTTTCGCTCAATGAGTCCTTCGGGAATGTGGTGCGCTCTAAAAGCGATCTGGAATTCATCCCAGGTTACCACATGACCAGCCAGCTGCATGGCACGATAATGGTCCCACCATATGCGGGCGTAGTGCCGCGAAGTTGTTGAGCTGCAAAAAGGGCCTTGTTCTCATCTGAGCATGGTGCAGACAACAATGCAAACTTAGACTCTATAGTACGGAGCCAGGCGTCAGCATCGAGGGGCTCGTCTGCTTTATGGAACAGTGGGGGCTAGGTGCTGAGAAAGTCCTGATAATTAGCCGAGGGGTGTTCATCACGACCTCGGGACTGGTGATGAAATTGGCCCATCTGAGCTTGCACTAGCTGGTTGAGGAGTTCTGTCTGTCGGGCCATGACCTCTGCTAGATTTGGTGGGGCTGGTGGTGGTTGCTGAGAACCGCTAGCTTGGTCTGGCCGGAAACCTTCCGGGATTCCACGTGTAGCTCCAACCATCAGAAACAAAGGAGATATCCATTATTAACCATATTCTTACTCCTATTTTCAGATGTTATACTGTTGCTAAACAGATATGTAGTTCACATGTTCCATTCAACCAACTCATTTCAGATGCAAAAATATTGAACAAGATGGCAGAACTCGAGGATTAGATTACAACGTAGATACTGGGTGTTCTTAACATCGTACATCAGGGTGGTTCGACTGCCACGGGTTAAGCTATATGTACACATGCCACATATACTACAACAAGTGGCTCTAAGTCTAGGTAAGCTACTCACTACCTATGTCACAGTATTCAACACTAAGTACGTCTGAAAGATCGACGATTTAGATGGACTAAAAATCATCAAGGTTGCCTACGGAGGACTGGCGCTGGAAGAGAAATGATCTGGCTGAGGATCGGGTTCTGGGTCTCCATGCTCGGAATCGAGATCGGAAACTCCTTTGATTTCCTCCGGGTCTTCTTCTCCACCTTCAGGGGCTACAGGTACAGCAGGAGGTACTAGCTGTTGCTGGAGTTTGTCGATGTGAGCATGGGCGTCATCGACCTCAAGGATAAGGTCATGAATTTGCTCCTGGAGGAACTCAATGATCGTGTTGCGCCGAGTGATGATTGCGTCACTCTCATTGATCTGATCCTCCCGGTGAAGAATAGCCTCCTCACGTGCTGCGATAATCTCCTCCTTCTCCGTGACCAAGGCTTGAAGCTCTACTACCTGAGTGACCTAGCGATCAGCATTGCGATAGTGGCCTTGAGCTATACCAAGCAACTGACCCATACCGCGGCGTAGCAGGATCTGATAGTGGTGCTGGACATTCATGAACCTGATAGTGCCACAGAGTGTTTCTTCGGCTGAATCTCCTAGCATATGACCATAATGGGCTATCCTGAAATTCCACTCAGGATCACCAGAATCTATTGTAGGGAACAGGCCGATAGGATACCCTGCAACTTCCATGGGATGCTGGTTGCAGAAGATGTGGATGGCCTCCAGAGCTGCAGTCTCGATGGTGTCAACGAGACGATAACCAACCACATCAACCTTGATGGGCTACCACTGAGAGCGAAAAGGGTGCTGAGGAATAGTCATCTTGACTCTGCACCGGGGAACACCCTCCTCTCTATACTCCACTCCATCGTACTGGGGAGGCTCGGTGTAGAAGAATAGACTAAGTGATTCCCATAAAAGATGGGGAAAACCCTCCCAGTGCAAGGCATCGGTATGGAGGTGCCCTGCATGATCCCAAAAGAGGTTGGATGGAGCCGCCATCTGAAACAAGAATTCAGATGGTGAGATTTGGCAGAATACTGAAAATGCAATTAAGGCTGTCACAAGAATCCTATTAAAACCATACTAGAGATAAACAACACTTTACCTATCCTTAAAAGAACAACATATTCAAGCATTCATTTTGTTTATTATTGGATTATGCATGCACGTACTATTCGACCTCACAACCAAAACAACTGCCGAACATCTTCGGGCTTACATGGTCAATTTCGGTGGCATAACACATACGTCTCTCACTAATAACTAGTCGATAAATCCTATCTGTCTTAACCTCTTAATCATGGTTAGTATGCCTGCAGAAAACCACATTCATATAATCTGAACCTTTTATGGCAGCACGACATGAAAGCATTCCCAAACAGTACTATTCACTATAGAAACAGCATCTGTACCATTACCGCCGTACAGACAACATTAACATACATTATCGAAACAACGTATTTACGGGGGTACTGCAAAATGCGGGGGATGAACAGCGATCGCAATACCCTGCGTCAAACCATATACTCCCAATATAATCAACCAAAGTTGGTATATTGGTAGCATCTCAAGCAGGCCACTGCTTGAGAAACAGCATTCGGTTCGCATCACCGACGGGAAGGCCAAGCTCCCTCAATTGGCTGAGGATTCTTACCTTCTTACCTTACCAACGAAGGTGTCGTTATAAATAGTAAAGTTGGTTATGCATGAATTTAAGTTTTAACCGAAAGTAGTGCTGCAAGTTAGAGCTATCCTCTTTACATATACATATTAGTAGCCACCTGATTACGCCCATATAAATCCATAGGGCTTTGCGTTCTAAGCACCAACCTTAACGAATCCAACGTACTTTGTGAATTCATTTGTTAAATTTTTATCCTAAAAAAATTTTTAAGAGCTGCTGCAGTTGTAAAAATAAATCTATAGCTCCGATACCAGCTGTGGCAGAACCACCTAAATTATTTCGGCTCGAGTGCGCTAGTCCTCGCTATACAGCAGATACTAACTCAACGCACTCCAAACGGAACAACCCAATGGTCTGTCGGGTCTCCGCCCGATGCAACCACGGTTCAACATGATCGAAGCAGGTTTACCTCGCACGAAGGCGAGTTTACAGTTGCACAACAGCTCATCAATTTTTAATTCATAGCATATTAAACATTATCACAAACCGTTTCAAATTTAAGGTAATAAACAAACATTATTTAAAATGACAAGCTAAACATGCTTGTCAAGTTCACAACGGAAGAAAATTAACACGCGACTACACATGTCGCGAAGGTTGACACCACACTCAGCCCGCAGTATGGCGTCATTCAGGAGGGTCACTGCTAGCCGGGGACGGATCCCACTCCACGGACCAGCCAAACGGAACAGAGGTTGGCCATGCAGGACTATCCGTGGGGTTCTCAAGGGTCATACCTGAAAAACAGACTAGCAAGACTGAGTATACTAATACTCAGCAAGACTTAACCGGGTCATGGTATACTTAGCCATGTAGCTAGACTCATGCTGGCTTGTAATGGTTCTGAGTTTAATTTCAGCTGAAAAGCAACAAAGAGTATGATCTACTTTCATATTTTAGCTTTCAGATTCTAGTCTCATTAACCATTCTATGTAAACACCTATTCTAGACAAATAAGGTAGAGATTAACATCCATCCAGATTATTCCATAAAGGTTACTGTTCTTACTCTATGTGTGTGACGCCCTGAAAATTTACCGAATTAAATCGCGCGCTAGAGTGTTTCAATTAAAAACCACTCATCGTCGAAACCCTAGCCCTAACCCCTTCTGACCGACACTAAACCTTCTCGCCGTCCCATCCCGCGCCGCTCGGAGGCCTGCCGGCCGCGCGCGAGCATCCGCCGCGATTAGCACCGGCGCAATTCCTTTCTCGCGCAGCGCGAGAACCTCGCGCGTGCGTGGCCACGGCCGCCGCCGCGATCGGCGCCGACGCGCCTCTCTTTCTCTCTCTCTCCCCTTTTCCCTTTTTTTTCTCCCTCCCATTTCTTTCTTTTCTTTTTCCCAATCTCTCTCTTTCTTTCCTTTCTTTTCTTCCCTTTTTTCTTCCTTTTTCCTTCCTTCTTTCCTTTCCCTCCTCCCTTCTCCTCCCTTCTCCTGGACGCCGCCAGGCCCCTGGCTCCCCGAGCCACGCCCCCCCCCGCGCGCGTGCACGGCCCCAGGCACGCGCAACGCATGACCGCACGACGCGCCGTGCCCCTGGCCCGCGCTTCACCGCGCCGTGCGCGCACGCGCGTGCTCGCCCCTGAACGCGGCCGCGCCGCCCGTCGTCCGCCGCGCCGCCCGCCGCTGTTCCCTGCCGCACCCCGCGCGCGCGCCCGCCCTATGCACGCACAGCTCCCTCCCCACGTGCCCTACGACACCTCGACGCCCTCGCCGCACGCCGCGTCGCGACGACAGCAAGCGGCCGAGGCACCATTAATGGCGCCCCGCACCGGCCGCCGCCGCGACCACCCCTCCACCGCCTCCCCCGGGCTATAAATAGGGCCCCCGCGTAGCCCCGACGACCACCAACGCCCTAGCCACCGCGCGCCTCCCTCCCCAAGCTTGCAGCGCCGCCGCCGCCCGCAGCTCCACCGCCGCCCGCTGCCCTCCGTCGCCCCGCCCCCTCGTCGCGTCCCGAGCCAAAGTGAGTAGGGGAATCAAGTCCCCTTGCCTCCCTCTCCCTTTCCCCTCAACCCCGGGCCGCCCCCGGGCCCTGGCCGGCCGGCGAGAGACCGCCGCCGCCGCCCCTGTCCCCTCCTCTGTTCGGTCACAGGAGAGAGGAGGAAGAACAGGGAAAATTGCCCAATAACCCCCTCCTTTTTCCTATGTTCCCCAAGAGACCCCCCCCCCCCCCCCGTTCACTCTAATACCCATAAAACACCCCTATTCACTCCCTTTCGCAAAAGAAACCTCGTTCTTTCTGATATTTCAAAATGAACCCTCCATTACATAAACATAGATACGCTCGACACCCTTTTGCATACCCTGAATATTTCTAGGGTTCGCAAATAAGCCCCTACCCCCTTTAGATAATTACGAACAAGTCCCTGGACCCCCGTTTAAGCCCTAAAACCCTCTTTAGCGCGTCATTTTATGCGCGAAACAACCTCCGATTGACCCGAAACTTTACCACGCCCTTTCTAGTATAGTTTTAACCACGCCATTAAGAAACCACCCAAAAATATTACCCCTACCTCCGTAACTAAATTATATTCGATTCAAGCTCAATGATAAAAGCTTTTAGTTCTCCCGCTTGATTGCATGCCTGTTTGTTTGCGTCGTAGGACACGGAGTGAACGAAGGAGTTCCCGACTGCGACCAAGCAACCGAGGACCAGTTCTGCGACCCCGAACCCGAGGGACAGTGCTTCGATCAGGGCCTCCCGCAAGGGTTTGACGATGGCAAGTTCAATTCCGCCCTTTGGTGCATATTTTTGTCCTAGTTTTTATAAACACAACCCAGTGGCCTGTTTTATAAAATTGCATGGTTTTGC
This sequence comes from Panicum hallii, assembly GCF_002211085.1. Lineage (NCBI taxonomy): Eukaryota > Viridiplantae > Streptophyta > Magnoliopsida > Poales > Poaceae > Panicum > Panicum hallii. Next base: position 31,838,542 of record NC_038047.1, read on the forward strand.
GTGCCGAAAACATGGTAGGATAGCCACCCTTGTTTGTGATAACCATACCTTGACCACCTGGTTTTATAAAGAAAGTGTGTGTGTGTGTGGGAAGGGATAAAATATGGTTTTGAAAGACGAGTCAGACGGGATGGATGGCATTTCTGTGTGATTTGCCGTTGGTGTGCTCGTACCTGTGTGGTTGAGCGAGGAAGGGAGATATCCATCTTGTCACCCCTAAGGACCGAGTTGATGTGTCGTCTCACCTAGCTTCCTGTCGTGCAAACCACTTGACCGTTGTATGGGCAACGGCTTAGCCTAACCCCACTAGTTAGTCTGATAGCCATCAGGAGAGCTGGGAGCAACGGGCGATCAAGGAGATGGGATAAGCTCTGTGTGACTTATGCCCCGATTAAACCTCGGTGATAGGTCGAATGACCCCTTGATAGGTCCCGTGGTGGCTAGCCAGGTCTAGCTAAGGTGGGAAAGGGCTTCGATGGGATCTGCACCGGCACTAAGGTGTTCGTGCTGTGGTACCCCACCTGTGGGTAAAGTTGCACACCTCTGCAGAGTTAAAGTCTATTCGAATAGCCGTGCCCACGGTACTGGGCAAGTTACGGTGTGGTCACATAACTAGTGTTTCTTTCTGGGAATGGTTGGACTGGTGTAGGTTGTTTGGGAAATGTCCGGCCGCTGTGCCGTGTGCTACGACGGACGGGGAGTCCGGTAGCAGTTTTAAACTTGGATCCTGTGTGGATCAACGCCATGTGCTCCTTGATGCTTAACGACTTGTTTTGAAAATGTTTTAAACGAACCTTTGCATAAAGTCGAGTTTTCCACAAATAAAACCATAACCTTATCCCTGGATTAACCTGTGCATTCATCTATGTTATTCCCCCTCCGCGGGTGTGATTGGACTTGCTAAGTACGTTCGTACTCACCCCATTCTTACCTTTACAGTGGAAGATCCCGACTACATTCCCGAAGACGTCGAGTAGGGTTCCGTCCTGCACCCAGTCTTGCCTGTGGGTGAGGTCACCGTTGGAGCTCCGCATGGCGCAAGACTCTGATGATCCCCTCTTCGTAGTTAGTGTAGTAGTTTGGGTTCTAGTTGTAATCCTCGCGATAGTGGCGCTTCACTGCCCATTACCGTGAAGAGTTGTACGGTGATGTACCATCTGATGTAATAAAAGTGTTATCAGCCTCCTGGGACTGATAAAGTAACACTTTTAAGTCTTTCCTGATGGGGGGACGCTTCAGGTGGTATCAGAGCCGTAGGCTGGCCGTAGGACGTGACCCTAGGAGCGAGACCCCTTTTCAGGCCCTAGAACTTGTCCCGATTTAGAAATTTTCTGCACAAACACTCACCACTGGTCTTTGCCTTGTCCCAGATGGCTGGCAATGGATGGGTTAACGGAATCTGCCACGCAGAGCCCGGCCTCCCCAAGTTACTATTGCTCAGCCTGGAACGCGTTGGGATTATGGAACCACCGGAGTGTGCCTACCGTGAGTACATCGCCGGAGGCACCCTTCGGTGCGACATGATGGTTTTTGTGGAGAGAAGCACCCGCTACCCTGATGTGGACCCTTGGTTCATCTCCACCACTGGTTTCCGCTTCCCCGACACCTATCGAAAGGCCGCCCGTAAAGCCCTGCGACGGCTGCGTGTGCTCTACAGGCGCCACCTTCAGCGGACTCCTATGGGATTTTTCCCACCCGCTGAGGGGAGAGGACGCACTTGGATTGCCCGGATGAGGGGACTTGGACGAGAAGAAGAAGACCTAGAAGATACGGTCTCCCACCTGTCCATCTACCTTACTGGCTTGGATGCACTCTACCGTGAACAGACGGCACAACTGAAGCAGCTAATCCATGGGATTGAAAAGATAACCCAGGAGCTGGAGGAACAACGGACAAGAGCCGCAAGCGCCGAGTATTCCTTAGCCGCCCTCCAAGCCCAGATGCAAGAATACGAGAACCGCAACGGAATAGGTGGATGGATAGAGGAGGAAGAAGAAGAACCCATGGAAACCCATTGGGATAAGGGTACTCAGACCGAAAATGAGATGGATCGGTTCCTTCCAATAATGAAGCGCTCTATCAGGACCGAGGAAGAATCCCCATAGTAGGATTAGCACCCCAAGCTAGAACCCGACCCTAATAACCCCGTGCCCACGAAAACTATATCCCCGTGTTACAATAATAAATGTTATCCACTCCCTTTTGTATCTGTGCTAGACTGTTTACCCTGTTCATGTTTCAGATGGCTGAGGAAGGATGGACCCAGGGCGATTGCCAAGCAGCACCTGGCTTTCCTGGCCTCTTAATCAACACCCTGGAAGACCTTGGCGTTACAGAACGCCCAAGGTACTACAGCCGAGAGTACGAGCACCATGGTACCCTCCGCTGCAGGGTGATCCTGGTCATCACCAGGAGCAACCGCTACCCCGACATCCAGCCTTGGCGAGCGACTGCCACAGGGTTTAGACACCAAGACACCTACCCCTTGGCCATCAGAAAAGCACTCCGTTATTTGTGCCGGATTTTTGAAGAACACCTCGCCCCTACACCAGCAAAGTTCTTTCCGCCGGCCATCAGAACCCCAGTCTGGGAAGCACGCATGAGAAACCTGGAACGACGTCGCCACGAAGAAGGCCCCCTGTACCAAGTGGCTACTTACCTGGCCGCCCTGGACCAACTCTTTGATGAGCAAGCCAACCTTCTAAGGGAGCAGACCCATCGAGCCGAGCAAGCGGAGCTCGCAGTGAGGTTACAGCAGATCCGAGCCGCCCACGCCGAGGCGAGAGCCGCAGCCGCGGTCAGTAGTGAAGCAGTCGCCCAAGAGAGCCTCAGGCAGGCCCGAGACCGGCGTATGCAAGATTGGACCCAAAGCGGAACACCAGTCCCGGCAATTGGAGAAGACCATGTTTTACTCGGAACACCAGTCATAGGGTGGGGATCACTCTTTGGGAGCACACAAGCCCCGCCTGAGGACCCTGAAAGTTCTGCTGCCGCCGATGAAGGGGATGCTGCAACGCGACCTCTAACCGATGGGAACCCAGAAGACGGCGAGCGAGGACCTCTCGCCCTTCCCACCCCGAAAGAAGGCACACCATGCAAGTAGAATGACCGACGCCGTCCCAGTGATGCCCCTTCCCAGCCTTTCTGTTTACGACGTACCCTTAAGACAAGACCCTGGCCGAGTAGCACGAGACCTAGTCGTACCCCCAAGTTGTACCCCTCCCTTGCAGTAATAAAAGGGTTTGTGCTTGTTGTTTGTGATGATTGTGTGCTGGTTTGTTGTGTGCTGCTTGTTTATATGGGTACCGGCAGAAGGTAGATTCTGCCTTATATATACGAATTAAACAACTTAAACATCACATAATTGTAACCCCAATTTACCCAATCAACAGGTGACCCCCCGGAACATCGCGAGGGCCTCCCGTGGCCGGAACCCCGTAGCCGCTAGTGCCGGAGCACAGCCCGTTGAACAAGATCTTCCCCAAGGAGAACAAGAAGTAAGCCAGACCCGAGGAGGAAGTCAAGAAGGAGAGCAACTACCACCACCCCCACCCCTCGGAGACTTGGCGCAGATAATCCATAACCAGACCCTCATTCTGGAAACACTGGCGAATGCCCTCATTAACCGGCAGCCACGAGGGCAGAATATGAACGACAAGCTGACGGCCTTTCTAAGGACCAAGCCACCCACCTTTGCCGGGTCCTGCAACCCGTTGGATGCTGACGACTGGTTACGAGTGATTCAGAGGAAGCTCGAACCATTCGAGTGCCAGGACCGGGACAAAGTCCTTCTAGCAGCCCACCAGCTCACCGGAACAGCATTATCCTGGTGGGAAAACTATTGTGCCGCAGCCGAAGATGCCTCTACCATCACCTGGGGAGAATTCGTGAGGGAGTTCCGCCGCTATCACATTCCTTCGGCCACCATGAAGCGCAAGGCGGATGAATTCCACGCACTACAACAAGGAAGCATGACGGTGGAGGAGTACACCCACCGGTTTATAGAATTGGCCCGATACGCGCCGGAGGAAGTGAACGACGACGATAAGAAGCAAGACATGTTCAAGAAGGGATTAAGCCCAGAACTCCGGACCTTGCTTACCCCCCAGATCTATCCGGACTTCAACACCCTAATGAACAAGGCTATCCTCACGGAAAGGGCCAAAGCCGAAGAGAGGAAGGATAACAAACGCAAATTCCTGGAAAGTAAGGCCCGCCAACAGGACCGCTTCCAAAAGCCGAGGAACTCCAACTACACTGCACCAAGATCTCAGGCCCCAATGCAGTATAGGACTCAGTCCCAGGTGACAGGATCACGGACCCCTGAAGCACAGCCTAAGAGTCAGAATACCATGAGGGCCCGCAGAGCAACACAAGCCTGGTCGCCTCCGACAACAACAATGTTAGGGCCTGTTTCAACTGCCGTGAGACAGGGCACTTCATCGCCAATTGCCCTTATGCCAAGAATAAGCTGGCAACATCGGCCTTCTCCAACACGGTGAATGGGCCCAGACCAGCCCTGACCGGTGCCAACCGAGTGACCATCCGCAACAACGACAACAGCCAGCAGATGAAGCAGCAATCATTTGGACGAGCCCGCGTCAATCACATCGACGCGCAGGAGGCTCAAGAGGCTCATGGCGTAGTGCTCGGTGAGTACCTAGTCAACTCAGCTCTGGCAATAGTACTACTCGATTCTGGAGCATCGCACTCGTTCATATCCTCGAGTTTTGTGGAAAAACACAGAATACCTACAGTGCTACTGAAAACACCCCTATTAACCCGGACGCCTGGAGGCGACATTAATTGTCAGTTAGGTTGTCCACGGGTAAGGATCAATTTAAGTGGGGTAGACTTTCTAGCAGATTTGGTAGTACTTAAGTCTGGGGGAATAGACGTGATCCTTGGAATGGACTGGTTAAGCCGACACAATGGTCTCATAGGCTGCACCGACAAAGTGGTACACCTAACAAACCCCGAAGGAGTCCAAGTGATCTGCCATACCCGGGACAGTGAGTTTGACCCAATGGTGTTTAGCATGGAAGCTAAGCCCTTAGAAGGAGTCCCGGTAGTAAGCGAATACCCAGATGTGTTCCCCGAAGAACTTCCCGGTATGCCGCCGGATAGGGATATAGAGTTCGTCATAGACCTTATCCCCGGAACCTCACCGATAGCCAAGAGACCCTATAGGATGGCAGCCTCCGAGTTGACAGAATTAAAGAAGCAACTAGAAGAACTGCAACGAATTGGCTTCATTAGACCAAGCTCGTCGCCGTGGGGAGCCCCAGTGCTGTTTGTCAAGAAGAAAGATGGGAGTATGAGGTTGTGTGTAGATTACCGAGCACTGAACGAGGTTACCATTAAGAATAAGTACCCCCTCCCCAGGATTGATGACCTATTCGATCAGCTAAAAGGAGCCAAGTACTTTTCCAAGATCGATTTAAGGTCAGGATATTTTCAGCTCAAGATTAGGGAAAATGATATCCCTAAGACAGCTTTTGTCACCCGTTATGGGCAGTTTGAGTTCACCGTAATGTCCTTCGGACTAACCAACGCCCCTGCCTATTTTATGAACCTCATGAATAAGGTATTCATGGACGAGCTAGATAAGTTTGTCGTAGTCTTTATAGACGACATACTTGTCTACTCCAAGAGTATTCAGGAACATGAGCAACACCTGCGGGTAGTATTGGAAAAGCTGAGGATGCATAAGCTATATGCCAAATTTAGCAAGTGTGAATTCTGGCTGGAGAGAGTAGCTTTCCTTGGTCACATTCTGACCGCTGAAGGCGTAGCAGTGGACCCAGAGAAGGTCGAAGCGGTCTCCAACTGGCAGCGGCCGACTAACGTTAGTTTTCTTGGACTGGCCGGGTACTATCGGAGGTTTATTGAGGGATTCTCTAAGATAGCTCGACCCATGACGGAACTTCTTAAGAAGGAGAAAAAGTTCGCTTGGACAGAATCCTGTGAGAGAAGTTTTCAAGAATTGAAGCAAAGGTTGACAACCGCCCCAGTGCTGACTCTACCGGACATTCATCGGGACTTTGTCATTTATTGTGACGCATCCCGACAGGGATTAGGGTGTGTACTGATGCAAGACGGAAAAGTCGTTGCATATGCTTCCCGCCAACTTAGGACTCATGAGCAGAATTATCCGACCCATGATTTGGAATTAGCAGCCGTAGTGCATGCCCTTAAGATTTGGAGACACTACCTAATTGGAAATAAGTGTGAGGTTTACACCGACCACAAGAGTTTGAAGTATATATTCACCCAACCGGATTTAAACCTAAGGCAAAGGAGATGGTTGGAGTTGGTCAAGGACTACGATTTGGAAATTCAGTATCACCCCGGGAAAGCAAACGTAGTAGCCGATGCCTTAAGCCGAAAATCCTATGGACCCAAGGATGACCACCTACGAGAGGAAATGGCACAATTAAATGTGCACGTTGTGCCTCGAGGTTCCAGCCAGATGCTGAACGTCCGATCAACACTAGAGGGTAGGATCAGAGAGGCTCAAGGATCGGATCAAGAGTTAGTAAAGATTTGCAAACAAACTGGAGAAAACAAAGCACCGGGTTTCAGAGTGGACAATAAGGGAACGTTATGGTACGAGGATAGGATTTGTGTCCCCCAGAATGGGGATTTCCGGCAATTAATCATGGACGAAGCCCATAACTCGGCCTACTCCATCCACCCAGGATCCACCAAAATGTATATGGACATAAGGCAAAAATATTGGTGGAATGGAATGAAGGCGGACATTGCACGATTCGTGGAATGGAATGAAGGCGGACATGGCATACCGACTGGAGTTACCAGAAGAGATGTCAGATATACACCCAGTATTTCATGTCTCGCAATTAAGGAGGTGTTTAAGGGTACCCGAGGGAGAACATGTGCCGGTGGAGACAATAGATCTACAACCGGATTTGCGATACCAGGAAGTACCAGTCAAACTCTGGACACCGTCACTAGGAGGACAAGAAACTCCGAAGTACGGATATGCAGAGTTCAATGGAGCAGGCACGGAGTAGAGGAAGCAACCTAGGAACGCAAGGAGGCTCTAAAGAAGGAATTTCCCCATCTGTTTAGGAGCCAGCCGAATCTCGAGGACGAGATTCATTTAAGTGGGGTAGGTTTGTGACGCCCTGAAAATTTACCGAATTAAATCGCGCGCTAGAGTGTTTCAATTAAAAACCACTCGTCGTCGAAACCCTAGCCCTAACCCCTTCTGACCGACACTAAACCTTATCGCCGTCCCATCCCGCACCGCTCGGAGGCCTGCCGGCCGCGCGCGAGCATCCGCCGCGATTAGCGCCGGCGCAATTCCTTTCTCGCGCAGCGCGAGAACCTCGTGCGCGCGTGGCCACGGCCGCCGCCACGATCGGCGCCGACGCGCCTCTCTTTCTCTCTCTCTCTCTCCCCTTTTCCCTTTTTTTTCTCCCTCCCATTTCTTTCTTTTCTTTTTCCCAATCTCTCTCTTTCTTTCCTTTCTTTTCTTCCCTTTTTTTTCCTTTTTCCTTCCTTCTTTCCTTTCCCTCCTCCCTTCTCCTCCCTTCTCCTGGACGCCGCCTGGCCCCTGGCTCCCCGAGCCACGCCGCCCTCCCCCCCCCGGCGCGCGTGCACGGCCCCAGGCACGCGCAACGCGTGACCGCACGACGCGCCGTGCCCCTGGCCTGCGCTTCACCGCGCCGTGCGCGCACGCGCGTGCTCGCCCCTGAACGCGGCCGCGCCGCCCGTCATCCGCCGCGCCGCCCGCCGCTGTTCCCTGCCGCACCCCGCGCGCGCGCCCGCCCTGTGGACGCACAACTCCCTCCCCACGTGCCCTACGACGCCTCGACGCCCTCGCCGCATGCCGCGTCGCGACGACAGCAAGCGGCCGAGGCGCCATTAATGGCGCCCCGCACCGGCCGCCGCCGCGACCACCCCTCCACCGCCTCCCCCGGGCTATAAATAGGGCCCCCGCGTAGCCCCGACGACCACCAACGCCCTAGCCACCGCCGCCCGCTGCCCTCCGTCGCCCCGCCCCCTCGTCGCATCCCGAGCCAAAGTGAGTAGGGGAATCAAGTCCCCTTGCCTCCCTCTCCCTTTCCCCTCAACCCGGGCCGCCCCCGGGCCCTGGCCGGCCGGCGAGAGACCGCCGCCGCCGCCCCTGTCCCCTCCTCTGTTCGGTCACGGGAGAGAGGAGGAAGAACAGGGCAAATTGCCCAATAACCCCCTCCTTTTTCCTATGTTCCCCAAGAGACCCCCCCCCCCTTCACTCTAATACCCATAAAACACCCCTATTCACTCCCTTTCGCAAAAGAAACCTCGTTCTTTCTGATATTTCAAAATGAACCCTCCATTACATAAACTTAGATACGCTCGACACCCTTTTGCATACCCTGAATATTTCTAGGGTTCACAAATAAGCCCCTACCCCCTTTAGATAATTACGAACAAGTCCCTGGACCCCCGTTTAAGCCCTAAAACCCTCTTTAGCGCGTCATTTTATGCGCGAAACGACCTCCGATTGACCCGAAACTTTACCACGCCCTTTCTAGTATAGTTTTAACCACGCCATTAAGAAACCACCCAAAAATTTTACCCCTACCTCCGTAACTAAATTATTTCCGATTCAAGCTCAACGATAAAAGCTTTTAGTTCTCCCGCTTGATTGCATGCCTGTTTGTTTGCGTCGTAGGACACGAAGTGAACGAAGGAGTTCCCGACTGTGACCAAGCAACCGAGGACCAGTTCTACGACCCCGAACCCGAGGGACAGTGCTTCGATCAGGGCCTCCCGCAAGGGTTTGACGATGGCAAGTTCAATTCCGCCCTTTGATGCATATTTTTGTCCTAGTTTTTATAAACACAACCCAGTGGCCTGTTTTATAAAATTGCATGGTTTTGCGTGCCGAAAACATGGTAGGATAGCCACCCTTGTTTGTGATAACCATACCTTGACCACCTGGTTTTATAAAGAAAGTGTGTGTGTGTGGGGGAAGGGATAAAATGTGGTTTTGAAAGACGAGTCAGACGGGATGGATGGCATTTCTGTGTGATTTGCCGTTGGTGTGCTCGTACCTGTGTGGTTGAGCGAGGAAGGGAGATATCCATCTTGTCACCCCTAAGGACCGAGTTGATGTGTCGTCTCACCTAGCTTCCTGTCGTGCAAACCACTTGACCGTTGTATGGGCAACGGCTTAGCCTAACCCCACTAGTTAGTCTGATAGCCATCAGGAGAGCTGGGAGCAACGGGTGATCAAGGAGACGGGATAAGCTCTGTGTGACTTATGCCCCGGTTAAACCTCGGTGATAGGTCGAATGACCCCTTGATAGGTCCCGTGGTGGCTAGCCAGGTCTAGCTAAGGTGGGAAAGGGCTTCGATGGGATCTGCACCGGCACTAAGGTGTTCGTGCTGTGGTACCCCACCTGTGGGTAAAGTTGCACACCTCTGCAGAGTTAAAGTCTATTCGAATAGCCGTGCCCACGGTACTGGGCAAGTTACGGTGTGGTCACATAACTAGTGTTTCTTTCTGGGAATGGTTGGACTAGTGTAGGTTGTTTGGGAAATGTCCGGCCGCTGTGCCGTGTGCTACGACGGACGGGGAGTCCGGTAGCAGTTTTAAACTTGGATCCTGTGTGGATCAACGCCATGTGCTCCTTGATGCTTAACGACTTGTTTTGAAAATGTTTTAAATGAACCTTTGCATAAAGTCGAGTTTTCCGCAAATAAAACCATAACCTTATCCCTGGATTAACCTGTGCATTCATCTCTGTTATTCCCCCTCCGCGGGTGTGATTGGACTTGCTGAGTACGTTCGTACTCACCCCATTCTTACCTTTACAGTGGAAGATCCCGACTACATTCCCGAAGACGTCGAGTAGGGTTCCGTCCTGCACCCAGTCTTGCCTGTGGGTGAGGTCACCGTTGGAGCTCCGCATGGCGCAAGACTCTGATGATTCCCTCTTCGTAGTTAGTGTAGTAGTTTGGGTTCTAGTTGTAATCCTCGCGATAGTGGCGCTTCACTGCCCATTACCGCGAAAAGTTGTACGGTGATGTACCATCTGATGTAATAAAAGTGTTATCAGCCTCCTGGGACTGATAAAGTAACACTTTTAAGTCTTCCCTGATGGGGGGACGCTTCAATGTGGCAGAACGAATAAGCAGTCTCAATCTCCACGAGAAACGGACGATTCTGAATCGAATTTCCAGACCTTGTAAGGCAAACCTAACTCACATGCTTGGAACATCCAACGATAGTTCCGAAGCAACCGTTTGCCTTTCATTCCAACTTGTGGAACAGGGCCACCACAAGCGACTGTAGGACCATACGCACACCAATTGTGCAGGACATATGTCTGTAGCGCGACTACATGACCGTACTCCTGTCCGCTGCGTGGAACGTACTCCCGCACGTCGGTGCATGAGAAAAATCAAATTACGAGTGGTGGGAGGTATGTCCACTCCTCGGGCCGATTGGTTACTAGGCTTACCGCTTTACCATATTTCGCGGCATGTAGCTAGTACTTTCAAACGCTTAGCCACCACTACCACACACTGCGACCTTATCAACTTTTATCAACACAGACGGGGTAACCTTCCAAGTCATGATACTGCACATGACCCCATCCATCATCCTTATAGTGATTGCAGAATAGTAAACATTCAACTCCTATATCGCGCGAGTGACCGAAAATCACCCGACTTCTGCCGGTCCTATTAGCAGAGCATCTATTCGATAAGGACTCGGGGAAAATACATAGGTTCCTAGGATTCATGCATTTAAGGTTTCATTTCAACTCCTAGACTTAATGCAAGATATAATATATAAGTATAGAATTGCATAATGTAGTAATTTGAAATACTGGATTATGCACCGGGGCTTGCCTTCTTGAGTGGGGCTGGGGGCAGGAGTGTCAAGGATTTCAGAACTTTGGTTCGGAGCTTCAGTTAGAGTCTCAATGATGTTTATCGAGTCTTCAGAAAACCCTTGATCTTGTTCCACGACTAGCTCGTAGTCTCTGTCGTCAAGTGTCGTTGATTCTACATGATATGCAATACTTTGATTAGATAGTTTCCGAGTTAAGAGTTTTATTTCATAATAAAGTTGCAATCCAACAGGTTAATACACTCAAACTCATAAAGCAAGAGGTTTAAACGTAAACCTATTATTCGCTCTATAATCCAATTACCTTAATTAGATGAATTAATTGAATTAGATTAACAAGTTTGATTTTTAATTTGAAATTCATAAAGGCTATTGCCTTGAATTTTTGTGGATAAGCTTATTCCTAGTGGATAAGCTTACTATGAATGTTTCATAATTTTCTGAAAATAGATACTAGGGTATTTGAATTTAGTTCAAATTTCAAGTTTAATTGCAAACCTTAAGTAAAGCAGTGTTGTAAATTTCTAAAATATTTACTATGGACTATTCTATTGTAGATCATCACATGGTAAAAGGATCTGGGTATAAAACCCTTAGTAGCATGCTTAATTAAATCTAAACCCTTTCAAGCTTAATTTGCATAAGTTTAAACTAACTTAAGCTAGAGTTTAGCACTGTAGTTGAAAGTTGCACACAAGCTCATTCATAACCTAACCAGGTTACACACCAAAAATCACCATCAATAGAGCTAGCATGCAAAAGTTATGGTCAAACTACCCTTTTGTTAAACTTTTGAAATTACTCAAAAATAATTTAGTTTTAAACCAAACTTTAGTAACAAAAGTAGTCGAGTTCAACTTCTAGAGTACAAAAAAACTGGTTTGACAATTTTTGGATTTTTCTACAAATTCCTATGGATTTTACAAGTTGGCTGATTTGTGTTTAGAGAGGGGTGCTCCTTTCTCACAGATTGGCCCCTGGAAATATTTGAATCTTCGCAATTGAGTCCCTGGCCGGACTACACAGGAAGTCCGATCGATGCCGATCAAATTCCAGTGATAGAGCTCACCGGTGGCGAGGGGCAAATGAGGGGAAATGCTCAGCAACTCACGGTGGTCTTGGGCGCGAGCCGGGAAAGCGGCGGCGCAGATGCAGGGGCGGCACGTGGCGCGAGAAAAGGTGGTGCAGGGGCAGCGGGTGCACGGCACATGGCCGGCAAGAGCGGCGGCGTCGGGTAGAGGAAACAGAGAGCCGAGGGCTGGAGGTAGATGAAGGAGGGGCTATTTGCAATTTCCCGAAAGTGTAGGGACTCCACTGTAAGGCCTAGATAACTTTTAAACCATAGCTCAAATGAAAATGTGCCCAAAAGCAAAAGTGTAGGGTTTAGCAAGGTCTACAACTTTTCTTTAAGGTTCAGTTGCAAAAGAGCTAAGGATTGATAATTAACATAAAACTTGGCAAAGTTTTAAACTTTAATTAAATCCTATTTAAAAACTAAACTACACTTACATCCTATGGGTAGTTTCACCTATATTTGCGGTTTAAAAGCAAGTTCTTGACTTTTGCAAAATAACCTTCATATATTTGGATTGTTACCTCCCATTCTCACCCATTTAACACTAAAGGACCCATATTTTTTAGAATTACATAAATGTCCTTTCCCCTTTTCATTCAAATTTGAGCACACATCCACAAGATCAAACATGCACACTTTGTACTAAAATTTAGTGTGTTTATAATCCTAATACCTGAATGTCACAGCCTTCCCCCCTAATCACTCGACTTCTGCCGGTCTTATTAGCAAAGCATCTACTTGATAAGGACTCGGAAACATTACATAGGTTCCTAGGTTTCATGCAACTAGGGCTTCATAACAATTCCTAGAACTTAATGCACAATATAGATATATAATAATATAAGTGCATAATTTAAAATACTAGGTTATGCACCGGGGCATGCCTTCACTGGTGAGGCTGGGGTCAGTGATGTCAGTATCTTCCGAACCTAGGTTCGGAGCTTCAGAAGGACCCTTGGTGATGTTTACTTGAGCTTCAGAAATACCCTCGTCGGGTTCCGGGATTAGGTCGTAGGTACCATCGGCAAGTGTCGTCAAATCTACATGATATGCAACGATTTGAAGCAAATGGTTATTATTTTAATATTTGGTTTTCTCGATAAAGTTGCAATCCAACAAGAATATTTGCTATGAAAGAAGTGACATGTGTTAAGATCTTGACTGACAAGGGTCATCAAGTATAAACCAAAGAAGGGTCATCTCGAGAGTCTTCTCAAGATTGGATCACATGCACCTCGCCACTCCACTCAAGGGCCATCTCAAGCTCCATCTAGTTCCCATGGTCCTTCTACATCTCATGGTCCTTCAAGCTCCCATGGTCCTACTCCTCGTGCTCCAAAGAAGAAGGGAATTCTATGTTTTATCTCTCAAGGTCTCTTTGCATGATTCAATGTGGGTCACCACAATGCAAAGGAGATCCATGCCCATAAGAAGTATGTTGATGAGCAGCTCCTCAAGATTGTGGCAAGGCAAAAGGACATAATGGCCAAAAGTGATATTCCACACTATCCTATTCGTGCTCCTATGGACTTCCCTCCTCCACCGACCTTCTACAATCCTTGGAAGGAGATGGGAGGTCCCTCCATGATGTTTGGTGCTCCCCAAGTAGATGATGACGACATTGAAGAAGACTTGGGTGGGCGTAAGGAGTCGGATGAAAAAGAAGAAGAGAAAGTACCCGCTGCCGACACACCCACGGATGAAGAAGAATATGATGATGAAGTTGATGAGGATGATGAGTAGTGGGTATGGCAGGGCCTCTCCTTTTTGGCGCTTGATGCCAAAGGGGGAGTGAGCTCACCATAGGACCATATGGTGGATGCGTGCTTTATCTATCCTTCTTAGCATCTAGCAGCTTTGAATCTTTTGAGCTTATGGACATGTGAGAAACTACTTGGATTTGTGTTATGTGTGGTGGTGTGCCAAGTGCGGCTTTTAAATTTGTAAGACTTATTAATGTTTATCAGTGCTAGTGTGATCTTAGAACTTATTGCCTGTGATGTAATGTTAATTTCCACTTTATTGTTGTGATATATCTTGTCATATGCATCACAATGATATTTCTCACACTATGCACCCCACGAATGCAATGATGTAGGGATAGCTCTTTTAATATGTGCAAATGGCATTTGAGGCTATTTTTTATTCTATCTTGAAATATGCACAAATTAAAGGGGAGTTCAACTATATGATTGAATTCAAGATGGTTTATGGTATTACTTATGAGCCTTAATTGTGTTGTCATCAATCACCAAAAAGGGGGAGATTGAAAGTGCATTTGGCCCCCTAAGTGGGTTTTGGTGTTGATGACATGCATAATTAAGGAGCTAAAGTGTTTATCGAGTTATGGACAGCTTAAAGTTCAATGAAATAAAATATTTGCATGAAAATACGCCAATCTAGTTGATAGACGGTGATGGAGATCAAAAGAAGATCTTTATTTATTTTCTATTTGGAATTTGAGTATAGGAAACACCGTACTATTAGGAGGGATGCGAATGGATAGCTTGAAGATGCCAAAGTGCTTAATTGAGATGCTAACTACCCAAGAGAGAAAGAAAATCACACACTTGTGCACTTAGTTTTCTCACTGACTCAGTGTGTGCCGGAAGTTCCGACCTCTACCGGAAGTAGCTTGATAGTTCCGACAGGGGGTCCTCGGTCAGCTATTTTTAATAGGGTCAGAAGTTCCGACCCCAAGTCGGAAGTTCCGACAATCACTTAACCATCACACTAAAGGCTAGTTTTTGGGGGTCGGGTATTTATACCCCTCCGCCCCCCTCCTCCCTTGTTGTTGGTCTTCCCCGAGAAAAACACCTCCACAAGCTTCTACTCCACTCCCCAATCCTTCCTTTGAGCAAATCCTTGAGTTGATTCAAGCTAGGGCTTGGGTTAGAACAAGATTGAGGTGTGAGGCTTGAGCATTTGAGTGAGAAGGCAGCCACGTTCATCTCAAGAGCACTTGAAGCATCTCCATCCATTGATTCGCATTTGTTACTCTTGAAGCTTGCTTCTAGACGGTTCGGCGTTGCTCGGTTGAGCGTCCTCTCGTGTGTGTGCGCCCCGGGAGGTTTGTATTACCCATCCTTTGTGGATCTCATAGTAAGTGACTTAATCCTCCTTAATGGTTGATTGAGTGAGGTAAAAGGTTAGTGGAAGACCCGGCTCTTTGTGAGCTCCTCAATGGAGACGTAGCTTCCTTAGTGGGAGTGAACTTCGGGAACAAATCTCTTATGTCTTGTGCTTATTGCATTTTTTAGTTCTTGTTGACCTAGAATTTGTTTTGTGTCAATCTATGTATTCAAATTGTTGTGCTTGCAAAGATCACTTGGAGAAGTCTCCTAGCATCATTGCGCTACTTTTGATTCAACCAGATTCTGCAATTTGTAGTTTCAAGTTTAATTTTGAATTTCGTATAAGAACTTTTCTTTTGTCGGAAGTTCCGGTCCAATGTTAGAAGTTCCGACTCATCGGAACTTCCTACACAAGGTGGGAAGTTCTGACAGGTTTGACCGCTACGAATATTTTTCAGGAATTTTTAGATATGCCTATTCACCCCCCCCCCCCGAGGCATCACCAAGATCCTTTCAGGAAAGACATCCGAAAACTCATGCGCAATTCTGATATCCTGCAATCTTGACCCTTCTAGCTGATTAACTCAACAATCTGCCGCTGATGGTAATGTTGCAAATAAATTCAATTTTGTCTCCTTGTGGGCTAGTTAGAAGCACTGATGTCTTGGCACACTGAATTACCCCATCACATCCGCCCAAGCAATCCATCCCAAGTATCACATCAATCCCACATGAATTTAGAACAATTAGGTTGGTTGGAAAGTCTACTGCCAAAATTTTCAGATTTACTTTAGGGCATATATAAGCAGCTTTCATACCCCCACCAGGTGAACTAACTAGCATGGGTTTTGGCATGGAACACATGGGTATATTATGTTGGGCTACATATTGAGCAGTGATAAAAGAATGTGATGCACCAGAGTCAAATAAAACTCAAGCGGGGTTCGAGTTGATAAGAAACATACCAAGCACCACATCCTGAGCGCTCTCAGCGGATACATGGTTCACTCTCCCACGTGCGTAGTTCTGCTGCCCTCTGTTGGCCTCCTGGTTCTGGTTCCCATTGCGTGCCTGTTGCTGCTGGTTCTGCATCTGACCACTGTTGTTGAACTGTCCTGAGGTGTTCTGTGATGATTTCTTTTGGCAGCTATTGACGAAGTGACCTGTCTCACCATAGTGGAAACATCCCTTTCCAACGGGAGTGCTAGGGGCACTAGTCTTCATCTGAGGACCAAATTGTGGGTTTTGACGGTTCTGTGGGAAGTTGGGGTGCTAAACCATCTGATTTGGATGCTAGTACTGAGTCCGGTTCTGGTTGGGGCGTTCAAACTGATTCTATCCGTGCTGCATCCCGAGGCGCTGCTGAGGTCCCTGTGGCATGGACACGCGGGGACGAGTGTTGCTGCTTGACTGCCATGGGCTGTTGAACTTCCTCTTCCGCTCTTCCAGCTCACGACACTTGTGCTCAACAATAAGTGCCTTGTCCACGATATGCTGGAAGGTAGGAAAGGTGTGAGCTACCAGCTGATACTGCAGTCCTTCATTAAGACCGTCCAAAAACAGCTCCTATTTCTTCTCATCATTAGCCACATCCTCAGAAGTGTACCGCAACAACTGAATGAACTTGTCACGATACTCACTTATAGACATACTGCCCTGCTTAAAACTAAGAAACTCCTTCTTAAGCTTGATCACCTCAGCTGGAATATGATGAGACCTGAAGTGATCCTTGAATTCTAACTAGGTGATAGTGGCAGGATTAGCATGAGCACCGGTGTAAGAGTCCCACCAATCACTGCAGATCCCCCAAGTCTGCTTGAAGCATACAGAACCTTCTCTCTATCATTACACTGGGCAATGTCCAGCATCTTCTCCATAGCCTTGAGCTAATCATTAGCCTGAAGTGGATCAGCAGAGTGGGAGTATGTAGGGGGCTTGTGGCTCATGAACTCCTTGTGCTTGTCCCTTGGCTCAAGCGGAGGTGGTGGTGGCACCTGGTTCTGCTGAGCCTAGATGTTGGCCATGGTTGCTGCAATCCCTTGCAAGATCTGAGTCTGCATGGCCATGAGCTGCGCCACGTCGAACTACGGCGGTGGCGGAGGTGGAGGAGGATTGTTCTCTAGAATTGGGTCACCTCCTAGGTTTCCTCTGCCTCTGCCTCCAACATCCATGTACTTAGGACAAGATAGATAAAGAGAGAATTTAAGACAAATAGAGAGTTGATTCAAGAGGCAAAGTTAGCAAGGATATAGTGAAGGGCAGCAGCCTACCAGGATAACAGTTATTAATAGTTAAGAACTAAAAATAGTTTTAACATAAATAATCTAATATTTCAAGAGCAATAATAGATCCAACAGATAGAGACAGACATATATGATCAAGGCATAGATAACATAGATATGACAGATATAAGTGATATTTATAAAGATAGCACTAAGAAATTGATGGATATGAATAACATGGATAAAGATGACCATATGATATGTTCGATATGATATATGCAATAATAAGCTGAAAGATTCCAAAGATATATGACTCAACACTAACTAATATTATAACCAAATCGATGTCATTGTGGCAATCACCCCACAACACCTCACAGTAATTACAAAGAACCGAATCATGCCAATGACATAATAACAAGCATCTCAAGCACACCAAGCTAAAGTTCAAGACACGCGACTCTCAAACAACTCGGCTGATGCTAAACAACGCTAGACGTGTAACTACTGGCATAGGTATTCCTCCTAAGGTAGGATAGTGCTGGTGGGGTGCTGAGGGTCGAAGTTAGCCCTCTTGCGGGGCGGTGAGTTCGTAATCCAATGATTTGCAGTGTCTTGTGCCTGGGCAGCTGGATCTACTCCTTGAAGTGTAGCTCTGAGTGCTTCATTCTCCCTTCTGGTGGCCGCCAGCTGACTGTGGAATAGCTGTAGCTCCTCTGCGGTGCGCTCCATCTATGTGTGAAGCGCGGCGGTGAGTCCAACCTGAGCGACCATCCGAGTGTTCAGAAGGTTCTGCACTCCAACGATGACGCTCTGCATCTCCCCTTCAGGATGTCAAGGGAACTACCTCCATGGAGAGTCATCCAGGTCAGCCCCTCTATAGTGGCACAACACTGAAAGAGCCTGGCTAGCTGCATCACTGATCCAGGCCTCAAAGGTGGCTCTAGCTGCCATGGCACAGTGTACTGCTACGTCCACTATTCCTCCATACTCATAGTCTGGTGCACGGATGTGTGCTGACACCAGCCACTCCTCTTGGTACCTCAGGTGAGTCCTGTGAGCTCCCACGTAGTTGATCTCCACTACCATGTGAAGGCGGTGAAACAACATACGAAGTGCCCTGGCGAAGTAGCAGAGTCCTCGAGTCTGGCGAACCCTCACGATCCATCTCTCTGGTGGCGGCGGTGGTGGTAGGACAGCTTCAACTCCAGGTGCATCTCCTTGTCTAGCTTCCGCTTGTACCTCTTTAGCTTGCACTTCACCAGCTTCATCATCCACCACATGCACTTCTTCAACTTCAGCATCTTCCCATTCTACCTCCATGGGTTCTTCTTCTTGCTCCTCCACTTGCGGTACATCCTCAGTGCATGTGTAGGTGCACGCGCAGCAGGTTCAGATGTAGGCACATCACCTGCTTGGATATAACCACATTAGAAACTTTTGATTCAAATGTGAAACCATTCATTATCATGATTGTATTTTATACATTTGATGAATTGATGTTGCACAATGACGTGTGTTCATTGTCATTTTCAGAAATACATACATGGATCAAAAGAGTGTTAAACACACATGGAAGGCATGGAGGACCAAAGAAGTCAATTGGGGACCAAGCCCAATATTCCCAACATCCTCCACCAAGCCACCATGTCACTTTTGGCCTAAGGAAAGAAAGAGATCCAATCCAACATGTTTCGGGGTTGGATTCAGACTGCAGGATAGCGGCAACTTCTAATGGCCACCATGACTTCATCCGGTCTCTATTTTAGGCGCTCAAGTATTTGATGGAATCCTTATCAAATCTACTTTCATATGGATCTGGACTCATGTCCATATCTGCTCCTAGCTGGGCACAATCTTTGATTTACTATAGAGATCTTTTCTGCCCATGGAGTTGCGTCACCTGATTTTGGCCCGATGGGTTGTGTATTAAGCGGAGCCCAATAGGGGCACATCCTAGGGTTGTGGGATGACCCTACTACATCCTGGTCATCCCCTACCATCTCATATACATCCATAGCCGTCACAAATAGATTGGGTTTTATTTTGTTGAAAGCCATTGCTACTTTCTTGTAGACGCGTGTATCGGCTACACCATCCGTTCTACTCGATTCAGAACCCCATCTTTTTGAGTTCAGATTGGTTTTTATCTCCACATTTGTAATTGAGTTGCTTGTTCTACTTATTCTTGCTTGTTCTTTGATTGCCTGCAGGACGAGTGCCCTAGTGGCCGGGTGTTGGGCTCCACAAGATTGCAGCAGCCATTGGAGGTGGTGTATCGGTTACTAAGGTGTAGCGTCCTTGGAAGGCTGTAGTCAGGCCGTGAACATCATCTCCATCCAGCAATCGAGTTATCCATCCCCTCTCACCGAAAGATTAGGAAAAAACACTAACGGGTTCACATCAACAGGTATAGGTTCAGGTGCAGGTGCGGAGGGTGGGCTGCTGCTCAAACGTGTGGCTTGTCTAGTGAGAACCATCTATAGATGAATAGTTAGAGAGGTTAGTACAATAAAGAGAATAGAGATAGAACAATTGGTTAGATATAATAAATAAACAGCACAGGATCATAATAAATAACAATTATCAGCAACAAGGAGATAAATGACCAATGGATTAGAATTAATTACTCAAGAGCAAGAATAAGCTAAAAAAAGTTTAAACATGGTTAACTAATGACCGTTTCTAACTAGGCTGACGTCCTACAGTCAACATATCTCTGGTACCACTTTGTCACTCCCGATTTTGATGTAATAAATCGAGCTACGAATCATATGTGCGCCAGGATCAAAATTACACACATATGATGACAATAGTGAATAACAGAAGCAATGTCATAAAGTACCATAGTTATTTATTACATACCAAACTAGAGTCATGAATATAAATAAATAAGCTTTTCAGTTCGCATTTATTCTAGCAGTAGGATGACCAAAATCCACAAGAAGCTAACCGGGGGGCACGTACGCCTGCAACTCCTGAATGTCCTCTGGAAACTCCTCAAACTTACCTTGTTCTAAGCAGTGTTGATTTAGAAAATGTGAGTGCACTTATGGTTGGTACTCCACAAGTATATTGGAAAAATAATGACATGCAAGGCTATAACAAGGATAAAGATTGGCTGAATAAAGCGGTTGACATTTTAAATAAAAAGTTGAACATTAACAACCTATTTACTATGCTATGAAAGAATATTGCCCATATTTATGAAATAATGAGATAAGTGAGTAATAAACAACGCTTGGAACAAATAATTAACCGATTAAAACACAAAAACAGTTTAACTAAGTCATGTGAGGGTCCGAGCCACTCTTGACCATGAGCACGGCTGATATATCAGTTCTACACACTGCAGAGTTGCACACTTTACCCACAAGTCGTGTCTCCCTTGATGCCCGGCTTTGCAAAGCCCTTAAACACTTCCGAGGTGAGTGGTAGGGATTCACTACGAGGCCATTCCAAAAACTCCCTAACAAGTCAGTAGCCCGCTAAGGTTTCAGCAGCTGCGTGAGTGATCTTCCCCCAAGGTGTGTCAAAAACCAAACAAAAGAGTACACCCTTGGTAGGCAACAAATCCCTCATCACAGGCACCCCAATGCGCCTTTCGATAAGCCACTAACAAGCTAGAGACATCTAATTATTTAGCTAAGACTAGAGCCATATAGTTCTTGTGGTTGCACTATTTTCCCAGTGGTCGCTCCATGGTTTAAATTAATTATCATAATCAGTTCATCATAGTGGTGGTCAAAGAAGTGAAACATGTGTCAAATATTGTTTACATAAACCACCCGTAACCATTGTTAGAAACTAAGCATACTACCCAACCACTTATAAATAAATAACCCGGCTTTCAAGGATATGGATAAACAATATGGATAAATAGGAACCCGTCAAATTAATGCATGCAAGCGTAAAGTAATTAAAGGTTGTTAGGACCCAATATGATCAAGGAATATACTTCTCTTCTTCAGTCACTTGCTGCTGCTCAAACTCTTCACATCCTTGCTCCAGGAACTCCTCGAACTACTCTTCATCTACTCATCATGATCAAATGCCACAACACAAGTACATACAAGAAAACAAATGAAAATAAATAAAAACAGTACACCAATCATCGAAAAGTAGAGAACAAAGGCATAAAAACTAATTCTACGCGTTACGACGATCAAAACGGTACTAAGACACTTAATACAGATTTAAAATGTAAAAGCTATGCTAAAAATGGCTTTGCAGGGGCTTAACTGCGAGAAAAACAAACTAAAAGGGCTAAATAGAAAGAAACTAAGGGCCAAAATATAATTTTATAAAAAAACCTAAGGGCTAACATGATAAAACATATCTATGGAGTGTGGATTCTAATACTGCAAAGCTTAGGGGGTTTTATGAAATAAATAGGACTGGAATAGAAATACTTTTGAACAAATTTGGAGTGCGGGTTGATTTTCAAGAAATGCAGGAGTTTTTCTAAAAAATGGCCATGGCTGACCGGAGGTTCTGGGATTTGACCAGCGTGGGGGCATAGGCCGCCATCGGATCGAGATCCGATGACCCATAGCACCCGGGGAGACCCGCTCGGTGGCGCTGGGCACTGGCACGTTGGCACTGATGCCTGGGCGGTGGTGGCTCGCCAGAGTTACCCCCTCCCGACGTTGTGGGCCACCAAAAAAATACGGCGAGGCGTGCTAGCACAAGGGTGAGGCGGGGAAGCGATCAAGGGGGTCTAGGGTCCCCAGCGATGCGGCGGTGGCGGCCATCGATGGCAGTGGTCGACTGTCGTGCTCCGATGAGGCGGTGCAGTAGCTTGGGGGCACGGGGAGAGGCCTGAAAGAAGGGGAAACCAACCGGGAACTTACCACAAAGCCAAAGAGGGTGGTGGCGAGGGCGGAGAAGGCTCGGAGGGCGGAAATCGACGGCGGCGGGAGGAGCTCGCGTGGCAGTGGTGATGCACATATGCGCAGTGCAAAGCTAGGGCGAGGAAAAAGGCAGCACGGGTGGGGGCACGTAGGGCTGGGGTGCACGGCAGAAATGGGGCGCGTGTGTGTGGCGGGAAGAGGTTGGCCGGAGGCCCAAATTGAGAAGGAAAAGAGAAAAAGGAAGTAAGGAGAAAGAAAAAGGAAAAGTATTTTCCTTTCACCCAGAAAACGAAAAAAATTGTAGAAAAATAGAATTAATTTCTAGAAAAAATTAGGAAAAATTCTAGAAAGCTTTTAGAACACAACACAACCAAACAAGAATAAGATATGCACTAGCATGTATGCAACAATTCAAGTTTGGCCTATGGTGAGTTTTAAATATCCCAAATTTAATCCTATTGAAGCATGAAAATTATAGAACTAAGCTAAACATTTTCAAAGGTAAATTTTAGGGTGTTACATTTATTTCCTTTATTCTTAAAGGATTTAAATAAATACTTAAATCCTTATTTTATATAATAATAAAATTTGGATAATTCTTCTCCATTTATTAGAAATATTTAGGAATAATACTAAATAGGAAATTAGGGTTTTCTTAGTGTAGAATAATTGAAACTCACTTTAAATAATTGTTTAAAATTTGATTCAGGGTTTTTAGAAGGGTAGTGAGGTGTTGGATTGCAACTTTATCGAGAAGGGAAGTTGTAATTCATTTTAAAAAAAAATGTGTGGCATGTAGTGACTCTGCATATTATGATGCTTAGATCCGGAAGGCAAGGCTACCTAGGTCAAGTTCGTCAAGCCGACGTCCGAAGTTTCAAAAAAGGAGAAAGGAAGTTGATCAAGACAAGGTTTGTCGAGGAACTCCAAGTAGAAGCTTCACTTCACGAGGAGAAGTTAGGCAAGCACCGAAGCATCTATGCCTACTAATTTCTTTGACTTATGTTACTATTTTTATGTACGGCATCTGAATGTTAGGTCTAGGAGTTGTGTGATCAACCTATTTGATGCATGTATACCTTCCTTGACTTAAGGATATCTTTGCCACCTTCTCTGAAAGACTAGTTAAAATAGTAACCACCATAGTCAACCATAGTTGTACCAACTACAACACACGAATGCCATCAAACCCAGATAATTAAACAAGGCTCCTATGGAATGTGCTCAGTTGAGCAAGAAGGTTGAGTCGGTCGTTGAGTGTAGAGCAGAAAATGAGTTCTAGCTCTATCCTCACTTCCAGAAAGAAAGAAAGAAAGAAATAAGAAACTTATGGTATGTTTAACCTTGCATCAAGCTTTGAACATACTGGTCACATGTTGACATATAGAACCAGTAAGCCAAGTAGCTTGGTTGACCTAAATTCTTGAACTCGGTCACTTACCTACTTGATGTGGAAATGGTGGCGGGGTCGTAGCTTGAAACTCGCATTGTGGTCAGGTTCGACGGTGGGCCCAATACGGGGGTGCAAACCTAGATTTGGGTAAGGCGGGTTCAAGGTTTAGTATCTTCCTCATAAAAGGTTGCCACATACGGTTTACATGAAACTCGTACGTGACATGTGGCCAGGTATCTCCCATAGTATGTAAAATCGATTCAAATCGCCCACTTCTCGGTTATGAATACTGCCTGATCTAGCTTGAACATCGTAGAATAACAGGATGCAACGATCATAGAAGTTGGGATTGCTGAATTTAGTTTATTACATGATAGTTTGATGAGGTACTAGATGTTGTAGTTTACAGTTAAGCTGTTGTTTCCTTTTTATAGTAGAAGTATATCTTTGGAGTCCAAATGTTTTAAGCCAACAGACCAGTCCACTCAACAAGCCTTGCATATCCTTGAATCCTCGTGAGTCGGGTCAGTCTTGCTAAGTATCTTGGTACTCAGTGTTTGGGCAATGTGTGTGTTCAGCTGCTACAGGAGGAGCTCGGAGGTAAGACTTCAAGGCCTAGAGTGTATGATGAGTCCATATACCTCTAGATGTTTTCAAAAACTTGTAATAAGGCCAGTTTAACAATCAAACCCTACGACTACAGGATCTACATTTAAAACTCGGTAGAACTGGTTTGCACTAAGGTTCGTGCTTATTGTGTAATAAATCTCATCTTGTTATTCCTGATCTACACTCAACGTCTGTGTGTAATATCTGATGCTCCTATGCAAATCATCCTGTATGCATGTCTGAGATATGGTTGCACAGTGGTTGAATTGGGGGAAACCCGACGGACTACCGAATTTATTCTGTTTTAAGAGCGTTAGCTAGGTTATCTTTGTAAAAATGTGATCAGGCACTCTTAAGCTAGGATAAATTGGTCGGTTCCACCACATATATCCCATGAACCAAAAGAGATACATAATATGTGCATGTATTCAAACAGATATCCATCCATATGTGTAACTGGTGTGAATCTTATGAGTATATATATTTGACGCGCTACATATATTTTAAAGCAATTATGAAATTCAAATAAATTTAAGCATATCTGATCAATGCAGGAAATATGAGACATACAAGTCGAGTGGCACCACTGGCATTAACTTCCAATAATTATTGGAGAGATTCTCAATATATATCCCATGCATGTATTTAAAAAATCCATCCATCGACAAGTTTAACAAATTTTTTGTAAGTAGTAGTTTAGTTCTTGTTATTCTATTTGATTTGTTATAGAAGCATGTATGTGGGAAAACGAAAAATGAAACTCTGGTCTTGGGTCAACCTTCTCCATTAGAAATTATTAATAATGATGTTCATGCTTTCAACTTGAAATTCAATTTTTTTTGGCCTCCAATGCATGATCATTTACATCAATTTTAGATACTTTTTACTAAGGTCCAATTTAATCACTAAGTAATTACAAGATTATAAATATAGAATTTGTAACTTTGAATGCAGTATTAAATGTTTTTGCTCAAACATAAAAGTTGAATATCAAAATATCGAACTTCTAGCTCAGGGTCGCAAAACTTTTTGTGGCAGAACCAACCTGAATTACACCGGCTCAAATACGCAAGTCCTCTCTCAAGGGCTCCAATGTACTTCAAACGGTGTAATCCCTTGGCCTGTCGGGTAGCGTCCCGATAAACCACCGTTACAGGATCAAATAAGGTTACCTCACACGAAGGTGAGTCCAGAGATACAATCACCATCACATTTTACATTACAGACACTTATATTACAAGAGTTTGCAGAGTAAATATAAGTGCTGGAGTGCTAGGAGTTTATTACAAACTAGTTAAACATTCGAGTTTACAGCAGCGGAAATTAAAGTACGATAACTATACACGTCGCCAGTATCAACATCATGCTAAGCCCGAGCATGACATTACTCGTTAGGATCGGTGTTGGCCGGGGACGGGTCCCATTCCACGGACCAACCATCAGGCAAAGCATAGGGCCAAGGCGTGGGGAGAGTAGGGTCTTTAGGAATATTACCTGAAACAAAACATAATGCAAGGCTGAGTATTCTAATACTCAGCAAGACTTACCCGGTATTGGGTATACTTAGCCCATAACTAGACCATGCAGGCTTTGCAAAAGGTTCAAGGTTTAGCTTTTGCTGAAAAGCAACAAAGAGTAGGTCCTTATTTTATATTTTAGCTTTCAAGTTCTAGTTCATTTAACCATTCTAGGTAAGCACCTACAACTACTCAAGCAAGGTAGAGTCTTTAAAGCATACATCAGCATTACTTATGAATAACATTGCTCTTGTTACTCTATGTGGTAAAAGAGTTAAACAGTCTCAATCTTCGTGAGAAACGGACGATTCAGAATCGAATTTCAACCCTTGCAAGGTAAACCTAACTCACACGCTTGGAATATCCAACGATGATTCCGAAGCAACCGTTTGCCTTTCATTCCGGGTTGTGGAACAATGCCACCACAAGCGACTGTAGGACCATACGCACATCCAATGTGCAGGACATACGTCTTTAGCGCGACTACATGACCGTACTCCTGTCTGCTCTGCAGAACGCACTCCCACAGTCGGTGCGTGTAAACATAAAATAAAAGTCGAGTGGTGGGAGACGAGTCCACTTGCCGGGCCGATTGGTTACTAGGCTTACCGCTTACCATATTTCGCGGCATGTGGCTAGTACTTTCAAATGCTTAACTGCCACTACCACACACTGCGACCTTAACCAAATTCCTCAACACAGACGGGGTATAATTCCTTTCCATGAAACTACACATAACCCCGTCCGTCATCCTTATAGTGATTGCAGCATTGTAAACAATAAATTCCTATATCGCGCGAGTGACAGGAACTCACTCGACTTCTACCGGTCCTATTAGCATAGCACTAATCGAACTCAGTTTCTAGTATCCAGTACACAGGTTCCTAGGAATATGCATCTAGGGTTTTCAGACAATTCCTAAGAACTTAATGCACAAGTATAATAATACATAAAGATAAATTGCAGTGTAAAATAAGATAATGGTTCATGTCCGGGGCTTGCCTTCACTGGCGGGGCTGGGGTCAGATATATTAATAAATCCTTCCGAACTCGGGTTCGGAGCTTCAGTTAATTTCTCAGTGATGTTCCCGGCGTCTTCAGAGACTTCCACTTCAGGTTCTGGGAGGATCTGATAGTCACCGTCGGCGAGAAACGTCGAGTCTATATATGATCAAAATGATGCAGTTTAGGAAAAGCATAAATTGATATTCTACTTCACGATAAAGTTGCAATCCAATACATTCAACATTACACACCAGCAAGCAACACAAAATTCCCTTACTGGGCAGTCATTTATCGAGCATTAATGAAATTACTTAACTACATTAAGCAACAGGGTCATCTACCCCAAACATTTAGCTATCTACCTTAAGTAGCATGATTATTTTAAAAAGTCACACTAATCCCACTTAAAAACTCTATTTAATTTAGGAGTTCTACACATGATCCTAGGTTGATAATTTTTGGCTATGCTATACTACTCATGAACAAAGCTTTAAATTATTCTCATAAATATTCATGAACTAGAACTATGGGTCATGAATTTCTCTTTGAATCTAAACTTAAATTCATGGCTGAGGTTACATTAGGCCTCTGACTCTCAAATTTTTATCTTAGATTACTCCTGTTGTAACAAAGCTAATATAAATTTTTCAGCCCTAAACATGAAGGAATACATTTGGAATTAAATTAAGTAACTTTTATCAACATATAACAAAAAGTACTCGAAATCTAAGCAAATGAACAGTAAAGTACTCGAACTTTTTACACAGAGCTACACATAGCACATACAGTATAAGTTCCAAATTTCAGCTATAACACAAGCCTACAACATGAGATACAATTAAAACACTTATTTTCTAATATTTAATCTACATCAGAAAATATACACCTACAGCTCAAACTTCCTAAATAAAAGTAGTCGAATTTTACTTAAGGATTCCAACAAAGCTAGTTTGGCATTTTTCTGAGTTTTCTACGATTTTTCAAAGTTTCATCCAAAGATTTCAAAAAGGTCCAGCGCGATACTGTTCATCTGAGTCAGGGTCTGTGCACATAGGTCCTTGGAACTATTCCTATTGTTGTATGGGGTCCCTGGTCGCGATTTTTGGAACTGAGAGAGCTCAGGGAGTTCGATTCCGGTGATGGGGTGCTTCCCGGAGGCGAGGGATAGGTGGGGGAGCATGAGGGACACGAGGGCTACCTTTGGATGGGCTCGGTTGACGCCGGGGTGGCTGGAGGAGGGCCGACAACGGTGACAGTAACTTGCCAATGGTGGTAGTGGTGCTCCGGCAAGCCCCGGCGAGCGGGGTCGATGGGGAACAGGTGGAGGAGCTTCAAGGGGCTGGGGGCAAGCGATTTTGGGGGTCAGCTCGAGAGAAGAGAGACCGGAGGGGCGAGCTCGGCGTGGGGTGGTTGAGCAGCAACAATGGAGGGCAACGGTGGTTTCTGGTAGTGCGACCGTGAGCTAGAACCGGCCTTTTATAGGCCGTAGAGATAGAGGAGAGTGGAAAGGGCGCAATGCCACGGCCCTGGGTGGCTGCGTTGACGCGGTGGGCGGCGAGCAGAAGTGCTGGCGAGACCAGGCGGCACTGGCAGTGCCGTGGCACTCGGCGAGGGGGTCAGCAAGAAGAGCTAGAGCGGCGCTCGGGTTGGGGTCGACGCGTGGAGCAGCTACGAGCTGGAGGTGGCGCCGGGGAGCGGCCGAGGCTCAGCACATGGCCGGGGAAGTGGCGCTGACACCGGCGGCAGAGGAGCAGCAGGCGAAACAGGGGAGGCGCCAGAGGAGGAAGAAGAGAGAAGGAGGTCCGAGGGACTTAGTTGGAAATTGCAAAAACTTCAGGGACTGCACTATAAAAAGAAATTCCCCACTGATCTAGAGCTCTAATGAGAAAATGGTCAAAATGAAAGTTGTAGAACTTTTCAAAACCTATAACTTTGCTATAGGGCCCAAGTTCAGAAACCTAAAGCATACTATGTTATTTACTATTTTGCACTCAAATTAAACTTTACATAAGTTTTGTCCTACTAAAGCAAATTTTATAAATTTTTGGGCTTATCTGCAAGCATTTAAGGCTGGTAATGATTACTTTCACCTTTTTCACTTTGACCCTTGGTAATTTTTTGAATAGTTACTTTATACTCCAACTAAATTACATAAAAAGGTTTGTATTTTCATAAATTTACACAAATACCCTTATTCTCTTAACTTTATTAGATTTTCACACAATTTCACACACACCAAACATTATTTCTATTGGTTTGAGCTATTTGACACCTAGGGTGTCACAACCTTCCCCTCTAAAAGGAATCTCGTCCCGAGATTACAGGAATGAGATGATAAGAGCATAGATACCTAAGAGTTCGTGAGAAAGTCTGGGAAGTTCCTCTGGAGATAGTCTTCAGTTTCCCAGGTAGCTTCTTCTTCTGTATGATGATTCCATTGGATTTTAAACATTTTGACCGTTGCTCTTCTAGTACTTCTTTCCTTGGTATCCAAGATTCTAATTGGAAGTTCCTTATAAGAAAGATCTGGCTCGATGTCAATACTTTGCGTATCAACGATTTCGGTAGGAACACGAATACATTTCTTGAGCTGAGATACATGGAAGATGTTATGGATGGCTGCTAGTTGAGGAGGAAGTTGAAGTCGGTAGGCTACGGGTCCACAAATTTCGAGGATTTCAAAAGGACCAATGTAGCGAGGAGCGAGTTTGCCTTTGATACCAAATCATTGAACACCTCGAGTAGGAGATACTCGTAGATATACAAAATCACCTACTTCAAACTGTATTGGTTTCCTTCTTTTGTTTGCGTAGCTCTTTTGTCTTGATTGAGCGGCCTTAAGATTATTCCGAATGATCTTTACCTTTTTTCTGCTTCATTAACAAGATCAGGTCCAAAGATTTTGCGTTCACCAATCTGAGACCAATTCAAAGGGGTTCTGCATTGACGACCACATAAGGCTTCAAAAGGAGCCATTCTGATACTTGACTGATAACTGTTATTATAGGAGAATTCTGCCAGAGCTAAGCATTTGTCCCAATGCTTATCATACTGGATCACACAAGCTCGAAGCATATATTCTAAAATTTGGTTGATCCTTTCTGTCTGCCCATCTGTTTGCGGATGATATGCGGAGCTTCGGATTAACTTGGTTCCAAGAGTTTGTTGAAACTGTTCCCAGAAACGGGCAACAAACTGTGCTCCACGATCAGAGATGATCGTTTTAGGTATCCCATGGAGATGAACGATTTGGTCTAGATATACTTCTGCATACTTCCTAGCAGTGTAAGTGGTATGTACCAGAAGAAAATGAGCGGTCTTGGTTAACCTATCCACAATCACCCAAATAGAATCATGCCTTTGAGAAGTATTGGGTAAACTTACGATAAAGTCCATACTGATATCCTCCCATTTCCAAGAAGGAATAGACAAAGGCTGTAGTGTACCAGAAGTCCTTAAATGACTGGCCTTAACTCTCTGGCAAACATCACACTCAGAAATGTATTTTGCTATTTCTCTTCTCATAAGAGTCCACCAAAAATTCCGTTTCAAATCTTGGTACATTTTCGTACTACCAGGGTGCATAGCAAATTTAGATAGATGAGCTTCATCCATTATTTGCTTGCGAAGTTGATGGTTCTTGGGTACAACTATACGTTCCTTAAACCATAGAATTCCTTCAGAATCTTCTTAGAAACATTTATACTTCTCTTCTCCTTGGGCTAATTGTTGTTTGATCATTTTAACTCCCTTATCATGTTGTTGTGCCATCACAATACCATCCTGGAGTATAGGCTTAACTGCTATATGGTTCAGACTGCCTTGAGGAACGATTTCCAGATTAAGCTTGCTCATTTCCTAGCAAAGAGTATTGCTAAAAATTTCTACTGATAAACAATAACAATGTGACTTGCGGCTAAGTGCATCTGCAACCACATTGGCTTTGCCTGGATGGTAGTGGACTTCAAGATCATAATCCTTTATAAGTTCCAACCAACGCCTTTGCCTCATGTTCAAGTCTGCCTGTGTAAAGATGTACTTTAAACTCTTTTGATCCGTATAAATATTGCACTTGGTACCCATAAGGTGGGGTGTCTCCAAAGTTTAAGTGCATGTATAACGGCTGCAAGCTCAAGGTCATGAGTAGGATAATTCTGCTCATGCGTCCGAAGTGCTCTAGAGGCATATGCAATCACGCGATTATTCTGCATGAGTACACATCCAAGTCCAGTGCCTGATGCATCACAATAAACATCAAAAGGTCTTGATGTATCTGGTTGAGCCAAAATTGGAGCAGTGGTAAGATGTGCTCTTAAAGTATGGAAAGCATCTTCACATTTCTCATTCCAGGAGAATTTCACTCCTTTCTTTAACAACTCTGTCATGGGCTTGGCTATTCGAGAGAAATCTGGGATAAAACGATGATAGTAGCCAACAAGACCGAGAAAACTGCGGATCTGATGGACCGAAGTAGGGGGTTTCCAATCCATCACTTCTTGAACTTTACTTGGATCAACAGATATACCATCCTTGGAGATGGTATGACCCAAGAATTTGACGGTGTCAAGCCAGAATTCACATTTAGAGAATTTGGCATACAGATGATGATTTCGCAAACGTTGAAGAACAACATGAAGATGTTTAGCATGATCTTCGAGAGTTTTGGAATAGATCAGAATGTCGTCGATAAATACCACGATGAATTTATCGAGTTCCGGCATGAAGACAGAATTCATGAGATACATAAAATATGCCGGTGCATTGGTAAGACCAAAGGACATAACCAGATATTCATAGAGTCCATATCTGGTGGAGAAAGCTGTTTTTGGAATATCACTTGGTCTAATCTTTATCTGATGATACCCGGAGTGAAGGTCAATTTTTGAAAATATCTTGGCTCCGGCTAACTGGTCAAATAGGATATCAATGCGGGGAAGAGGGTACTTATTCTTAATAGTAACCGCATTGAGGGGACGATAGTCAACACATAGTCTAAGACTATTATCTTTCTTCTTGACGAACAAGGCAGGGCATCCCCAAGGTGAAGCACTTGGGTGGATATAACCCTTATCAAGAAGTTCCTGAAGTTGAAGTTTTAACTCTACCAGTTCATTGGGCGGCATACGGTAGGGTCTCTTAGAAATGGGGGCGGTACCAGGTTGTAACTCTATAATAAACTCAACATCTCTATCTGGGGGCATTCCAGGTAACTCATCTGGAAAAACATCTGGATAATCACATACAACAGGAATATCCTCTAACTTGATTCTCGCTGTAGTATACACATAAGATTTGCTATATTCCGGTGATGGAAGATGAAGGATGGTATGTCCATATTCCGGAGAATTTATTTCAACCACTCGAGAAAAGATATCTAAAGATACTCGATGTCTGATCATCCAATCCATACCTAGAAGAATATCCATTCCTTCGAGGTTTAATGAAATTAAGTCTGTTCTTATTAGAGTGCTACCCAACTGGATTGGTACACCTCTACAAATTTGATTCGATGCAATTCTACCCCCAGGGGTTATTATCATATAAGTTCCATTAGTGGGGTAGAAATCCAAACCTATTTTGGTCCCAAACCTTATACTGATAAAACTATGGGTTGCACCAGAATCAAAAAGTATAATAGCAGGGTAATGGTGTAGAGTGAATGTACCCGTCATTACTGGTGCACCTTCCGGGAGTTCCGATAGAGTGGTGAAATTTACTCTGCCTTGACGGATCTGCATCACTTGCTTCTTGCCTTTATTCTTGGAGTTGGAGTTAGAGGCCTGTCCGGGAAATGTTCTCCTTGGTTGTGGGCAGTCCTTAACAAAATGTGCTGGACTACCACAGTTGAAACATCGGTTGATGTTATTCCCTTGATTAGACTACGGAGGGTTCGGCCTTGGACCAACTGGTCGTTGCTGCTGCTGAGGTTGAGGCACTGGTGGCCTGTTATATCGGGATTGCTGAGGAGGTCTAGCTACCCATCTGCCTGTGGGAGCATTTCTAGATGGAGCTCGGGAAGTCGGGTTTTGAACTAATTGATACCTCGAAGATTGTGCATTCGAGGGTCCAGTAGATACTTTCTGCCTCTTCTCAGCACGATGTGCTGAGATACAGTCCTCTTGGGTAATGGCCATATTGACCAGCTCGTTGAAATTGTTAGCCCTGACCAAATTCAAGCGCTCCTTTAGCTTAGTGTTAAATCCACGACGGAAGTGATCTCTTTTCTTGTGTCCGTGTCAGCATGGTAGCCTGCGTACTGGCACAGGTGATTGAAGGCCTGTGCATATTGAAGTACCGTGCGGTTCCCTTGAGTAAGTGCCAAAAATTCATTGAGCTTCCGCTCAATGAGTCCTTCCGGGATATGGTGCGCTCTAAAGGCTGTCCTAAATTCTTCCCAATTGACAACATGTCCATCTGGCTGCATTGCATAGTAATTGTCCCACCAAATGCGAGCGTTACCACGAAGCTATTGGGCTGCAAAGAGAGTTTTGTTTGCTTCGGAGCATGGGATGGAAAGTAATGCAAACTTGGACTCGATGGTACGGAGCCATGCATCTACATCAAGAGGTTCTTCCGTTTTATGAAAGAGTGGAGGCTGCGTACTGAAGAAATCCTGATATCCAGCTGATGGATGCTCCTCACGTCCATGTTGAGGAGAACGGAACTGATGTTGCTGGGCCTGCACTAGCATGTTTAGGAGTTCAGTCTGACGGGCCATCACTTCCACTAGATTTGGTGGTGGCAGAGGTGGTTGTTGTGAACCACTAGCTTGTTCCTGTCTGAATCCCTCCGGGGTTCCGCGCGTAGCGCCAACCATCTGAAATATAGAAGTTATCCATGAGCATTCACCAATACTTGCTTCTAATTTCAGAAATCATACTGTATCATCATAGCATATACTAGCACAGTGCAAAGTAATAACTCCAAATCTCAAGTGTTAACTCCACCATCCCAAACAGTAACCCAAATTTACATAACCAACTGAAACTTATTCCATATTACATCACATTGTTCCAAACCAACCCGTACATAGATTTGCCACACATACTACATCAAGTGGCTCGTGAGTCATCCAACTACACACTTCCATGTCACACTATATCACACTATCTACATCTAGGATACCATCAACTCAAATGAGACTAGAAGTCATCGAGGTTGCCCACGGATGACTGACTACCGGAGGAGGAATGGTAAGGACTAAGAATAGGATCTCCATGCTCAGAGTCAATCTCAGAGACTCCTTCGACTTCTTCAGGGTCTTCTTCTTCATCATCCTCCGGTTCATTGACAACAGGTTGCTCTGGTTGCTCATGAAGCATGTTGATGTGGTCAATAGCTTGGCCCAAATTAAGGTTGAGCTCATGAACTTGCTCTTGGAGGAAGTCAATAACAGTGTCACGCTGAGTAATGAGGGCATCACTCTCAATAATCTGTTCTTCTCGATGCTGTATAGTTTCTTCGCGCTGAGTAATATCTTCTTCCTTGGCAGTGATAGTAGCTTGGAGTGCCTCAATCTGCGTATTCTGTCGGCCAACCTGATTACGATACCTTTGAGCTATGTTGGTCAAGCGATAAACACCATGCTGCTGAAGCGTCTAGTAGCGGTACTGTGCTCTCATGAATCGAACTACAGTACGTAGAGTCTCTCCAGCTAGAGTTCCCAGTAAATGGTCACAGTATGTCACTCTGAAAGTCCATTCTGGGTCACGAGAATCCATTGTAGGGAATAAACCAATAGGATATCCTGCAACTTCCTCAGGATGTTGATCACAAAAGATGTGAATAGCTTCTATAGCTGCTGCTTCAAAAGTGTCGGCAAGACGATGACCAACCACATTTACTTCAATAGGCGGCCACAGAGATAAGGTAGGATGTGGAGGAATAGTCATTTTCACCCGGCAACGAGGAACACCTTCTTCATCATACTCTACTCCATCATAAGATGGAGGTTCAGTGTAGCCAAACACCTGGAGAGATTCCCACAAGAGACGAGGAAAACCCTCCCAATGCAAAGCATTGTTATGAGCATGTCCTGCGGAATCCCAAAAGAACCTTGGAAACTCAGCCATCTGAAACAAGGACTCAAATGGTGAGATTATGAGTTTTCAACCATACTCCTCGAGAAGACTGCGGAAAAAATGTGAGTTAGCTTAGTAGATTGATTGGAATGCAGCTATCCTCACAGGGTAAAGGAAACAAGATGACCTACCCTGATAACAGCAGAATCTGAAGATCGAAAGATTGTTCTAGATCTTAGGAATCAAACGATAAAGGTAGAAACATTAACCTTAAAGCTGTTAAAACTAATCATTTCAAAATTGTACTGTTTACTAACACATTCCAGATATCCCTAAATCATCAAACCATGTCACTCATTTAATCAAATCAAGGAATATGCATGCAGTGCTACGCGTCCTCACATTCAAAACAACTGCCAATATACTTTGGACTTATACGATTAATTCCGGTGGCACAATATGTTCGTCTCTCCCTATAATAACTAATCGAATATCCTTATTCGTCTTAACCTATTTAATCGTGGTCAGTGTACCTGCAGAGAACCACATTTGTAGATGAACCTTCCATGCCAGCACTCATGAAAGCGTCCTCAAACATTACTGTTCACTATAGAAACAGCATCTGTACAATTACCGCCGTACAGACAACGTTATCATACGTCATCGAAACAACGTATTCACGGAATACCGCAAAATATGGGGGTATTGCTGTTCATACCCTGCTACTAACCATATACTCCTAATATCATCAACCTAAGTTGATCTATTGGCAGCATCTCAAGTAGGCCACTGCTTGAGAAACAGCGTTCGGTTCGCATCACCGACGGGAAGGCCAAGCTCCCTCAGTTGGCTGAGGATCCTTACCTTCTTACCTCATCGTCGAAGGTGTCGTTACAGAATATAAGGTTGGGTTGTGCATGAATTTAAGTTTTGATAGAAAAGTAATGCTGGTAGTTTAGGCTTATATATACATATATTATAGCCACCTCTATTTCCCTTATAAGCATTACCCTAGGGCTTTACGTACTAAGCACAATCCTTAACGAGTCCAACATAGTTTTGGAAAATACTTGGTTGGTTTAATTTTATACTAAAAATATTTTTAAGGTAAAATATATCTCCAGAGTAACCTTATAGCTCTGATACCAGCTGTGGCAGAACCAACCTGAATTACACCGGCTCAAATACGCAAGTCTTCTCTCAAGGGCTCCAATGTACTTCAAACGGTGTAATCCCTTGGCCTGTCGGGTAGCGTCCCGATAAACCACCGTTACAGGATCAAATAAGGTTACCTCACACGAAGGTGAGTCCAGAGATACAATCACCATCACATTTTACATTACAGACACTTATATTACAAGAGTTTGCAGAGTAAATATAAGTGCTGGAGTGCTAGGAGTTTATTACAAACTAGTTAAACATTCGAGTTTACAGCAGCGGAAATTAAAGTACGATAACTATACACGTCGCCAGTATCAACATCA
Source organism: Panicum hallii (assembly GCF_002211085.1). Classification (NCBI taxonomy): domain Eukaryota; kingdom Viridiplantae; phylum Streptophyta; class Magnoliopsida; order Poales; family Poaceae; genus Panicum; species Panicum hallii. Next base: position 31,874,671 of record NC_038047.1, read on the forward strand.
TGCTAAGCCCGAGCATGACATTACTCGTTAGGATCGGTGTTGGCCGGGGACGAGTCCCATTCCACGGACCAACCATCAGGCAAAGCATAGGGCCAAGGCGTGGGGAGAGTAGGGTCTTTAGGAATATTACCTGAAACAAAACATAATGCAAGGCTGAGTATTCTAATACTCAGCAAGACTTACCCGGTATTGGGTATACTTAGCCCATAACTAGACCATGCAGGCTTTGCAAAAGGTTCAAGGTTTAGCTTTTGCTGAAAAGCAACAAAGAGTAGGTCCTTATTTTATATTTTAGCTTTCAAGTTCTAGTTCATTTAACCATTCTAGGTAAGCACCTACAACTACTCAAGCAAGGTAGAGTCTTTAAAGCATACATCAGCATTACTTATGAATAACATTGCTCTTGTTACTCTATGTGGTAAAAGAGTTAAACAGTCTCAATCTTCGTGAGAAACGGACGATTCAGAATCGAATTTCAACCCTTGCAAGGTAAACCTAACTCACACGCTTGGAATATCCAACGATGATTCCGAAGCAACCGTTTGCCTTTCATTCCGGGTTGTGGAACAATGCCACCACAAGCGACTGTAGGACCATACGCACATCCAATGTGCAGGACATACGTCTGTAGCGCGACTACATGACCGTACTCCTGTCTGCTCTGCAGAACGCACTCCCACAGTCGGTGCGTGTAAACATAAAATAAAAGTCGAGTGGTGGGAGACGAGTCCACTTGCCGGGCCGATTGGTTACTAGGCTTACCGCTTACCATATTTCGCGGCATGTGGCTAGTACTTTCAAATGCTTAACTGCCACTACCACACACTGCGACCTTAACCAAATTCCTCAACACAGACGGGGTATAATTCCTTTCCATGAAACTACACATAACCCCGTCCGTCATCCTTATAGTGATTGCAGCATTGTAAACAATAAATTCCTATATCGCGCGAGTGACAGGAACTCACTCGACTTCTACCGGTCCTATTAGCATAGCACTAATCGAACTCAGTTTCTAGTATCCAGTACACAGGTTCCTAGGAATATGCATCTAGGGTTTTCAGACAATTCCTAAGAACTTAATGCACAAGTATAATAATACATAAAGATAAATTGCAGTGTAAAATAAGATAATGGTTCATGTCCGGGGCTTGCCTTCACTGGCGGGGCTGGGGTCAGATATATTAATAAATCCTTCCGAACTCAGGTTCGGAGCTTCAGTTAATTTCTCAGTGATGTTCCCGGCGTCTTCAGAGACTTCCACTTCAGGTTCTGGGAGGATCTGATAGTCACCATCGGCGAGAAACGTCGAGTCTATATATGATCAAAATGATGCAGTTTAGGAAAAGCATAAATTGATATTCTACTTCACGATAAAGTTGCAATCCAATACATTCAACATTACACACCAGCAAGCAACACAAAATTCCCTTACTGGGCAGTCATTTATCGAGCATTAATGAAATTACTTAACTACATTAAGCAACAGGGTCATCTACCCCAAACATTTAACTATCTACCTTAAGTAGCATGATTATTTTAAAAAGTCACACTAATCCCACTTAAAAACTCTATTTAATTTAGGAGTTCTACACATGATCCTAGGTTGATAATTTTTGTCTATGCTATACTACTCATGAACAAAGCTTTAAATTATTCTCATAAATATTCATGAACCAGAACTATGGGTCATGAATTTCTCTTTGAATCTAAACTTAAATTCATGGCTGAGGTTACATTAGGCCTCTGACTCTCAAATTTTTATCTTAGATTACTCCTGTTGTAACAAAGCTAATATAAATTTTCAGCCCTAAACATGAAGGAATACATTTGGAATTAAATTAAGTAACTTTTATCAACATATAACAAAAAGTACTCAAAATCTAAGCAAATGAACAGTAAAGTACTCGAACTTTTTACACAGAGCTACACATAGCACATACAGTATAAGTTCTAAATTTCAGCTATAACACAAGCCTACAACATGAGATACAATTAAAACACTTATTTTCTAATATTTAATCTACATCAGAAAATATACACCTACAGCTCAAACTTCCTAAATAAAAGTAGTCGAATTTTACTTAAGGATTCCAACAAAGCTAGTTTGGCATTTTTCTGAGTTTTCTACGATTTTTCAAAGTTTCATCCAAAGATTTCAAAAAGGTCCAGCGCGATACTGTTCATCTGAGTCAGGGTCTGTGCACATAGGAACTTGGAACTATTCCTATTGTTGTATGGGGTCCCTGGTCGCGATTTTTGGAACTGAGAGAGCTCAGGGAGTTCGATTCCGGTGATGGGGTGCTTCCCGGAGGCGAGGGATAGGTGGGGGAGCATGAGGGACACGAGGGCTACCTTTGGATGGGCTCGGTTGACACCGGGGTGGTTGGAGGAGGGCCGACGACGGTGACAGTAACTTGCCAATGGTGGTAGTGGTGCTCCGGCGAGCCCCGGCGAGCGGGGTCGATGGGGAACAGGTGAAGGAGCTTCAAGGGGCTGGGGGCAAGCGATTTTGGGGGTCAGCTCAAGAGAAGAGAGACCGGAGGGGCGAGCTCGGCGTGGGGTGGTTGAGCAGCAACAATGGAGGGCAACGGTGGTTTCTGGTAGTGCGACCGTGAGCTAGAACCGGCCTTTTATAGGCCGTAGAGATAGAGGAGAGTGGAAAGGGCGCAATGCCACGGCCCTGGGTGGCTGCGTTGACGCGGTGGGCGGCGAGCAGAAGTGCCGGCGAGACCAGGCGGCACTGGCAGTGCCGTGGCACTCGGCGAGGGGGTCAGCAAGAAGAGCTAGAGCGGCGCTCGGGTTGGGGTCGACGCGTGGAGCAGCTAGGAGCTGGAGGTGGCGCCGGGGAGCGGCCGAGGCTCAGCACATGGCCGGGGAAGTGGCGCTGACACCGGCGGCAGAGGAGCAGCAGGCGAAACAGGGGAGGCGCCAGAGGAGGAAGAAGAGAGAAGGAGGTCCGAGGGACTTAGTTGGAAATTGCAAAAACTTCAGGGACTGCACTATAAAAAGAAATTCCCCACTGATCTAGAGCTCTAATGAGAAAATGGTCAAAATGAAAGTTGTAGAACTTTTCAAAACCTATAACTTTGCTTTAGGGCCCAAGTTCAGAAAACTAAAGCACACTATGTTATTTTACTATTTTGCACTCAAATTAAACTTTACATAAGTTTTGTCCTACTAAAGCAAATTTTATAAATTTTCGGGCTTATCTGCAAGCATTTAAGGCTGGTAATGATTACTTTCACCTTTTTCACTTTGACCCTTGGTAATTTTTTGAATAGTTACTTTATACTCCAACTAAATTACATATAAGGGTTTGTATTTTCATAAATTTACACAAATACCCTTATTCTCTTAACTTTATTAGATTTTCACACAATTTTACACACACCAAACATTATTTCTATTAGTTTGAGCTTTTTGACACCTAGGGTGTCACACTTTTGTTGTGAAAAAACACTTATATTATTACATCAATTGAGACGTTATTCCATTTTGAAGTACAAATACAGTAAAAGTTTTGAGAAAAATACACTTTCTTTTTTTTCCTGAAATCAGACATCGTATATGCCGCCATGTGGTCAAATGTGCAATGCGTTGTGTCCACATTAGAACTCCACTCGTTGCGACATAGCTGCCAATTGTAAGTAGGCATGTACCATTATTTATAGTGGATTAGCAAAATTGTTTGTAAGAGATCCAATGTACCAAACAATTTCGAAAGTCAATAACATCTGTTTCATAGTAGTTAACAACTTTGACTTTACTGGTCAACATTTGACCGTTCATATTTTTATGGAAATTTGTACAAAAAGTTAGAAGTATATTAGCATGTGAAGTAATTTTGATAGCATATTTTTCTATAATTAGGTAAATTAAAAAATATTTTTATATGTATTTTAAAAAAATTGCAAAGACAGAGATAAATCTAATAGAGTATATGCATTTTTTTAATAGTAAAGTGTATCCACTGTACATGAAGTTATATCACTATTTCACTTTGGTCCATCAAGTTGAAAATGTGACAATATGATACATCAAGTTGCGGGATACAGTGTCATACAGGCCAATATGATTAATTAACAAATTCTGAGCCACCTCGTGCGCTAAGATAAAGTACTGTCATTAGGTTGTAAGGCTCCCTTTCATTTTGTTCTAGAATTATGCTTGCAGCGATATTATTTACCTATTTCTCTTTGAATTTGTTTAAGTTTGGAGGATGCCACTTTCTTTTACAACTATGGTATTGAAAATTTTTACTGCTTTTGCCAATCCAAGGCGTACTACATTTTGCATATTTTTGTTAATATGTCCCACTTTGGATGCTGTATGTTTGAATCTTATCAGAATGCCAAGCACTGTAATTAGCATCAGTTCACAACTACTTTAGCAACAATGACAATGGAACTTATGCTGTAGATTTTCCTAGATTTTACCGGTGCACATTACGATGTAAGTATGAGTTTCTATGCAATATGTCAATTTTGTGTTCTAGCCCCTTCCATTCTTCAAGCATGTCATGTCAGACCTGGGCCCACGGGACTGCGTACATGGCATATATTTCCTAAGGGATGGGACATGGCCCACGCCCTACATCTGTTATAACTACTCCTACAGTAGTAAACCAGTTGGAGACGATAGGACACTATCCGAAAAGTACTCGGGTAGGACTCCTAGGCTTGTATCCGACTAGGACTTCCATGTAATCCTATCCCCCCAAACTATATAAGGGCGCACAGGGACCCCTCCAAACAGGAGATCACCCGATCACCACCAAACGCAATACAAACCACACACAAGATGTAGGGTATTACGCTCTCCGTGGCCCGAACCTGTCTAAACTTTGTGTTCCTTGCACCTTCGAGTTCCTGATCTCAGCGACACCCTACCTACAAACTCACCACCTTGGGGATATCCCTCGGTAAGCGTGTGTGGCAGAACCGCCCGAATTAATCCTGCTTAAGTGCACTAACCATCACCATAGAGGCAATCCCGGCTAACACGCACTTAAAACAGAGTAAAACGGCAGTTTGTCGGGTAACATCCCGATACAACCACTGGAATTTTGATCGAAACAATGCATACATATAACCCATACGAAGGTGAGCCCAGAGATTACAACAATCCACAAATTTTATATCACAGAGTTCAACAGGATTTATTATTACAAGCCAGGTTTGGAAAATGCATAACAAGTACTTTCAGAGTTTAATAGTGCAGCGGAAAATAAACGATAGTTCTAACAACATTACAAGATGTCATGTTGAAGCCCGTACATGACATCATTTAGCGTTATCATTGTTGACCGGGGACGGATCCCATTCCACCGACCAACCAGCAGGAAGAGTACACGGCCAAGTCAAACTAGCAACCATATCCTTAAAGGTCTCACCTGAAAATAAAGTCACAAGCAAGGCTGAGTATACTAATACTTAGTAAGGCTCACCCGACTAGTGGTATATACTTAGCCGGCTCCTAGACATGCAAGGCTTTTGGCTGAGCGTTGTTTTTGCCAAAAAGCATCTAAGAGTGAGTCCTTACTTTCATGTTTTAGCATCAAGTTCTAGTTGATTAACCATTCTAGGTAAGCAACTATTCAGATCACACATGGTGGAAAAATAATTAACTGAGCATCCAACCAGATTAATCATCATCATTGTTCCTCTTCTTACTCTATGTGGCAGAAGGGTTAAGCTATCTCAATAGTCGTGAGAAACGGACGGTTCGAATCGAATTTCTTAACCTTGCAAGGAAATCTAAACACACGTCACTTGGTTACTCCCCGAGTTACACGTGCAACTTTTCCCCTTTATTCCCGTTTCATGGATCAGGGCCACCGTCCTCGAGTACAAGAGGTCCATGAACCACAAACGACACCGGGCCACGGCTTCTCTTGCACTCACCATGGACCTATGGGAACAACATCAAGATGGTGGGAGGTATGTCCACGCACCGGTTCAATCAGGTACTTAAACTTACCGATTACCATATTCTCAATATGTGGTTAGTACGTTCAAAAACTTCACCACCACTACCACACACCGGGACCTTAGCATTTTTGCTAATCAGACGGGGCCTCAATCATCAATAGAAATATCATAACATAGCTGTGACACTCAGGTAATTAGTATGGTCACACCCTAAAGTCTTGATGTGTTTTTATGTGCAAAGTTTAGCAAAAGATGTGCCTAATATGTGCAAGGTTATGGAAAAAGTGATAGTTATGTAATTAATTTTAACTAGAAGTCCTTTTATGCAAAATGGGTGGAAATAGAGGGAAAAGTTTAAAAGTAAGAGGGTTGTTTTGCAAAAGTGATATCTGTGGTTAAATTGCAAAAATATGTGAAATTACCCTTGGGTATATATGTAAAAGTATTTTTATCCATAGGACTTACATAAAATGTGAAATTATTACTAAGTCTATAATATCTTCAAAACTGTTGCTCAACTGCAGATGAACCTTAAAGAGAAGTTGTAGAGTTTGAAAAACCATGCACTTTTGCTTTTTGGACCATCTCCATTTGAGCATTGGTTTAAAAGTTGTAAGTTCTTTTTAGAGAGGTCCCTGTTTTTCTCTGATTTTGCAAATCAGTCCCTGGTTTAGTTCATACCCCTTCTTCCTCCTGGCGCCTCTGCCCCCCTGCTCTGCTTCCCTGGTGCTTCTGCCACCGGTGCAGCGTGTTAACTCCGGCCGCCGCCGGCCACCTCTTGCTCTCCCCCGCCCACGCGTCATTCCCTTGCTTAACCACCGCTCTAGCCCCCCCCCCCCCTGTTGGCGCCCTGCCCGCGCGCCACGGCGCCTGCGCGCTGCCAGCGCCGCTCGCCGGCGCCTCTGTTGCCGCCGCCGCAATTTCCCGGTTCACCCCCCCCCCTGTAGCAGCTCAGGTCCGAAGTTCAGTCCGCCCCGGCTCCCCCGCCTCACCCCTTTCGCCTATAAAAGCTACCCGGGACCTCCTCGCGCGCGCACAGACCTTGCCGCCCTCCATTAGCGCCGCCGTGACCTCGGGTCATGGTGGAACCTCCCCCTCCGCCCTTCCCCTTCTCAAACCAGCAGCGCCACCAGCTCCTCCGTCCCCCACCGCACCTCCCCAGCCCGACCTTTTCCTCATCCGCACGCCGGAGCCCCATCACCACCGTGCGCCTCCGGCCGCCGGCTCGGCCTCCCGTGGGCAGCACTGCTCCGGCCACCCCGAGCCTCTCCAAGACCACCAATAGGTAGCCCAAGACCCCCTCATGCTCTCCCTTCCCTTCCCCCTCACCGCCGGCGACCCCCACGGCCGGAATTTGGCCGGACCCGTGCCCCCATCGCCGGCCATGGCCCCTGGACCTGATTGCAAGGACTGAGTTCTTTCCAGGGGGTTACCTGTTAAAGCTAGGGACTAGTTTGTAAAGAAGTAATTGTTATTTCATGTGAGTGCATGTTCTGCCTTTCTAAATTCGTAGTAATTCACAGAAAAATCCAAAAATAGCAAAACTAGTTTTGTTAGAAACTAGATTTCAAACTCTATGACTTTTGTTAATGGAGTTTAGTCTGAAACAAAATACTTTTATCTTTATTTTAAACCTAAGATTAAGGAGTAGTTTATGCTTAAACTTTGATATTTCATGCCTTGTTGCTTATGAAGTTGGCATGAATGTTCTATAAGCTTTAGGTAACTTTGTGCAAAGTTTCAAACTCAAATTTGATTTAAATTTAACTTCTTTTATTTTGAACTTTTAAATTTGAAATATTAACTAAACCTAATGTATAACTTTTCCTAATTGAAATCTATTGTCATTCTCTAATGTGATATTTTATAATGTTTAATATATAATTCAATTTCTAAAACCTATAGTCTTTTATTTAAAAGTTTTGAATTTAAATTTTGGTTCAATTTAAATTTAATTTAAATGTTTTAGTTCTTATTTGCAACAAACTCCACAATATCTTTATGATTCCTTTATAAATAGTGTTTCAAACCCAAACCTCTTTATTTTATGAATTCTTGTGTGTTAGTTGGATGAGTTACGACATTTGAAATGTGAAATCTTAAATTTAAATTTCACCTTATTTAATTTATTGCATCTCATATAGAATCAACAACGCTCGACGACGGGGACTACGAATTGGTCTTAGGACAAGACCAAGGCTTTCCAAAAGACCCAACGCAAGTCGTCGAGGGACTAACTGAAGCCCCGAACCCGAGTTCGAAAGCCTCAGACACTCTTGCCCCCAACCTCACTCAAGAAGGCAAGCCCCGGACATATCCCACTATTTTATTTACACTGCAATCTGTGTCTATTTATCTATACTTATGCATTAAGTCTAGGAGTTGAGATGAAACCCTAGTTGCATAAGATCTTAGAAATCCAATGTGTTGAACCCGAGTCCTGAGCGTTTAGATGTTCTGCTAATAGGACCGGTAGAAGTCGGATGATTTCCTGTCACTCGCGCGATATAGGAGTTGCATGTTTACATTTCTGCAACTACTATAAGGATGACGGACAGGGTCATGTGTTGTATCATGACCTGAGGTTTTACCCTGTCTGTTTTGATAAAAGTTGATAAGGTCGATATGTGTGGTAGTGGTGACTAAGCTTTTGAAAGTACTAGCCACATGCCGCGAAATATGGTAAGCGGTAAGCCTAGTACCCGATTGGCCTGGCAAGTGGACGCGCTTCCACCACTCGACTTTTATTTTATGTTTACACGCACCGACGTGTGGGAGTACGTTCTGCATGGCAGACAGGAATACGGGTTTTGTAGTCGCGCTACAGACGTATGTCCTGCACGAGTGATGTGCGTACGTCCTGCAGTCGCTTGTGGTGGCCCTGATCCACAACCCGGAATATGAGGGAAACGGTTGCTTCGGAACAACCTGTTGGTATTCCGAGCGTGTGAGTTAGGTTTACCTTGCAAGGTTAAATTCGATTCGGATCGTCCGCCTCTCACGAGGATTGAGACTGCTTATTCCTTCTGCCACATTGAGTAAAAAGTGTAACTGTTGATGAAATAATCTTGGTGAATGATAATATCTATCATGCTTGTTTAGTATAGGTGCTAACCTAGAATGGCTAATCAAGCTAGAATCTGAAAGCTAAAACTTGAAAATAGTTTGTACTCTCTGTTGCTTTTCAGCTGAAAATAAACCCAGAGCCTTTACAATGCCTTCATGAGTCTAGTTACGGGCTAAAGTATACCCAAACCCGGGTAAGCCTTGCTGAGTATTAGAATACTCAGCCTTGCCAATATCTGTTTCAGGTATGACCTTCGAAAATCCCACGGACAACCTTGTGTGGCCAACGTCCGTTCCTTTTGGCTGGTCCGTGGAGTGGGACCCGTCCCCGGCCGGCACTGACCCTCCGGAGTGACACCAGGCCCTGGGCTAAGCTTGGTGTTCGCCTTCGCGACGTGTGTAGTCGCGTAAATCTTTTTCTTCCGCTGTGAGTTTGGACAAGCTGTTATGCTTGTCAGTTGAACATGATTTGTATAAGTTTACTTATCTTTGAACTCGGTTTGTAATAATGTATGTATGGCTGTGAATTAAAAGTTGATGAGCTATTCTGTGATGTGAACTCGCCTTCGTGCGAGGTAAACCTGCTTCGATCCTGCGGAACCGTGGTTGTATCGGGCGGAGACCCGACAGACCAAAGGATTGTTCCGTTTGAAGTGCTTTAGGCTGATTGCAGTTGTACGGCGATCAATAGCGCACTTGAGCCGGAATAATTCAAGTAGTTCTGCCACAATAGCCCCGTCCGTCGACCTTATTATTCCAACATAGGTAAAATAAGCAACTCCTATATCTCGCGAGTGATAGGAAATCACTTGACTTTTACCGGAGTCCTATTAGTATGGCAATCTAGCGACCGACATAGACTAGTGTTCATATCATAGATACTAGGATTATGCAACTAGGATTTCAATCAACTCCTACAAACTTAATGCACAATACCATATATAAATAAAAGTTGCATAAGTTTAAAAGTAGGGGTTATGCTCCAGGGCTTGCCTTCCTGAGCAAAGCTAGCTTTGGTCTCTTCTGAAGTTTGGTTCGGGTCTTTGATGACTTCAGTTAGATTAACTTGATCTTCGCGCTGCTCACTCTCAGACTCGGGCACCAACTCGTAGGTTCCGTCAGCGAGAGTAGTCGAATCTATATGAAATGCACATGTATGATTTATTGTGATGGTAAAGATTTAACAACTTCATGATAAAGTTGCAATCCAATAAAACTCATTTTTTGTTGTGAAGCACATATTTTACAAATCCTTGGGCAATCATTTATAGAGTACAAGTTAAGGTAATTAACTTCATTAAGTAAGTGGCGTTTTTATTATTTCAAAAGTGCTAATTTTCAAGATCAAACATGGATTATTAATAACTGCTGTTTAAGATAGTTTTTGGTGTTGAGATTTTTATTCAAACTACTTTACTTAGAAACAAACTTACTGTAAAATTTCCAGCTATTCTCATTCAGCATATTAATCATGCAAAATATATTAAACATCTACTTCTAGAATTAAGATCATTTTATACTGAACAACTCTTGCAAGGAATAGAGCTCAAAATTTTACTGAGTGTTCCTAGTTCTGTGTGAAGTCTACTGTAAAATTTGTAGGATTTACTGTACAACACACAGAGCATGTAAAATAAGTTAAGATGCATCTACAAAAATAAAGATTTAATTCTACATAGAGTTCTATAAATTTTCTATATCTCAAATTTTACCAACATGGTAATCTACTCGGATGGTTCCTCTGGTTAAACTTTCATATTTTTCTAAGCACCAGAACTCGTTATTTTAATTTAATGTAATTTTTTTAACTAAAAACATATGAGAAAGTTAGACAGAAGTAAAAGGTTCCAAACTTTATCCATAGCTTTTATGCATCAAGATTACTCTACTGTAAAAGTTTCAACTCTAAAATATCAGTAAAACAGCATGAACAAATAACTCTAATAAAAATAGCACATCAAATAAGATCCAACAAAAACTACTTGTAGGGATAAGTTCTAGCCTTGAGATTTTTACACAAGACTTAACAATCAGAGACTAGCTTATAGTCCAAAAATAATTCACAGTACTGTCCTAGATCAATAGATACATTTATGGGCTATTTAAAACAAGATTAATTTTAGATCAAGTTTTTGTTTGTAACTAGTTTTCCATTTGTGCAAAAGTAGTCGGGTTCGTCAAAAGGGTCACAACAAATTTTAGTTTGCATTTTTTTGATTTTTTTAGGATTTTAGATTGATTTTTACAAGTGACAGCCTCTTGAAACAAAAAGTAATCAGGTTCTCACAGATAGGTCCCTGGATCTAGCAGAAAGAACCTTAATAAGAATTTGGAGATTGCAATGTAGCCCTAGGCAGGCTGGGCTGTTTCTGGCCAAAATCCGAGTAAACTAGTCGATGGCGAGGAGGAAGGTGGGGGAAATGGAGAGGGCGCCGGGGCGCACCGATTTGTGGCATTAGTGGGGCTCAGGGACGGCCGGAGCAGGGTCCTTCATGGTGGAGAGTAGGCGGCGGTGGTTGATGGCGGCGCTAGCATTGTTCCGGCAGGATAGGGGTCGCGTGGCCAGGCTTGGAAGCTCCAGTGGGAGGTAGGGAAGCTCGCTGGAGGGTCAATTTGGGCGGAGGGAGGTTGGGGGTGGGAGCTCCACGATGAACTCGAGCTAGCCAGTGGCAATGGTGGGCTGTTCGGGCGTGCATGCAGGAAGGGGCTCGGCTGCCCCTTTTATAGGCAGGGCAAGGGGAGGAGAAACAAGCTTGGCAGCTGGCGCTGCCTTAAGGGTGAAGGGAAGGGCCGGTCGGGCGAAGGGGGCGCGCGGCAGCGGCTCGGTCGGCTGGCGATCCTCGTGGCACGTGATTGGGGGCAACCTGCCACGTGGCCAGTGCGAACTAGGGAGGATTCAGGGATCGAGCGGTCAGGCTAGGTGAGGCCAAGTGGTGCCGGCAGCCAAGTCGCACCACGCTCGTGCGACAGGGAGAGAGAAGGGAAAAGGTGGGAGACTTAAACGCAAAAAGTGAAAACAGCAGGGACTAGGTCAGAAAGGAAGCTCAAACTCATTCTTTCCAAGGTCAAATCAAAAATATTTGAATACTATTTTTGCTTAACTTTTCAAGGTATACATTTTCTCTTTCATGACTATGTTTATCTGAGCAATGTATAAAAATTTATTTTGAATTTCCAAAAATTAGTATTTAAAAGACATGTCATTTCATGTGAATTTTTGCACTTTTAGCCCTTGAGTTCTACTAAACTTTTGTTACTCTTGTTATGACAGATATGCCATTAAATTTTTAGGGTCATTTGTGATCAACTTTAAAAGTTACAAGGGTTTGTTTGCAAGGGTTCACATGTATATGCATATATACATATACACATATACATTTGCTTGAAAGGTAGATTTTGATAGGTTGTTTTATATTTTTATTGCTCTTTTATGCCTAATTTCATGCTATGGATCTTTGTTTAGCTGTTTAGACACCCAGGGTGTCACAGCGTGACGGTAAAACACCGACAGCTGGCGCGCCAGGTAGGGGTGTTCATCGAGCATCCACTGGAGAACTCGATGGCTTCTCTCAGCTTCACCAGCACCGTGCTCGACGAGGGTACAACTTTCATCTGTGGCTCCTGGACCTACATCGCTAACGGCTTGGGTGGCTTCAACAGCCACCTAGTCGACTCCAGGAAGCCGGAGGCCTCTACAACAACGTGAAGCAGCGAGCTCGACGAGTTCATCGACAACCTTGATGAGTTGCTGCTCCTCGATCTACCCAGACAGATCGAAAGGACATCCATTTTTGACGCGATTTCAACTCGTGATGCACCGGGACTACTCGGATCGGATTCAAACTGATCTGAGGAAGCTATGCAATCCAAGTCCCTCTCCGACTTGGAGGAGGACTCAGATTATCTTCTCAAGATTCGAGACGAGGGAGCCATCGCTTGTTGGGGCCGCCATTTTCGACAACTACCCAGACTCAAACGAAGAGTACCCATTAACTACAAGTTGGAGCCGAGGAGGCCTCGAGGATTAGGGAGCCACCGCTCGTCGGGAGGCCCCAGTTATTGACAACCCCTCACAACCCGATGATTACCCCGAATCATTTTCGGGCAACCATCCGGGTCTAACCATAACATCTACACCGCAAGGCCTTTTCGTGTATTGGAAGGGTCTAGAGCCCTCTGAGTTACTCGAATACGACTCTTGCCTTGTGATAGAATCCGCCCTTCAGCGTATCAACCCCAAGGAGCCAGAATATTTCAACTACTTTGCTCAACTTTAGCCCGCATCACAACACCGATGCGTTGCAGGATGACCTCGACTACTCAACTTGCGCTGCAGTTTCGACTGCCTCAACAAATCGGATGCGCCAACAACAACTTCAACTACTCGTCTCAACTAGAAACTAGTCGGGAACGAGCCTTAAACTACTCGGCGACTAGCTCCACATGGTCAACAACTAGTCAGAATCAGCTCCGACTAGTCGGCTTCATCGATAAATTGCCCATGGATCAAAGCTACGCTTCGCCGCCTACTTTTTGCGCAACGCACACTCTCTCCATCATCAAACTCGAAACCCCCAAACCATGTCCAGATTGGTTTGAGGCAGCTCAACCAAGGACCCTCTCCGCGTTGGAAGAGAATTTGGATCATCTACCCACCACTCGAAGAAGGAGAAGCCACCACGCGACGGGGGGCTATTGTTTCCGACAACTACTCGGATTCAGCTGCTCATATGACCCGGAGTCTGGTAAGGGGATCAGATTGGTCAGGCAGGTTTGGACCTCGGAAGGACATGAAACCCTCCAGGTTTCTTAAATCAAGCACACCGCGATCCATTACCACTCCTGCCAAACTCTCTTTTCAAGAAGGCAGACCCCTCTCCCCTTCCGATGACGAAGACGAGGGCCAGGTGGCGCGGAGTATCAAATGCTTTGCACCCAATCAAGAAGTTTTCATGATTCACGCCAGCGAGGACTGTGAAGGCTTAGAGCGGGTCCAGCTAGACGATTACGATGACTATCTCATTGATCCACTCGATGAAGATGTGGACGTAATAATGGATAGTGAATCCCCAGCCAACATCAAGGAAGAAGACGCAGATGACATCCAGAACGAACGTCGTAGGCTCATCAATGCGAGGCGCACCCAACGCAGGCACCGCACAGTCGAGACGAACCAACAAGGGAGCGGCAACCTCCACGACTCCTCCACGGGCGACCTTTGCGCCATCATCAACGTTGGTCGGGATGCCCGTAATGTTATCATTGCCAGGTGGCAGGAGCGCGAAGAAGTGGAAGCCTACAGCCCCACCCACAATCAACTCCCTCTCGACTACCTGGAGACAACTCAGAAGCGCAAACTAGAAGCTGGGGGAACAATCCATCCGTAGAAAGAAGACTCAGTTCGAAGGAACGATTCGAGGCAGCCCTCTACGGGCAATGCCCATGGCACTCGAAGAGCAAGCATTTCGCGTTTTAATGTCAAACCCTTCAGAGGGTCCTAGGAGCTCCGCCAAATCTACGAAGAAAAGCGACAGGACTACCCGAATAATGATTTATTCATAAATTAAGTATTCAATTCATGGAGATTTTCTGAGGGTCTTTTAAGTGTTTCGTTTGTTTAAACCATTATTTTGGGATTATATCTCGAAACAAGAGGTTCCGTACGCCTAAAAACACCTCTTTTTACCACTTAGTTAGGATCGCCATTTATATTTATTATTTGGGTTAATCATGACTTCCTCGCTAAACTTAGGGAACCCTATCAGAGTCGAGCCATGCGACTGCCAAAAGTGGTCGCCCCGTTTGGCAATGACCAGTGGAACCCATTAATTAGCCAATTAAAACACCCGTGATTATCTATCAAACACTTCCAGTAATGCTCAGATTACAAGTCCACAACTAGTTTTCTACGTTACTGAAGGGGCCGTGCTCCTAAACTTCTAGTAACGCTCAGATTACTAGACTAGTTTTCTATGTTACTCTCAAATTTCTAGTAACGCTCAGATTAGTTTTCTATGTTTTAAAGAGCCTAAACTTCCGAAAACACACCGTCTACTAGTATTACGTGTAGTTTACAGAAAGAGGCCTGTATTACATGTAGTTTACACAAAGGGGCCTGGCTCCCGTACGACTTTACCAAGGATCTTGGTGTACAATGGACCATATTTGCACACAATAAACAACTTAGCATATGGTGGATGCCACATTTGTAATTTGTCAAACCAAAGTGAAATAATGATACAACATTCACTTTGGAAGACCGTCAGCTGGTTCCCGGCCCAGGGCGCAACACAGCCCAAGTTGAGAAGCAAAGGCAAACCACTAATCCAATCCTTCCTGAGAGCCTCCGCCTCCCGATCCGACCGGGCCCGTCCCTACCCATGGCCGCACCGCCGCTCGCACGTCCGCCGCTGCCGCGGGCCCCACTTCGCTCCGCTCCCTCCGTCCGGCTAGCCCCGCGCGGCCGTCTCCGGGCGACGGCGGCCAGCGGTGGGGGCGCGGCCGGGCCCGTGCTCCGCACCTGCAAGAACTGCAAGCAGCAGTACGACTCGGCGGCGAACCACCCCTCAGCCTGCCGCTACCACACAGCCCACTTCGGAGGTAATCATTTGAAATATACGAGTAAATTGGGGCCAGATGTGCTGAATTGGCTTAGCTGGGATGTCAAGAAAGTGACCGTCTGAAGAAATAAGTTAGCTCTTTGGTAGAAAGATTATTCAGATTCAATTAACTTTTCGTTAGAGTTATCTCCCATGGATCAAGAATAAGAGCAATTATTTGTTCAGAAATGAAACATGATTAGCTACTTTGGTGCGCAATTCCGAAGCTGTTCTGCGCAATTTGGGGCACACACATTTAAGTTCACTGTCTAGGCTTTCCTATCATGAGCTGCCTTAGCCTTCTCCAATTTTACATTAGAAAAACATATGATTTCCTTGTGATACACTACTAAGTCCCAGTTCTAAACTCTCACCACACTACAATGCTAACCCTTGGAAGTAATTGTTGGCCCAAATGGATTTTTCATGTCACTCACAAGGCCCAAAGGGCAGTCTTGATACATATATAGACTCTAAACGACATATTCTAGGGAATATGCTACTAGACTCTTAATAGACTCTTAAGACACCTTAAGACACCGATACAAGCATATTCTAGTGAATATGCTATAGCATGACACAAAGACTTAAATAGAAAAGTGGTGCTTTAACATGGGCACGAGCCTTCTTGTATTAGTAATCTCCGTGGTTCTTTTAGCCCCATACTATTCACGTCCTCATGAGACAGCTTAGCAATCTGATTGGGGAGAGATATTAACCAAGGTGTTTTTCATCAAACATTTCGACTCATCACTTCCCTTTTTCTTCCATGCCAGGAGAGACAAAGAGAAAATTTGAGAGTGTTTATGCTGGTGGAACCATGGATACACCGGATTCAGGCAAAGTGTTCCAGTATTGGCATTGTTGTGGGTCGGAAGATCCATTTGATGTGGGCTGTACTGCTTCTCCACACTGTTCATATGATGATTGAATAGCTCATGGTTGCATTATATTCTTCTGATTCTATTGTATTTTCACATGGATACCAGTTCCCAGGTTGTCAGATTGTTCTTACATGGTAAAATGGATAGACGCATTGAACTCTTTTTAAATATAGTCTCTTTTTTACCTCCTTAATCCTTAATCCTTGAATGTTCCCTCTGGACATATTTAGTCTATTCGTTCTTTGATGCATTATATGGTAAATACAAGTTTACTCATGATTCCTCGACTGATTGAATAAACTCGTGTTTGCATCATGTTTCTTGTGATTGTACACATGGTTTCACATGGATACCAATTCACAGATTCCCTCATAACATGTTTTTACACAGGGGAAAATGGATGGATGCTTTAAATAGGTCAGGTCTTCTTGTTTAGCTTCTTTATTACTTGGAAGTCGAATGCCCCATCAGGATATGTACAGTGATTGTTTGGTTTCGTAAATGAGATAGACCATGTCAGTCTGCTCTCCACTACAAAATGAGTGTCAGTTGTGTCTTTGTTCTGTTCCTTCCACCCAGTTTACGTATTTTCTAGAGAGATTCAGGGCTTAATACTTCCGCAAAGTGTATTCTGTATTACAATATGCACATGAAAATTCAGTAATCATCATAAATTGCTGATATTCTCTTCCATTGGTTTATGCAAATGGATTTTTCGTAGGGTTGAACAAACAGAGGATGCACTTGATGCATTATGTAGTGTGTTCTATACAATGTATCAGATGTAAAGCTTTGCTAGCGAGTGATTCTTGGTTCCATTGTTTCTTGCCTTCTTTCTGGGGATCTCAACTTGCCTTTGATAACTTAATGCTTTCTTGTCAGGCAGACAAGAGGTCATTTTATATAATGAAAACATTCTTCTTTTTTATATTCTTTCCTATCAAGTTTACCCACAACAATTGTCAGTCCTCTCATCTCAAGCTTGTTTCGGTGCCATGTTTGCACATTAGTACAGACTATACATGGTGGTGACCGAGTTCTCCTGGCTGCTAGCAATGACCCTGTTTAGTAGCTTCAAGTTTTCATAGAGGAATTACAAGGGGTGAAAATTTATTCGTGCCCATGCTGAAACTCAGAATCCTTCTAGGATTGATACATCAACAATACCTTCTAAATTCGGTGTTCTTTATGTTTCAAATTTTCAATCCATTACTGGTGACGTAAATGATATAAAGTGAATACAATTTACATTTGTTTTATCTACTTAAGTTTTTGTTAGATTT
The DNA here is from genome assembly GCF_002211085.1 of Panicum hallii. Classification (NCBI taxonomy): domain Eukaryota; kingdom Viridiplantae; phylum Streptophyta; class Magnoliopsida; order Poales; family Poaceae; genus Panicum; species Panicum hallii. The sequence goes on from NC_038047.1 coordinate 31,892,436, forward strand.
TCCTAGTATGTAAACAGTACAAAACTATTGTTTCATTTCCCTGTGAGTTCAATGATTTATGAGAGACTGCATCTAAGTTATACTAGTAAGCTAGTTTGCTGACATTAGATGACCATAGTCTGATGGAGAATAAACTGTTGATTCAGTGGATATCTTTTATGCTGATTGAAATATTCCTGCTTGTATTGATGGTTCTTTGATCGTTGTTTTTGCAATGTCATGCCTACAGTTCTGGTTTCAAGTAATGGGGTTTAGGGTCGCCACTTCTGTTGATGCCCCTGAAGTGCTGAGAATGTTGGTGCCGAAGCTGATGCCTCAAAAAGTTTGCTGCCACCATGGCAGCAGAGTGCTGAACAACAGCAGTTTGGAATGAACACCTGAACACAGAAATCTGGTTATGTGATGAGATTTCATTAACAGGTACATGTAATACTTTGAGTAAGTACCTTTTTGTGAGGCTTTGCACTGAATAATCTTAGGTGGCATGTCTGCAAATAATATCAGTAAGATTTGGTGATTGCCATTGACCGAAACCACAGAGATCACCTTGGATAAAGGCTGCTGCGCGTGTATAGTAAATCACTATTTTTTGTAAGCTTTGTCTCAACAGAATAACATGTAAAGCTTTCTAAGTACATATTCGATATAAACGATGTAGTGGTTACAAATTATATTTAGGGAAAATTGGATTCATACCACTAAAAGATCTAGACTTTGGAAAATACTGTCCAAAAGATTCAGCTTTAGAAAATTAGCATTGAAAGGTTGCTCGTGAACTCAACGTTAACGGTTGTTACTTTTTACCATCCCCGTGAGCACAACGTTAATAGCAGTACAGCACGAGAGCTTCGGGCCTCACCTGCCACCTTCCTCTCCCTATGACACCTGAGCCCTACTCATCATCCCTAACCTCCAGCAGGTGCTGCCGGAAGGGGAAGGTCCTGACCTCAGGGGGCTCCGCCGTGGGGAGGCAGTTGGCGCTAGTTTTAGGGTACGTTTGGATGAGGGGATTAAACTTTAGTTTTCGTCACATTGGATGTTTAGTTACTAATTAAAAGTATTAAATATAGTGTAATTATAAAACATGTTGTGCATGATTTGACCATGTTGTGTTGTGCTATAGTAAACATGTGCTAATAATGGATTAATTAGGTTTAATAGATTCATCTCGTGAATTAATCTCTATTTATGCAATTGGTTTTGTAATTAACCTATATTTAATACTCCTAATTGGTGTTCAAATATCCGATATGATGGAACTAAACTTTAGTTCGGTGGATCCATACAGACCCTTAGAAAACGCACCGGCAGCCGCATTGCTCCACCTTGAAGAAGATTCGCAGCCCCGACCGTCGTCTCCACCGCTCCCTATCCACACTCTCATTGGCCCCTCTGTCCAAAGCTTCCTTTGGACTTAGGGTAGGACTAAAGTTTAGTTCTGTCACATCGGATGTTTGAACCCCAATTAGAAATATTTAATATAGGCTACTTACAAAACCAATTACATAAATGGAGATTAATTCGCGAGACGAATCCATTAAGTCTAATTAGTTCATAATTTGATAATGTTGCACTACAGTAAACATGCGTGAATGATGGATAAATTAGGCTTAATAGATTCATATCATAAATTAGTCTCCATTTATACAATTAGGCTTAACTCTTTTGCGCTACCAACCAATAGCTCCGCTTTGGTGTGACGCAACAATTAGCTCAGGAAATCACCGTTATCAAGTTTGTCGTTAGTACTATCATCACTGCCACCATCGATGGGCCCTCCGTCGACACCATCACCATAGCCTCCACCAACATCTTCATCATTGCCGCTAGCATCATCAAAATCATCATAAGCATCAAACAAGGCGTCTTGTATGATTTCATCAATTGGATTCTCCCTCGGAGGTGGTGCTTTCTCGCCACGATACATCCAGATCATGTAGTTATCTATAAAACCACCCATCAACACATGCGATCTGACTGTAGTTGTATCGCTGAATACTCTCATATTCTTGCAGATTTTGCATAGGTAAGGTATCCTCTACGTCTTCTTAGTTCTTGCGTGTTTTTCCGCAGATTGAATGAGTTTATTAAGTTCTCCAAGGAAATAGGCCTCCAACCTATATCCCAGGACCTATCCATCTCTGAAGAGCCACAAATAATTTAAATGATTAAAATAATCTCTTCAATAATTTGATAAATAAATGGTAAATAAATATATGCTTCTATATATGCGTAGATATTGGAAAAAATCAATTTAACATGTACTAACTAAAAAAATTCAAAACCCAACCTATTATTGCACCTCTGAATCTTGGGGGAAAAAACTATCATGCATGTGTGTAAATATAGAAAAATCAAATCTTCTTCTCTCTCCTTCGTGGATCTAGGAATCTGTTTACTTAGAAATGAGGCTAAAACATAAAGATTGGACCCAAATAATTACATAATCTTATTCTCCTACTAAAATAGCATAACTTCATCCAAAAGTTTGAGGCAAATAGAGCCCCAAATGGCAAATCCATACTATGGAGATCTAGATCTAGCTTGAGGCAAAGAGTGTTCCATTTAAGCCTTATTACTATCAAAAAATTCTAGAAAAGCTATGGGATTAGCATCGACTTACCTCCTACGGCCCTCAACTTGAAGCAAATCAAGTTTAAAACCTTCCCTCCTCTTTTTTTTTTTATTTTCGGACAGCACCTCCCCCGAGCAAGCAATGGGCTGTTGGAAGGAGAAAGAAGGGTGGCACCCAGATTTTTATGAGCATTTTCAGGGGCGGGTGATGGCGCCACCTACCTCTGAAGATGCATATCCAGGGGCGGGTGATGGCGCCACCCGCCATTAAAGATGCATTTTCAGGGATGGGTCAACAGTAACCCTGCTTCTTTTGTAGAAACGGGTTACATTTTAACCCTCCCATGGAAAAAAATGGGGCATTGTTTCGAATCGTTTTTTAGTAGTGTTCTTCATTATTGGTCCAAAAGGCCCGGTGGGATTTGCTTGTAAACTAATCGACAACAAGATCATTGCGTGCTTCGTGTGCCTTTTATACATCTACATCTACTCCATTTTAGTGTTGCCACTTAGATAAAGCGGGCCTGTAGGGGGTGTCTGGTATGCGACTATATGTGGTCTTATATGTACAGCAGCTCTCAGGATGCTTCCTCTTTCACATTGATACATACCTCCTACTAGATCTAGCCACTTGGTCAGCTTATCCCCAACCATAGCACGTCTAAAAGAAACACTAAGAGGTGCAGTACTTAATACTTTGGCTACCGTTTCATTCTTTTTCCTGACTATCTATGCTATAAAGAGAAGGATACTTCTTCACCAGAGGCCCATTTCCTATCCACCAGTCCTCCTAGAAATAGACTTGACTACCATCACGGACAGAGAACCGCCCCCTCTCAAGAAAAAGATCCTTAACTTCTATTATACCTATCCAAAACTGTAAGTCTCCATTTCTTTTCCCTGCCTGAGACAAAGTTTTATTTTGGAGGTACTTTTTCCTGAGGATGTCTTACCATTGGCTATCCTCATTTAAAAGTTTATAAAACCATTTGCCTAGCAAGCACTTTTCAGTGCACTTAATGGTCGAAAGGCGGGATGGAACCTCCTGAGGAGAATCAAGTGCTAGTTTCTTGTTTTCAGACTTTGGTTCCCTATTGTTTTTGTCAGTTCTGAGTTTTTCATTCTGTTTAGTAGCCTAAGTGCTGCAGGTCGTGCGGTGCTAATCGGTCATAAGCTCTCAGTTCACGTTTGCTGAGATGGGATTTATTTCCCTTAATCTAAAAAAACATTGATGCATACATGAATGAAGGCTCTCTGGCCTTACAGAGTTCAGAAATCATATGCATGTCTTAGAAGCGAGCGGCTGTGCCAATTAATTTTCTTTTCAGTGATTCCCTTGGCTTTTAGTTGGTGTATCTTGCCTTGTAGAAAGTAGACACCACGCGCCGGCGCATGAGCTAGCGCAATAGCAATGCAAAGTTCATTTTGTATTGAAGCTAGCGTATCTCCATGAGCGACTTAGATGAGTTGGTAAAAATTAAACCCTCTCCTTTTCGTACACAAAGTTATTGTTGTCATCTCGGGATATATGGATGAGTAACAGAAAGTTGAAATGGTAGTGCTGTTGTGCCAATAATAAATTGCTGGCTCCGATTTTGCAACACCAAACCAGCTGGCTCTAAAACCCTGATTCCCACTAGAATTAGTCAACGGATGGATCTCACTCACGAGCTTAACCTATATCTGCATCCAGTTGATCGAGTAGTGGTAGATGTCACGTACACATCGATGCCGACGGCTGAGTGTGGACAGAGCCCCATTGGAAAGTCTGCTTGCTTTCAGTTAGATCCAACTCACCACTCAACGAACCACAAAGCGAAGTGCTAGGAACTGGATCCAACCCAGTCACCGCCGGCAAACGATTCTATTACAATCATGCATCGATCGGCTGCGGCTGCTGACCTTTTCCTCTTTGGCAGCGATACATAAAAGAAGGCCTGCCGATATGTTGGAGTAGTGTGAACTGCCCAAAACGGCTGGGAGCAGGGAGCTGACCTTTTCCCGTTCTGCCACTTTCGTTTTCAAACCATCTCTCTCTCTCTCTCTCTCTCATGTGTGTTGGGGGATTCCCTACTTCTTTTTCCAATAATAAAGGCTAGCTAGGTGGTAGAGCACCTTCATATATATGCGTGGACTGTCCAAAGATAATTAGCTTATAATGCATGATGGTGACAAACTCACAATGACATTTGCCATGGCTATGAGAAGACCTATATATAGGCTACGAGATTCATTGAAAATTAGGGTTGGCAACGCAACTTTTTGACTCCTTTTCTGAGCTTATATATATATATATATATATATATATATATATATATATATTGCAATGAACAAAGTACAAGCAATGACCAACCAGAGGAAAGGCATTTGTGGAATACATTTCAGATGCACTTTTTGTTATCAGTGCTTAAGAATTAAGGTCATGTTCGAGAGCCGGCTATTCGGTTCCTCTGGCCAAATGGGGACCGACTGATTCAGTTGGTGCACAAATAGTCCACCCATGCATGTCGATACTAACAAGCTACTACCAATTATACATCATAGTCACTGTACAATACTAGAGTCAAAACTTGACTAACTGCTCAGGAAGTTTCTTCATGGGTTTTGAGTTCATACACTGTGACTATTTACCCCTGTTGTGTTCACACGCTCAAGGGTGCCCAAGGTTCACTACTACAAAAATAATTTATAGCAATGCTCCGTTTGTTCCAGGGATGGGTCAAAATATAACTCGTTCCTACAAAAGGAGCGGGGTTACTGTAGCAGCAAATCCGCCCCTGAAAATGCATCTTTAGAGGCGGGTGACGCCATCACCCACCCTGAAAATGGGGCGGGTGATAGCGTCAACCGCCCCTAGAAATATATTTTCAGGGGTGGGTGGCGCCATCACCTGCCTCTAAAAATACCCATAAAAATCTGGGCAGTGGCTTTCTCCTCCCGACAGCCCATTGCTTGCTCGAGGGAGGTGCTGCCTAAAATTTCAAAAAGAGAAAAAAGGGGAGGGGAGGTTTTAAACTTGATTTCCTTCGAGTTAGGAGCTCTAGGAGGTAAGTTGATGCTAATCCCATATCTCTTCTAAGCCTTTTGGATAGTTTTAAGGCTCAAATGGAGCTCTCTTACCTCTAACTAGATCTAGATCTCTATGGTGTGGATTTGCCATTTCAGGCTCCATTTGCCTCAAACTTTTGGATGAAGTTAGGTTATTTTAGTAGCAGAACAAGAGAGAGATTATGTAATCATTTGGTATCTTTATGTTTTAACCTTATTCATTAGTAAACAAATTCCTAGATCCATGGAGGAGAGAGAAGAAGCTTTGTTTCTTTTCTATATTTACACATATGCATGATAGTTTTTTCCACAAAATTTAGTTGTTCAATAATAGGTTGGGTCTTGATTTTTTTCATTTTTTCATGTTAAATTGACTTTTTCCAAATTATTGAAGAGCTTGTTTTATATTTTAAAAATTATTGAAGAGCTTGTTGTAAGCATCTAGTTCCTCAAGGTATGTTTCGGTGATTAATGACAACCATTATTATGACTAATGAGTTTGTGCAGCTTAATAGATCATTATCGCTCATTTGGTCATATGTCAAAAGAGGCCCCTAATTTTCGTTATTCAAAAAAAGCGATCTCGGCATTCAACTCAATTATATGTCAAGACTAAGGATCTTTCTAGTCCTAAGTGTCATAAGGTTGAGAAGGACACTTAGGTTAGTATAGGTTTTATAGTTTTGTAGTGATCGCACTATTAAGAGGGGTTAAGGCTAAGTAACTTGAGCATGGACATGGTCATTTGAAAATGGATGCACACGATGGTCACTCAGGTTTCTAGAAGTCCAAATAAGTGGTTCTCAACTCATATCTCAAGAATATTTGGATTTCATTCAAGACTCAAATCAGAAAAGGCAAAATCAGAAAAAAAAATCTTTAACACCAGTTTAACCGACGATCTCAATTTTCTATACGTCGGTTAAAGGAAGTCAGCAGAGTCTGGACAAGTCAATACACCGGTTAAACCGATGACAGGTTTGAATTTAACGTCGGTGCATTAGTCCAAAGTTGGTTTTTCCAGGGAATTTCAAGCTCTATACACCGGTTAAACCGACGATGTTTGAAATGAGACGTCGGTGCAATTGACCAGTAAGATGGTTCTTCCAAGTATTTCAGAAGTTGTACTCACCGGTTAAACCGACGACAGGTTTGAGTTAACGTCGGTGCAGTTGTCCAGAGATTTGGTTTTTCAGTTGATCAGTGGACAACTACACTCACCGGTTAAACCGATGATACGTCGGTTAATCTGCCCAAGTTGTAACAGCTAGTTTTCAGAAGGGGCAGTTTACATTCATCGGTTAAACCGATGATGACTATTGGAGGCACATCGGATTAACCGGCGCTACGCAGTTTTCTGGCAGCTTTTCTCCAACGGCTCTATTTGTGTGAGCTGCCTATATATACCCCTTCAATGGGTCATTTTGCTAATTTTGACACCAGGCAACATCCAAACACTCATACTATAGTCAAGAGCCACCTTGAGCTTCATCATTTCACATACTTGTTCATTCAATCAATCAAGAAGCAAGATTAAGGACTTGAGTAGAGAGAAGCTTGTGTGCATCCGTTCTTGGTGATCGGTTCTTGCTCAAGTGAAGGCCTTAGCTTGTTACTCTTGGTGATTGGCATCACCTAGGCGATCTTGGTGATCGAGGTATTTCTCGCGGAGCTTGCCAAGGATTGTGGGAGCCCGGAGAAGAAGATTGTACGTGGCTTGATCTCCACCATGCCGGGATGGTGAACGGAGATTCTTAGTGAGCGCCCTCGTCTCGGTGACTTGGGAGGTGACAAGACTCTTTGTGAGTGTCACAACGTGGATTAGGGGTGTGTGCCAACACATCAATACCACGGGAAAAAATCCGGTCGTCTCTTGTCCACTCTCTTTATTCAAGCATTTTCTTTCATGCAATTTATTCATGTGCTTGACTTAGAGATCATAACTTTGCTCTACCTTGCTAGGCTTTACTTCTCTTTTTATCTCTCTTAGCTTGTGTAGGTAGCTTAGTTATCCGGTTGGTGAATTGGTGCCTTACTAGTATTGCATAGGTTAAGGTTGCTTTACTTTGTTTTAGAAATTGAAAAAGGCCCAATTCACCCCTCCTCTTGGTCCATCGATCCTTACACTTGTTTTAAGTCATTTAAATTATCTCTTGATGTTCATATATGGATAAGACATGGATGTACAAAGCACGAAGGACGGATGCCTATTTTCATGGAGAACTTAATAAATTCATTTAAATTGCAAAAAATCATGGAAGAAATAAGAAGACACAGAGGATACCTTGCCCATGCAAAATATGCAAGAATACGAAAGTATTCAGCGACACAACTACAATCAGCTCGTATGTGTTGGTGGCTGGTTTTGTTCAGAATTACATAGTTTGGACGTATCATGGCGAGAAAGCACCCCTCCGACGGAGAATCTGCTAGATGAAATCATACAGGACGCCGAGTTTAATAGATTGTTTGATGCTTATGATGATTTTGATGATGCTGGCAGCGATGATGAAGATGTTGGTGGAGGCTATGGTGATGGTGTCGATGGGGGCCCATCGATGGTGGCAGTGACTCTAGTAGTGACGCTAAATTTGGTAACGGTGATTTCCTGAGCCAGTTGTTGCATCACACCAAAGCAGAGCTATTAGTTGGTAGTGCTAAGGGGTTGGCAAACTTCGAGATGGTGAAAAAATCAGCAGAGAAAAATATATACGAGCGATCTAAAGGATGTCCGAAACACTGGACCGTTCTCCGTTTCATACTTGAGCTGTTGATCCTAAAGGCTAAGCACAGCTGGTCATATGGTAGTTTCAATGATCTCCTGCGTATCCTAGCTTGGTTGTTCCAAAGCCCAATAAAGTGTTTGCCAACACATATCGAGCAAAGAAGCTTGTTAGCCCCACGATGGGTGTGGAAAGAATTCATGCATGCCCAAATTATTGTATTTTGTATCATGAGGATACTTTCAAAGACTTGGACAAATATCCTGTATGTTCTGCAAGTCGATACAAAAATAATGCTGGTTATTATGGTGGCGACAATCAAGGTTCAGGAGATGGTAACAAAAGGAAGAGGAAGGGTGCAACGAATAGTGTTGTCTCTATTGAACCAGCAGACACTACTTTTAGGCATCTCTGAGAAGAAGAGCAGAATTTCAGCTATGGTTATGTGGTACCTCCCAGTTGCCGATTGCCTGAGGCATTTCTTCTCCAACCCAAAGGATGATAAATTGATGCGCCGGTGGGATTCAAATAAGTGCAAGAAGAGCGATGGTAAGCTTCGACATCTAGCTGATGCTCACGAATGGAAGAAGTTTGATGAGCAGTATTATCTGGAATTTGGAAAGGACCCGAGGAATGTTTGGTTTGCGTTGAGTACGGATGGAATGAATCTATTTGGTGAAAGGACTAGCACTCACAACATATGGCCAGTGATCTTGATGATGTACAACTTGCTTACATGGTTGTGCCAGAAAAGAAAGTATCTTCTGCAATCCATCCTTATACAAGGACCAAAGCATCCTGGCATCGATATAGATGTTTTCCTTGAGCCTCTGATGCAAGAGATGGAAACTCTATGAAAAGAGGGTATCGATATCATTGTTGGTTTTACACGGCAGACCTTTAATCTAAGAGCCATTATCTTCATCACCATCCTTGATTACCGGGCTCTGTTTGTCCTTTCAGGACATATCAAAGGCAGTATGGGATGCACGGTCTGCGTGGATGACACCATATCGTCTTTCCTGGAAGGTACAGGCACTTAATGGTGAAAGGACATCAGTATCGAATTAAGAAGTTCTACAACTTATTTGATAGCAAGCCTAAGTTACATTCTACACCAGTAAAACGAGATGGGCACTATATTTTTGAAATGGTCAGGACCATCCAGGTCACCTATGGGAAGATGACGAAAGATGGGAAGAAGAGAAATAGAGATAAGGCACCTATCGAAGGCATACCATTCAAGAAACAGTCCATCTTCTACAAGTACTTGCCGTATTGGGCGAATCTTGAGATCCTCCATGCAACCGATGCTATGCACCTGAAGAAGAATGTGTTTGCTAGCACAATTGGGCTCCTTCTGGAGACATCAGCAAAGACAAAGGATACCTTAAAGTCACGTCAAGATCTCGTAGCCATAAAGATAAGAGAAGATCTTCACCCTATGGATAAAGGGAATGGAAGATATGAACTTCCCCTGGCTAGCTACAACTTGACACATGATGAGAAGAAGGCAATGTGCGAGAGCTTATGGGAGATCAGAGTCCCAAGTCATTTCTCATCCAACATAAGGAAATTGGTCTCGATGAATGACCTCTCTCTATGCGGCTACAACTGTCATGATTGTCATGTGTTGCTAACGGTGTTCCTCCCTATTGCAATCAGAGCAATCAAGCCAGTATACGTGAAGATGGTAATCACTTGGTTGTCTTACTTCTTCAACAAGATTTCTAAAAAGGTGATCGACGAAGATGAATTGCAGGATCTCCAAGAAATTATTGGGAAGACTATGGTGCAACTTGAGATCTGCGAGATGTGCTTCCCTCCGAGATTTTTCGATATAACGAAGCACCTAATGATTCACATGGTCGACCAGATACGTGCACTTGATCCACTTTACCTACACGAAATGTGGATGTATGAGCATTTCATATCCATTCTAAACCGGTACGTACTGGATCGTGCATACCCTGAGGGGTCCATGATAGAGGGATACAATACTAAGGAAATCATCGAGTGTTTCCTAGGTTACCTAAAGGATAAAGTAGGCATTGGTTTGCCCATTCCAAGTTTTTTGGGGAGGTTGGAAGGTGTTGGCACAATTGGGAGGAAAACTTTCATCGACAAGGATTTCAAAGGTGTGCAACAAGCACATTATAGCATCTTGCAGCATCTCACGATAATGACACCTCTAGTCAATGAACAATTGAGCATGATTCGTGCAGAAAGTAATGGCCGCTCGGATGATTGGATCATGAGAGAGCACAAGCGTGGATTGACTGCATGGTTGAATGACCTGGATCTTCCAATTGGGGAGACCGTGGAAGAACAAACGATCAAAAATTTGGCAGCTGGCCAATCTAGCCAGGTCACATCATGGCAAGGGCATGATATTAATGGATATCTATTTTATACTACCGCAAAGGAAAAAAAAAGACCATATCTCAGAACAATGGTGTTCGCATTGAGGCCTTAGATGAGAGAACATGCCAAAGTGCCACATACTATGGCGTCATAGATGATATATGGGAAGTGCACTATGGTTCCAATACACAAATTCCGGTGTTTCGGTGTTGCTGGGTCAAACACCAAAGAGGTGTTGAGGTGGATGGCTATGATCTTACGATTATTAACCTCAACAATGTTGGTTACAAAGACGATCCATGGGTACTTGCTTCACAGGTCACACAGGTACTGTACGTAGCTGATCCTGCAAAGAAGTCAAAGCATGTTGTCATCCGTGGAAAATAAGATATCATAGGAGTTGATGGTATCGATGATGTGGAAGAATATAACCAGTACGATGAAATGAACCTCTTCATGGACCTACCACAGAAAATGAGAATTATAGAGGCAATTGTAAGAAAATACGCCAAGCCATGGGCACGCATGGACGGAGAATCAAGAATTGTTACCGCTTAAATATATAACTAGTAGTTTTTTTTGATTTCATGTAATTTCTCTAATATCTTGGGCATCCATGTATTTTGAATGAATTATATATATGAGACGTAATGATGAAATGATGAATTCCATATATGCATAGAAGAGAGAAGAAGATTTGATTTTTAAGTACTTATCACACTAACACACACTATAGCACACAATAACGAATTTTCAGAGCTAGAAAAGAAAAAAAAATATTATTGTTTCAACACTCTTAACTATTATATACACTAAAATATGGTTGTCATATTTTTTCTAGTTCTATAGGTGACAATATCCTTAGCGTAATATTTTCAATTTTTTTATGTGTTTTGCTATTTTTTGGAATTAATTGATTTTGCATAATAAATTTGAAAATCATTTGCAGGGGCAGGTGGAGGCCTCACCTGCCCATACAAATTGATTTTTAAGAGTGGGTGGGAGCCTCACCCACCCCGATAAATAATTTTCAAATTAATTTAGATAATTCAATTAATTCTAAAAAATAGCAAAACATATCAAAAAAAGGTGAAACTTTAACCCTAAGATGATGGTGACCTATAGAACTAAAAAAAATATGCTAAGTATATTTTAGCATTTATAATGCTTAAGAGTGTGCAAATCTCAAAGTATGGCTTGAGTTGTATAAGATACTAAAGTGGGAGAGACATATATAGTGGTTTGCACACTATTAACTATAATATATACTAAAATATACTTGTCATATTTTTTCTTGTTCTACAGGTCACAGTAATCTTAGGGTTAAAGTTTCACCTTTTTTGGATGTGTTTTGCTATTTTTTCTAATTTAAACCAAATTTCAGAATTTTTTGAAAAATATTTGTAGGGGCGGGTGACGCCACCACCCGCCCCTACAAATGGCCTCCTATATATATAAGCCACCGCTCGAGACTTAGCAATTTCTCCGGTTTGCGCTCGTGATGCCGTCAGGCTGCCAAACTTTTGACTCAGCGCCGCCATCCTCTTCCCCAAATCTCCGCGGCAGCCCTACTCCCCGGCGGCGCTCCTCCCCACCAGCCCTCTGCCCCGCGGTGGCCTCCTCTTTCGCAGTGCTCGTCCCGTGTGGATCTGGCGGCCGTGGCCCTCCCCCGCGGTGCCTTCTCCTTCTCGCGCCGCCTCAACACGCGCGGCGCTGCAGCCGTCATGCACCTCCTCGAGCCGTGTGGTGCGCATCCTCCTCGACCCGCGCCACGCCGCCACAAACGCGCGCCTCCTCGACCCGCACCGCGCCCGCCTCCTCTCCACCACCGCGCACTCCTCTCTCCTTGCGCTGGCCCTCCTCCCTGCGGCAGCCCTCCTCCTCGACCCACCGGCCTCCCTACGCGGCCTACTGCCCAAGGCCCTCCCCAACGTGCATCTACGTGCGGGGCCCAGCCCGGCGCTCCTTTCCTCCCCGGCGCTCCCCCATGGTAGGTTCTTGTCTTTCTTTTTTTTCCTTTTTTCCCATTTGAATGCAAAATGCGAAATGGAATAGGATTGTATTTTATTTCATTGTAGTTATTTTTTAAATCCATGGTAACATAGAAATGGGAAATCAAGTGCAAATATATTTTATCAAGTGGATTTGTAAAATGTGAATGTCAAATTTGAATTTGGATTTCTTCATTGATTTGTTCAGTAATGTATTATTCAATATTGTCAAATTAGTGATTTGCTCTGTAATTAGTTTGTATCTATGATTCAGTAATGTTATTCAGTAATTTGTGATTTAGTAAAGCGTTATTAAGTAATTAGTGATATTGTTTGAATTAGTTAGTTCTTATTCAAATATTTTGACACTCTAGTGTTGTATATTAATGGACCCCTTGCAAAATGGTGAACCTTGAATGTTCGATGATAAGGGATTAATTCAGAATGAATTTATGTGCTTCACATTCTGAATTTGTCCCTTATCCTTTGACATTCAAATTTCTCTAAAAGTCCAAACAAACTGAGGAGTGTCAAAATAGTTAGTTCCTTTTTTCATTTGAATGGTAAAGTGTTTGTCTATTGTTAGTTCTTTTCTTTTTTATTTCAATGTGAAAATTTGAAAATATCATAGTTTCATTCAAATATTTTGACACTATAATGATGTTTGTGCATTCAATTAGGTTTCTACTCCAATATATATTCAAATATATCTTCTTTGGCTCTCTAATGTAAAAGTCATAAATGGATCATCCGCTGTCATCTTCCCCACAAAGGGGAGCATGCAGCATTGCAAGATGATGAAATGGAGCAAATTGCATCCCAGATGGAGTGGGACGATGAGGGTGACTCGGAGTAGAATCTGGGAATGACGAAGGTCCCTAGGTAGGACAAGGGGCTTGGGTAGGAGGGCAGTGGCATGATCCGATAGATCCACATCCGTTTCCTCCTAGAGAAAGTTGTTCAAGGTCAGAACTTGATCCGAACTACATTCTGAATCCAAGTCAGGTAATGACTACGCAATTACTTAGAACCGACCATTTATTATACATTTTCATAGACTACGCATAATGACTCACCGAATTGTATGATCCATGTAGGAGGCTCCAACAGGAAGGAGTAAACGCCAACGCCGACCTCCAAGCCCAATAGAGGAAGAACTTGAAGACAACAATAGCTCCGGTCCGGAACCTCAAACTATAACCTCTAGCAGCCAAAAAGAAAGGAAAAGGGGTTAGCGTGGAAGAAACCAATAACCCGAAGGCTAATGGATATTCAATGCAGTTAGCGCCGCAAGCAAGCCCATAGAGCCTCCTGAGGTGTCTGCAAAGTTTTGAAACGCAATCGGTTCAATGGTTTTGGATTCAATGATCCCCGATTGGCTAACGGTTCTTGAGGGGAAGAAGGAAGCAATGTGGCAAATGTTGAGCAAAACTTTTATTTTGCCAAGAGGAACTAAAGATAAAGTAAAGCATTATGCTAGGAAGATGTTGGGTGAAAGTTTCCGCCGGTGGAAGAGTCATCTGAATACCAAGTATGTCTAGAAGGGCCGAACGCCATTTGCAGATTACGGGGACATCACACCAGCACAATGGGAAGAGTTTGTTCGGCAAAAGACCTCTGAGGAAGCTCTAGCCCTAAGCCAGAGAAATAGAGATCTAGCACTGAGCAACATACAGAAAGTCCGTCTTGGCCCGGGTGGATACCAAAGGAAGGCCGATCAGTGGCGGCGTGAAAGTGAGACTGCAATAGCTGCCGGGCAACCTGGCCCTTTTGAAGGCTTTGATGAACGTGGCTATTTCTGGCTTCAAGCAAGAAAGCTTAAGATATTGGATGGCAAGCCGATATTGGACCAACTCGAGACCGAAGCGGTGGCACAAAAAATGTACCAACTTACTGAGCTTCAGAAGCAAGGAAAGTTCAAAGCTAAGAGGGACAAGGATGTGCTTAGTACAGCCATTGGGTCCAAAGAGCATGAAGGCCGCGTTAGAGGCATTTTCTCTAAGTTGACCATTAGGGATGGGTTCCAGGAGGACCGGGCTAGCTACAGGAGGCATGACTACTACAAGGAAGAAATGAAAGAAGCGGCAGAGAAAGCACTGGAAGCTAAGTTTAAGGAATTTTTCCTAGCACAAATGGCGGAGCAGCAGCAGCCCGGGCTATTATGGATTAATCCGTTGCAAGAGGTGGGGCAACAATAGATGGTGACGATGCCCCCTTCGGTATTGGCCCAAGCGAATACGGCATGTGCTTAGAGTAGTGTTGCCTCTACCATAGCACAACAATACCCGGTAGATTGTATATCCGTTAGTACCCCCTGCTTGTTGCTCTGTCCGGTTGGTAGAGCTAGGAAGACGAAGGAAGTAGCCAAGGCCCAGGTGGATCTGGTTGGGGGTTCCTTTGAGGGAAATCCGATCCCGCCCCTATATGCATGCGTACAAGTGCAACATCTCCTCAAATCAAGCTATGAGGATCATGAGATAGACATCCCCACTGCAGATGCGAAGCATTGCCTTATTGAATGCCTTGGCTCAACCATCCTATGGTATAAACGAGATATCGTACTGCTTGGTCCACAGCCTTTAGCATCTCCGGATCCTAACGTGCTGGCACAAGTCTTAATTGAGCATTCCTCATCATCGGCGGCACAAAGAGGGGGAAGCACTAGAGCATGCACTAGAGCATACACTAGAAGCTCCAGCATCACCACCACAAGACCATACGCCACCGGCTCCGCAATCAACGCCACCGGCTCCAGCATCACCATAGGCTTCGGCATCACCACCATGAGAGCATAGGCCACCGGTTCCGCAATCACCACCACCGGCTCCAGCATCACCATAGGCTCTGGCATCACCACCACGAGAGCATACGCCACCGGCTCCGCAATCACCACCACCGGCTCCAGCATCACCACAGGCTCTGGCATCACCAACATGAGAGAGCACACAGCACCGGCTCTGCCAGCACCACAACAACAACAGCCGCCGCAGTTGTTGATGCTGAGAGTGATACGGCCTTACGGGAGGAAGGGTAAGAGATTGCAGATATATGGCACGCCGCAAACAAGAAGCAGGGGTCAAAGGCTAAGTCAAAGGATGATTCAAATTCTAGTGCCATCAGACGACCGGGCTTTTCCTTGCCTCACCCTGACTCAGAGCACCATCTGGTTGTTGAGGTTGATGACATACAAGACTTACCGGATTGTCCGATAAATTTTGAGTATGGTAAACCATTTCTATCCGACGCTATGATTGTGGGGGTTCCAAATAACATGCAGAGGATGCATAGTTGGTACACGAGGGCATGTAGACTTGGGCTCACAAGCATGTGGGCTCGGTACGTCCGAGATATATTCGGACCAAAAGATCCTAAAGGCGTCACTGGTATCATGTTCGATTTTGAAGATATCCAAAACATGTTTCACCTCAAAGAACTAAGCATAAAAATGGTTAGACTCTGGTGCATGTAAGTGTCGTATCAAAACTAATATCTTATATGCTATGGCCTACTATATTATATAAGTATATCTAATTAATTGTGATGCATTTTATTATACAGGATGCAACAAAGACAAGGCGACCCTATAAATCGCAAGATCACGTTTCTTGACCCTCAAGCTATTTGCGAGTCCACGCATCTCGGGCCAATGTGGTGGAAGGACAGCCATGATGAGCTAAGCAAGTGTAAAACACGCAAGAAAAAACAAGCAAAACAAATACACGAACACAAAGAGATCATAAAGAGGGTTGGGGTCTACATATCGCTCCAGATGCAAAAATACCAAGATAGGGATGTCATATGGGCACCATACCACTTCCAGTAAGTATAGTTTCAATCATTTGTTATAATATGCACTTGTTTCGAAAAATGCCTAAGAAATCATATATAATATTTTTTAAGAAATCACAGGATTGCTTTTATGCTACAGTCAAAGCGTGGAAAAATGTTCGTATTGGACTCTGCTGATTTTGAGCCGTGTAGATACAAAGAATTCATATCCATCCTCAACATATTAGCAAAATTATTATCTTCTACATTTACATCATGCTAGATCTTTAAAAAAACTATATATATAAACTAACTTCTCATTTCTTTCTTTTTAAAATAGGCCTTACAGGCACTATATTTCCAAAGGAGGAATTCATCCCCTGAGAGAACAATAGAAATAATTTTGTGCATACACTTCCCGTGCCACAAGCAACCTGCATGTTCCGTGTACTGTGGGTACTACATGTGCGAGCACATGAGGAAGCTCGGGAGATACACAACTGATCCCGAACGTGCAAGGGGCTAATCCTTGTTACAGATAGATGCATACATGGAAATTGTTTTTGCGTGCATTTAACACTTGGTTTAATTTTTTCATGAATTTTTTAATTGCATATTCAGTAGAGAAAATACGACGACCAGCTCCATTAGCAACAACTTCTCAACGTAGTGCCGATTTATGCCAATTCATTTTGTATGAAGTGATCCATGTAATAAGGTATTTTGTTCATCCTGAACATGAATTGGCAACTGAAAAAAATACAAAGGTCTTCGTCAGTGGGACGTTCAGCGCCTCCGTGCTGGCTCCAATACCGTTCATCAGGGATAATAGGATAAAAACATGTATTCTATGCGCACTTTGACGACATACTATAATGATGCACTGTAATGATTTTATTTTGTATGCGTAATTATTTGTATTTACGAAATATATTCCATGTCAGTCACTATGACATTCGATCGCGCACTAGCTTGATAGGTCAAAATTGGCAGGAAACAAAATTTTAAAAAATAGCGGAACCAGATTCGGAAAATTTAAATACAAATCAACCAATTTTTTGATGGAAAACCCATTTCCAGGGGGCGCATCACGCCCTCACCCGCCCCAGAAAATCTATTTTCAGGGGCGGGTGACGCCCTAAACCACCCCTACAAATACCATTTATAGAGGCGGGTCATGGGCTGATCCGCCCATGAAAATGGATTTCCAGGGGCGGGTGAGGGCGTGACCCACCCCTGAAAATGGTTTTCCAGGGGCAGGCGCGTTACCCGCCTCTGCAAATAGCATTTCTAGCTGCAAAAATAAGGAACGGGTATCGCGCCCACCCCTACAAATGCTGTTTTACCCGTCTCTACAAACGTTTTCTGCACTAGTAGTTATACAACTATATTATCCCAAGTACACATTTTTTTCTTCCTCCATTAAGTACGCTTAAAATGTTGACTATCTTTCTGAATATTTGTGGGCAGTTCAGTACTAGATTTAAAACGTTTCCTCGGAATATTTTTTGCATATGACTGATAGTTATTTGTGTTCGTTAGGATTTTTCTGAAATAGTCAATGGTTTTTGGTCTACTTAACTCATTTTCCGAGAGTTATTTACCTAAGTGACCGATGTTTTTATTAGGCTTAGATTATTGTTGGTTAGGGATTTGCTTTCCCCTCGCAGATAGTCAAAATTAGACTGCAAACCCTTGGCAATTTTAGAAAAATAATTAAAATAGCAATAACCCTTGGTAATTTCAGAAAACAGTAAGAAATTTTAATATGATGTAGTGGTTAGTGTCAAAATTTTTAGTTTCAAAACCAAGACTTGTGGTTACTCTCTCGATCCCCTTCCACCAACTGAAAACAGTAAAAATATTTTTAAATAGTGTTCCCTCTATCTTTATTATTTAATGCTCTAAAAATCATGTCATTAAACTTTAAAAATTCTTAGCATTAGTATGTTCAAAATTATCATGGATGGCTTTCAAAATATCTAGAATAGATCTGTCTCAAAATGCTTTCACCAAAATATAATTTCACCAATACATACACTCTACTACACAAACGCTTGTCTTGTTTGTCATGTTGGCGTAAAACCGTGAAAGATATATTTTCTTTGGTGATTTATACTGAAATAAAATTTATCTATTATGGTCTATTTATGGATCTATGTGACCATACTTATCTTTGACTGTTAGAATTATCTTCAGTTAAAATAGCAATAACCCTTGGTTGTAAGTGTTAGAGCATCTTCAGTAGATTGCTCATCTCCCACTACCAAAATATCTTCTCTCTCCATCTCCAATAGTTACTTTTGCATTTTTGGTGATCACCCGCACAGTAGACTACCAAAAGCTAATCTCCAGTATCTCCACAACCACGTGGTTCCCACACGTCAGAGGCTTACTCATTTTTCTTTTTTCTCCTTCCCCCTCGTCTTATCCTCTTCCTCCCAACTCCCCACTGCTCTGCCCTCCTACCTGCCGCTGCCCTCTTGCCTCCGGCTCCCCGGATCCGCCGCCCTCCAGCCTCCAGGACTCCCCTCCCTTCTCTCTTCCGCCGCTCTCTCTTCCTGCCATCTTCTTTCCCGCGATGGCGCTCCATCTTCTTTCCTACGACGGCGCTCCCTCCCAGCAGCGGCGGCCAGCACCTCCTCCTACCATCTTCTTCCTTGCGACGGCGCCGATAGGTCCTCCCATCTTCTTTTCCTCCGACGTCCATCCGACGGTGGATCTCGCCTGGCCGGCCCTACGCCCATCTCACCCCACTCAACGGTGGGAGCTCGCCTGGCCGGTCCCGCATGAGGCAAGGCAGGGGCGTGCCGGCGCGAGGCGAGGCGGGGCGTGGCCCGAGGCAGTGGCAGCCCGCACTTGGTAGCCGATCGGGGTGGAGCTGGGGCGCCGGGCGCGGCCGCAGCTGCGCTGGGGGCGGAGCAGCGACGCACGACCAGCGGAGCAGCGGCGCCCGGCTGGCATAGCAACGGCGCTGGGCGAGTGGAAAAGTCCGGCGCACCAAGTCAACCGTCGATAGGGGAGAGCGCTTCAACGGCTTGCTTCTCCCCTACATTAGGGGGAGAGGAGGTGAGGCTTTGGCAACCGCAGAAAAAATTTTAGTATTGCGGAACCTATTGGTAATCTGCTGGAGCTCTTTCTCATCTCCAAAATCTCTCAAATGGTAGTTTTTGATATTGGGGGTGAATATGTGCAATCTGCTGGAGATGCTCTAAGTAAACAAGCGACCTCCCAAAAACCCATAGCATGTTTGTTGCCGTCATCTACCATGGTTCCACACACGGCCAGTCATATAATTGCCTCTTTGGCAGCAAGGAAAAAGGCATTGTCGATTGGAGTGTGAACCAACAAGAACGGCTGGGAGCCATTTCCGGTTCTGCCACTTTCGTTTCACAACTATATATATCCTCTATCTTCCTTTCTGGCTTCTCTATGTTGTAGAGTAGAAGTGAGAGACAAAAGATGGAGTGAATGAATTGATTGTATTCCATTGACGGGGGACCACTGTTTATATACATGCCCAAAGGGCCAAGGGCCGAAGGGACACACCCCTTCGGGATTGACCCTTTCGTGATTAGTAAGCTATTTAGTGATACCATTAATCACTAATTGATTAATTAATTATAAAATTGATCACTAATCTAATTTTCTTCTTAACACTCCCCTTGATCAATCTGTTCTTGTGGTCTTGGAACAATGGAATAACTTCTTGAAAACCCTGTGGGAAAACTCAGAAAAAGTATGTATATATCGTAGGAAAAACTCCTTTAAAACTTTTTTGGAAAAATAAGAGAAAATATTGATATGACATATATGATTGCTTGATAGAATATTGCCTATTAAAAACCTATGTATGAGAAAACCTTGATAGGAAAAACTCATTAGGAAAAGAGTGCAATTTTATAATCAGAAGGTTATAAACATGTTATATCAAGGGTATACTCCTCTTGATACTTGCAAATCTTTAATTAGATCGTCTCGTACCAATTTTAAAAATATATTTCTAGAATAATGATGTAGGTAAGAACTTTGTGAATAAATCTGCAAGGTTATCACATGACTTAGTTTGCAAGATTGCTATCTCTCCATTTTTCTATAATTCATGAGGATACAACAATTTGGAAGCAATGTGTATTGTGATATTGCTCATTATAACCTGCATTCATTTGTGCAATGCAAGCAGAATTATCTTCATAGATAATTGTTGGTTTCATGATTGAACCAAAATCACATGATTGTTACAATATGTGATTGATCATTCTGCGAAGCCATACACATTCACGTGAAGCTTCGTATAATGAAATTATTTTAGAATGATAGTGATGTGGCTACTAGAGTTTGTTTGGATAATTTCCACGATACAATCGTTCCACCATGTAAAAATACAAAGTCTATTTGAGATATGGCATTGTACAGATCAGATAGATAGCCAGCATCTGTATATCCAATTATAGCTTTATCTTGGTCAAACTGATAGAATAAACCAAGAATTGTTCTACCTTGGAGATATCTGAAGATACTCTTAACTCCCGTCCAATAACGTTTTGATGGAGCTGCGCTATGTCTAGCTAGTAAGTTTACCACAAATGCAATATCAGGCTAGTGCAATTTGCGATATACATTAGCGCTTCAATGGCACTTAGATATGGAACTTCAGGTCCCAATAATTCTTCATTTTCATCCTTAGGTCTGAATTGATCCTTATTCATATCAAGAGATCGAACGACCATAGGTGTTTTTGATGGATATGATTTATCCATATTAAATTTCTAAAGAATTTTCTGGATATATGCAGACTGATGTACTAATATCCATGATGGGAGATGTTCAAGCTGAAAACCTAAACAAAATTTGGTTTTACCCAAATCTTTCATTTCAAATTCCGTCTTTAGATGTTTGCGTGCTTCATCTATATATCATGTATTTCCAATGATATTGAGATCATCCACATACACGGATATGATACAAAATCCACTTAAAGATTTCTTGATGAATACACATAGGCAATCATCATCATTGGAAAAACATTTCTGTAGAAGGAATTTCTTTAGTCAGTTGTACTATGTTCTTCCCAACTGCTTCAAGCTGTATAATGGCTTTTGAAGCTTTACACAATACATGTTGAGAGAATGATTCTTGTTTGAAATATTAAGCCCTTCAGGAACTTTCATATAAATATCCGAATCTAGTGACCTATAAAGATATGCTGTCACTACATCCATGAGATGCATGGATAGACTTTTTGAGCTGCCAATGATATTATGTATCAGAATGTTATACCACTCATAACTGGAGAATATGTTTCATCAAAATCGATACCGAGTCTCTGCGTGAATCCTTGTGCTACAAGCCTCTCTTTGTATCTCATTGTTTTCATTCCTTTTACGGACAAAAACCCATTTTGATCCCATGCGAAAAATATTACGAGGAGTAGGTATAACCGATGAGAATACCTCTCTTTTTTTTGAGCGAGCGCAATTCTGCCTCGATTGCTTACTTTCATTTGATCCAGTCGGAGTGCATGATGCACATTACCATGGACTTATTTTCTGGATCAGGTTGAAGGTCATTTGCAATCTTAGAGAAGAAATTAATGTCAACAATCGTAGTCTTTCTGTTGAATGATTCTCTAGAGTTGGTATAGTTGATGGAAATTTCATCTACCCTTTGTGACTCTTCCTGATTTCCCAACAGATTAGAGTCAAGGTTTTCCAATATCCGCACTTATATTTTTGTGCACAATTGTGCTGGATATAAGATGTATCTGATGATCATCCATACTAATATTTCGATTAATATCCAACTAGTGTCTATCAACTTGATGTTGATTCGCATTTACCACTTTGGAAGTGATCTTCCTTGGTTTCCGTGGAGGTTTATCCTTTGTAACGGTACTTGTCCCCCACTTATTTTGATCTGGGAGATTTTTGAGTAGGTACCACTACTCTATCCGGTACATTTACAGCATGATTGTAGGATTTTGTGACACCTTCATAGTCAGTAAATGCATATGGCAGATTATTTGCAATGTTTTGCAAATGTATGATTTTTTGAACTTCATGTTCAGTTTCTTAGTACGTGGATCATAGGACTGAATACCGGAGGCATTCCAATTTATTTCCTAGCATTCTTTATGGTACATATTGTCTCTCCCTAATGCCGGAAAATTGTCTTCATCGAAGATGCAATTAGCGTGACGGGCAATGAATATGTCTCCTGTAAGAGGCTCAAGGTATTTTATGATTGACGGTGATTTATAACCCACATATATCCCCAATTTTCTATGGGGGCCCGCTGATGTACGCTGTGGTTCGGAAATCGGTACGTATAAATACTTGTTGATTCCCACATACTAACTGCAATGGGGGAAGCCGTATGATATGCAGTAGGTCTTATTTGAATCAAGTTTGCGGTGTGTAAGACCACATGACCCCAACAAGATGTTGGTAATTTGCAATTCTATAATAATGATCTTGCAATTAATTTTACTCTCTTGGTAAGAGATTCAGCTAATCCATTTTATGTATGTACATAATGTTCCACATTAATGCGTAGAGCCATACAATAGTCATTGAAGGCTTTTGAGGAGAACTCAACGGCATTATCCATCCTGATGGATTTTATTGGTTTGACCGGATAATGTGCTCTTAATTTGATAATTTGAGCAATGAACCTTGCGAAAGTATGGTTTCTTGTGGATAATAAACATACATGGTACCATCTTGTTGATGCATCAATAAATACCATGAAGTAGGCCCAGTTAATGGATGAATAAGATCACAAATATCTCCTTGAATGCGCTCAAGGAATGTTAGTGGTTCAGCCTTGATCTTAAGATAAGAGGGTCTTAAGATTAATTTCCCCGTGGCACATGCGGTACACACGAAATCTGAAGGTTTGGGAAATTTTGAAGTATTCATGTGATGACCAAATGAATTGCTGATAATTTTTTGCATTATCCCAATTCCAGGATGACCTAGGCGATCATGCCAAGTCTTGACGACATGAAGATTTTGAAAAATTATCTTATATGCAACATGTTGTATGGGTTCGATGTATGTGAAAATGCAATCCAGTTGATAGTGAAAGAATTTTCTCAAGCAGTTGCTTGGTATATCCATCATTTTTGGTGATGAAAAGATTCCATCTTTGTTGTCATTATGTGTTTTGATATGGAAACATTACGACGGATATCTTTATAACTTAGTAGGGTACGAGTGGAATCAGGATACAAGAGTGCATCCTCGATTACTAGTTGAGTACCCATAGGGAGAATTATTATGGCTCTTTCTGAACCAATAATCACGGCATTGCGGCCCTTTGCTCTTTGTGAGAGTTTGGAAATATTTAATTTCCCTAAGTATAGTGTTAGTGGTAGCACTAGCACTAACCACTAAGCAAAATTCTTCCTCCATTTGGATTGTTCACGTAGGATAATCTATAATGATTCAGTCAAAATATATAAATATTAAGTCAAAAGATTATATAATACATACTTTATTTATTAAGTATCATATGTCTTACAATACTTTGTTGTATGTATTACAATAATTTTTGACAACAAATATTTACAACACAACATAATATTACATGTAATGGCTAGATAATCAAGTTTTTGGGGTAATGAAGACTAGTTGGTGTCTCCAAATATGTCGCTGGATTGGAATTCCACGAGCATATTGTCAGTGCTGAATAAGTCGTCCATCTGCAGAGGGATCTTCTCATTATTATTTTCCATAGGAGTATTCTTGGAGCAACTGGCGTCAGTAGGTTGAGTAGTGAAGTGTGCTTCAAACTTGTCCCCTTGAACTTGTTTGCCAACAGATTTCTGGTAGAGTTCAACCAAATGCTTGCCAAAGTGGCACTTCTTAGTGATGTGGTTGCGACAACCACACCTTTGACAAACTTGAGAGTTGTCATGGTGAAAATTTTTCTTGTAAGTGCCTTTGCCTTTGTGAGAATCCTTGTTTTTCTGATAATGATGCTTGTTTTTATTTTTCCATTTTCCCTTGAAATTCTTTTTGAATTTCTTACTACCAAACTTCTTTTGAGTGTTCTGACTATTGTGATGAACTTCAGGCAAAGGTGATGTGCCCATGGGGCGTATTTGATGATTTTTTGTTAAGATTTCATCATGTTTCTCTGCCTGGAGTAAGTCGTATATCAAGTCAGAATATTTGGCATAATTGTGTCGGCAGTATTGCTGTTGCAATAACCTATTTGTAGGGAGAAATGTAGACAACATCTTTTCAATCTTTTCTGCATCATTTACCGGTTGATCATAAAAATGAAGCTTGGAACAAATCTTATGAACGGCAGAGTTATATTCTGCAACAGATTTGAAATCCATAAGATGAAGTAGAGACCACTCTCGTCTTGCTTCGAGCAAAATGATTGCCTTTTGTCGATCATAGCGATCTTTGAGTGCAACCCAAAGTGCTCTAGGATTTTCTTCCATCATACATTCATTCTTGAGATCTGGGTGAAGATGGTGCCTCAAGAAATATAATGTGGTATATTTGGCTTCATCTAAAATAGGAGCTTGTGCATTTGGCTCTTCAATTGTATTATTGAAGACTTTTGTTGTTAGTATAATTTTTACATCCATAGCCCAAGCTAGATAGTTGCTACCATCTGCTGCAAGTTCAGCGAAATCTTTGTTGACTAAATGAGCCATTTTCCTACATGAAGGATCATGTTTAGGATTAATTTACTATGGTAAATTAAATAATATGTGGTGTGTAAATTTATGCAAAATAATGAAGTCAAGATGATTCACACAATATAACTTAAGGTATTTTTAATTGAACAGTGCAATTATTTTATTTGCATCCCTGCGGAAATTAATGACTTGATAGTCATATTTTGTACAAATTTTATTGTATATAATATGTTGGATATACACATTGTAGGTAATCATCATAAGATGTAGACCTCTCAGTGATGGGCAAATAACTTGCTGCCTAAAAGTATGGTCTCATGGCAAAATTCTTAAAGAATTTATTGCAGCCAATGCCTAGGTCTCCATAACCTTGTATTTTTTTCAAATATTTATGTTTATATACCTTAGTTTAAATTTTGCATATTACTACATGATGTAGAACATAAATCAAGTGTCATATTTGTAAATATACAAATAAATAAATGGCATATGAAAAGATTGTTCTAAACTAATATTTGCATGACCAATGAAAGATCTACGGATCACATAATGTATAATTACTATAGTAATTATATCATCCATATTACACTGGTGTTAATCTTACAAATCTGATGGTCTAGATAGCTATTTACAATAATTATGCAAATCTAGAGTAGTCGGAGGACTAAAACAGAACAATCTAGGGCCTCAAATATAAACATGCAGAACTATATAGTTTAAAACATGTAAATCGGTATAATTTTAGGGGCCTAAATGCAAGATTGCATGGGAGAGGGGGGCTTGGGTCGACTTGGCTGGAGGTCCGGCTTGGCCGGCCTGTTGGCGGCCTACTGGCGACTCGGCTTGGCCAGCCGGCTAGCAGCCTGCTGGCGGCTCGGCTTGGCTGCGGCCCGGCCCGTAGGACGTTTTGGCCCAGTGCGGCCCAGGCCTGCATTGCCACGGCCGGCCCGTATAAAAGTCGTTGCCATAGGTGTTGCCTCTGCGCCTACCGCCTGGCTTCTACGTCATGCGCGCCATAGCCCCCTCCTCCTCCTCTGCGCCTTTTGTTGCTCCGAATCCGCCACCCAAACGCCGGCAGTGGCCGGCCGTCGGCCTCCGGCGGCTCTCAATTCCCGGAGGCGAAGCCCAGCTTTGCTGGGCTCCATGTGTCGCGCCATTGGATCCCTGGTCGGCGGTCGATGGCCGTGGTGCAGACAGGTCGGAGTCGACGAGCCAACAAGGCCGCCGGACTCGCTGGAGACGCGGGTGCCACCGAGAGCGGAGATGCCGGTGCCGCCGAGGCTGTTGATGCGGTGCAGGTGCAACTGTGGAGGGGCCTTCTTGAGGGCCGAAGCTGGCGGTCCCGACCATTGCCATCGTTAGGAGGCACTGGTGGTAAGGCTTGAAGTTGCTGCCGCCGGCGTCGAGGGGCCAAGTTGTTGGCCTTGGTTCAGTGGTGTTGCCAGGGTTCCTTGTCGACGGTGAGGACTCCGATGTTGAGTCATCTAGCAACCCCGACCATCAATGAAGCGTCGTCCATGGCCACCACGGATGCGGTGGCCACAATAACCACATCGGCGTGCAGTCATCCATTGCTGGCGTCCGTGCAGCGACAGAACGAGGAAACCATCATTCATGGCAAAGAAACGGAAGTCTGAAGGATCCATTCTTACCTAGGGAAGAAAGGTGAGGCCCGTCGGCCTCAACTGTTGCCTTGTGCCCAGGGAATGTAAAGTGCTAATGACGTGTCCTAGAGTAAAAGTGAGAGACAAAAGATAGAGTGAATGAATTGATTGTATTCCATTGATAGGATCCACTATTTATATACATGCCCAATGGGTCAAGGGCTCAAGGGACACACCCTTTCGGGATTGGCCCTTTCATAATTAGTAAGATACTTAATTACTTAATGATATTATTAATCACTAACTGATTAATTAATTAATTAATTAATTATAAAATTGATCACTAATCTAATTTTCTTCATAACACTCTGGTTGCATGCATTGGCGATTCCATACCTTTTGCCAATAAAGGCTAAGGTGGTAGAGCGTCGTGACTTGTTTACGTGGACTGCTCAAAGATAATATAATTGTCGTTATATCGTAATGCATGATGTGACAAAGACACTTGGCATGGCTTCTCTTAAAGAGGAACCCTAAAAAAAATCTAGTTTATACCCTCGAACTATAAAAGTCCGATTTCAACCTTCAACTATAAAAACCGGATAATAAGGGACATCCAACTATCAAAACCGGATAAATTTAGTCCTTTAGGTGATTTCAAAGGTGGTTTTGTATTTTTTTTAAAAAAATAAAGATCTAAAGAAATCAAAACTAATTCATTTTAAATTAAAAAAATATGAAACTAGTACCAAAATTTTTAAAATTGCGACATATCCGTTGTTGCTATATATATATATCTTTCCAAAATAATAGGCATAATTATAAGCAAATAAATATTAGAAACATAAAAAAATTTGATATGAATAATTAACGAGTAGAGTGGCAATAGACACGTTACATTAAAAAAATATTGGCACTCGTTCCTTATTTTTTTATTTAAAATGGATTACTTATGGATTTTTTTAGTTTGAACTTTAATTTTTTTATTTTTATTCTCCTTTGAAAGCACTCAAAGGGCTGAATTTATTCGGTTTCGATAGTTGGATGAACTCAATTATCCAGTTTTGTAGTTAAAGATTTAAAATCGGAGTTTTATGATAATTCTCCCTAAAAATTACGTTTAGCAGTGTGACAATTTCTCGCCTTCTCGAAAGAAGCAAAATGTCCCTGCCTACAACATAAACATTTCTGAGCTTACACAATGTAGATATCTCCTCGAAATGTGCGTTTTTATTATTTCCTAGATTGGGTGGTCACTTCCGCTGCACTTGGTATTCGTAAAGCTTAAGATTCTGTGGAAGAGACGGCTAGCTATGCATGCTAAGAACTGACCGGTTCAAATGCTGCACAAATGAGACACTCCATGACGATATGTACTGATGAGTTAACGGCTAAATTTTGGAATTAAGAGCACTGCCTATACGAAAGCCGGGAGAACTCATCTAGTGTTTCGTGCAAAGTAAATCTGCATCCTGATGCTGTATAGTTTTATGGTTTTTGGCTTAATAACACATATTAATTTATACTTTCATTTAGCTCAATATAATTACTGGTACGCACTGCCAATAATGTACTACTACTATATCACTAGTCACTGTACGTACTACAGTAGAGTGAATAATCGGAAGTTTAATGCGTTCTGAGTTCATAAACATGACTTTTTACCCCTATCGTGTTCACACAATCGTCAAGGGTGTCCCAAGATTATACAACTATATATGTTGCCTATTGCTTTCTCAATTAAGGAATTATGCTTCAAATATTAGAATTTCATGAAAACATGCATGAATCATATTGTTTCATAAAGTTCCATTTGCAGTTGGTGTGAAATTCTTGAGTTCCAAAATCTAGGCTTGTTACTTCATTCATTCCCTTCCACCAACAAAAGTACAGTTTTTTCAAACATTATTGTTCCCTCTCTTTTTTATCTGATGTTCTAAATAAAGTTCATGCCATTAAACTTTCAATATTCTGAGCATTGTGATTTTTAAATCTATCATCATGGTTGGCTATGTATGTGTCTTAAAAAATGCTTTCACCAAAATATAATTGTACCAGTACATATATTCATATGAAGTCATGAAAAAGATTGATCCAACTTGCACTTGTGTCCCTTCGCAGCTTGACTGTCTGCGACTCTGCGAGAGGATGTAGCTGAGATCTTAGAGAAGCCGTAATGCACATCTTTCTAGTTGTGATGTGTCGGTCTGTCATTTACTATGACTGCTTCTGGACGTAACTTAGCGCAGCGCTGAAAACCTTGCGCCGGGTGTTCACACAGCGAGAGCTACCGACAGCCCAGCTCGATCTAATAATGACCTATGTAGAGCTTATTATATGTACCCTTTTATTCCATCGCAATGGAAAAAATTCTATAGATGACCTAAGTTCTCACATCATTATTTGCGTGCATTGTTGTCAAGCTAAGTGTCCATTCGACCTTGCATGCTTAACGAATGGGTGAAGAAAAACGTACCTACAAATCCGGCCGGAATTCTTTTAGGTCAGTGCAAAGAAAATCTTTGCGACGACAGAAGTTCGTTTCACACTCGGAGAACTTGGATACGGCATTTTTGTTTGTGTATGTGTGATCCTCCTTTGTGAGGATTAAATTAGATGGTAGAGGACGGTATGTGCACTTCAATTAGTTGTATATTGGAAGAACACATGCTCAGCTGTCCTAGTTGTGATTTGGAATTC
The DNA here is from genome assembly GCF_002211085.1 of Panicum hallii. NCBI lineage: Eukaryota > Viridiplantae > Streptophyta > Magnoliopsida > Poales > Poaceae > Panicum > Panicum hallii. The sequence goes on from NC_038047.1 coordinate 31,921,870, forward strand.
CTAAGCACATGATTGATTTGGATATCATTGTGTTCACACTGAAGCAGGTTTACATATTCAGATCTTTGCTCAGCTATAGCCTCGCCTTTTTATATTTATCTGAACCAAAGCAAAACTAATGTATTTGTAAAAATATTGGGAAGTGTTGCCGCAAAAAATCGCGCAGGCGATAATGATTTCTCACGAGCAACACATCGGCCTGGGAGCTCTGCTTAACTCAGTGCAAGTCCTGAATGTTGAGGTTCGAGGCGTGCCAATTAGTGTGGTCCTGCAACTGACAAGATAGGCTGATGTAGCGATATCAGCCGATATCGATAGGAGTTTAATCTATCAGCTATATGTCTGATGTTGATCCTGATAGATAAATAATAATATAAAACAATCGGCCGATAGTGATACAGAATATTAAATTTAGGCTCGATGTTTGAAACATACATCGGCTGGGAGTCCGATGAAGATGAGCGATTACTGAACATCTATCTTATCGAAAAAGAACCACCAAGCCGATAACAATTAATCTACCGTCACCACCAATTGGATCGGACCTAACCGAGATAGCGTTGGCAGTAGGGCGATAAATAAAAGGCTACAAGCGATGAACCTAGTTACGACAAGACACATTTAAAATAAAAGCTTAAATAAGGCCAAGACAAAGAACTATCCGCTAATGAAAACTAATCTGATACTTTTAATAAAGAAATTAATCTATTATTAGTAGCGAAGTAACAGATTCAATAGATATAAGCCGATAGATCTAAGCAAAATAAAGATAACTGTAGTTCTAACAGATCTCGAGGTCGAACGATGCAGCCTTACAAAACTTGATAGGAATCGATAACTGGTAGGCGACTGTACCAACCGAACCAGAGCCATCTCGAGCCATCCAAGAGATCGAAATGATGCAGACTTGAGCGACGCTGATATAGCTGATACAATTGATACAATTGCCACGGCTGGCGGAACTTAGAACTTACCCTTCACCGGAGATCGAAGTGATGCAGACCCACGTCACGTGCCAAGTTCCGCCGGTGATGAAAACCTCGGAAAAGAGGGTGGCGATGCGCCAAAAGTTGTATTGATCGAGAGATAGTTGATACAATAGCCGGGGCTTATATTTATACCATGGGCTGACATAAAACTTGCCTAACAAAAAATATCTAAACAAAACTTGCATAACAAGAAATATCTAAACAAAAGAAAATATTAAGACACGCGGTCTCTAATTTTCCTTCTGTAAAGTCCTTACCAATAAAGCTTCCTTGATCGATAGTGTCCTTCTTTGATACCAAATTATCAGCTTCCTTCCATATACTCCATTAGCCAAAAATTATCAAATTTTGGTGCAAACAGAAAGCTTATTTTAGTGATCCTTCTAATTCAATAAACATTGAGAGTCAGAGAGTGGACGTTTGGAAACATTCGTAGCACATAACCCAAAATGAAATGCTCTAATAACTTGCCACACTATATATATTACTACAAAAAAGGAAAGCATAATCATCTATGGCGCGCCGCTATTATTGCCAAAAGGAAAGCATAATTCAGGTTATACAACTAACCTCTGGATAAAGCAACTTGCCAAAACCTAACATAGCCGCAATAAAAATCTGAAAACTATCAAAGATAAACACAAATAAACGGATTGATTCAATTCTCTTGGTAGGAGCCTAATCCTCACATGTCTCATTAAAAAAATATTGGCAAATCAGTGTTGCTCTTTTTTAAATGCACGAAAGGTTCCTGCAATGAAAGAAGTGATACTCCCTCCATCCCACCATATAAGGCCTAACCAATTTTTTGTCAAGTCCTAAAATACAAGGCGCCTCCTTCTTGGTTCCATTCACATACATGAGCATTGGGTACAGGCAGCTTGCTCCTACTACGAACTCTAGCACATGCAAGTATTACTACACCTTTATCTCTGTCAAGTAGTAGTTAAGTAGCTCCACACTAAATATCTTTCCTGGTCTTTTTGCAAAGAAAGTTTGTATATTGGGACTTGGGATGGAAGGAGTACTTCGCTACCGATGAAAGTATCCAATGTGATACTTTATTGTCTAAAATTTTGGCCTATTATTGGACACTAAAACAACTTTTTAAAAAAATCAACTGGAAAGTTGTAGATCGTGTTGAAACCTATAGCTTTTGTATAAAGTTTGGCTTCATCTGATGAGTCATATAAAAAATATGAATTTCCAAAACTGAAATTAAAATTACAAAAATACAGAAGGTCCGAGGCTGGTATTTTTGTAACCATGGTACACCACCGCAACTTACATGTAATTCACATCCGTTGCCAAAAGGAAATTGTGACTTGCTGTCATATATATAACTAGCCTCTCGAATATATCAATTTGATTCTAGCAGACAAAACAAAACATAGTCACACAATAATAAGCTCAAAATTAAACTTATCGAGGATAAATACGTGTTGTGGGAGCCTAATACTCGCACTTTTCATACAAATAATATTGGCAACCCGTGTTGTTCTTTTTCAAATGCTAAAAAAAGGTTCCTGGAAAGAACGGAAAAAGTGACATTTTCGTGGTATGAACAGTTTCATCAGGAAGGAGGAAGAACAGCAGCCATGCTATAGCCGTACGTAACGATGGGTCGGCACGTATAGCTCAGCTAGCGAGGACAACCAAGACAAATCCACAGAGGCTTTTCACACTAGAAAACTAGTACACGAGTGTTGCTTGATTATTACACAAATGCCCTCTCCCCCTTATCTTCACAAAGACTGCATTATTTGCTTAAACTGCATCCATCTGCACATGTACAGATGATGGTAAAGAATAGAATAATTTCACAGACATCAGAGATTATATTAGGCGCCGGATCTGTCGTTTGTCTTCATGAGACTGGGGTTCACACTGCTCGCATTGTGACCATGACTCAGAGGTCCTGCTCCTAGTATGTGAAATATCTGTATAAACAGTTACTGAAGTAAAAGGGGGGAAAACAGAGAATGAAGAGCAGCACTAGGCCGTGGCTGGTAAAATACTACCTACCCGTAACTGATTTGGCACGGCACAAGTCGGCTGGACCGATTCGGTTTGGCTCCAACCTAACTTGCAAACAGCCAATGCAACGGAGACAAACAAATGAAGTGCGTTCATACTACAGCGCCAGCGACAGCAAGAGATGAGACTTCGTAGCCTCCTTGCATTCAAACTGGTTATGTGAAGCATGAATGGGGTTTAAAGCCATTCCATTCCTTTCCTTTCCCTCCAAAATTCTCAAAGTTCCACACAGCCACACTCTCATGTCTTCCACGCTAACTAATTACGTTTAGTTTATTTTTTTAGTCCAATGACGACCTGTAACAAGTGAAACTTGCACGCCTATACCTACGACATTGATGTCACATGAAATATGTTACTTTCTTCCACCATTCTCTTGCTTCTATGCACATCATTTTTCCATGTCCAAATCGAATATATTTTTTTAAGTAAAGAAATACATTTATATAAAGAAGCATACCACCATGGCTTCGATTGATAAATAATGAACATGGCTTGTAACTTGTAGTGAATGGAGGCAGGGCTGGCGCAGCCTTGATCCATAGGGAGTTTGTCTCTTCTTTTCTTTTCCTTTTTGCATGATTTCAAATATATCAGAGCTTCTGGGTTTTGCTAGGACATAGGTTCTGTTTGAAAAGAAATTTATATGTTATTTTGAAACTTAAGGACTTGAAATATTAATGGGTTGTTTTTGAGGTATTCACATAATATTTTTGAATTATTTGGGTATATATCAAAATGGGTTGTTCATATGTTAATGCGCGTGTTAATAAAGAAATAGAAGAGAAAAGATTATTGGGAAAAGTTCATTGGCAAAAGCAACTCCTTAATAATTCCGAAACTGCTATTGGGATATTCTTGATCACTGGTTACGTGGAAATAAGGATTATTAGAGATTGTTAAGGTAGTCCCAACCCAGATATCACAAATTAGTTTCCATACTTGTCATATCACATACTCACTCAGTTCTAAAATAGGTGATCATTTAGCATTCAAATTTTATCCCTTAAAGAGTGCATCTTTAGCTTCTAGTGAGTCTCATCTAATTATAACAACACCTACACACACAAAAAAAAACTATAGAGAGAAATTTATATATAGAGACAATCAAATGGCTGGTTGATGCAATTTTGATGGTTTCCATGCATGTGCATTTATTCAGGATCTAGAAAACTAAACACTATCACAATTATTATGAGTAATTCGGAGCAACATGGTCATTTATCACCACTACTAATGTGTCCTAAATTTGGTAAAATAAAAAGAATATTCATTATTTGGGATGGAGAGAGTATACATTGCACATAAAAAATTATATTCCTAATGGATGGTTTCTTAAAAATAAATTATCATCCAATCACCTCTGTACTCTCTCTCTCTCTCATTTTCTCCCTATCTCCTTTCTCGCTTCCTTAATGATTCTCGTGTTGACATGGTTTTTTGGGTGAGAAATTATTTCCTCCACCTCCCTCTTTGTTAAATCTCTTGCCACATCAGCAACTTACTTACCGTAGCAAATTAATTAATTCTGTACAAATCATCTAGTTATTGGGTTGGAATTACCGTGGACATTCACAAAACTCCAAGGTAAAAGACTTTTTCTTGACTCCGTACACGCGCTCCTCCTCACCACCGTCTCTCTCTCTCTCTACATGGTGGGCCCGCTGCCTGCAAAACAACACAAGAAGACAGCACCACAAGCACGCACGGCCCGGCTTAATCACGAGAGTAGACGAGACGGGACGATGCTGCTGCCGCGACAAACCCCGCGTTCACACGGGAGGGGACGGGACGGGACAGAGCTAGTACGCGAGCTCTCAGCGTCAGAGGCGGCCGGCGGTGGGACCACACCACACATGCAGCGGGAGTACGCAACCACCGGGCGTGGGCCCCAAGCCGCGACGGGCGTTCACACCTCTCGTCTGTCTCCACACATCCCCCGCACCACATCTTCCGGTTGACGCGATCGCGATCGATCCTCCTTCCATCGCCTCCTGCTGCCCTCCCGCCGCGCGGGTATTTAAAAGCCGGCCGGGGCGACGACCAGAGCCACAGCCACCACCACCGCCTCCGTTGTTCGTTTGCTCCACGGGACGGCCGGCGCAGCAATTCTTTCTTCCGTACACACACCATATATATCCGCCGCCGCAATGTCTGCCGCCACCGCTTGCATGCCCCTGGTCCCTCCGCCTCCGTCGTCTCCTATCCACGGATCGACCGGAAAGCCGGCAATGGCGGCCACCGAGCTCGCCGAGAGGCGGAAGCCCGGTGGCATGGAGACTACCATTACTGAGAGGTACCCGCACGGATCCCTTCGTTGATGATTATTAGCGAGCTCTCTCTCCTCCACCGATCAGCTCCTCGCTAGCCGCAGCCGGCCGGCCTGGAGGGCATGAGCAACTAACGCGTGCATGGACGTCCGGCTTGCCGGCGGCCGGGCTCCTCCTGTGTTTCTTCTTCTTCTTCTTCTTCTTCTTCTTCTTCTTCTTCTTCTTCTTCTTCTTCTTCTTCTTCTTCTTCTTCTTCTTCTTCTTCTTCTTCTTCTTCTTCTTCTTGAGCTGACCAAGTAAATGTTCGATCGCCAGCCATGGCAGCGAGGAGCGGCGTGCCGAGGGCAACGGCGACGGCGAGGTGAAGATGAGCGAGCCGCGGGCGGTGGTGCGGACGCTGACGTGCGAGCGCAAGCCCTACGTGGAGGGCTTCGCGCTCTGGCGGAGCATCGGCAGGTAACAATCCAGCATCGCAGGGCCATCATCACCATATTATCTTTCTTGGAGTTCATTTGCGATAATCCTGATTCCTGATATTAACCGTTACAGCTCGATCGTTTCTTGCTGCAGGCCTGAGCTTCCGGAGTTGGATCCGATCCTGTCCTTGGACGAGTTCGAGTGTACGTAGCATTCCCAGATGATCCGCCTTTTTGCAGTAAAAAAAAAAGAGAGCAGGATTTTTTTTCTGTTAACATCAGAAACGATATTGACATATACTGGCCATCTCGTTCATGCACAAAGCAAAAATGGCAACTGATAAAGTAGCTTTAAACATGTCCTGATATATATCACACTTATTCATATCTCCATCAAAAGTCTAGCATTCACCTATACATGTTTCATAAACTTTTGTGTAATATAAACGCACCCCTTGAACTTGAAGGAAACACATAAAAGTCTCGAGTGCCGTCATGGATCGATAGACTTAAATACGAATTATATGCAGTCAATCCAAAATTCATTCACACCTTTAATTTCCTTTCCTTTTCCGTCCTATGTTTTTTCAGTTTCTGCACCAGCTGCCTTTCCTGACCATCCCCACCGAGGTTTGTATCTCCCTCTGGCATCACCAATACAATCAGTATCTACTTCTATAATAGAGCAAAGTAAACGTTTCTAAACGACTGACTTTTTGTTTATTTTTCTTTGTTTGTTTGCTGCTGTATCTCAGGATTTGAGAACGTCACCTATATGCTCGAGGTACGAATTCATGCGATTTTCATATGATCCTTATGAATCCTACTTAATATGTCGCAAGGCTGATTTAGTAAATTGAACAATATGATACTTCTTTTTTTTTCTTAAATTGAAATTGCTGACGAAATGTTTTGTCTTCCGGTTGCTCTCAGGGAGGCGTCAGTTACCATGACTTTTCAGGCCACAAGGGCACCATCAACGCAGGAGATGTTCAGGTTAGGTCTCCCATCACAGCAGCATTGAACGCACAAAGACTATGTATATTAGAAGCATGCCATTTCTAAATTATACGTCCAAGATGAGCCAGTCCTTGCTCTATTGTAATATAGTAGAACTAGTTAGGAGGTTGTATGCACAATTTTCTAAATTTCAGTATTGGCTCTTGGTTTCTGGTGACTATGCAGTCGGATAAAACACGAATTAATTATACAAGGAAAAGGAGACAAAATAATGGAGAGTTGCCTGAAAAACAACTAGGAACTAAACTCACATCAACTTTAAGGTCAAAGATTGCAGTGTGCAAATGAAACTCTGCTCATAGTAAAAAGGAAAAAAAACTGTAAATTGCCCATCCATATATATATACTGTCAATTGCATAATTCTGAAGAAAAAGCAGCGCAGCTAAAGCCTAATTGTCTACTAGATACCCTATAAAATAAGCACATATGCTTGGTTGTGAAAGGAACAGAACAGGTGCATCTGCCGGATTGCCGCTCCATTCACCCTGGCCTCGCGTTAAAAGTAGGCGTAGAAGCACTAGCACGTGGCAGAAATGCTGCAGCTCCTTTGCGTTGTTCCGCGCCGACCACCATGAGTAGCCAGTCAGAGTCCACTCAAGAAAAGCTAGCGGCGTGTAGATTTGGTCAGACCTCAAGAGAGTTGACATGTAGCATTAGCATCTATGGTCGTCGTCAACTGAGTACTGACCCAGCGTGCGGTCGTGCTCGGGTGAATGATGCAGTGGCTGACGGCGGGGCGCGGCGTCGTGCACGCGGAGGTGCCCGCCGGCAATGGCGTGCAGCGGGGCATCAACATCTGGGTCAACCTCTCCGCCAGCGACAAGATGTAAGTGCCGCAGTCGCCGACATGCATGCTCGTTTCTTGGATTGGGAGACTTGGGAGTCGCTGATCAGCTGCGCTGCGTGCAGGGTGGAGCCGAGGTACCAGGACCTGGCGAGCAACGGCATCCCCACCGCCGCCACAGGCGGCGGCGGCGTCTCCGTCAAGGTCATCGCGGGCGAGTGCCTGGGCGCGCGCTCGCCGCTGCGGCCGCGCACCCCGGCGCTGTGCCTCGACGTCGCCCTGCGGCCCGGCGCGCGCCTGCGCCAGCCCGTCCCGCGCGGGTGGAGCGCGTGCGCCTACGTCATCGGTGGCGAGGCCGTGTTCGGCGACGCCTCCGCTGGGGCGCGCACGCTCGTTGTGTTCGGCGGCGACGGCGATGTCATAGACGTGAGGGCCGAGGCGGCGGGCGCGGTTGCGGGCGCGAGGGTGATGCTGGTGGCAGCGCGGCCGCACGGCGAGGCGGTGGTGCGGGACGGCCCCTTCGTCATGAACACCCGGGAGGAGGTGGAGCAGGCGCGGGAGGACTTCCGCCGACGCCGCAATGGCTTCGAGATGGCCGACGGCTGGACCTCTGACCACGCCGCCACCGCCGCCGAGCGCTGAAGATCTAGGCGTGGATGGCTTCTAGTTGTAGAATTTTGCCCCCAAAGAAATGCAGTATAGCGTACAAAGTGTTTGTAATAAGGTATGATCAATTTGGAATCAATGTTCATGAAAATGGGTGGCCAGGAATTGTAATCTAGATTCCTACATGCGTCCCCGTTTGGCTTTGCAGTGGAGCACGATAATCTAGTACCAACGAGCATGCTTCTAAAGTTCGGCAAAATTCTAAGAATTTCAGACTTCTCAACCAGCGAAATTTTAGGCAAAAGTTAACACTACTTTCCAACCAGAGAAATTTTAGCAAAAAGTTAACACTCTTGTTGGTTTGCACTTTGCAGAGCAAACTCCCGTCATCTCTGACTTGTTCTTCTCTGCTGGTGCATAACTTGTTTCACATCTTAAAATTAATATCGTTTTTGTTATGAAACATCAGATGTGTTCCTACTTTCATATAATTGTCACTCAACCAAAATAATCAATAGAACCAAACTATGCAAGATTTTGGCATTTCGCAAGCTACGGGAAATTGTTTGCTTTCCATCCTTGCGACATCGTCATCTAAAGAGATATATTGGCTCAGTTACCTAGAGTTGCTAATTGGGGTATTTAAAGTGCACGTCCATAAGATTTTTACAATGGGCATAGAGGAAAGCTTAAGTTCCTCCTACACCACTAATAAGGATAGTCTCAGTAGTCAGTACACAATTTCCTTGCACCCTTAAAAAAACTGCCAGTCAACTTTTTACAATAATTTGAAACCATCTTAGTGGGATTATTTTATTGCACTGTTTCATAAATAGATTGCGGCATTTAATTGTTGCATAATATTATAATTAAATGTGTCGTGAGATGCAACGATAATATTCTCAGTGCATGTTTCATTATATCAGTTTCAACTTTCAAGAAGCTTGATAACTGAGCCCATTGAATTTCACATTGAGGAAACTCTCTCCCTCTCCCTCTCTCTCCTTGCAGTGAGCATGACAAGTAAGCAAATTTGCTGACGTGTTATAAATATTAATGTCTATAAAACTCACATAAAAAACCATAGAGACTAGCATAAGAGTCTAGAAAACTTAATAATGGATTGATGTCTATTTAACAAGATGGAGGCTCCTAGTAACAATATTAGCTCATCGATGAAGTACAAAATGCCAAACAATTTGTACCCAAGAAAATTGTAACATCTTCTATGGAATCTTTGAAAAAGATAGTTATTATATGGACAATATCTTACAGCTATACCAAACAACTATTATGATGCAAGTGCAGGATTTGCGGGGGAGATGCAAACGATGCCAAAAGTTTTCTTTAGCCAAAATTGGCTTAGTGACACTATTCAAAGGGTGACTTTTGTCCGAGACCATAAAAAGATGTATTTAATTTGCCAAAAGACACTATAAAACATGGATAATTTGTTGCTGGATATTTTGTACTCAAAAGGTCCCACAATACTTGTAAAGGACAATGCCATCTTCAACGTCGACTGGAGATAACGCCGCCAGCCGCAGGGACTGAGGGCTACCGTCACACAGTACATACCATGAGTGTGAACCGCTACTAGGATCCAGAATCGAGTGCCATGCCCCTGGAATGGCTGCTTCAAGCGGGCACCGTCTCGAGATAGCGTCGTAGCTGCCTACAGCGGGCCCGCCGCTAGGAATGGTCTCTGCAGCCCCACGGATGGAGCTATAAAATGCTTCTGGTTTTATATAATTGTAAGTTTATCTTCACTTTTTTAACTTTATAATTTTGCTCTTTACTATTTACTAGTCAATACAATTTTACCTCTAGTTAACAGTCAAATAGAGGCAAATACGCAAAGACCAGGGTAAATCGTATTGACTTGTGGAAAGTCAATAGTAAATCACAAAGTTAAAAAAATAAAGGTAAAATCACAATTGCACATCAAAGCAGCAGCAAGAACACCAAAAAACCAATCAAGCAATCAAACTATGGAGCTCATCCTATACCAAAAAGTCATCTATTACCATCTATGCCACTTGAAGCTAATTGTTCCTTTTGGATGATTTTATCCCTTTTTAAAATAGGAATCTAGTCTGAATCTGATCGTTTCGTGTGCCCTTTATAGTCAATTTTGGTAGAGGCTCAGGTGGGACTCCTTATCCATATCTTCCATAAGATAGTTAAATCATGTATCTTCTACCCTAATAGACCCATCTAGTTCAACAATTGCAGCCACCGAAGTAATTCAATATTTTTTTCATTTAGATTCAACATTCTATGAACCTTATGTTAACATTTTGAATAGGCTAATTTAACATTTTATGGGTTAGATATTTATTTATGGTTTGCTTCCCACCTCATCTAGTTTTTTCACGTCCGATACATGCTTCAACATTTTCTTACAATTAATTCAACAATCCACGTACTCTAATTTAACACTTTATGAGGTTAGCTATCAATTTATTAATATAGTTACCTTGGGGGATCAGGTATTATTTAAGTTGGGTTGCTTCCCCACCTTATCTTATCTTAGAGGAACTCCAGCATATTACTCATCGATCTTTTTAATATCAAAAAATTAATCTTTTAGTAATTGGAGGTGCTTCGGTAAATAACCAATCCAATTCCCATCACCAAAATATTTTTGGTAACAATCAAAACACACCTCCCTCTTACCTAAATAAGGAGGATTTACTTTCTTTGATGATTGAATTTTGTTATTCTATTGCAGCAACCATTACAAATAGTTGAGAGAGAGAGAGAGAATTTTAGATATTAGATATAAGTAATTTGCTGAAGATACTATTAGTCGTCCATTTAGTACAGCACGTATCTTATTAAATAATAAGAGATGTGCTAACTTCCAACGGAATATGGATAGGAAATACAGTCTCAGGCTCTAAAAAAAGCTATTTTTTTTAGACGAGCCGATTGATAACTTCATCACTAAAAAAATGTTTTGATGTTATTTTGTAACGTGTCTCAACTGGGCCGTCAAGTAGAAATAACTTTGGGCTAAGCCATATCGAGTCCTGCAGCCCATCTGCCTTGCATCGCATCCCTCAAAAAAAAAAACCCAGACTACCATTCCTCAGCACAACTCCCTCGACAGTCGACACTACCGCCGGCCGCCGCGGCTTCGGCGGGCTCCAACCTCCAACCTCCCCACCGGGCGGGCGCTACGAGCTCCAGGTACAGGGATTGCTCTATGCTGTCTCCCAGATTTCTAGATTGGTAAACTTGATACGTAGATGCTGAAATTTCGTTGTTGGTGCGAGGGTATCTGAAGATGGCGGCGGCGGTGGCGGCGCCGTCGTCGTGGGAGGAGCTCCCGCAGGACCTCCTGGGCCTGGTTCTCCAGAACCTTCCATCCCTCGCCGACCGCGTCCGCGTCCGCGTCCGCGCAGTCTGCCACTCCTGGCACGCCGGCGGCACCTGCGGCTGCCGCCGCCGCTCCCATAGTTCGCCCTCCGGGACGGCGGCCTGGTGGACCTCCACGGTGCTCCAGTTCGCTGCGCGCCCATCCTCCGCGAGGGCGTCTTTGGCTACCTCGCGGTCGACAACCTGGCCTTCCTCGGGCACGACGACGGTGCCTGCTCCCTGATGAACCCTCTCTCCGGCATGACGCTCCATCTCCCCAAGCTGGCCTCTGCCGTGGGCCGGGCGCTAGACGAGTCGGCATTCTATGATCAATCTCACACACGAAGGACGTATGTGAAGGTGATACTGTCGGCATCGCCGCTCGATTCGGCAGTGGATCCCCTCGTCGCCACCATAATTATGGACTGAAACAGCATTGCAATCTCTTCTTGCAAGAAACCTGACGCCATCAGCATCAGTATGCGTCGAAAGAGGACGCTGGTCTCTGCAAAGGTCAGCCCCAGCGTGTCTCAGGAGCAGAGGTCAGAGAGGTTTCAGGGATCTCAAAGGATTTGTGACATTGCCTTCTTCCATGGGAAGCTATATGCCCTCACCACGCATGAAGGGCTTCGAGTCATTGAACTTGATGATGGTCACCTCAGCGAGGCCAAATCATTACCAGGCTTTCTTCAGTGCATCCCTGACGACCCCAAGCAGCAGGAAGTATACAACTGCGAATATAATCATAGATACTTGGTCCTAAGGTACATTGCAGAATCTGATGGTAGGCTATTGATGGTGAGGCGGTGGATGAGCATTCCACCGGATGCTTATCTGGGCGAGCACGACAGGACAGTCCGGTTTGAGGTCTTCCAAGCAGACCTTGCAATTGCCCCTGGCCGGTGGCTCAAGGTGGACAGCTCGGGTGGCCATGCAATCTTCCTTGATACAGAATGCTCCAAGTCAGTGCTTGCTAGCCAAGGTGCTGGTGGTGTTCAAGAGGATTCCATCTACTTCATGCATAGGGTTTTTGACAATACGTCAAAAGAGTTCTTCACCGCATGTATGGATCCTCTTGCTGACTCCGGTGTGTACAACATGACAGATGGGAAATCATGGCATTACTGCAGGAAACCATGATGTCAAAGCTGCGGAGCAAACCACAATTTCTGACTTGGTTCTTCCCTGCTGATGCATAACTCTTAATTCCATCGTAAAAGGTTGTTTGGTTATGAAATATCAGTATGCCTGATGTGTATCTGCTTTCTTATTATTGCTAGTGAATTTATAAGTGATGATCAGTAGAACCAAGCAATGCAAAAGGTAGAATCACTCTTTTGCTTGTTGACTCTTTATTTGCAAGCTATGAGAAATTGGTTGCCTTTTGAGGTCAGCATTTATTTGTAAGAAATGGGCAGGATCTGACTAGTGTGGTTTAGCTTTGTTTGATTCTGTGCTTGTTCAATTGTCCATCTAGTGAAAAGGAGGCTTTGGGTTGGGATAGTCTTCAAGGCAATTGTGACAGTATGATTGCTCTACCATTGTATGCAAACCAGTATCCTAGTAGGCTTCTGTTGTTGTAGATCCACAAAAGATGCTTTCACCTAACACTAACTTGTCCGTATTAGAAACAATTCAGTACTCTTGAAAGAGCCACCACATTGTCAGAAGGAATCATAGTTAGTACTGGTGGAGTTCTAAATCTGATGCCTTTTATTTGTTGAAATGATGACCATTTGCTCATTAGGTAACACTTTCATCAGTGCAATAAGTCAGTCCTTGCTAGCCAGTGTGAAGGTGGAATTCAAGAGAATTGCATCTACTTCATGCATAGGGTTTTCGACAATCCCTCTAAGGTGTAAATTGGTCCATGTCTGAATCCTGATGGCGACTCTGGTGTCTACAATATGGGAGACAGGAAAAATCACGCCATCGCTGCCGGAGGTTGTGATGGGAGAGCTGCAGAGCAAATGGCAGTTTCTGACTTGGTTCTTCCCGGCTGATACATAGCTTCTCCTGTCATCTTAAAAGCTGTTCGGTTATCAAATATTGTATGCTCGAGGTGTATCTCCTTTCTTATTATGGCTACTCAAATAATAATGGTCAATATGACCAAGCGATGTAAAATTTAGAGTCCCTTTGATGATCTAAAGGGTTGTTTGGAGTGCCGCCTAACCCGCCACAGCGTGCCTAAGTTGTGACGCTCAAAACGGCCGCCACACCTGCTACAGAAAATTGGTTGACAGAATTTGACTAGTGTGGTTTATCTTTTGTTGATAGTGTTTGCTAAATCTCTCTCAAAAAACTGAGGTTCAATTATGTTCATTTCATTTCTCTTCAGCCACTCTGCAAATCACTATCCTGGTATTTGGTGTGTTATCGATTTTTGTACTAGTTAGTCATCAAATTTTCATCATGTAGGTCATCAAATTTTCATCATGTAGTCTTTCTAGGCCGCCAGAAATAAGATGGACATAGAAGCATAATGGAGCGAGCATCCTGCTGAATTTTCTGATGTTTTGGATAAATCCAGAGGGTGCCGAACTGCCGAGCGTGCTTCACGTGATACTGTTGTGCTGTTTTGGACAAATCCAGTGGTGTGTTGTTTTGGTCAGGCCCACCGCATAATTTGAGTTGTATTGCAGAAGCTACAATTTTGACAGGTTCCAAACATAACGCAGTATTGCAGCAACAATGAAGTGTACAATTTTGTATACTTTGTACAAATATCGGACACTTGACAACTGAATTCAGATGAAGGTGCAACAACATCCTGTATATGATGCAATAGTTAAATCGCTAAAGCCAGATGCAAATTCTGAGTAACCTTTCGAGATAAATACATACGCTTGAGGAATCCAAAGCTGAGCCAGTGCCAAAGCTTACCAGTTCACTCTCCAATAGCATTGCAATTCGTAGGACAAAACATAATATCGACAACATCAAAACCAAGCACCATCAACTGCAACTGCATTGTTAACAGCTACTGCATTTATCCCATATTCTGATACATCATGACCTAAAGAAGTACACAAATTGTCAACAGCTCTTTGTAGAACAATACTTTGGATGCCCATATTACAACTTTACAAGCGATCCTAAGAAACACATCCTGAAGATTCCCAAATTTAACATAGTGTAGTTTATTTAGTCTGTTTTGATAATGAAATAGGCCGCTATATAAAATTTGGGCAACAATAAAATTGCATCATACCAGAACCATGAAGCTTAATAGCACTAGTAAAATATGTAAAATGTCAGACAGGTCGTACATAGTGACTCCATCAGGTATAGTGTCAGACTACACGTGATGATGTGAAACTGTGAGTGCAGGCCAGAATATGATGTGAAACTGTGAGTGCAGGCTAGAATTCCTTCTACAACAACAATGCTACCTCTTGACTTCCTAGAGTATATGACTATGGTGAATCTCTAAAAACAATGCCTATTGCAGACGAACAAACAAAATTTGATATCTTTAGGGGCCATATACCTCAGACAACTTTTGGAGATGAAACCAGCCTTTGGTTCTCCTCATCCAACTCAATCGCGTCATCATCTCCTCTACCTTGCTTAGCTGCCATCTCTCGCTGTGCTGGAGAATTCCCTTTTGTTGTAACTGACTGCTGATAGAGCACTCCACCAGCGAGAGTGAAGAGCAAGCAAACCAAACCAAACGCGCTTGCATGCTTGTCCCAGATCATCACATTGATCGCAACCGTAAGGAACTTGTTGACCACCCCTGTCACTGTGAACGCAGTGGCAGATATCGCCTTCCTTGCAGCGAACCCAAAGAAGCTGATGAGCAGACCAAACACACAGGACAAAGAAACTGCCACAAAGGCATCAAGCTCAAACCAGCTCTGCCCTCTTGATTCAATGGCTCTGAATACCGCCAAGTGCTCCCCTGTCAAAAGCCCAAACACCGGTGCCATTAGCAGCGAAAGCAGATTGTTGTAGAGCACAAAGCCCCAGGTATTCAGCCCCAAGTTGGTCACCATGTGCTTGATGTACACCATCTCAGTAGTTATGGTGACCAGATAGGCGAGTGCCCATGAATATGCAGTGAGGGTGAACGCCGAATCTGTCATCACGTAGCCAACTGCGCCTCCCAGAATAATCACCAGGGACATGAATGTGAGCTTGGAAGGACACGGCTGCTTCCGGAAAGTGGTGTCGGCAATAGCCACCAGAAGTGGTGTCAGGGATCTGAACACTATGAAGGTATCCACATTGGCGTGCTTTAGGAGGTGAGTGTTGGTGAAGATGGCAAGGTAGAAGACAACCGCAGCAGGCGCAAACTTCTTGGCAGTCTGGAAGTTGAAGGGATCATGGTAAAGGAAGCCGAGCTTTCCGAGTACCCATACTCCGACCACCGATGTCAGGTACTGCAGGGCGGTCAGGAGGCCAGGGTAGCTGAACTTGGTGATGGCGTACTTGTTGATGATGGCCAGCAAGCTGGAGCACAGTGCGTAGCCCACCACCAGGCTGCTAGTTGCGTAGGCTTGCTTTGCCATGGATCAGGGTTCGTTGACCTGAAAGTTTACAGGGAAACTTCAGGAGTGGAATACCAGGAAGTATCAGAAGGTAATAACTGACACTAGATTCATCAAGGAACTAGATAACAACAACCAGTCTGCTCCGGTCGGGGGGAGGGCAGGGTCGGCGTCGCGGATCCGGGCGCGGCGGTTGGGGCGCCCCGATTCGGGGGGGCGGCGGCGCACAGCAGGGACAGGGGAGGGGATGGCAGGCGGCGGGTGCAGAGGGAGGTGCGCGAGAGGCGGGGGGACGGTAGGGGCGCCGGAGCACGAGATGGAGGCGGCGCAGGGAGAGGGGCGGCGGGGAGGGGGCGCAGGGAGAGGGTCGGGTGGAGACTTGGGGAAGCGGAGGACAGGCGAGGAAACGACCCTCGCTTACCAGGTAAGCGGGCTCGGGAACGCGTTGGAGGAATTTAGAGCCATGAACCAACATTGCGAGTAAGCTACATCTATTGATGCACTACAGCCACGATGGATGAAGAAAAATGCAAAATTAATTTACTGCTACATAAATATTAATAACAACAGTCCTGATAAGATAAATAGGGAAACTCGAAGGATAAGGAGCAGATTTAGGCAGCAGCGGTGAAGCGCCCCAATCTGGACATGCAATCAAAAAGGACCTAATTACATATTCTAACATATTTTTTATGGTGCATCTAAAAATATAATTCAAAAATGTTAAACTATACAAATATTTAGTAATTGATGGATAAAGATAAAAAAAAGTTTTAAATCTAAATATTTAAATTTGTCAAAACAACCTACAATTCGAAATGAAGGGAGTATTATGGAGCGGAGGGAGTGACATTTACATTTTTTATATGGAAAGTCCAAAAATTCGATTACAATCACCTCTTTTAGACTTTAGATGTTGCATCATCTTCTCTTCCACGCCAATGCTCAACGTAATCTGGTGGCTCAAACGCCGATAATGTATCAGTATCATGTCCAAATATTTGAAATCTTAGTCGCCTCATCATCTCATCGTAATAAACAATGGTTCCTCGAACAAAAGTGAATTTTGAACATCTGGCGAAAATTTCAGGGGGTAAGGGAAGTCCCCTCCATGCAACATTAATTTGCTACTACATGAATATTAATAACAACAGTCCTGACGAGATGAGCTGGGCAACTTGAAGGACAAGGAGCATATTTGGGCAGTAGCAGTGAAGCGCCCCAATTTGGACAGGCAGCCAAAAAGGACGGAACCGCAAAGCAAAAATGGAAAAAAAAATTCGAACTCGAGGCTCCATTGGTGGGCGGCTGAGAAAAGAGCTCCATCCCGCGGCCATTCCTAATTTCATCGGACGGATAATGGAGGACTATCGGGACGGAATCTCGCCGGAACGTTTGACTGCTCAAATCACACGTGGTAACAGAATACAAGGGGTTGAGAAGACAACGCGGTGGAGTGGATGGTTTACCAAGAAACCAGGTGATGGAGTGGATGGATCCCTGGCTTGAGGTGGCCGTGCGGATCCGTTGCCGGAGCCGCCGTGCTTGAAGGTGGATGTCAGATCAGGTGGGGACAATCGAGGCAGAGGGAAGTGGAGGTGGTCTGGATGGGCCGAGCTGGCAGGCCTCAGCACATGATTTAGCCCACTGGCCCCAGGAAGTCAGGAAGTGCATTGATCTGTGCGGCGGCTCACTTATTAGAATTTCCAACAGCCTTCAAATTTCAATGTTCTCGAAGCTCGAAGTCGGATGGAGCTGGTGCGGTCTTCCATCTCCACGCAATATTGGAAACTCATCACTCCAGATTGCACAGTTTGAGCTGTGCATGTGTATATAAAAAGCTACACCCTCCGTTTAAAAATATAGTCCATTCTAGCTTTGTTGCAAGTCAAATAGAAAATATCTTTGATTATCAGTTTATAGGAACGCTCGTATAATTCAACAATACACACACTACATATTCTTAATATATTTCTCGTGGTGCGTCTAAAAACATAATTTAAAAATGTTAAACTATACAAATGTTTAGTAATTGATGGCTAAAGACAAAAAGAAGTTTTAAATTTACGTATCTAGATTTGCAAAAACGACATACAATTCGAAATGAAGAGAGTATTATGAAGCGGAGGGAGTGACATTTATTACTATCAACTGGTGGCTGAAACGCTGACAATGTATTACTATCATGTCAAAATATTTGAAATCTTAGTCGCCTTATCATCTCATTGGAATGAACAATGGTTCCTCAAACAAAAGTGAATTTTGAACATCTGGCAAAATTTCAGGGGGTAAGAGCTGGCAGTCCCCTCCATGTGAAATTAATTTGCTGCTACATGAATATTAATAACAACCGTCCTGACGAGATCAACTGGCAACTCGAAGGACAAGGAGCAGATTTGGGCAGTAGCGGTGAAGCGCCCCAATTTGGACAGGCAACCAAAAAGGACGGAACCGCGAAGCAAAAATGGGAAAAAAAAATCGAACTTGGGGCTCCCATTGAAACGAACCGGATTTCCAAATCGAGAATCCGACTCCCTGTATTATTGTGATGGTCCCTGGATCAAGCGCTATCACATACAGAACTCGTTTCGGACATAATATCATAGTCATACTTTGCATAAGGTCAGATATGGATTTAATTATTACATAAATTCATAAGATCTGTAATACGAGGTTCATTACAAGTCTCTTGGGCTAAAGCGAAAGATCCATAATACGAGATTCACTACAAGCCTCTTGGGCTAAAGCGAACAGACAGTAAATTGAAAACGGTAGCTAGGCTTTTGGCCCATCCTTCATCTACTGGAATCCCCTCCACGGGCAAACTCGAGCGTAGCACGGGCTTCAATCATACCAACCGTCATCGTTGGGGTCGAACTCTGGGTCGGATCCTGCATCGAACCAATCTATCCCCAAGAAATGGGATAGGTCCACATCACCATCCGTATGCAAGCTTTAAAGTGGACTATGCTAAGGGTATAACAAAAGTTCAAGAAGATAAGCTGGGGTTTCCTATGCATACGCATCACCAAGTATAACATCCACCAAACTTCGAACTCGGGCCACTCCGGCATCCCGGACTCCCGGTTCAACACACACCTTCCAAAACTACCAAGTTGGTGCGAGGACTCCCGCTCCTCGCACCTCAACTGCCCTAGGTAGGAAGTCATCACTAGAGGGAGGTAGAAAATATGTGTAGCACTGCCTAATAAGACCAATATAATAAGAGCAACAGAATAGTAGGGTTGTCCATGATCGAGGATGCGGCTATACGTATAGTTTTCACCCTTCGAGGGTTGTACACCTGGACCCACTGGAATGGAAGCCAGCCGGGGATCAGCCAACTGGACGACGAGACACTGGTCTTTCTGAAACAGAAACTACTAGCCTCGGTGCCATCCGGCTTCCCGGGTCTTGGGCGCATCCTCCCGCAAGAGGTCGCCTCGGGACTATGAAGCCTCCCTTGCGTCCCGGGGGATGTGAGGTCAGCACCTTGTCCCTCTGCACCGATACTCGATCCTCCTACCGGCTTGGTACCGTACTTGTTAGCCCCGGACCGGCCCATCCTCATAATGGGTAAGTGGTGTGTATGCTTAACATAGTCCCACTAATCATAGTTACTCTCACCCAGTCCTCAATCGCCGAAGCGAGTATCTTCGTCACATGCTTCTCCACCGCAATGGTCCGCAACTGCACCCATTACGAGTGCCCCAACTCCTCAACCAAGTAACCACAAAGTTGTACCCACCACAGGTACTCTGTAGAGTGTGCCAAGATACACACCCCAAGCCCTCGATCCAAGATCGAGTTAAGTTTGCTCGCTCGCGGCTAGAAAGCTCTATGCACCAACTCCTTAGAGGTGTAGCTCCACTCACGCTAAGACTAATCATCCATTCCCACACACATGCAAGGCATAGCAAGGCATTCCATATATATCAAGTGTATGGGATAGCAAAGAATTCAGAAAAATAAATAGGCTATGCAGTTTCATTTCGACGCATCAAATCAAGGAGCATTAGCGTATCTAGCAAGCAATGTATAATAGGTATTTAAATCGGAGATGGGCGTGAACCTAGCGGTTCTACGTAGTCCTCCTAGGTCTCCGGGTAGTCCTGGCCGTCGATCAGCTCCTCGTAGTCGGGTCCTACTCGTAATTACGAGTAAGGGCAAGGACCAAAATGCAAAATGCACAAAAAGTTACCAAATAAGACCCAAATCACAATAAGTCCTGTTCTAACGGGTAGTTCATGATTTTAGAAGAATTATAAAACTGGTTTCATAATTTTTGGATGTGCGATTGATTTATTATGAATTTTCTAGGAAAAAACCTATTTCTAAAATTAATAAAAAATTATTGAAAAAGGAAAACATACAACAGTGACACGTGGCAGCACCAGAGTGTGCCACGTGGCCTACCGACGTCACCATGAGGTCACCAGGGGTCAATACCTGCTGACGTCAGTAGTGGGCCCTACTGACGTCAGCATTGAACGGTAAACGCTGACCGGTCAACGGTCAATTGGGTCAAATATCAGTGGGACCCACCGGTTAGCCTCACCCCGAGGCTGGCAGGTAGGGCCCTCGGTCAGGCCGGGTAAAAGAAAAGGGAATGGACACAACTCGGGATCATGGGCCGAAAGCAGTTGGGCTGGCTCAAGGCCCAACTCCGTTTGGCTCAACTCGAACGGGTCAGCTCGGCCTACGGCTCGGCAGACCAGCTCGGGCTATGATTTGGCTAAGCAGGCCGACTTGGCTCGTGATTCAATGGGCCGGCGCATGGCTCAGCTCGGGGCGTCAGGCGCGACCCACGATGCGTCTCCTCCCTCTCCCCTCTCTCACTCACTAGCTTACCAGGCTTGTGGGTCAATGGTGTGGCCCCGCGCTGACGGGCGGGACCCGATCCTCAGCGGGCGTGGGATCTGGTGTGGCGGCCGGATCCGGTGCGGCAGCTACGTGTGCGTGTGTGCGTGTGTGTAGTGGGTGTGTGCTTGGGCGAGTGTCCATGAGGTGTTCGTCGGAAGGCCGCACTGGCCTGGCCGCAATGTGAACACGACATCGTGGCGGTGTTCCAGTGGTGACCGCGCACGGGGAATCCATGGCGCGGCTGGCAAGGCTCAAGCATGGCTCGGCTAGGAGAAAGGCAAGGCCTTTTGGCCTGGGCAAGGCAGCGCACGCGCGTGCGGGGGTTCTGGTGCCCCAGGCCCGCGGCGGCGTGCCAACGGCGGCAAGGCGGGGCGATAGTCTCTGCACAAAACGACAGCACGAAGGCCGGGTGGTCCTAGGGCTGCGCTAGGGAAGGTTTATCGGCGCAGAGGCCGGCAGTAGGAGGGCGACGCGGAGCGGGCGGCGGCGCCCACCGGTCGGGTCTAGGGAAGAAGATGCTCGGTGCGGCAGCAAGGCGAAGCAGTGAGGGGTCGAGGCCGTGCCGTGCTGCCCAGCTTCGTTGGTGGAGTCGTACGGGCGCAGTCGCGACGGAGTTCCCGTGATGCTCCTTCTCCTCCTCGTGCTCCCCTCCAGGTGCGGTGGCGCTGGCTCCTCCCTCCTTCCTCTTCTCTCTTCCTCGACTCTCTCGTCTCTGTTCGTGGCGGGGGTAAGGGGAGAAGCCCTAGATTGGGGTGCTTAATAGGTAGCTGTCGGGCTTGATGCAGGCACGAATGTCGAGGATGGATGGCTGGGCTCGGTGCGCGTGGGGGTTACATGGCGGGCATCCAGCGGCCTCCCACGCATGGTCTAGGGTTCCTAGGGGGGTCAAGCGAGGCGGGGCTGGGCGGTTGCGCTCTTTTGTCATAGAGCAGGGGCGACGCGGCGCGGGGCGGAGCGGGTGACGCGAGCAGGGCAGAGGTGTGGGCGGCGTTGCGAGGTGAGGAAAAAAGATGATAGGTGGGGTCGGCCTATCAGCGGCTCGGCAGACGAAGGGGGTAGGGGCCGTGTGGTGTGTGCGGGCGGCGGGGTAGCTGAGCTGGGTTGGGCTGTGTGCGGGCTGGCTTGGCGACGGGTGCTAATGGGCCGGTGTGGGTTGTGTCGGCCTAGGGCCGGTGCTGGGTTGCCGTGGGGGTGCAGGCTGAAAATGGCCAGGCTGGGCTAGGCGGAGGTTTTAGGTTAGGGAGGTTTGAGTTAGCTTTTGAAATTAATTTGAATGGCTCAATTCAAATTAATTTCCACATAATTTCAAACAAAACCATTCAAATAACATTGGAACGTGGTAGATTCAATTAAATCCCAATAACTTCAAATCATTTCACACTAACATTATGATCCTTATCTCAAATTCATTTAGTATTACTAAGAATTTGGGATAGAGAGAGGTCAAACTTATATGGAATTCTAGCTATTAGCACGTACATGAAAAGTTTTTGAAAACTCACATTTTTTTGAACTTATAACATTCCGAAAAAATTTCGGGATGTTACACCCATGGTGGGCCGATGCGAAAAGAGCGCCATTCCGCAGCCATTCCTGATTTCACCGGACGGGTAACGGGGAACTATCAGGACGGAATCTCACCGGAACGTTTAACTGCTCAGATCACGCGTGGTAACAGAACACAAGGAGTTGAGAAGACAGAACGCGGAGGAGTGGAGGGTTTACCGAGGAACTAGGTGATGGAGTAGATGGATCCTCGGCTTGAGGTGGCCGTGCGGATCCGCTGCCGGAGCCGCGTGGCCGAAGGAGGATGTCGGATCGGGTGGGGACAATCGAGGCAGAGAAGGGTAGGGAAGTGGAGGTGGTCTGGATGGGCTGAGCGGGCGGGCCTCAGCACATGATTTAGCCCACTAGGCCCAGGAAGTGCATTGACCTATGTGGCGGCTCACTTATTGGAATTTCCAACGGCCTTCAAATTTCAATGTTCTCGAAGCTCGAAGTCGGATGGAGCTTGTGCCGTCTTCTGTCTCCATGCAACATTGGAAACGCGTCACTCCAGATTGCACAGTTTGAGCTGTGCATGTGTATATAAAAAGCTACACCCTCCGTTTAAAAGTATAGTCCATTCTAGCTTTGTTGCAAGTCAAATAGAACATATCTTTGATTATCAGTTTATAGGAACTCGTATAATTCAACAATACACACACTACATATTCTTAACATATTTCTCGTGGTGCGTCTAAAAACATAAACTATACAAATGTTTAGTAATTGATGGCTAAAGACAAAAGGAAGTTTTAAATCTACGTGTCTAGATTTGCCAAAACGACCTACAATTCGGAATGAAGGGATTATTATGAAGCGGAGGGAGTGATATTTACATTTTTCATATGGAAAGTCCAAAAATTCGGTTACAATCACCTCTTTTAGACTTTAGATGTTACATCATCTTTCCTTCCACGCCAATGCTCAATGTAATCTGGTGGCTCAAACGCCGACAATATATCATTATCGTGTCAAAATATTTGAAATCTTAGTCACCTCATCATCTCATCGTAATGAACAATGGTTCCTCGAACAAAAGTGAATTTTGAACACCTAGAAAAATTTAAGGGGGTAAGAGCTGGCAGTCCCCTCCATGCGAAATTAATTTGCTGCTATATGAATATTTATTACAACAGTCCTGACGAGATAAACTGGGCAACTCGAAGGACAAGGAGCAGATTTGGGCAACAGTGGTGAACCACCCCAATTTGGACAGGCAAACAAAAAGGATGGAACCGCGAAGCAAAAATGGGAATGAAATTCAAACTCAAGGCTCCCATGGTGGGCGGATGCGAAAAGAGCGCCATCCCGCGGCCATTCCTAATTTCGCCGGATGGGTAATGGGGGAACCATCATGACAAATTCTTGCCGGAATGTTTGACTGCTCAGATCACGTGTCGTAACAGAACACAAAGGGGTTGAGAAGATAGTTTGAGGAGGAGCGGAGGGTTTACCAAGGAACCAGGTGATGGAGTGGATGGATCCTTGGCTTGAGGTGGCCGTGCGGATCCGTTGCCGGAGCCACAGTGCTTGAAGGTGGATGTCAGATCAGGTGGGGACAATCGAGGTAGAGGGAAGTGGAGGTGGTCTGGATGGGCCGAGCTGGCAGGCCTCAGCACATGATTTAGCCCACTGGCCCCAGGAAGTGCATTGATCTGTGCGGCAGCTCACTTATTAGAATTTCCAACAGCCTTCAAATTTCAATGTTCTCGAAGCTCAAAATCGGATGGAGCTGGTGCGGTCTTCCATCTCCATGCAACATTGGAAACTCATCACTCCAGATTGCACAGTTTGAGCTGTGCATGTGTATATAAAAAGCTACACCCTCCGTTTAAAAATATAGTCCATTCTAGCTTTGTTGCAAGTCAAATAGAAAATATCTTTGATTATCAGTTTATAGGAACGCTCGTATAATTCAACAATACACACACTACATATTCTTAATATATTTCTCGTGGTGCGTCTAAAAACATAATTTAAAAATGTTAAACTATACAAATGTTTAGTAATTGATGGCTAAAGACAAAAAGAAGTTTTAAATTTACGTATCTAGATTTGCAAAAACGACATACAATTCGAAATGAAGAGAGTATTATGAAGCAGAGGGAGTGACATTTACATTTTTCATATGGAAAGTCCAAAAATTCGGTTACAGTCACCTCTTTTGGACTTTAG
The DNA here is from genome assembly GCF_002211085.1 of Panicum hallii. Taxonomy (NCBI): domain Eukaryota; kingdom Viridiplantae; phylum Streptophyta; class Magnoliopsida; order Poales; family Poaceae; genus Panicum; species Panicum hallii. The sequence goes on from NC_038047.1 coordinate 31,946,435, forward strand.
ATGTTACATCGTCTTCCCTTCTACGCCAACGCTCAACGTAATCCGGTGGCTCAAACGCCGACAATGTATCAGTATCATGTCAAAATATTTGAAATCTTAGTCACCTCATCATCTCATCGTAAAGAACAATAGTTCCTCGAACAGAAGTGAATTTTGAACACCTGGCAAAATTTCAGTAGGTTAGAGCTGGCAGTCCCCTCCATGGGTATAGCCGTATAATCTATCGTCCGAAAATATGCTCTTGGTCCTTGCCAGACATCATCTACTTGGCAGGAAGCCGAAAGCTAACATCCATGCCATGAGTTTGCAGCAGTCAAGCATTTGAAGTCGGATGCATAAATACTTCTATCTCGTCCAATTAGACCTCTTTCTCTCCAACATTAAATTTTGCAATGAAGAAACCAATGGTATCCACTGGTGACGATGGATCGAACCTCTGAACAAGTTCAGCTTCATGCTCTGTCAACCATTTCCTATACAGGCAATTTTTTTTTCAGAGTTAGAAGAGCAAATTTCAGTAAGCTGCGTATGAAGTTGAAATTTGGATTGTATTCATTACAGAAGAAATATCTGTCCAGCTTGGACAAAAATAAAAGTACTCAGGATGCACCCTGAGAACAATCCAGACCAGTTAGTTGACTGAAAATTGCTAGATTACCAGCAAGTACATGAACTATCCTAGTCCAATTTTTAGGGGCAGTTGCCAATAATTAACATTATAATCAAATGGGATTGTGACTATGAATTCCCAACAAATTAAACAACAATCTTACTCGGTATATGTCTTGTTGAATAGCTCACACGAACCAACAATACCAGGCCCTCCAACTTTTGGGTGCTGAAAAAAATAATGAAAGTGATGTGGGAAAATTTTAGTAATCTGGAACAAATAGCGAACACAATACAGCTTTTAAACAATAATGTGAAGACCGGACCGGAGATCTACCAAATGACAAGATTTTATTCTAAAGTGGCATGTTATTGGTTTAAAACTATCAAATCAAGTTCCTCGGCAACTCAGCCTTGTTGCACAGTTTGAAAAAAAAAAGATTAAGCAGGTATATATCACATAGTTTTGTAATCTATGACCAGCTTGTCTCGAGTTATACTGGCTAGAGTGGTATCTCTGGGGGGTCACTGAAACACCCATCCCAGCCCACGTTTGAAGCCTGGTAACCTTCTTAAGGCTATGCCAGGGGAATGTCTTCCCCTGAGGTCTAGGCTTTCTTTTTTTTTTCTTCAATGGAGTACAGCTTTATTAATTTTTGCTTTCTTATTTTGCAATCTACTTTCCACTACCTGAGTCATGATGTAGTTTATGACAATAGTGATGAAACGTTTGAGCAATGTACAAATTAATCCAGTGCTCCATCGCCCAGCCTATCTTGCAAATAATGGAACTTACCTGTGATACCAGTGACAGAAACTTGTAGGTATCCAATGCATATCTCACCAAGGCCTCATTCTCTCCTGGATTTATAGTACACCTGCAAAGATGAAAAAAAGAGAGAAGTACCAATAAACAGAATATTCACTGAGCTCTCATGTTTCTCCTTTGAATTGTAGGCCACATATACCACAGTACCAGTATGTTGTATGGCATGCAGATAGTGAGATAACAGATGGATAACAATGTAAATTAGTCATTTGTGCACAAACTAGAATTAATACTAAGTTCTTCGATCGAATGGCAATCAAGGATAGTCACTAAAATATATCAACATGGAACTAGTTAGTTGTTTCACTACATGGGTAACGGCAAAACGTAAATCTATGACTAGAGTTATGTCTGGTATTCATGCAGCAATTAAGATGAACTTCGGGCGATAAATCACTACCTGCACTGTAGTATCATGTGCCTGTTCTTTATGTTCAATTTTTGGACAAACAAAAAATGTGACCTTATCACCATTGGTTGCCCAGCTACCAGCTAAAATAACTACTTGCACAAGTTCTTTTTAGTCTTCTACCACAAATGAAGTATAAAAGTTGAACAGAAACTCACGTTGAATAAACAATCACCCCACCTGGGCTAACTAGCTTGACAGCTTGATCAAACATTCTCCTCTGATACTTTGCATGAGTTTTCAGTGACTCTAGAGTTTCCTGTCAGAGTGCAAGGCATATGAAAAAAAGAAACTTCCATGTCATGGTACAAGCAAATATTCTAAGGTGTCAAGGTGCATGCAGATGCACATCAAGCTATTAACCAGAACAGATGACATGTCAAGCTCAATTTGAAAAATCCTTGTCCTCATGAAATGCTTGCCCCCCAAAAAAAATTATATTCAGGAGTTTCATAAATCCAGGTGAAAGTAGATAGACAACGGATTAAATAATATTCTGAAGAGTATCATAAGAGAATGTTAAATTTTAATATTATTTAAAGGCTACTGCAATAGTGCATATCATGTACTGCTACAGGAGTTGGTTGCTTTCCAGGTGGGCAAAATAGTGGCACCATCCACTCTCCAATCACCATGTTTTTCTCAACATTCTAAATTCACAACACAAAACACTGACCATGAACAATGAGCCCAATATTTTAATTTATGAAGAAATCCAAGTCTTTTCTAAGAAGAATGGAACTAACTCCCATTATATCCAGTAAACACTAATTAAACATAGCATCCCTACAATGTTCACCCTTATGTTTTCATTGTTCCTGAGTCTATATGTACTATGTACTTTAAATTTGGACACCATAATTGTTGAAACAGTCCCATGGAGCTTGATCAGATCTCAAGCATGTAAGGTTCTTGCTAATATAAAAGATAGTAGGTGTAGGACCAGGAGTTATTGTTTTTTTCTGACTTTTCATCGCTTCTTGTTTACATAGGATGAACATACAAAGGGAGAAAATGCAGAAGTGAAATTTGAAGGACCTCATGCACTGAGTCACTAAATTAGGTGAAACTTACCTCACCAGCAAAGAGCCGAGGTCTCAAGCCAAGTGCAGAGCATGGAGCATCAAGGAGGACACGATCGAAGCTGTTAGGAAAAAATCCCTTTGACTTTTCAACTCTACCACCAGAGCAATTATTTCTTCCTGGTCCATTCTTCATCCGCCTTAAATTCTTCCTGAGTTCAGCCTTGCTAACATATCTTTTTGGTTCTGGGTTTTGTTCATCTACTGAAAAAAGTTGTTCTGTTTCTGTATCAGGAAAACACTTCATCTAGAGTGGTCTAGTCTACAGGTTGTGTAATAATCAGACTTTTTACTCCTCATTCCAAATAGAAGTTGTTTAGGACATAGAAACTGCCACAATACTTTGAGTAGCAATTTTTATGATATTATTTTAAGTAGAATGAATTGCGTACTATTGAAATAGTCTTCATCCTGAATATTTTTAACATCAAAAATATGTTGTGATTTCTGAATCTATGCATCATTTTATACACTGATACTAAAAAATGTTTTACTAACAAAAATCCTAAAATGAAGTATATTCGCAGTCACTGTTCAAGAATGCCCACACTTTAAACAAGATCAGATCTCCAACACTTGCAAACTGAGCAAGAGTCTCCCATAAGGACTCAGAAGCATAATGCATGAGCTGGCATAATGATGAAAATCATACAAAGAATGGGTGCAAATTTGCATGCTCCTTACCAGACTGCACCACTGTTGTTGTTGAGCTCTCTTCATTTACATTAGTAGCCGTGCCATCTACTGTGACATGGCAAGGGCCAGAGTCCTCTGCCAGTGTCTTAATTGCTTCACAGTGACTATTAACCATCTCAACAATTGTTGCCTCTTCAGTCTTCCGTACAGATTTGAGGGCATCAAGTTTATAAGCTTTAATACAATTCAAATCCATCTCTGAAGCCAACTTCAGAATATCCATCACCTGGAATCTACTTTCATGTTAGAAAGTTAGAGAGGTACAATTACAAAATCTTTTCTTAAACATGCAGGATAACTTTTTCGAACAAACATGCAGGACATCTGCATGTCATTGCATTAAGGGCATGTTTGGCATGGGTTTGGAGCTGAACTCCACCAACTCCAGCCAATTTTCTAGCCAAACACCCCAACTCCAAAACTCCATGGAGCTCCAAAACTCTGGAGTTGTAGTTCAAATAAACTTGGAGTTTTGGAGCACCTCTTTTGCAACTCCAGAAAGCTCGAATATGGACCTAGACGTGGAGTTCTGGGCTAATTACCCACCATTGCCACTGCTTAAAAAAAAAAGTTTCAATCTTTCTTTTTTTTCTTCCCCCGTGCCTCCCTGCCCACACCTTCCTCCCCTGCTGCCCGCCCTCCCCGCCGCCGCTGCCAGCGGCTCGCCATCCCCAGTCGCGCCACCTTGTCCCCTCCTCCTCGCAGCTCGCCACCACCGCCATCGGTGTCCCTTCCTCCCTAGCCGCACCACCCGCCCTCTCCTCCACGCAGCTCGCCGCCACCGCCGGCGGCGGCCCCTTCCTCCCCGGCTGCACCACCCCGCCCTCCCCAAACGCTGCTCGGTACCTCCTCTCCTCGGCCCGCTCCTCCGCTGCCGCCGGCTGGCGAGGCTCATGCCATCCATCCTCGCCAAACCACTCTACCTCACCTCCGGCGCCGACTCCGCGCTCCACCTCCTCTAGGAGCCGTTGTCGGGGGCGCCTCCGTCACTCCAGCTCTTCAACGCCCTATGATGCAGGACCATGGGGACGCGCCACTCAGGCCTGCTTGGCCGCCACGCCGCGCTCCTCCCGGCGGTGGACTCCGACGAGTGGGAGGACGGTAAGGAGGAGAGCGTATGACGTGTGGGTCCCGCGAACCAAGGGCAACAATGGCAATACACCTTGAAAATCATGTTTTTGGAGTTGAGAACACCCTTGTAGCCAAACACCACATCTAGACAGCTCCAACTCCACCCAAAGCTAGCTCCACCTGGAGTTTTGGAGTGGAGCTGCTCCAGGTAGAGTTGGAGCCATGCCAAACAGGCCCCAAAGAAGGGTTGAAGTGTGTTTATAAGGGTGAATCACCCTAAATAATAGGAAAATATCCATTTTACTACCCTCACCAATCAACTTTGTTTGCCTAACCCCTTGAACAAAATTTAAGCTAGGTTGAATGCAAATGAGTTAGGCCCCTTGCTCCAACTGCACACCATATAAGTGTTGCACAGAAAAAAAAAAAACTGCACGCACCACTTATAGCCAGCATTTTGTTATGAAAGGATATATGCGTTCGTGAAGCTATAAGAGACTCAAAACCTTGATCCAGGTATATTGGTTTAATCTGAAAGGAATAATTCACCTTATTGTGAGATCTATCAAGGGCAACAACTTCTCCTTTGTCCCTCATAAGGATACCAATTGCTGTTGTTTTTCCTCCTGGAGCTGCACACATATCTAGTATTCGCTCTCCTGGCTGAGGATCTATAAATGGGACGCACAATAGAGATCAGGCAAAAATCTTTTAGCGATGCAGTACAAAATAATGGATTGTACAACATGCAACAATGAATCAATGCAGAGAGGTAAGCATCATTACAGCCCAAGATTCAACTGTTTATTTCTAGCAAGATCATGTGATTTTTAAAACAACTTAGCAAATGGTTTTGGTTAAAGCTGCAAACTCAAGGAAGCCCTAGTTTCTCTCTCGACTAGAAGCCAACAGATGCAATTAACTCTTCTAACATTTGCAAATTGAACATGGAATTTGTTCCAGAAACAAAAAAGTTGAATACACATGTCTCCATGTTTCATCACGAGTGCTTCATATTATTTGAAGCATCCTCTAAATAACCGTTCAGCTAATTCAATTTTCTTAGTCATGATAATCAGTTTTGTATACTTCAGTACCTGGGTTTAAACTAACACAATCTAAATAAGTACTGCATGTTCAATATCTGTAAAAAAAATCATACCAAGGACACAAGCGGCCACAACACTTGGTAAGTTTTGAAGAAATATCTCCCCTTCAAGCACATCTAATGACAAAATGAATGAATAATTAGGCTTAGTGATTTGAAGCGACAAAAAAATAATATGACAAAGAATAGTGCAATACAGTAGTTGATGCATTTATATCAACTCAATTAGGGTATTGATTTGGTAATGCTAACGAGAAAAGTAGATTGATAAAATTCAAAAGTAGGTATGCATGTAACAAAATTAAGCATGTGTCAACATTTGACACCATTTTACAGAAGTGATTCTTGGGTCTGCTTCTAATGGAAACTGAAGCCCAAACAAAACTTAAGGTATGCTCTGTTTCTATTCTTTTTGGAAAAAGAGGTGGAGCGGAGCTTATCCAGATGTAATTCCTTGGTAGCTGCCACAAGAGAACAGCGGGGCAAAGAACCAATGCTAGGCTGTTTGGCAAGCTTGGCTAGCTGCGCAAATTGTAGCTAAAGGTTGAAATGATATAAATACCATTCAGATAAATGGTAATCTATTGTTTGCTAATCAAGGGTCAATATAATTTGTCATCAATTTATTACTAAAAATGTAAGGCGGTGTATCTGTCTTTCATGCAGATTGCTGTGATACACTGAAAGATGCTTATATACGCTGCTGAAAATTATCTGAAAAATGTAAGAAATATGCAGATATACCATTGAAAGATGGGAGCTTGTATACTCTCTCAGTCATCTCTACTGCAATCCCATGAAGAACACGAAATATTCCAGATCTCGACATTGCAGCAGTCCCTTGACCAATGTACAAACCCTTCCTTTCTTCATAATGTACATCTGCAACATGGAGTATATAGCTTTATGATTATGCCATCTTTTATCAAGGAAAAAACTTGCAGCATGAGATAGAAATAATAGAACACAGAGCAACCATCTATGCCAAGGGACACTCAGAAGTCACAAAGGAAACAAAATCAGTTTATTTAACAAGTATAAAAGAACTAAAACTTCCATTAAAAAAGCTTGCCTGATTGCAATCCCTGTAAAACAGTTCCTCGTGTTATACCCACAGCCCACCCACCATCCTTGACAGGCTGCTCAACAGCAACTGAGACTGCAACCTTATCACCCTTTTCAACATGTGAACTACAAGCTAACACACCAGGGACAAACACCTGAAGACAAAGCAAATTTGGAGAAAAAGGATCAAATGAGTAGTACAGATTTTCCAGTAGCAATGAACTTGTGTAGATGGTATATGACCACATTTCAAAATAAAAATGAAAAAGGAAAAAATAGCAACTGTTTCAAACAGTATCCAGTCTAGCACCATGGACTACACATTCAATTCAATTTTACTATGTCCAACCAAAGAAAGAGCAAACTAGTTTGATTATTAAAGTTCAACATAATAACCACTGTGAACTTGTTCAGCAAATACAGCAGAATATAAAAGTGTTCCCTGATAACATATGCTTGTGAAACAGAAAAAGAACATAATGAAATTAATTGATTAAAGTTTACTCTTCCAGTCTTCCTTCTCAAAGATTCTTCCATGGACGATACCCATGAATCTTGATGCAATTTAATTATCAAAAATATCAAGGTTGCGTTCTCAAGACCAGCAGAATCATAATTTAGAACAGATCTGGTGGTGAATAATCACAAATAGTGAAATGAGCACACAATGTTCAGCACGTGTCACTCTGAATGGTGCAGACTGAATCTGATGGTTTGTATTACACGTTGAAGGGAATTAATAAAATACGACTATACGAGATAATTCAGGACATCTTTCACCAAATGTCTATCAGTTTTTGTTGATTTATATCATCCTCTGAGATCACAATTGATGACAATGTAGCAGGTTCTCATCCTATTTTTAGGGCTGGCTCTCGTTCGACTCATTTGCTAGAAAAGACAGAATATACCTGGGCACCTCGAAGAACTGATTCTGCACATTTTCGACTTACAATTACTTCCTTAACAGATTGGTTTGGTTGGCTATTATAATTCAACACATGCGGCCCTGATCCCTGAACAAACAAAACGTTTTCAAGGCCAGCGTAGGGACACTTCTGGACCAGGGAGCTCTGTTCATGTGGTTGGTCTCCACCATTCTGCTCAACAATCTCCACGCCATTGATTCCATCAGAGAGCCCATTTTCACATACTAGGTCCATAAGTTTATGCATGACAGCATCAGTGGAAGACTTAAGAGTATTGACACGAATACAAGAATAACGAGAAGGATGCCTGAGTAGGAAGCAATAGTTAGTCATAGAACAGTAATAGTTGTCATGGATTAAAAATTAGCAGGGAAGTTCAGAACAAGCTCCCTAAACAGATATCAGTTACTTAAATAAGCACCTACTAACTAAGACTTATTCTACTTCATACTTCTGAAAAAGCATGTAGCAAGCCCAAGTGCCTGCATTTGATTAAATATATAGAACGCATAATGCATTTGATTAACTTGTACAAAGACACAGATCATAATCATATATTAGAAAGCCTAAAAAGCTGCAGGGCAGCAAATATCCATGTGATGGATGTGCTGAACAGCATGCAACCCGGAATACATTTAAAATCTTGAGCAATTACTCCTAGTTGTCCGTTGCCTAGATCCTGAAAACCAGTATTTTTCAAATATCCATATATCCGTCTTGCTAATTCTGACTCATTCTTTTATCTGCCCAATGGATGGACTGATGTAAGTAAGAGTGGAGCGTGTTAGCTGTTAAGCTTGGGATGTGCTGGGATCAGCGTTTCATTTGACTCCGTTCCATCCTACAATTCGCTGTTAATCTGCAGAGCTGCTCCTCTAGAACATCACACTAAAAAGGTAGACTGCCCCAGAACTTGGACTAAAAGGAAATGCAGCGATCCTAGAATCAGCAGGAACCAACTGACAGGGAGAAGGGGGCAAAGCCAGAGCCAGCCTCTAGCAGGCGGGGCTGCACTCACGCGAGGGCCTCGGAGATGCGGGCGAAGCGGTCCCGGCCGTACGCGGCGGCGAAGTACTCCTCCACTTCCGGCTGCCACCGCAGCTTCGGGCTGAACGTGTACCGCCCCGCGTCGGCGGCGGGCGCCGCCGCCGCCGAGGGAGAGGGGGAGGAGGAGGAGGAGTCCATCCGCGGCGACGGCGGCCGGCCGCGGGGCGAAGGCGGATGGGGCGGTGATGGGGAGCGAGGAAGCGGCGAGATGGAGAGCACGAGACGAGGGGTGGAGCTGTGGAAGAGGGGCGGCTGAAGGGGGGAAGCCTGGCGTAGTCGCGCAGAGCTGGCGGCTGGAATCGGGGAGGGAGGCAGGGGTTTTGCAGGGCTTTGGCCCTTGGAGCCAAAACTGGTCATGAGACTATCTTTAACCATAACACCTAAAATACGACATGTTCCACATTTGAACAGCGCTACAGGTAAACAGTTTAGTACCCATTTTGGTCTTCTCCAACAATAAAATTTTAAAGAAAATCTTTTCTGCAAATAGATCTTTGGAGGAGAGGATACTCAAATTTAAGTTGTGCCTCTCGTGGCACGCAGAATGGGTCTCCTGTACACGTACTCTATTGGATGCTGAAACAGTACTACCGGAGACTCATTTTAGGTTTGGGTGCCCTTATGGATCACCCGTTGAAGACGGTCCAAGAGAATAGAATCACCTATTGAAGACGGTCCAAGAGAATAGGAAAATTGTTCCATAGCATCTATCATGACTTCCATAGACTACTATTAAAAGAAAAAAGAAAAGTTTGTTCTGTAAAATACCACTGAAGTATTATCGGAACTTACCATTCTGTTACATCTCGTCAGAAACTCGGAGTAACTTGAAAAAAATACCCTCCAAAAGGAAACACGCATGCACAACACGTAAGAAACACATGAGAAATTTGCTGTATGCAAACAATTAGTTTCGCATATTTGACATCCGAAATATTTTGCTTCACAATTTTGACGCCCGAAAGGTTAGGTTGTTGATTCTGTGACATTCTTCTCTTTTTAATCTATTTTCTTTTGCTTTAATTATTTTAGCCTATCAAATGACGCATGTGCCCTTGCCATGTATGCTGAACTTATTTTGACGTTCAAATGCAGTTAACTGCTAAGATTTTTTGTGAACTATTCAACCTATTTGGTTGAGATGAGTGAACATGAACTATATGTATAAACTTATTGCGTAAACCCTGACGGGATGTATATGGCTATGAACTGGTGCCATTTTGCGCTGCAACAATATATTGTGGCATGCCACTTGGTGTGGTTGCAAAGTTCATGTGAAACATGTTATGAAATGTAGGGGTGGATAACGAGCTGGCTCAGCTCGGCTCGCCTTAGTCCGGCTCACTAATATAACGAGCTAGCTCGGCTCAACTTGTTATCCTAACGAGCACAAAAACCTGCTCGGCTCGGCTCGGCTCGATCCAGCTCGTCGCGAGCCGTTGCCTGATTCCGTCGCTGAGGATAGCAGGGTCCTCATCCATGGTAGAGAAGGCAGCAGGGGCTTGGGGCCAGGAGCACGGCGGCGCCTCGGCGCAACAAGGTCGAGGCTGGAATCATGGCAACGCAGCATGGAGCTGAGCCGCGGCAGGAACCGAATCTTGCAATTGAATCAAGAACAAAGGAAATGCCATTCTGATCCAAAAGAAAACAAAGGAAGCACAAGATTACATGATGAAGGTGAAGAATAAAATCCAGGTAGAGAAGAAACTCTATGTACCCGCCAATCGGCATGAACTCCGCAAGCACGGGCCGCGGCTCCCCGAACCAAACCAGCAACACCCAATCACGATGCCACAAGCTCAGCCATGGCCGACGCATCCTGCGAGATCTAATTTCTCGCAAGCAAGCAGCAGAGAGTAGATAGGATTTGAGGCCAAGTTTGCTAGGGGCTATGGCAGTGGATCGTGAACGAGCGACTACGGAGGATGCAGACGAGCGGCAGCGTGGGTGAGGGGCGGGGCGAGCGGCCACATGGGTCAGACAAGTGCCGGCAGGCGAGCAGCTGCGTGGGTCAGGGGCGAGCGGCCGCGCGAGTCAGGGGCAGTGTGTCTTGTATAGTTAAGGGGCTAAGATGGTCATTTCCGGTGTCCAACGTAGCAAAAAGAAAAGGGAACCGATATAAAAAGGTGAAAATGTCAGGAAATCAAGCAACCTTATGTTTTAGGTGTCAAATATGCGAAGCAAACGTTTCACACGTTAAATGTGCGAAACCACATGTTAGGGATGTCAATAGAGCAAATTCCTCAGAAACACGCTGCATGCTAGACCGCCACTCGCCAGCCCTAGGCGACGCCGCCGCCTGGAGGTGCGCCGTGTGCTGGCTTGGACGTCAGCCGGTCCTGGCGATGTCGTGCGCCGGCTTAGGCAGCCCGCGCCGCCGGTCCTAGCGACACCGCACGCCGGCTTGGGCTGTGGGGTCCCCGCGGTGAGGCTGTGGGGCACCAAGACGGCCAGTCGTGGTGGGCCGGCGCGGCCGCGGAGACATCTTCGAAGCAGCAGGTGGTCGGGTGGTGGTGCGAGTACGCGGCGTCCCTACCCCGGCACCTCTCCCTCTCTTTCAATGCTAAAGAAATGCACAACCAAATCCAAGGAGGAAGGAGTCCGTTCCACGATGACCATATTCCGAAAATCCTACCCACCTAAAGGCAAGGGCAATGCTTACGGCTCAACGAGAAATAGGAGTGGCACCATGTCAGGTGAGCATTAGTTAATGACTTTTCCACAATGTGTGTGGCTAAAAGCAAGCCTTAAGGTGGGCCCTACATCAGTGAAAAAAAAAGTACAGCACCAATACTGCACGATGAGAGAGAGATGGGATTACCAAGAAAGTGGAGAGACAAAAATATTTTTCTATCCCTTGCGGTCGACAACAAGCTTGCGGTGCATTTTAAGCTGTGGTGCATCTCCACAGTGTATATTGCTCATCTCAAGATTATTTTACTCCCTTAAGGTCACTTTTTTACCACATTGTGGCTGCCCTAAGTCTATTTATCTTCCACTTTGAGATTCTGCTGCAGTCAAAGTGAACGGTTGTATTTCTTTCTCCTCTCTCGGGTCGCACGCTAGGTGATGAGCAGGACAACACGTCAGGGGCTCATGGCAGGCATGCAGGAAGGACGGCTGGACGGGGCAGCTTGCAGGTTACAGGTTGGTTGCTATCTCTCCAAGGTTCGATTTTAAACTTCAAACTTGATTTTCTCTCTAATACCGCATCCAACTTTAATTCCATTTAAATTATAGTGTTTACTACAGTTTTATTAACAAAATGAGCTCTAATATGCCTATACTTTTAAAACTTTTAAATATCAACATTTTAAATATTCAAGTTCAACATTTTAGATACACTACTTCAATATTTCTAGATACGTTATTTCAACATTCTAGATTCTGCTCCTACTGCTGTCCAACATCATGGTCCAGTATTCTTCTTTGATTGTTTAAGCAAACAGCTGTCTAAATTGATATGGTTTATGGGCCATTTCAGACCTTATATTGGGTTGTTGCTGGATCGTAGATGTCTAGGCTAAGTACCTTCCGGAAGACAGATAGGTGCCCCTATATCCACCCTCGAGGCTAATGGATCTCTAAAAAACAAACGTGATGAGAGGGAAAAGCATGTGGATCCTAGTGGTGGTAGGCAAAGGACTTCATTTTATTAGCCTCCTTACATCTAGAGATGACGATGTTGGAGCCGACGTGAGCACATGAAAAATATTTACTGCGAGAAAGAGAAAACCCTAAATAAAAAAACTAGTAAAACTACTTAAAAGTAGCAGTATAATAGGTGGAGTAGGGGGCTGGACCGGCCTACCTCCCCATCGCTACTATTGAGCTCACCAAAGTAGGAGAGGGAGGGGTTGAAGTTTAAGCCCCGACCTTACATCCAAGCAGGGAGGGATCCAGCGTGAGGGCGGAGGGGAGGGTGGCTGGAGCTCCCCAAAGTTAAATTCTTGGATCCGCCACTGCATCCAAGTTATAAGTCTCAACTAACACAGATGTTCTAAGTTTGCTGATAACAAGGGGCTCACCCGATCATTAGTATACTTAATGTTGGAGATAGTTTCTATGGGCAGGTGATGATTACAAAGAGGGCTCGATCAATTTAGGGTACAACTATTACATCCTTTAAGATTTGATAAATAGTATATCCAAATATTATCTTGACATTGCATTAATTTCCATAAAAAAGGATTAACATGATCAAGGGGTTAGTTCATATATTGTTTTCGTTGATATTCTATTCGGCTAGGGATACTTTGTGGTTTGGGTCTTCGAGCTCTGTGTCTGCTCCTTCGTATTATACTAAGCTCGATTGTCATAATATATTAGGCAAAGTAGAAAACTTTATGAACTTGCAAATGATAAAGTAATACAATAAAATAATAGATATTTAATTTGGAAGTTAGAAGGTAGGGTTTGGGTTTTATTGAAGAGTCCTCAAAATTTAGAGCAGGGTTAAACATTGGTGTTGTGAGTGGAAATCTTTGTTATGGAACCTAGGTATTAGGTAGATAAGAATTTTCATGAATTTATTTAGGCTTGACATAGAATTTAGAAGGTTAAATATGATTTATGGGATTTATAGAATTTTTTCAATAAATGTTTTTATGAAAGAAAGGGCTTAAAGATGTTCTGGTGTGCATGTGCTAGGTGTACCTAGCATTTTTTAGTCAGTTTTCTAAGGTTGACATGCTAGGCCATGTGGAGTATGCTACAAGTTGAGGTAATCGGGTTTGTGGACCCATGGACCAAAGAGGTTTGGGGTCTTAGGTTCTTGTGCACCGGGTGCAGGGAGGGAGAGGAGGTGTTTGTCACAGCACCGGCCATAGTTTCTAGCCTCTTTTTCGATGAGAACTAGATGCGGGAAGAGAGGAGGAGAAGGCCAAGATGGTAATGGGGATCTTATTGATGGCGATTCGTCATAACAACAACAGATGGCGGCCTGAGGTGAGGAAGGAAAAATAAAAAATATATCTTGTAGGGAACACTTTGTAATGAGGTTGGACTATAGGCGATGTACTTGGTCACTTTGGACATATCCGCAATCGTGGCACCATTGAGCCCTTGCCCATAGTGCATGGTGGCAAAGGAAAATGGCGGGGTGCTAAGGTGATCCGATTTAGTTGAAGAAAGTATAGGGAAAGCATTGTGATGCTTACCTATGGCATAACAGGGGAGTCGTTTAGTCAAGCTCTGGTCTTTGATGGTGGCAGTGGAGAGAGGTAGGGGAATGTTGGTGCTCGTTATCTTGATAATCGACCACCACGTTCTCAGAATAAAATGGAGTTCATGGCAAGAAACATGTTCATTTTTATTAAACTAATAATATTCCATGAGTTTTGTTGAGTATTTGGTGCAGGGATGTAGTAGACCAAAAATCAGCCTGAACCAAGGAAACTATGGTTCGGCCGAACCCAAGTTGAACCCAAATCAACCCAATTTCGCACACATGCAAGGAAACATAAGGAGAACATATCCTAGGTATTGGTTCAATAACAGTTTGATCCGAGGGCTACATGGGAACAACCATGGATCCATGGGCCGACAAAAGTATGAAAACGAACCAAACTTACCACCCACCCACCCGAGGGACGCATCACAAACCGTCCAAGGAAGATGTCGGTGGAACGGAGGGCGCATAGGCCCTGGGTGGGGTTCGGCCGAACTCCATGTGCTTCGGCTGTCGGTATTTTACCGCCACGCCCACCGAGAAATACCCCCGAGGTGGTGAGTTTGTAGGTAGTGTGTCGCCGAGATCAGAAACTCGAAGGTGCAAAGGAACACAAGGTTTAGACAGGTTCGGGCCACTGAGAGCGTAATACCCTACGTCCTGTGTGTTTTGTATTGTCTTAGATGGTGATTCTCCCCGAGGGGGTCCCCGTCCGCCCTTATATAGTTTGGGAGGACAGGTTTACATGGAAATCCTAGTCGGATAGAAGCCTAGGAGTCCTACCCAAGTACTTCTCGGGTAGTTTCCTACCGTGTCCGACTAGTTTCACTGCTGTAGGTGTAGTCCTACTGCACTACGGGTAGTTACAACAGATGTGGAGCGTGGGCCATGTCCCATCCCGTATCCTAGGAGAAGTGTGCCATGTGTACAGTCCCGTATACTCAGGTCTGATATTGGCCGAACCACATTTGTCTCCCACGCATGCTCAACTGCCTAGGATAGAGTCTTATCGACCTCAGGAAGCAATTTGGAGCGTTCAATCGCCAAGTCAGTGGAACATGTGGCTCGGCCGAACCCCCCAGGTTCGGTTGAACCAGCCCGACGGTGTTTCCAGCTCTCCTTTGCCCACATGCAAGAAGGCGGTGGGAGGATACCTTGGCGCAGAAGTTTGGTGTGAACTGACCTTCTCCCTATGCTAGGTGGCAAGAGGAGAGAACTTGGAGGGAGAATATTCCCTAGGATCAAGGAAACCTTCTCCAGTCTCCCAAGGCAACTCCACACTATAAATAGACCTCCTCACTCGAGTTGTAAAACACACCATCAAGGAGCAAGTCTCCCACTCTTCCAAGATGCAGAAGTAATGTAGCTTAGGTTGGGAGTTAGATTCGAGTCAGGAGTTCCCTCTCAAGTTCCGGAGTTGTCTTCATAAGTTTGGGTATGAGCTCTCTTGTATCTTTCTTTATGTAAGACTTTGGTCAATTAATATAGTGTTCATTTCCTATTTACTTCATGCCAAGTCCTGCTTTCCGTATTACTTTGAGTATTTTACTCTAGTAGCGGAATAGTTGTTTAGGCTATAGCCACTTTATCCAGGTTATGCCCTATTGTATTCAATTTTTCTCATGTGTTTCTTGGTTGAACTAATCAAGTCTATCCACTTGGTATGTTTGACGGTTCTATCCTATAGCTAAGGGTAGAATATTAGTGACAATCTTAGGCATGGTGTCTAGGATTCGATCTAACTAGGAATGCGCCAAGCCCTACGGACTGTGCGGTAGGCAGCAGGTGGTGATAGCCCTGTCCGTCCTCTGCAATCCACCACGTTCGAGTTGGCACGTAGAGGTCTTAGCTCGTTATAGGTGCAAGCCGCTCTCCGGCTTGCGGCGTGGCGGCATCCGAAGTGAGCAAGGGAGAATATTAGGTCAGAACTTTATTCCATTCAGAACCATGAAGTTTATAGTAAGCGGAGGTGACAGCTCTTACCTTGCTATATTCTTCTATTTGAGTGACTCTGACTTAGTCATCTTTCCCTGGCATGAGTAATAGGATAGATCCATCTCAGGAACCTTTTGCTCAATTCGTTGGACAAAGAACAAGTGCTCCCGCATCCAAATCTCGTGCTCTTGCATCCAAATCCGCTGCCACTCATGGGTGGCTTGGACTCAGCTCCCTGCTGCGAGCAATCCAACTACTCTCGCGACACACGCTCACTATCGGAACCCGCTGGCGCCGCCCACGTCGCGCGCTCGGCCGCGCGGCCCCTCACCGGCTCTGTGCGCGCAGCGCTGCCCCCTTGGCCGCTAGTGCCACCCACGTCGCGCGCTTGGTCGCGTCGTGTCGCCCGGCCCCTTCGTTCACTGGCAAGCCCCCTGGCGGCCTAGCCGGCTGCACGCGCGTGGTGCTGCCCCCTCCCCTCCGAGCTCTTGATCCATGCCTGCTTCTCGCTCATGAATCGGCGGTTGCCCCGCGGCGGCGCGGCGCTGTTCTTCGCGAGGGAAAGGCAGGAGACAGAGAGAGGAGGAGGAGGAGGAGGAGAAGAACGAGGAGAACGTGCGGCCAAGCCTAGGATGGATTCACTTGAATGATAAGGCCAGGAGAAGAAGCGTCGTTTTCGTGACCTGAAGAATAAAAACGAAAGGGAAAAGAGAGAAAATTGTGAAAAAGGGAGAGAAACACCCAAAATCAAAGAATTCACGCGCACGGTGTCAAATTCTGGAATGTTTACGAATTGGATGTCAATTTCAGTGAGGCGTGCGAATTGGGTGTCAAATTCAGAAATTCTCCTCTTTATGGGCCAATGACATAACCGTGCATTGAGAGAATCGCTTAGTTTCCCAGGTCAGTCCGTCGGATGGCGAATGGACGGCGATGCGTCCCGGACGTCTCTCAGACGTTGCTTGTGCAATGTCAGACGAAACGGCTCCGGTTACTGAGGGGATGGACGAGTAGCATGCATCAATTAGTTTAACTTTCTCTACTGCTAAAAAGGGGTTAAAGGTGATATTTTTTCCCTTCGTCTTACCCCTGGTGCGACGTTCGTCGCCTCCCTCGTTTCGTCTAGCCTCAGGCTCATGTGGTTCGTCCGATTCAAATTGTGTTGCCCACACAACGCCCACCTTGTTAATTTATTTTCAAAACCCGATAATACCGGGACCCTTCCATACAACGCTCAACCCTAAAGCTAAAATTGAAAGTTGGTAAATATTAGATGTGCTAAGAAAATTGAAGCGAGCAACAGAAACTAACAAAATGGTAAATACTAGTAACTTGCCATCGGTATAAATCCAATTATTCCTTTTTCGTTTAGCCCACCGTCGCCCATTGCGCCGCCGCTCCGTCCCCGGTTTCCACCATCGCCCGTCGCGCCCCTCCACCGTTCGCCCATCGCCCCGACGCACCGTCCCGGCGTCCACCATCGCCCGTCGCGCTGCCTCACCGTCCCCAATCTGAACTGTCGTCACGACTCACGACCTCCTGGACATCAGGACGTGGGGCGGCGTCTCCTGCAGCTGCGCATCAGTACGTGCGGAGGCGACCAACAACCATCTCCCAAGGCGGCGGCATGAACCCTACCTCCTCGACTTCAGTGCGTGCGGCGGCGGCCAGTGCTCGATCGAGGTCCTGGTTGAACTCCCATGTAAGAGACCTCACTCCTCCCGATGAAGCGGACGGACGCAGACGCTCTTGTGGGGTTGCTCTCAGCCAGGAGACCCGGGTTCGAGCCCTGCTACCTTCTAAGTGCAATGCGGGGTGGCTGTCTGCCTCTTCCCGTCTCGCTTTTTTTTTATGCAGCGGGCGCAGTGATCCGGCGGCCGACGGCACCACGGACCTCTAAATCATGGGTGTACGAGCGGCCGACGGCGGCGTCCAGCGATCCGTAGCTTGCATGTGTGCTCCTGCCGTGCAGCGATCTGGCTAATAACTCTACCTTACTTGTGCGATTAATTCCAGGGCTACGGCACGGGTAATCGCTGGCATCGAACTGTAGCCAGGACGTGGGGTGCTCCGCGCTCCAGCAGACGTAATGCCAAGCGATACATTTTGAACTACAGGTGCTGAACTCATTGATTTTTCTTGTGGTTTTTCTTGATGTTTCTATGACTGAGTGACTTACGCATTCCACGTGCGAGTTTTGCTGTGATAATTAGACCCTGTTTGTATGGACTAAAATAAAAGGATTAAAGTTTAGTCCGATGTTTGATAAAAGACTAAACATTAATCAATTCTAAACTAATCAAGGCTAATAGATTCTAACTACCAATTAGCCATATTCAATGCAATTAGATTAGCAATTAATCCATATTTAGATCTAATTAGTCCATGCCAAATTTAAGGACTAAAAATTAGTCCTCGGATCCAAGCGGGGCCTCAGTAAGAGGCTTGTTCGTTCAGTGCATCCCGCTATACGAATATGAATCTCTAATAGGATGTTCATGTGATGCCTTCATTATTTTAAAGCTTTCGGTGTATGGTGTTAGCACTAGATATGCTGCTCCTTTTGTTCCAGGAGCATATGCTGCTCCTTTGTTCCTCTGTACCGTGAGCAAATAAATAAGTTCTGTGTTTTCTAGCATACCTATTGATGTTTCTTTACAGGCAGGGCTAGAGATTGAAATTTCCAGCGTAGGTAAGCCAAATACATCATTTGTCCCACTGCATCTTATGTGATTGGTACGTTTCAATAGTATGTGATGGGATAAGGACCATAAGCAAGGGAAAATGTGATCTCAAAGCATTTTAGAGTTTCTGGAAGGAGTTCTGCTTGTAGGTTAGTGTGCCATTCTAATGTGGTGCAGTTTCATTGTTGGTTAGTGTTGGGTTTGTAGGCAATCATAGATGGATCAAGATAAAAGAAATGGTGGTTGGTGTTAGAAAAATAGGTATTTTCGGGTATATGTTAGTTCCGAAATTACACGTACAATTTATTAATAATTTGATAACTATGATGAGTGAAACAAGACATGTGCACTTGTTTAAATTTAACATGAATTTAATCAAATAAAGGAGTATCAGACTATACCCCAAGGTGGGTCCAGTGCCGGAGGCACCGGATGCACCGTTACCAGCTGGAGCAGACATGCTCGACTGGCCTGCTTGATGTAGTCAAACAAACTCGATGAAGTGCAGATTTTGAGTTGTTTGAAGTAGTCGGTCGAAGAGCCGAGTGGTCATAGAGTTGAGAAAGTAGTCACACAGTTGTTGAAGTAGTCGTACGAGTTGTTTGAAGTAGTCGATCAAAGAGTTGTTGAAGTAGTAGTACGAGTTGTTTGAAGTAGTCGTTCGTACTTTAGAAAGTAGTCGATCGAACTACATAAAGTAGTCGATCGAGGCACCAAGTGATCGTATTGTTGAGGAAGTAGTCGTACGAGTTGTTGAAGTACGGGCGGTGAAGTCGACGGACGGAGTCGGTGCGCAGGGATTGATGGTGAATAGTACGCCGGTGAAGATGTCACGGTTTTGGACGAGCAGTCGCGTGAAGACGCTCCCCAAAAATCTGATTGCCCTGCTATTCCATGCAGGACCTTCAGTGGGTAATGGTTCCGGAGACACCTGCTCTCGCCGGAAATGTGCGCGCAACACCGGCGATGGAATGCACGAAAGCAGCAGAGGGAGGAAGAGAGTTGTGTTCGTGCATTTGAAAGAGGAGAAGACATCGGGTGATATACATGAGAGTCTGAGGACGAGAGGATGCACTTGGACGTCATCAACTCCATCGAACAGAGTAATAGCAATTAACTCGCGCACAATCAATCACAAGAATGAATCGTTGTGCACTATCGACTTGGTAGAAATATCCTCCTCGATCATCTCTTGCTTAGATGAACTTGTTTCATTTCTCATGGGAAAGATGTTTTCAAAAAAATGTAGCATCTCTAGACTCCATAATTGTACCAGCATGCATGTCAGGTACTCCAGATTTTAATATTAAAAATCTATAACCCACACTGTGAAAAGTGTAACCTAGAAAAAGATACAATCCGTAGTGTTAGGTCCAAACTTATGTTTCTTGGTTATTGGCACACTAACCTTTGCCAAACAACCCCATTTACGTAAGTATGAAAGGGTTGGCTTTTTCTTCTCCCATTCCTCGAATGATGTTTTCTCTTTATTCTTTGTAGGAACACGGTTTAGGATATGACATTGTTATCGCCATAATTCAGGCGGGCCAGAAAGGTGGGCCGAGGAGCAAGATGGGCTTAAAAGATGGTCATAATGGGCTTGCGGATCGGATCTTATGCAGGTGTTTGGGGCCAAGGTCGGCCGTGTATCTAGATAGACATGTGTGTTTAAACAGTTTAGATAGAGATAGTTAAGATTTGTGTCGTATTTAGTTAGGATTGGTTAGAGAAGGCAAGTCTACGGACTATAAATATGTACTCTGGATAAACGATAAAGGCATAAGAATCAATCATTCACCAACAACTCTCGGTGCATCGCCACCCCTGTTCTAGGGTTTCTCGGGTAAGCGCCGTGCGGCCCCGATCACGCCCTGCGTGATAGGGGCGGCATCGTTCTTGCTTATTTACCTTTCGTGTTTCTCGTTCTGAAGCGTTGTTGATGGTGAGTAACACTAGCTATCTTAGCGTTTATAGAGTAGCATCGGCTCTTTCATGCTTTAATTGTGCATTGCTTGTTACTTGTAAACGTCCGGCTGCCCCTGCATTCGATTTCATGTATAAGGGCAGCGCTTTGCTCCGTTCTTGTCTAGTAGATCCAATCTGTTATGGTTAGTCTTCGTCAATCCAGGATTTAGTTTAATATCTGCATGATTAGACCCTTCAAACGGATTGAACGTTCTGGCGGTATTTTGGGTACTTTGTAACAGGTTAAAAAGGGATTGTTCTAGGAATCGGCTTTCGGTTGGTTTTTAGGCCTCTATTTAAGTTGTTGTCTTATTACCTCCTGTATTTGTTAGGCTCAATTACATGTAGGATGTTCCGATTACGTAGTGAAAGCTTTAATAGTTGTAGATTAGATTAGCTTGATGTTCATGGAGCAAGATTCATATCACTGCTGGATATATTTGTTATACTTATAGATCCGATCCGGTACTGAGCACAATCGACTCTTTACAGCCGATACTGGGAATCATCCGATGAGCCAATCACGGGTCGGACTAATGTTTATACGTGTCTGTGCATGTAGGAAACTAATATATAACACCTTCCTGATCAGGTACAAGGTCAGGTGGCACGCCTAGCGACCCAGAAGCCAAGATGTGTGCCGGATCTCGGGCCGTTGACCGAGGGACCAGGGCCCACCAGCAGTCCCGGGAGCCTCCCGGCTCCTCGTGTTGCCTGTCACTGCTCGCCGGTGGGTTTCAATCGACAATAGACATGCAGTCAATATAGCCTATCCCCACCATTCTTTGGAAAGTCTCGCTGAATTCAATATGGCGTTAACCAAATCAGTTAGAATATGATTCTTTCTTTCGGCAACCCCATTTGACTGAGGTGAATAGGGAGGCATCCTCTCATGAATAATACCATGTTCTTCGTAGAATGAAGTAAAAATATTTGAGAAGTACTCGACACCACGATCTAACCTAACTCTTTTAATCTTTCTCTCAAGTTGATTTTCTACCTCAGCTTTATAGATTTTAAAATAGTGCAAAGCTTCATCTTTTGATTTCAACAAATAGATGTGACAAAATCTAGTACAATCATCGATCAATATCGTGAAATATTTTTTACCACCTTTTGTCAACACGCCATTCATTTCGCACAAATCAGAATAAATTAATTCTAAAAGAGCCAAGTCTCTCGCCTCTGTAGCCTTATGCGGCTTGCGAGTTTGTTTTGATTCAACACATACATGGCACTTAAAATTTTTGACAAAGGTAAATTTCAAAATTAAATTCAAGTTTGCTAACCGTATCATGCAACCAAAATTAATGTAACAAAGCCTCGAATGCCATATATTGGATTCATCAACGTTAACCACGTTGTTCACAACTTTATTACAATCATCCAAAGAGAAGCGAAACAAACCTCCGCTATATAACCTTTTCCAACAACTGTTCCAAACTTGGATAAAATACATTTATTGTACTCAAAGACTAATTTAAAACTATCTTTACACAGTAAAGAGCCGCTGACTAGATTCTTCTTGATGGTGGGGACATGCTGCACGTTCTTCAATTGCATGATCTTGCCCGAAGTAAACTTCAGATTGACCGTACCAACACCAAAAACACACGTATGTGATCCGTTCCTCATCAACAAGGAGGCAGTCTCTCTGACCTGGTAAGAAGAGAACAAGGAAATATCAGCACACACATGAATATTAGCTCCAGTGTCAACCCACCACTCGGGTAAACACAATACTAAAAGAACTGTAGGTAATGAATTACCACACCTCGATGTTCCTTTAGCCTCACTAATGACCATGTTGGCAGATTTCATGCCCTTGCGATTTGGACACTTTCCATCGAAGTGGTCCGAACTCTCACACACATAGCAATTTTCTTTCTTCTTCTTCTTCTTGAAAGTGGTTGTCTGTTTAGTCTTTATTTGGTTTTGCATCTGCGATGACTTCTTCTTGTTCTTGTGGGGGTTGTTCTTTTGAACAAAATTATTGTTCCTCTAAACAAAGTTGACATTAGCTCCGATAACTCCTTTTCCACATGTGTCTTTTGCTCTCGCCTTCTCTTAAACATCAAGAGAACCAATAATTTCATCGATGGTGAACTCTTGTCTTCTGTGTTTCAGTGAAGTAGCAAAGTCCTTCCAATAAGGTGGCAACTTGGAGATAATACTTACGGCCACAAACTTGTTAGGTAACACATATAGACTCTCCTTGCTACAACTTCGGAGATCTTTTGCTAGTGTATGTATCTCATAGGCTTGTTCCACCACAGAACGGTCTTCCACCATTTTGTAGTCTAGGAATTGTTCCATAACATACAACTCGCTGCCAGTGTTATCCACTCCATATTGAGCCTCAAGAGCATCCCACATTTCTTTCCCCGTTTCGAGACGGATGTATGAGTCCACTAGATTTTCAGCTAGAACACCTATGATGCAGCCTCGGAAAAGGTTATCGGCGGCCTCGAATGCACTTTCTTGCTTTAGAGTGAATTGTTCGGGCTTCCCTTTTGCCACATGCATAAAGTTCAAAGCCATGAACCACAATATCACCTGCTCACGCCAACGGTTAAAGTTGGAACCATAAAAAATGTTTGGTCTTATTGTTGCAGCAAAGTTAGCTACTGAAAGCCTATCAACAAAATAAGTTTTTGGATTGTTAGAAAAATAGGCATTTTCGGGTACATTTTAGTTCCAAAATTACACGTACAATTTATTAATAATTTTATAACTATGATGTGGCAAAACAAGACATGTGCACTTATTTAAATTTAACATGAATTTAATCAAATAAAGGAGTATCAAACTATACCCCAAGGTGGGTCCAGCGCCGGAGGCACCGTTACCAGCTGGAGCAGACATGCTCGACTGATCTACTTGGAGTAGTCGAACGAACTTGATGCAGTGCAGATTTCAAGTTGTTTGAAGTAGTCGATCAAAGAGCCGAGTGGTCGTAGAGTTGAGGAAGTAGTTACACAGTTGTTGAAGTAGTCATACGAGTTGTTTGAAGTAGTCGATCGAAGAGTTGTTAAAGTAGTAGTACGAGTTGTTTGAAGTAGTCGTTCATACTTTAGAAAGTAGTCGATCGAGGCACCGAGTGATCGTATTTAGTTGAGAAAGTAGTCGTACGAGTTGTTGCAGTACGAGTGGTGAAATCGACGAACGGAATCGGTGCACAGGGACTGATGGTGAATAGTACGCCGGTGAAGACGTAACGGTTCTGGGCGAGCAGTCGTGTGAAGACGCTCCCCAAAAACCTGATTGCCCCGCTATCCCATGCAGGACCTTCAGCAGGCAATGGTTCTGGAGGCACTTGCTCTCACCGGAGATGTGCGCGCAGCACCGGCGATGGGAATGCAGGAAAGCAGTAGAGGGAGGAAGAGAGTTGTGTTCGCGCATTTGAAAGAGGAGAAGACAACGGGTGATATACATGAGAGTCTGGGGATGAGAGGATGCACTTAGATGTTATCAACGCCATCAAACAGAGTAATAACAATTAACTCGTGCAGAATCAATCACAAGAATGAATCGTTATGAGTGAATTGCGGTCATAATGTCCATTACTTAGTTCAAAACATCCGCCCACACCACAGCTCTTCACGGTTGAAATCCTCTTCCTCTTTCATTACGGAATTACGCAATAACTCCCTAGCATTTGATGGTAGCCTTTTAATTCCTTAATTGCAAATATTGGGCCAAAGGCTCACATATTCCAACAGTTGGTCTCCATTTGCAGACCTTTCTAACAGGGCCAATCTAGGTAAAGCTTCATATGAGCACAATTCTCTATATACAATTCTATGCATAGTATAAAACACGCTCCGATCATTTGTGCGGCCAAATTAATTGTAGGCACTCAAAATGCATCCGGATGGAGGCAGAAGACCTTGATCCTAAGGAACTGAAGAGGCAGATGGATAGAGCACGGTTTTCAACGATGTCTGATGAACAGAAGGATCAAAGAAACAAGAAGCGCCGTGAGTCGTACATGAGGAAGAAAGTGGGGGCGAAAAACAATCACAACCATGACTTCGAAGAACGGATTGATGCCAATGGCAAAATATCCATCCAGTTACCGGGTAATGTAGTAATTTAAGATGATATTTGCATCCACCAGATAGAATTACTGACTTACATAGCGTACTTTCATTTCAGTTTATTGTCTAAAATACTTATCAACCAAACTGTGTAGATGGAAACGTTACATCAAGAAACGACAACGTGTAACCTGATGAAAATAGCGATTGGCTCCATAGGAATGACTCGTATATGCTGAGCCATTTACCAGGTACTATTGGTCTGTTTAGTCACTACATCCACCAGTATGATTTTTTGTGTTGTAGCCGTTGATGCTCATTATCCTTTGTCTCGTGTTGGTAGATGGAAATGTCACCCAATTCAATCATCTGTGACTGCTCACATGTGTTCTCTTATGGTCAGTTGTATGTTACAATGTCTCGAGCCACTGCTCGGACAAACATCAAGATCCTTGTCATACCACCTAATGTTGAGGAGGAGGAGAATGCTAAAAGGAGAAGAAAAAGTCTAATAATAAGAAGGAGAAATCAGTGACAAAAAAGAATAAGAAAATATCTCAATAATAAATGGTACATACATGAAGAATATTGTATATAAGGTCTTCACGCTATAGACGAGGTAACATATATATGCTACTTGAGAAGCTATAATTGTTATATTTTCTTGCATTGTAATTTTATGTTATGAAAGTAAATAGTTGAAACCATCCTATTTAGATAGGGTCACACTCGTGGTGCTCACGGCGTGATCCTTTCATCATTTTACCTTTTTCTTTTTTGCATATTAACTCATTGCATTGTAGGCAAGTCATAATTATTATAGTCATGTAAATATAACCATGATGGGTTTGTATGTAGCTGGCATGTGGAGCATTTGGAAATTGAGAAATAACTTATGTTTTCAGGTTGGTACTTGGTGCTGCTTTCAATGTATCTGTTTACAAGTACCTGCTATGTTTAGGAACTGTAACAAGCTATGCTTTATGAAGCAATTGTATCAGCACATCGTGTGGAAAGCTAAAAGCACGGACGGTACTGCAGATGGTAAGAAAATTATAACTTGCCTTAAATCCCATTTCAAATACATGATACTACTCATCGTTTGATTGGAATGCATATGAGAAAATACTTTCTAAATGTGTAAAAATTATCTTAGCCACATCGAAGATAAAACCATTTGAAAACGAGCTGTGTAGGTTTGGATATTAACGAGTTTGAAAAATATTATTTGTTCTCCATACCATGTATATTGATACGAAGTTTCTTTTCAGCCTGTAGCAATGCATGGGTACGGATCTAGTAAAAATATAATTTAATAAAAAAATATGAATATTTAACTTATATTCCAACAGATAGTATGGAATATGGTCATCCTCTTTTCGAAAAAAGTCCTCTCGATGAACGCCGCGTGGGCATCCCACAGATCCGATGGCACATGGTGGAGTCGACTCCAAAGCACGAGGATGACTGGCTCGATCGGCTCTAGGCGAAACGACCAGCTCGCCGGACATGAGGCTGAGGCTCCCAACGACTCTCTACTTCCAGCTTCGTAAATGTGGATCTCGTTCTCCTCTACCGTGGAATCAGTCGTTGTCGCTGCTGCATCCCTCACGCTGCTAGAAAACAGCCTTCAATACTAGGTAGAAAGTGCCTTAGGCACCGATTCCGCACGTCGCAGGTCACAAGTCACGCGATTTTACGGTGGCCGGGATTCGAACCCGTGATCTCTTGCCTCAGCGAACACCTCGCTTACCATCTTACCTACGCATCAGTTGTAATTGAGATAAGATACTTTTCTTTCAAAGTAACCCGTGGAATAACCTTTAATACCGTGTGGGGTTACACCCAATACTAATGTGGTTGGATGCTTTAGTACCGGTAATAACACTGTAACGCCACCTGATACTTAAAAGTACTGGGTGATGTTACCACCACGTACTAAAGGTCTCCATAGGCTTCAATCGGTACCGAATCTAGTTTATGCCGGTATTTTTAAGGTGGATCTTTGACATGCTTTGTAAGTAATGTCATCTGCCACCGTGGCCTCATCTGGTGGTACTCCCTCTGCCCTGCTACCGCTTTGACGCGCTACAATGGTCCTCTTCTCGGCCGGTGGCGCAGCTCCTCAGCTAAAATGATCCTAAAGGTTATAAGGGAGCGATAACCACGTGTGCTCTTTTGGAGTTGTGTTTAAACGATTTGCTATCGGCTTCGCCAAAATCCTAATTTCTTCTCGTGGTTGCTTTAATACCAAATCATGGTATCTTATTGTGATTCGTCTACATTGCTCTTGATGCGGTGCAAACTCGTGTCGTATCAGAACTGCGGCACATAACTAAAGGTATCTGACTTTTTAAAAAAAAATTACGCTAGCTAATTACATATGTATACATCCAGCCGAATACAAACTATCTCAATGGTAATCTAAAAGTTTAATTCAATCTCTACCTAATCAAGCTGGAATGCTAACTAGACTCGAAAGCAAATCATATAGAAGCAGGAATATTTTAAATATTTTTTTATAAGAAAGAAGTCCATTTTTAGCATAATAATTGCTGTAGTAGCCCGTTGTTAGACATCGAACCAAAAAACTAGATATCTTTGATCTAATTTGGCTTTGCTGGTCTCAGAAGTGGTTTTGCCTACATATGTATTTCCTAAAATGATAAAAAATATAGTTTAATCTCTAAAAACTCATAACTATTTCAATTCAACTCAGGGAAATATAAAACCAGCACCAATTTTATCGAAAAATATAATATATTTACTGATGTTCCATTTAGAGATATCTGGATCTTAGTTGTTCCTATTGTTAGTATTTTATTGCTTGCAGTCGCGCCTCTTGGTTTAGGTGATTGGACTATTGATTTAGGCATTGCATGGCTAGCGTTTTACTTTATTACGATCAACTGACTAGTTAATAGATTTCAAACAAGGTAGAGGCTTAAACATCATTCAATCAACTAACCACATGATCAACATAAAGTAAAGCAAAATGATAATTTAAATAAATAATGGGCACTACCATAACCAAAAAAAACTAGAAAAAGAAACATATATGAGCCAAATAACTCGGAGTAGCAAATGATATATTAAACTTTTGAAAAAGTTTAGTTTCTTTAGAAACTAAACCAGAATTTTGTTATTTTTAGAAAATAAATACGTAGGAACAATCACCTTTGGAACCATCTAAAGGGGCTGAATCTGTTCAGTTTCTATAATTTGATGGTCAAAGATATCCAGTTTTCGAGTTTGATGGCCAAAATCGGAAGTTTATCCAGTTTTCGGGTTTGATGACTAAAATTGGAAGTTTTATAGTGAAAAGAGCTTGGTACTATAGATGCAAATTTAGGGGGGGGGGTAAATTTATGTTATTTTTAATAATGGCAGAGGTGGGTGGTTGATTTGATTGCCAGATGTTTTTAAGATTATGTTGCGCATGCGGTGAGAATCAACACAAAGGCTCCAAATGGAGTATCTAGTTAGTATCAGTAAGATTGCATGCTAAAATGGTAAAGAAAGAATAGGAAGACGGCAAAAATGGTCCAAAGATGCTTTGAGATTGGTGCAGCCATCCCTAGCAACTATGATACTCGTTTCCCAGCTACCTTTAGTATCCTCCGTAGGTTCCTATTGTATTCCACTTCAAGTCATGATGCAACAAGTAAACAAAACTAGCTCGTCATGAATACAGCCCAATGTTTCACTCCACTTCATTTCAATAATTCAATTTATTATAGTAAGTTCCATATTGATATTCCAGTGGGAAATACATTATTGACAATTGGGAAGCTAAAGCAGCAGCTACATCGGCAAAAATATTGGGCCGAAAGCAAATGATCAGATATAAGACACACTCAACGTGCAAATGACGTCTATTCCGGGAGATCATTTCTTGGCTTAACCTGTGTTCTGCATCCCAGCAGCAATGCCCTTCATGGTCAAGATGAGGTTGTCCTCCAGCCCCGGCGCATACTCACTGGTTGGGTTCAGCTTCACGAGCTCTGCAGCGGGCTTGTTCCAGTCCATGATCTCCTTGGAAAGGTGGGGGCGTAGCGTGACATTGGTAATCTGGGTCACGGATGCGCTTCATCGTGTAGGCCTGGCAGACGTTCAGAGTCGTGATGTATGAATCACGGAGACGGAGACGCTGCTTCAGGTAGAGATCCCCTTCAAGAAGATCTTTGTGCCCAGCAACCTGAAATTTTGAGCAGAAGATCGCATCACTTTATGACATTCGAAGATTCTGACAGTGCACAGGTTCAATCTTATGTCATTCAGCACGCACCTGAAGGAGAAGTCGTTTGGTCTCTTCGTAGTTTGCCCTCAGCTTCTCTCCAAGAGGCCACAGCTCTGATGAAACAAGGAGTTTGTCATATAATGCGGCGATGCCGGGATCACCCTTGGCGAACACCATCTCAACCAGATCAATTGTGACCCTGAAGAATGGCCACTCATTGTACATCTCTTGAAGCATGTGCAGGTTCCTAATGTCCTTCTCCATGATGGGCTTGAAGGCAGCACCAAAGCCCAGCCAGACTGGGAGGTGGCAGCGAGTCTGTGTCCATGCAAAGATCCATGGGATGGCACGAAGAGACTCGATTCCACCACTCGGCTCTCTTGGATGGTCTGCTTCCTATGTTCATCCTTCCATATTTCATTTCAGGTGTTGCCTGTTAACATGAAAATTTGTAAGGAATAACTTTATGCAAGGTAATGTCCACCTAAAATAAAATAGTTCTTTTCAGCTTAGTGCCTTGGGTTTATCATATGTTAACCTTCATATTTTACGGTGTTGGAAAAACTATATAATAGATAGTAGTATGACAATCCCCGAACTTAACATTTGTACACCAAATCATAAGTAAATATATTCCAAAGATCACATGAAGATGGAGTGTAGTACTCACAAGGCGAAAATATTGGACAAAGCGTGGTTCTTGGAAGACAATGGACCGGTATTCCTTTGTTGCCACCACAGCCATCTCATCAAGCAGAGCACGCCATTCAGGTTTTGGGGAAATTGGTGGGTGCATGCCATGCTCAAGAGTAGCAGCTGTGAAACGCTGAAGTGTCCTGAAGCACAGATGCTCCTCACCAAATGACTGCTCAATAACTTCACCCTGAACAGTGACCCCGAGGGATCCATGGATTGTGTCCGGTGGTTGAGACAAAATAGCAAGATGAGTGGGACCTCCACCTCTTCCAACAGTACCACCTCGCCCCTGGAACATAGTCAACTTAACCCGGAATTGCTTAGCAACTTTGATAAGCTCCTCCTGAGCCTTGTACAGCTGCCATGCTGCTGAGAGACGACCAGCATCTTTACCTGAGTCTGAGTAGCCAATGCGGCTGGAGCACCTTCTAGATCAGCCAATTTCTCGAACAATGGAACAACTCTAAGTGGTGTCTTCACATGATATTCACGCTGGAGAAGCTCAACAGCAAGTACATCTGATGGAGCTGTTGCCATAGAAATAATGTATGCTCCAAAGTTGTCAGCAGGAAGTTCAGCTATCACACGAAATGTGTCTAGAACATCAGCAATCTCATTAGTAGTGGGCAAGTCTGGACCAAACATTGGACGCTTCCCATTGAGTTCAGACAAGAGCCACTCCTGACGGCGTTCCTCAGACCACTCACGGTATGACCCTATTCCTAGGTAGGTAGTTATGGCATCCAGGACATCAGTGTGCCTGCCAGATTCTTGCCTTATGTCGAGTCTCCCAAGGCACAATCCAAAGGTAGAGACTTGGCGCAAGAAGTCAAGAAGGCTTCCATCAGCAATTACACGGTCACCAACTCACCACAAGCACAGAGAGACCTGTAGCATAGCTCCAGAGGCTCCAAGAACTTCAAGGAACCAGTTTCCCAGATCAATGGTCAGTTCAAGATTTTTTTTAAAGCAAAAAAAAAGTAGGAAGGAAAGAGAAAGAAAGAAAGAAAGAAAGAAGAAGAAACAACAGTTCAAAAGGTTCTTTGATCAATAGTTGACCTGCTCAACGTTGGTGAGAGTAGATTCCTCCGGAATGTCAGAATATCCACTGGACAACAACTGGCGTGCCCGCTCACGTGTATTGTAAAGCTTGTCCCTCACATCACCAAGTATAACCCGATATGGCTCACTCAGAGGAACCTTCTTCCAGAACTCTGTTACAGAAGAAAACAATGGTTAGTCTCATAATACTATGCTGGTTATAGGAATAGCCAAGTAGCAATCTACCCTGGTCGTGTGTGCGTATGCGTGGTGGGTTGTAAATGGCTTTATTTTCTTCTCTTTAGTGAAATGACATGCAGGCACGCAGCTACCATCTGATATTCAAAAGTTGTATGTAGCAAACTGTATTAACTGCTAATCCCAACTTACCTATATAGTGCTTCGCATCCTTCTTTGAGGAGCGTTGTAATTCATCTGCTCGTGCCCGAAGCTCATCATTGCATCGCCACATGGACAACTACAAAAATTTGCACAAATTTTGTCACTTTGCAATGCTGATTAGTTCGCATGAGCATAACAGCAGATAACTGAACTATTGATGTCATTTGTACCTCAAACATGAGATCCTCAATCTGTGCGCAATACAAATTTGCAGCCATCATTCTGGCGAGCAAACAAAATCCCTTGTAACTTCTGGTGTCACTCTTGGATTTCCTAAATTGGTTAAAGGTGTTAGGAGGCAAATAACATAGAAATGAGATCACAGAGATCAATATAAAGCTAGTCCTTGCTTACCATCACGATCTCCTCCCATCCAAGAAGAGAACTGAATGAGAGGGGCATTATAGGGCGCACGCTCATCGATTCCAATGTTCTTCAAGGCAGTATCCACATGGCGTAAAAACTTTGGAACGCCTTTCCATATTGTTTCATGGAAGTAACTCATACTGGCCCGCATCTCGTCTTGGGGAGTGGGCTGGGTTCTTCTGATCTCATCAGTCCTGAAGGCTGCTTGGATCTGATAATAAGCAATGAAAGTTGAACGAAAATACTTGGATTATTAATGTACCAATAAACTTTTGTGGTGTACTGGAACAGAATAAATGGTATGTTATAAAAATTTTGAACACTATATAAGCTGATAAGATCAATGCATGGCTTGCACAAAATCAGAGATTCAGAGCTGAAAAAAGTTATCACAAAGGGAAGGCATTGTATTAGAAAAAACGCAAAGTCAAATTCTCATAGTATGAATTCGGTGTGTTACCTCCCTCTGGAGAGCCTCGTCAAGCTCCTGTTTGTCATCTGGTGTGATGTCCTTAAGAGTACAGTTGAACCAAACAATTCCTTACCCTAGATTTATATTTGCAATCATA
The DNA here is from genome assembly GCF_002211085.1 of Panicum hallii. Lineage (NCBI taxonomy): Eukaryota > Viridiplantae > Streptophyta > Magnoliopsida > Poales > Poaceae > Panicum > Panicum hallii. The sequence goes on from NC_038047.1 coordinate 31,978,388, forward strand.
CCAGTTAGAGAACAGACTCAATTCATGTATTCGTGTCAGATTTCAAGGCATTGTTACCCTGACTCACCTTGAGTGCTTCTGGAGCAGTGATTGCCTCACTGATTGTGTCGGATGTGCAGTCAAAACAAGGTCAACAGTCTGACTCTTCAGAGCATCAAAAACCTCAGCTGGTGACTTCTTAAGGTCAACTACAAGCCGCTTAAAAGTTTCCTCAATGTCAGATTCAGTGAGTGCTGAGTTCTCATCAGCAAAGGCTCCCTTCTTGAGCTTGACTCTCCTCCGATATGCTATCTGGACTTCCTCCGCCAAGTTGGCCAAGTTAAGCATGTGAGAGAATGCTTTGGCCATGACAATTGAATCGCCAGGGTCTAGACTTGTCAACATGTTGCCAAGTTCATCAAGTTTTTGTGAGTCATGCTTCCTTTCATACTCAGCAGCTATCGCATAGCACTCTTGGACCTACAGAGAAGAGAGAAACAGTTCCTGTTAGCAGATCCTGGTAAAAACACCAAACAGATATCTTGTTTCCAAAGAATTGTAAAACTGAACAAGGTGACTATCTGACTAATCCCAAGAATGCATATGAGAACTGTCCTTTTCGTATGCATACAACAAGGGTTGCAACCAAGCAAATCAATTCATCTTCCCAAACAAGTATTACAGCATGAGTTAATTCAAGTCAACTCGATATCAGTCATCACACCTGGACAGTTTCTAACCATAATTCTTTCCCTTTTCTACATGGGGAAACTGAGGTGTTTCCTAGTCTTTCAATATGCAGGCGACCTTTGTAAATTTTCACTGGAAAAAAAAACAGTTTGGGAGTAATAAAGTGTATGGCCTGTTTAAGCAAATCATAGATTTTGTTATCGTTCTAGTTAGCAATTTAACTTGCACAAGCAAATAGCCGAATCTAATGAACACAATCCAGCAAGACAATACTCCAAAAGTATTAAATAAGTATCAATCTATAGTAGGAAGTACCCCAACTCCATTTAGTAGCCCCCACTAGATGCTCTAAGCACTACGAATAGCATCTAGAAGAAATCATCTAAAACCCTTTTGCTCTCTGAGAGTAAGGTCCAGCTTCCAACTTAAATTATCATTCCAGTCAGCATCCTGGATCAAACTTGACTCGAATTAGCCAAGCCTTCCACTAAATGTCTAAATATAGTAAGATGACGCACAAAAATCTGCAAATTAGCCTGATCCGAAGCAGCAACCGGCCGAACAAGGCGGATCCAGGACAAAAGGAAGGAAATGAGAAAGAGAGATTCCGTGGTACCATCTCGCGGAGGTCCTCGCCATGGAGGTCCTGGAGGATGTCGAGGAAGCGGTCGAGGAGAAGCGCGTCGTACTCCACCACCTTGTCGTCCTCCGACAGCATCGACGGCGCCAGCATCCGCAGCTGCGCGTCGATCGACGCCATCTTCTCCAGCTTCCCCGCCACCCCACACTCCCCCCGGGAACCACCACTCCCTCGATTCGATTCAAGAACTCAACAGACAGGCTGAACTAAGACGGAGATTCGATCCAAGAAACAGTGCAGCGAACCAGAGCTTCGATGCAAGATTATCTTTTTTTAATCTTTTTTAAGGGTGATTTGATTGATGCAGGTAGGAAGTACAGGCGACGGATCTGATGCTGGAGAACGGTGGGGGTGGATGCAATGTGGCGGGATGAAAGGAAACGAATCGTGGGGCTGGGAAGGGGAGAAGCGAGCGAGGGAGCAGCGCAGCGAGATTGTTGGAGGGAGTGGGGTCTAATTGGACTTGTGGAAAGCTGACTACCAAAGCATGATTTGGAAGGGGTATTTATAGAGAAAAAAATTGTTGCGCAGGGATCGAATCAAGAATAATAAAATCGATTAAATCTTTAAAAAAATTGGCAGGTACAAAATGGCAAATTGGGATCCTCCTAGCCTCATCAAGGATTATATAATTTGGCATCTTCTTTGCACACGGAAGTTTGTAAAAGCATTTTGCGAAATACACATCTTCTGAGTTATTTCTATGCTATAATTTTTCTAATGGTGTTACTGTCATAGAAATCATTTTATGTAACAGTTCCCTAATAAATCTTTCATAATAGCCAGCTAATGGGATTCCCTCAAAAAATAACCATTTAATGGGATCGATATCCCAATATTTCTTTCATAATTCTTGAGGGAACCAATAATCTCATCTCAATTCAACTAATGTATTATTAGCTACAACTCCCTCTCTATTTAGGGAGAGTGGGGTTGAATTATTATTTTATCCTAATAATTATTAAGAAAAGTGAAAGATAAAGAGATCTGCTAACTAAAAAAAGATCAGTTCCACGACGATCACACATATTCCATGACATTTTTGCAATTTGCAGAGAATAAAAGTCCAAACAAAGTGGGGGTCTAGAGTTGTGCCACTCTTGTTTCTTCAGATAAACAGCAATGGTCAATAGTGGAGCAGCCCGCCTCCCGGTTTTGACGGACGGGCGATCATGGCGACTCGAGGGCGACGGATTGGAAACCTAGACCCGCCGGCTCCGGCGCCGTCTTCCTAGGTCGTCGGCGGTCTCTCTCAGCGGGGAAGGTGCCGGTGTTGACCAGCGCGGTGGACTCCGCGGCTGGGGTTAGGGAAACGGCGGTTTCCATCTGCTATACTCCACATCTACCCTGTCTCGGATAGGGTTCTTGGGGGAGTCTGAAACTTCTACAGGAAGTGTCCGCAAGGTTCGCGTGTTCTACTGGTACTCGTTTAGATCTGCCCAAGAGTATTTCTATACGAAGGATCAGCGTTGTTTCGGTCCATCAAAGCTTCCTACTTGCTTTCTGCTGGGATTGCTAGGGTTTGCTGCCACCGCATCGTTGCTACTTTCGATCTGCAGCGGGGGTGATATGGGGCACCCGGTGAGGGATCTGCCCATCCGAAGCTGTGATCGTCTGTTAGTTTTCGTGGTTGCGCAATCTACAGCATGTCGTCGGAAAGCGTTGTGGAGGATGGTGGATGATGAGAAGATGGAGGAGGTGACCGGGCATCGTCAGGCGGCTCCGCATGGTGAGGGCCTGGAGCAGCAGACTACAGGGAAGGGCAATATGGATGCGGTGCATCCGCCCAGCCCGGTCGCAGAGGATTTTGATTTTGATCCTGATGAGGGCGTAGAAGATGCGTCACCTAGATGGTTCGCTATGGCACGGTTGCCACCCATATTCCAGGGGCATGTTTGAGGATATGGGTGCTGCATGGAGGTTGAATAAACCTATCCCTGTTCGAAACCTTGGTGAGAACAGGTTCATCCTTGAATTCAGAGTTGAAGAAGAATACAAGTATGTAATCAATGATGGGCCGTGGCGACACAAGGGAGATGCACTCTTAGTGGTGCCATATGATGGATTCAGCCGTCCGTCGGAGGTGATTATTGATTCAATTAACCTTTGTGTTCGCTTTTATGATGTGCCGGTTACTTTGATGTCGGCAGCCTTCACCGCAGTGTTGGCGAGGAAAGTAAGCAATAATGTTTTGGCAATTGAGGGCCCTGTCAAGAACTTCCTGAGGGCGAGAGTGGTTTATCCCCTTGCTGAGCCGCTGAAACCTACAGTGGAAGCTACAATCAAGAAGATGGGTACCATGAATTTTGATGTGAAGTATGAGGATGTACCTTTCTTTTGTTTTCGCTGTGGAAGGATGGGGCACTCGAAGTGGGAATGTTCTGATGACGAGGAAGAGAGTTCCGAGGAGGAAGCTGAAGACGAGGCAAGGAAGAGGAAGCGATTTGGCGAGTGGATAAGGGAGTCGCCGTTGAAAAAATACAAGATGCAGAACACTACTATTCCAGCGGCACCTCAGCGCGTGAACAGAGCTCTGAACTTCACGGGAGCCCAGCTTCAGAAGATCCAAGCAGCATCAAGCGCTACCCATGATAATCATGGAAGAAGCAGGAGAAAGAAGACCTCGAATCAGCTGCTGCTGGAGGGCGCAGATCTGGAATCCACGCCGAAGAAGCTACCTGCTGGCATCAGCAACTCTCTAGCTAGCAGTGTGCAGAAGTTGGTTATGAGCGACCCAGTACCGGACTTGAATGCTTCGCTACAGTCTGGCGGCTAGGAGAGAGTTTCTGGCCTCAACTCGTACATGGGTTCTGGTGGTCATTCCACCTTAGTCTCGTTCCCGGTGTCGGTTGTTGGGATAGAGCCTGGTGCTAGAAAGGTGCATGAGAAGCTCCAGGAGGCAAAGATGGCTAGGACGAAAGCTGCACAAGACAAGAAAGCAGGGTTGAAAGGGCCAAGTCCTATAAAGGAGATTATGAAGCATCGGAAGACAAAGAAGCTGAGCAAGGCGGGGGTATTGGAGACTATCAGCGATATGCAGCTTCCTGGGGCGTGTGGTGCGCCCAAGATGCAGGAGGATGGCGCTGCCTTGTATGCTCAGAAGGCGGGAGAGGAGATGCGACCGGACGCGGGCGAACAGATGGCGGGTCATTAGGAGGACGTTGCATCCTGTACTGACCAGGAGGAGCCTTGTAACCTGACGGGAGCTCATGGCGAGCCCGTCAGGAGCCATGAATGCGTTGGCATGGAACTGTCGGGGGATCAGGAACTCCCGGACAGTTCGTGAATTATGTGGCTTTGTATGGTCACTTCATCCCAAGATTGTTTTTCTTTGTGAAGCTAGACTTAGGGTGTGTTCGTTTCACCCCTCTAAAGTTCGAAACATCGTCCGACATCGAACAGCCCTCTAATTCGGCCTCTAATAAGACTGCGATTCTTTAGAGTGAGCGAGCACTCTAAAATTTTTAGAGGCCTCTAATGGGAAACGAACACACTCTTAGTAGTAGTAGAGTTAGTAACCTCAAGTGGAGGTTGGATCTTCGTAATAGTCTTGCCGTTAGTAGTGATGGTTTAAGTGGTGGTTTGGGTCTGTTTTGGGACGAGTCTTTGGATGTCTTCTTGCTGTCCCAGGGAGAACGTCATTTTGATGTTTTAATAAAAGAGGAACTGGGCCTGACTCCTTGGAGGGCCACGTTTGTTTATGGCGAGCATCGAGTAGAGAATAGATATAAGATGTGGGATCTCATGCGAAATCTGCGTGGGGAGTGGAATGGGCCGTGGTTTCTTATGGGTGATTTTATTGAGGCCATGTGGCAATATAAACACTTCTCGGAAACTCCTCGGGCTGAACAACAAATGCTGGATTTCCGTGAAGTCCTCCGTCACTGTGATTTACAGGACCTAGGTTTTCAGGGCTGCCTTGGACTTATAATAACAACCAAGCGGGCAGCAGGAACATGCAAGTTGGACTCGACCGTGGTGTGGCCAACTCGGAGTGGTCTCTTCGTTTTCCAGGAGCTCATATTAATCATCCTTGCTCTTCTCGTTCCGATCACAAGGCTCTTGTTTATCTCTTACAGGTTCCGATGACGCCGTCAAGGGTAGCGCAAGTTTCCTGTATGAGATTATGTGGGAACGGAACCTAGCCTGGGTGCTGAACTCGAAAGGGCCTGGCTGCGTAGGAACCCGGGGAGTGACCTTGGGAGCTTGGCGGAAAATTTGAAGAACATGGAGGCATCGTTGAAATCATGGAGTAGAGAAAAATTCGGCCATGTGACTCGGGAAATTGAGCGCCTTCGATCTGTGCTGGAGCCGCTGGAAGGTGAGGATGTTATTGGTAATAGAGCTGAAATTTTGCAGGCGAAAATAAAACTCGATGAGCTGTTGTATAGAGAAGAGATGATGTGGCTACAGCGCTCGAGAATTAACTGGTTGAAAGAGGGCGACCGTAATACGAGGTATTTCCACCGGAAAGCTCGTTGGCGGGCAAAAAAGAACAAAATTCGTAGGCTGAAGCGTGGTGATGGCAGCTGGTGTGCTAATCAGGAGGAGATGAAGGGTATGGCTTCCCATTATTTCTCTGATCTTTTTTCTAAGGATTCCTCTTTGTGCCCTGATGATCTGACTAATCTTTTTGCTCCAAAAATTACAATGGAGATGAACTGGGACTTGTGCAAACAATACAGCGAGGAAGAAATTAGCAATGCCCTTTTTCAGATTGGGCCGCTAAAAGCCCTGGGGCCGGACGGATTCCCGGCTCGGTTCTTTCAAAGGAATTTGGGGGCTGATGAAGGAAGACATTGTCACAGCTGTGCAGGAATTCTGTGAAACTGGAGTGATGCCGGACGGGGTTAACGACACGAGTATTGTTCTCATTTGGAGCCGTTCAGTTTGTGCAATGTTATATACAAAGTGGTCTCCAAATGCTTGGTTAACCGGCTCCGGCCGTTACTGGATGATATTATCTCGCCTAATCAAAGCGCGTTCATCCCGGGAAGAATGATCACTGATAACGCCCTGATCGCCTTTGAATGCATTCATACCATCAACTCATGCACAGATGATCGTGGTAATTTTTGTGCGTATAAACTGGATCTGTCTAAGGCATATGACCGTGTGGACTAGGATTTCTTGAACAATGTTCTCCTGAAGCCGGGCTTTCAAAGTGAATGGGTACAACGTGTCATGGTTTGTGTGAGATCTGTATGCTATTCAGTTCGCTTCAGTGGGTCGGCGTCGCCGCCCTTTTCCCCGACACGTGGTCTACGCCAAGGTGATCCATTATCGCCCTATCTTTTCTTATTTGTTGCTGATGGTCTGTCGCAGTTGATACACAGGTGTAGGATGAAGCCCTGATGGAGCTGAAAATATGCAGAAGAGCGCCAGGAATTTCTCATCTTCTTTTTGCCGATGATACCTTGCTCTTTTTCAAGGCAAACACTGAACAAGCACTTGTGGTGAAGGAGATTTTGGATACATATGCAAGATGCACAGGCCAGCTTCTAAACCCTGCAAAGTGCTCGATACTGTTTAGCAAAAAAGGAGATGGAAACATGCAGAGCCAGGTCAAGCAGATTTTAGGGGTGGAACTATCCTCCTTTGAGCCGAAATATTTGGGGCTTCCTACTCCGTCTAGAAGAATGAAAAACTATAGATTCCAATCTATAAAGGAAAGGCTGAGTAAAAGATTAGAGAAAATTCCTTATTCGACACTGAAAAACTAACTCGTTCTTTCCTCGACACTCAAAACATTTTCGTTCCTTATTTGATACCCACTTTATTTTTCATCCCAAAATGACACTACTATTAACTTGAGGGGCTAACGGTGTTAAATCCCACATGAAAAGACCCATTTGCCACTCATATATTTGGAGTAGTTGTAATGCTGTAATGTTGCACGTTTTTTTAGCATCTTTTCTATTTGCACCTGAGCTTAACATAGCTGTAATGTTGCACGTATTTTTTTCATCTTTTCTCTTTACAACATATTTACTTTTTGTATATATTTTCTGCATCCCTTTTTGGCGTCATCGTTAATCAAATTTGCTCCAATTTATTTGTACCATTTATAACCAAATATCCAAACAATATAGCAGCATGATGATACCACATAGATAATAAGATGATAAGGTTCAAGTTGACAGCTAGATAGATCCATAGGGAACGGCAGCGCCCACCCCATGACCGCAGCCTATAGCCGCCACCGACCTAGGGGAGGACGGCACTGGAGGTCGTGCCTCCGCCCGCCCCTCCCCATCCCCCCCCCCTCCCCCAGCAGCCTGCAGCGGGCGCCGGCCTAGGGGAGGACGGCGCTGGAGGGCTTGCCTCCGCCTACTCCACCCGCCCGTTGATGCCCCCCCCCCCTCCGAATCCGCCCCCCCTTCCGAATCCGCCTTGTTGCCTATCATTTGCGCCGCCTATACTCGCCGCCGGCAGGAATGGCCGCCGCCGCCAGCCTCCCCTGGCTAGGGTTTGGTGGGAGTCGAAGGGGAGACTGAACGGGAGATCAGAGTCGGCTCGGGGGAGGGGGATGAGTGTTCTCGAGTCAGGGGTAATTTTGTCCAGTATAAATCGTATTTCACGGTTTGGGTAACGGAAATGACGGTAGTGTCATTTTGGGAATGAAAAATAAAGTGGGTGTCAAATAAGGAACGACAAATTTTTAAGTATCAAGGAAGGAACAATCAGTTTTCCGGTGTCGAATAAGGAATTTTCTCAAAAGATTAAGGGATTATACAGAGAAAAACATATCTTCGGGTGCAAAGGAAGTGCTCATAAAATCTGTAGCGCAGGCGCATCCTACCTATATCATGAGTGTTTTCCAAATCCCTTTGGGGCTTTGCGATAGCATGACGAGCATCATTAGCGAATTTTGGTGGGGCACTGAGAAAGGAAAAAGGAAGATGGCATGGGTGGGCTGGGACACGGTGATACAGAAGAAGAGTTGTGGTGGCATGGGTTTCAAGGATCTCCGGTTATTCGATCAGGCAATCTTGACAAGGCAAGCTTGGCGGCTGATCAAACATCCCGACAGCTTGTGTGCACGCCTACTGAAGGCCAGGTACTACCTCCTTCTGCTCTAATGCCTCGAGTACTTGGCAATCAGTCCTGCATGGTCTGGAGCTGCTGAAGCAAGGCGTCATCTGGCGCATTGGGGATGGAATGAAAGTGAGAATTTGGAGGGATCCTTGGATACCCAGGGAATTTTCGCTAAGAGTGTCCACGTTGAGAGGGAGACAAAGAAGCAAATGGGTGGCCGAGCTACTGGACACAAGTGGCAGGGATTGGGACTATAATAAGCTGGTTGCCATGTTTAATCCTGCAGATGTTGAGGCCATTGCAAAGATCAAAATTCCTGCACGTGCTTCAGAAGATGTTCTTGCTTGGCACTTTGAAAGGACTGGTACTTTTACAGTTCGCAGCGCTTATAACTTGGGCATGCAGCTAAAACATAAACAAGATGCACAGGCAACGAGCTCTTCTCCAAATGGGGATAGGAAAATATGGTCAAACATCTGGAAAGTGGAGGTCCCTTCTAAGGTCAGGATTTTTGCGTGGAAGTTGAGCAAGGAGATCCTACCCACCAAGGAAAACAAATTCAAGAGGAAGCTGGAGGCCGAGGATATGTGCGACATATGGGGATTGATTTCAGAAACAAGTTTTCATGCCGTGGTGGATTGTCAACAGGCGTATAACCTGAGGCGAGCGATGCGTGAACATTGGGAGCTACCTGCGGAAAATTGTTTCGTGAATAGTGGCCTGGACTGGCTGCTGATTCTCCTGGATGGGTGCACACGAGAGCAGAAGGAAAATGCTCTCTTAGTGCTATGGAGAGCCTGGCTCATACACAACAATATCACCCATGGGTCCGGCCCGACGGGAGTTTTGGATTCTGTCCATGCACTGCTATGCTTGAAGTCCAGTTACAGGAGAGCAATCAACAGCCTGAGGTAACTGGTAAAGGAAAGGCGCCAGCTGGGCTAACACAAAAAGAGCCGCATAAGGAGGCAGCTGATTCTAGGGGATCATGGGCTCGACCACCTGATGGGTGGATCAAAGTGAACGTCGATGCCTCCTTTGTGGGAGCCACAGGTTGTGCAGGGGCGGGAGTGGTCGCCGAGATAGTGAAGGAAGGGCGAAATTCACTGCTTGGCGTGCGTTCTTCAACTCTCTTCAACTGTGCCGGCGCAGCGGAAGCGGAGGCCCTTGCGTGCGTTGAAGGTACTAGACTTGCCACCCAGTGGTGCCGATCATCCGATTATCCTGGAATCGGATTGTGCTCGTGTGATTCAGGCGATGACGTCGCCACAACATGACAGATCAGAGATCGGCTTTGTTATAGCCGAGGGCAAAGAGCTATCTCAGCTTCTGTTGGGTCTGAAGATAGTGAAGGTCAAGAGAGATTGTAACAAAGTTGCTAATGAATTAGCTGCATTAGCTAGGCGCAATACTCATTCAGCGGTGTGGTTAGGCCAAGCTCCTGCATGTGCTATGAGCCTTATTAACACCGATTGTAACCAGGTTCCTGCCTAGTTAATAAAGCTCTCTCTTTGCCCGCAAAAAAAAAAGAAAAAAGAGATATGCTAGAATGCATTTTCTTATAAACTACTCCAATATAGTAGATGGGTTGGGGATTTCGGGAATGTGGATCTGTAAGCATATATTATCAAGAAAACTAGCAACAAATGCAAGCCCGTACAGTTAGGATTATTCTTTTTCTTGCCAAGTTCGTTTTCTTCAGGGTAAACAGGTGCTTTTAATGCGCACTTGGTCTAAGTTAATGTTGGTATTTCCAAGCAATTATACTTGATCTTTCTAGATACATAATTTTATACTATATTTAGATATAGCATATATATATCTAGGTTCGTATTAAAATCTATGTATTTATAAAAAGCCAAAGGAATTTATAATTTTTGACGAAGGGAGTATATATTTATAACATCTTTTAAATGAGAGAGTGTGTGGTCGAACTCATCCATTCCTCGGCAACATTTGAAGCATGGGACCATATAATCTGTATCTTTTAGATTCTCAATTTTCACCTCAACTAGTTGAAGGCATCGATATACGGTTTAGGGGAGGAAATTGCATCTTTGTAGCAAGCAGCATCCTGTTGATGTAGAAAAGCATTCATCTTTTGTCTAAGAGCAACTCCAATGGTTAGCTAAAAAACTCCCTAAATTTAAAATTAAGGAGTAATTAGAAAAAACATGACTCCAATGGTTTCTTAAATCTACTTGCTAAATTTATCAAGTCCCTACCTCATCCTACTTCATCGCTAAATGTGGGGAGCTCGTAGGGAGTCCCGAACCGCGCTTCCGTGCCAAAATCCGTCGACTCGCGCCACATTTTTCCCCTTTCGCACCTTGTCTCTGCTTATCCGCCGCCGTTCATAGGCCGTAGCGATCCCAAGCGACCGTGCGGTTCCTGTCTCCCTTCCCTGCACCTTCCCTGCACGTCCCCGCCGTCCGTTGCCGGCAGCTCCGGCCGGCGCCGCTGCCGTCCCCGCCGTCCGTCGCCGGCAGCTCCTGCCCGCGCTGGTGACGCCCGCATCAACGCCATTGATTTCTTCAACCACAACTATCCAACAGTGCTCCTGCAGGTCCGTTAGTTTTGATTGACATCTCCCTAATCAATTTTTATGCGCACCTGCTTCAGAAAAGTAAAGGGATGTGTGTTGTTTAATCTGACAATTATTCACGCTCCTTTAGGATCTCATGCGTACTGATACATTGGCTCTTGTCCATTTAAATAAGATTTTCGTCAAATCATACTAGTAAATGATAGGTACATCTGTTTTGACTCCATATCTATTGGCACATGTAGTTTAGTCTGACAGAAAAATACTAGATGGCACCAAGTAAGGCATGGATGGACTTAGTTGATGATCGTATCAGTGAGGAATGTTTAGATGGGAACATGTAAAAAAAGATATTTATTTGGCTGGTGTAAAAAAGTATCCTGCTATTTAATTGTGTAGTTCTTACCAGAGTGCAGAATCATAGCGTCTTGTCGGTCTTGTAGTGAGTTACTCATACCTGCACGATACTCATACCTTTGTTTCAAAAAATAGGAATGGAAGGAGGTGATGGATACTTCACCAACTTGTTGAATGAAGGTCAGTATGATGCAGGTTTCGAAGACTATGGGACTATACCAACTGAGTCGCAGCAGTCACCGCCCAAAAACGAGACCAATCTCACATCGAAGGCACCTCACAAGCAAAAAGGGAAAAACTTTAGTGTGGATGAAGATAGGCTTCTTGTTTCAGCATGGTTAAATGTCAATACGGATGCAACACAAGGGACAAATCAAACCAAAGATACGTTCTGGAGAAGAATCCATCGATACTATGATAGCAATAGAGGACCTTTACCAGATCGTAATCAAAATTCCTTGCTGCATCGTTGGAGTTCTATCAATGATGCTGTTAGCAAGTTTTGTGCTTGTATATCCCAGATAAACAATAGAAACCAGAGCGGAATGACCATTCATGACAGGGTAACAAACACTACTACATCTGACATTGTGCACTAATATCCTACTATTCCGATTAACGTGTCTCTATTATATGCAGGTAGAGGAGGCTGAGAAGCTTTTCAAGTCCCAAGACACCCACAACAAGTCTTTTCAGTTTAGGCACTGTTGGCTCCAGCTTAGAAATCAGCCAAAATGGCATGAGAAGCAACAGCTAGCAGCTGCTGCAAAAAACAGCCACAAAAAGCGAAAGGAAGCAAAGAATACAAGTCCGGGATTAGTTGATCCTACTACTCCGGATGGGAATCAGGATGCTCCTGCCGAGACTAGCCCTCCACAAACAGATCTGCCACGAAGAACAATTGGTAAGAAGATGGCAAAAGAGATGCGTAGAGGGGGTATGGATGCATATTCAGATGCGTTGGACACTCTGTGGGCAAAGAAGAGAGAGGCTGATGCAGAAAAGGAGCTAAAGAGAGATGAGAGATTTGCAAAAGCATATGCTCTTGATAAAGAGAGGCTTGAGCTGGAACAAAAGAAGCTTGCAATTGAAGAACAAAAGTATACAAATGAGCAAAAAAGACTTGAGCAAGAGAAAGAACGCCTTGACAATGAGGCAAACAATCTTTACTTGAAGCGTATTGCAGAAGAACAGAGAATAATGAGTATGGATCTTAGTGCTATGAGTGACATGCAAAGACAGTACTATATGTGCTTGCAGGCTGAGATCGTTGCACGTCGGATGAATTAGAAGTCTCTTTTTTATTTGTAGTTAGTTTTAAAGTGGTACACTTTATTATGTGAACTTTATTGTGCTTGAAGTAATTTCAATTATTGTGCTACACAATATTAAAAGTTGCTGGTTCTGTCATAGATGTAAAGTTTATATCAACCTTCCCTGCATTTCACAAAAATATTCCTAACTTTCTATAGCTGTTCCATTCTGTGTTGTTGCGGGATGAAATCATTTCAAAAATTGGCCGAACATGGTGAGGCAATGGGATTTTGTCTCTTCAACAATGTGGCTGTTGCAGCAAGTTATTTCTTGAATGAGAGGGTCTGTACCTGAAACTTCCTTTTTTACTTTTCCTGTTTATACTAAGAGGTGCTGCCGATGTTCTTCCAGTGGTGTCAATAGGAACATGTGTTCACTTTGGAATTTCTTTTCCTCCCATTGCAGCCTGACTTAGGCATCAAGATGACCCTTGTGTATTATTCTTTTCAGTTCACAGATTGGACACATCACCTTGCATGCTTGATATATATAAAGAGAACACAAACTAAAGGAAGACATTGAATAGATTGAAATTCTGTCCGTTGAGGCAGTACCATCCATTTGAGTAAATAAATAAATAGAAGACACTAAATAAATAGGTTCTCAAATAGTTCTCATGATATGTTATACTCATGACACGACAAATAACTTATAATTGAGTAAACAAAGAACTAAATATAAAGATCCGGATGGTGTTGCCACAGATGCTCCACTAGATCTTCTTGAAGTTGATGGTGAATTTTCTTGTTTCTAATTTTCAAGTGGTTCTCAATAAATTCATCGAAATCTGCCGTATGCTCATGTGAGGGCTCAACACAATCTCCTCCGTCGTCAAAGCGTTCGTCAGGATCCAGTATTCCCTCATCTTCGACAATCATATTATGCATGATAATACAAGCTATAATAATTTCGCTCAGCGTCTTATCGTCCCAAAACCGAGCTGGCCCTCGAATTATAGCAAAACGGGACTGCAGCACCCCAGAAGCTCGTTCCGCATCCTTTCGTACTGCTTCCTGTGCTTTTGCAAAGTATGACCTCTTACTACCACGTGGTTCAGGTATGGTCTTAACCAGTGTAGCCCAAGATGGGTATATGCCATCTGCAAGATAGTATCCTATTGTGTAATCATGACCATTTATCTTATACTTCACTTTAGGAGCTTCTCCGTTGGCCAACTTTGCAAATAGTGGAGATCGATGAAGAACATTAATGTCGTTAAGAGATCCAGGTAAACCAAAAAAAGCATGCCAAATCCATAGATCTTGCGACGCAACTGCTTCTAAAATTATTGTTGCTGTGTGATTATGGCCTGAATACATACCCTGCTGTCCCGAAGGACAATTCTTCCACTTCCAATGCATACAATCAAGTGAACCAAGCATACCAGGGAAACCTCTTTCTTTGCCAATTGCAAGTAAACGTGCTATATCATTCTCATTGGGTGCCCTCAAGTACTCGTCCCCAAAAACATCAATAACAGCTTTAACAAACTTCCTTAGACTTTCTATGGCCGTACCTTCTCCAATACGCACAACCTCGTCTATAGCGTCTGCTGGTACTCCATAAGTTAGCATCCTAAATGCTGCAGTAACTTTCTGTAAGCAACTAAGTCCAACATGGTGAGCTGCATCTATCGACTGTTGAAAGTATTCATCATGCTCTTCCACTGCTTTCATTATACGAACAAATAATGGTCGACTCATCCTGAATCTATAAGAAGAACAATACCTAGGTATTAATAATTTAAATACAAGATATGTTAACTAGAATAATCGAAAAGAATTAACCTCCGTCAAAAGTCGGTTGGTCCATATGTAGGATTTTCAGACAGGTAATCTTGATATAGTCTTGCGTGCCCCTCTTCTCTATTTCGATATTTGTATGTACGCCCTGGAACAGAACCACCTGGTTTTTTTCGAATATGTGACGCACTTTGTACGATTTGAGCTGCAGCAATAATGAACTCATCGTCATCGTCTGACGATGATTCATCTAAAACTCGCTTGGAAAGTAATCTACTTTGACTCATAGCTTGATATCTGCGTAAATAGAACCAATCATAATTAAAGTTGTAGAAAAAAATACTCACTTTGTTTAGTACTAATCATAGATACAAATGCACGTGGGGGTAGGATGATATGTGGACTTAATAAATGATACCTCCGCACGTGAATGAACTAGTAATTCTTGGATCGGGAGTAGCAGATGTGCCTCCGTCTCACAAGTAGCAGATGCCCCCAAGCCAAGGTCGTGTCCTGCGAGGCTGCGAGTAGCACAGCTGCCCAAGCCAAGGTCGCATCTCGCGATTAGCAGTGCCCAAGCCAAGGTCGCGTCTCGCGTCTCACGACGGCGGTAGGTTTAGGCGGCATGGATGACGCTGCGAGGTACCTAGCACAAGGTATTGCATGAAGAGATATTGGGCCAGGGAAAAATAGGCCCATTAACAAAAAGCCCAGCGGAGCTGGCAGAATTTGAATTATTTAGGGAACTAAATGTAAGGAACCATTGGAGAGCACTATTTTTTCTACTCCCTAATTTTATTTAGCAACTTCCTGCATCTACTTTTAGGGAGCTGTTTTTTACCAAACCATTGGAGATGCTCTTGGCAAGCAGAAGGCATATGCCCATAGCATCCCTGCTACAGAACACCCATTCTTTCAAATAACAAAAACATATCTTGGGCAAAAGCGCACACTGCGCAAGAGGACAATATGAACAATTGTAATAATGTAGAATGTTCTATTAGTTAATCGTGTGGCCTGTAATAATGTTCTGTTTGCATTATTGGTGCTTAGGGGCGACCCTATATAATATATTTCAACTTTGTTACGAGTACTATTTCAAGAGAAAAATGGTAGAGGCAGAAATGGGAAAACACTTTTGGTGTGAGAGTGGAGTCATCGGAGTAAATGCAACGACCCCATCCATTCAAATCCTTGTGCCAATAATTAATTTTGGCACTAGTGATTGATGCAGAGGCCGAAGACCTCAGCACAAAGAAATTGTGGACATCCAAATTCAACCAATTTACGGGTGCACGGGCGTTGCGCCATTACTCATCACCTGTGTGACGTTGGAACAAGAGATCTATTTCTTGCATGGGCATGTGACATGTTAACACTTAGCTAAACATATTTCCACTATATTCTCTCTATTCAACATGCTCTATTTTACGAAACACTACGACATTTACTAGTATTCTCTCATGCGTGTTATATAAAAAGATGATTAGTGTTAAAATGAGAAGGCCTTTCTACCTTTGTTTTCCCTCATGCAATTGAGTTTGTCTAATTCAGTTGTAAACACAATTTTTAGAAAAATCAGGCGTGTTTAATAAATGTAAAGTCAGACATTAAAAAAGATGGGATTCTTTGTTTTGAAATGTTGAATAGACAAAATTGCTAAAATTAAGCAGCCATTTTACCATGAGGTTTAACGTCTTAGGAGAATTCATTCAAAATATGGCACAAAGCAGTGGTAGCAAACTTTTGTTTCAAACAGTAATAAAGAGATAGCAAAAAGATTATATCTTCATTAGTTTATCTTAGGGCAATCCCAACCCATACTGTCTATAAGCAGTATCTATGCTGCCACGTCACCAAGACACTACCTAAAGAAACTACCTAAAGAAACTACAGCTCCAACCCTTAGTTTCTTCACATGAACCCACAAATAAATTTTTACTCCTTCTCTCTTATCACCTTGTTCCCGTGAATCCTGTCTTCCTCTCCCATCGCTCTCGCATGGTGGTGACTCGACGGCTAGGACTGAGACGGGCGCAGCGGCGGCAGCTCAGCGGCCGTGCGAGCACGAGGGCCTAACGGGGTCGGGCGGTGTGACGTGGATAGCACCCTGGTCGGCCCTCGGCATCGAGAATGGCTCCGGCGTGTGGTGCGGGGGCTTTAGAGTGGCTCGCGGTCGCCAGCGACGCCGGGGCTTCGCGTGGCCCCGCAGTGGCGAGCTAACTGCTTCTGCTACTGCCGCCATCTCAGCCAGTGCGGGCGGTCGACCGTGCCGCGGGATTATTCAAGTTTGATGCCAGGAGAACGGGACTCCATGATGGCCCAACTGGGCATGCGTCATGGAGGTAAGTATGTCTGTGTGGAGATGCTTGGCGAGCGAGATGGCTGCTGCTTAATTCCTCTTGGTCTTGTGCTATAAGTTTGGTTGATTTCTCATCGTACTTGGAGTTCTTCGGTGGATTAGGTGCTCTCGCTTTGCTTGTTGCCGGTGGATTTGAAAAGGAAAAGCTTGCTAAGATGCAGCCTCCTATTATTTGCAAAGGTCATTGCTCACTGGTACTGATTCTCTTCTAGCCCTCATGTGTGCTAGATTTGAGGCGTGGCCATGGCTGCGAAGTGCAAGGCGAGGCCACGGTGGCGAAGCTCGGACTGACAAGCGTAGCGGCGGCCTCGGCCCCTTTCTCTTCCCATCCTCTTGCCATAGATCCGGTTGCCTGGAGGTCCGAGCGGCGCGGTCCGACAAAGGTGAGCTAGGTTCAGCCGGCGAGACGTCGGCCGGCGAGGTGGATGGCGTGCTGGAGCGGCGTAGAGAGACCCTGGTCGTGGGTCCCACAAATTGCATGGGGAAGAAACGGCGTCCACTCCCAACGCGGGTCTCGCAGTATCCTCGCTCGTTGGAGATCGAGCCAAAACCGGGTCGTGCATGAGAAACCGTTTATATCAATTTTCCTTCTCTCCTCATTAACTCTCTTGCCATGTCAATATTTTTCTTATATGGTAGGCAATTTAATGCTACGGAAACCATCTAACCTGAAGGGTTGGGACTGCCCTTATAGCACATTGTTCAAAACATCTTGGGTCCCACAACCTCTCTCTCATTAATAAAGTAGGATGTCCACCTTTTCTCTATGAGTTACGATGTGAACCCGCTAGGGTTTGTTCCTGATTTTCGATGAGATGCGTGGGATAACTCAATTGATGGAGGAGACGATGCTCATGGCCCCGACTACAGCCTTCCAAGGGCGCTGCGCCTTAGCAACCGATACTTCACCTCCTATGGCTGCCGTGATCTTGTGGAAGATCTCAAACTCAATCTCCAAATGGTGGGGTCCCGAAGACAGGAAGACGGGCGGCTGATCCAGCATGCGCGCTTACCAGCAAGTAGCGAGAGCTAAATTTGATCTAAACAAAACCAAAGTGTTCTTAGCAGCGGCTAAGGGGTATAAGGATGTAGGAGGATGACCACAGGGGTGCTGGGTCGTACTCCAACCCTAGGACGCATCCGTAATGGACTCAACTTGATACACGGTCCATTGGGCTAAAATAGGGTGATGTAGCACCGTGGGCAGAAAAGAACTCTGTATTAATTCAACGATTGCGGTCGACTCTGAACAGATATGGATATGAGGCTGGATCCATTTGAAAGAAGACTTCATAAATTTCCATGAAGTACTTGAACGCCCCAATTCGAGTCCATATGCGAGCGTGGTGACCGTCACAAGTTTGTGTTGTTCTGCAGCATGAATCCAGCCTTTGCGAATCTGTTTCCCTTTCGGTCGTCTCCTTGGTCCTAAGGAAAATAAGAATGCATGCGTCACCATGGTCTAAACATGATGGACATGAACTCAAAAGTGAATTCACCTGATGATTAAGTTGACGAGCACGAGCACGAGTAATAGAACCAACAATAGGTACTTGTGTCAGCGTGGATGTATCGTTGGTGTTGATGTCCTCATCATCCCCCTCTTCTTGCATTTGAGTCGTCCTCGACTCAACCTCATCTTTCTCTCCCAAATATGGCTTCAAATCTACAATGTTAAATGTGGGACTAACCCCAAAATCTGTAGGCAGATCTAACTTATATGCATTATCATTAATTTTCTTTAACACTTTAAATGGTCAATCCGCCCAAGGTAGCAATTTAGATTTTCACAATTCAGGAAACCTTCCCTTTCTCAAATGCAACCAAACTAAATCTCCAGGTTCAAACTTTAGTTCCTTCCTACCTTTATCACCAGCAAATTTATATTTAGCATTCATACCCTCTATGTTTTCTTTAGTTGTTTCATGCAGTTTTAACATAATTTCAGCACACTTAGTAGCATCAAAATTTAGTTTTTTAGAAGATGGTAAAGGCATTAAATTCAATAGGAGCACGAGGCAAGAAACCATAAACAATCTGAAACGGGCATATCTTTATAGTAGAATGCAGCGAGCAGTTATAAGCCAATTCAATATGAGGCAAGCATTCTTCCCACATTTTAATGTTCTTCTTTAAAACAGCCCTTAACATAGTAGACAACGTTCTATTAATAACTTCAGTTTGACCATCAGTTTGGGGATGATATGTCGTATAAAACAAAAGCTTAGTCCCCAATTTAGCCGATAAAGTCTTCCAAAAATGACTAATAAATTTAGCATCACGATCAGAAATAATCGTGTTGGGCACACCATGCAGATGAACAATTTCTTGAAAGAACAAATCAGCAATATGAGTAGCATCATCAGTTTTATGACATGGTATGAAATGTGCTATTTTAGAAAATTTATCAGCAACCACAAACACACTATCACGTCCCTTCCTAGTCCTTGGCAATCCCAACATAAAATCTATAGAAATATCTTCCCAAGGAGCACTAGGAATAGGTAGAGGCAAATACAAACCATGTGGATTTAGTGACTTAGCCTTTTGACATGTCGTGCAACGAGCAACAAACTTCTCCACATCTATTCTCATTTTTGGCCAAAAGAAATGACCAGCAAGTATGTCCTCCATTTTATTAGCTCCAAAATATCCCATCAAACCACCTCTATGCGCCTCCTGCAGCGACAACAAACGAACGGAGCTAACTAGAATGCATAGCTTGTTAACTCTAAATACATACCCATCACTAACGATGAATTTGTTCCATCTCTTCCCATCTTTACAATGCAGCAACACATCTTTAAAATCAGCATCATGAACATATTGGTCTTTAATTGTTTCTAATCCAAAGATTTTGTAATCAAGTTGATTTAGCAAAGTATACCTCCTAGACAAAGCATCAGCAATGATATTCTCTTTACCTTTCTTGTGCTTAATAACATAAGGAAAAGACTTACTAAACTCAACCCACTTAGCATGTCTAGGGTTCAGTTTTTCTTGACTACGAATATGTTTCAAAGATTCATGATCAGAATGAATGATGAACTCTTTGAGTCATAAATAATGCTACCATGTTTCTAATGTTTGCACAAGAGCATACAGTTCTTTATCATAAGTGAAATAATTCAGATCAAATCCGGTTAATTTTTCACTAAAATATGCAACATGTTTGCCTTTTCTTGTAAGAAAACACCACCCGATCCAATTCCACTATCATCACATTCAAGCTCAAAAGTCTTATTAAAATCAGGAAGTTGGAGAAAAGGTGCATGTGTCAACTTATTTTTCAGCATGTTGAAGGCGTTCTCTTGTACATTGGCCCAACTAAAAGGCACTCCCTTCTTTATAAGCTCATTCAATGGTGCAGTAATGGTATTGAAGTCCTTCACAAAATGGTGATAGAACCCAGCAAGTCCTAGAAAACTCCACACTTGTGTGATAGTCATTGGTACAGGCCATCCTTGTATAGCTTCTACCTTGGCTTGATCAACCTCAATTCCCTGTGGAGTCACAACATAGCCAAGAAAAGATACTCGATGTGTGCAAAATGTGCACTTCTTAAGGTTACCAAATAAACGTTTATCTCGTAAGGCATTAAAACAGCAAGTAAGTGATCAAGATGTTCATCCATAGATTTGTTGTAAATCAGTATATCATCAAAGTTGACTACAACAAATTTTCTATTGAAAGCACGCAAAACTTCGTTCATTAATCTCATGAAAGTGCTAGGTGCATTAGTTAACCCAAAAGGCATGACAAACCACTCATATAAACCAAACTTAGTTTTGAAAGCAGTTTTCCATTCATCTCCCAATTTCATACGAATTTGGTGGTACCCACTGCGCAAATCAACTTTGGAAAACACAACAACACCACTCAATTCATCAAGCATATCATCTAAACATGGAATAGGGTGTCGATATCAAATTGTGATATTATTAATAGCTCTACAATCAACACACATACGCCATGTTCCATCTTTCTTAAGCACCAAAATAACTGGAATAGCACAAGGACTAAGAGACTCACGCACATAACCTTTGTCGAGTAGTTCTTGCACTTGCCGCTTAATTTCTTTGGTTTCCTCTGGATTGGTCATGTATGGTGCACGGTTTGGCAAAGATGCACCAGGAATAAGATCAATTTGGTGCTCAATCTCTCGTATAGGTGGCAACCCCGCTGGTATCTCACTTGGAAAAATATCAGAATACTCCTGCAAGACATTAGCAACAGCAGGGGGCAAAGAATGTTCCATATCGTGAATTGAAATCAAAGCATCTTGGAATACCAAAGCATATACAACAGATGTGGAATCAATCAATTCATTAATATCAGATTTAGTCGCAAGCAAGCAATGTCCTTTCAATCTTATCTCATCCTTCTTAGCAGCAGCAGATTTGGCATTTTTCTTGCTCTCACTTTTAGCTTTTGTAGCTTTAGCAACATCATCACACAAAATAGCTTCAGGAGTCATGGGCAGCAACACAATTTTCTTATCATGGTGCAAGAGAGAATACTGATTTGATCTACCATGATGTATAGAATATGTATCAAATTGCCATGGCCTACCTAGCAGAATATTACAAGCTTCCATAGGCACAACATCATATTCAACAACATCACGATATGATCCCATAGCAAAATTAATTTGCACTAGTCTAGTTACCTATACCTTACCACTGTTGTTCAGCCATCGAATGTGATACGGTTGTGGATGTGGTTTGGTTGTAAGTGCAAGCTTCTCCACCATATCGCTGCTAGCCAAGTTGTTGCAGCTACCTCCGTCAATGATCAATAGGCACGAATGCTCTTTAATGACACACTTTGTTTGAAACAATGTATGCCGCTAGTTCTGCTCTACCTTCTCTATTTGTACACTAAGCACACGCTGCACAATAAGACTCTTATAATGCTTTGCATCATCTGCACCAATCTGCTATTCGGGTTGTCCCTCACTACCTGCATCGTTAGCAGTAAGCAAAGCAAGTGTATCTTCATCAAAATAATTAGAAGAGGAGTACCCACCATCTTTTTTGACCATCAAAACACGCTTGCTAGGACATTCACGCAGCACGTGCCCAAAGCCCTTTCAATGGTGACATTGAACATCTCTTGTTCTACCAGTGGAGACTATCGAAGAAGCACTAGCGGCTGGTTTCTGGATAGATTTGGTCACTGAATTTGTGGGAGAACCACATGGTTTGTCGTTGGAGGAAGGTGGTGGTGCTGGTCGACTCGGCGAGGGAGTTGGGGAGATGCACGTCTAGTTAGAGAAGTACTCGTGCGCTGCTGCCATGATGTAGATTTTCCTGCAGAAACATTAGTCTTGGCACTAGCACGTCGCCCCTGCACTTCCCTTTCAGCTTTACAAGCAAGATGAAACAAATGGGTTATCCTAAATTTCACGGTTTAAACCACCCAAAAATCTAGCCATAGCAGGTTCCTCACCCTCCTCTAAGTTAGAACGCAACATACCCATTTGTAACTCCTGATAATATTTTCTACACTCTTAGCACCCTGTCTCAATTGCTACAACTGATTTAGCAGATCACGTGCATAATAAGAAGGGACAAATCTAGCCCGCATGACCCATTTCAAAGCATCCCATATTTGTGGCATGTTATTAGGATTTTTCTTGCCATGTTCTATCCACCAAACAGAAGCAAAATCGGTAAACTCACTAGTAGCAGCCCTAACACATGTGCTTTCAGGAAATTCATGACATGCAAACTTTTGATCAACAACAATCTCCCAAGTAATGTATGCGTTTGAATCATATTTACCATCAAAAGGAGGTATCTCAAATTTAATCTTACTAAAAACATCATCATTACCATGTACCTGACACCGGCGATGACCACCCATACCTCTACGATTAGTACGTAGTCATCGGTGATCAAGAGCTTCTTGGTCATCTTGTTTAGTATCAGCCAGATAATCATCCCAATTATCCTTGACATGCTCTCTCTTTTTGCTATCTTCCTTATGCTGATCATTGGTTTTAGTATGGAACTCGTCAAAATGCTTCAAGAGGGCAGCAAGGCTCTTGTCAATATGACCAACCGATGTCTCCAACCCTGTAAGCTTGGCATTTGTGGCAATCTGAGTGGCCTCCAACTGCCCAATCTTGTCATTCGTCACCTGCAAATCATTATCAAGTCCTTCTATGTACAGCTTCACCTATTTTTCAAAGTGTTGTATGATGCCCTTTGTACGAGGGGAGTGACCCAAACTCCCGTCATCCTCAGATCTTTGTGACATTCAGGTACTTAGGATTAAAACACCCTAGGTTCTAGTATAAAGTGTGTATGTTTGATTTTATATATGTGTGCTAAAACTTTAATGCAAAGGGAAAAGGGTATTTGTGTAATTCTGGAAAATTTGGGTCCTTTAGTGTTAAATGGGTGAGAATGGGATGTAAAAATCAAAACATATGAAGGTTGTTTTGCAAAAGATCAAGAACTTACTTTTAAACCGCAACTAGAGGTGAAACTACCCAAAGAATGCAAATGTAGTGTAGATTTTTAATAGGATTTCTTTAAAGTTTAAAATTTTGCCAAGTTTTAAGTTAAATTCAGATCCTTAACTCTTTTGAAACTGAACTTAAAAGCAAAGTTGTAGATCTTGTTAAACTCTACACTTTTGCTTTTGGGCACATTTTCAATTGAGCTATGGTTTGAAAGTTAACTAGGCTTTACAGTGGAGTCCCTGTATTTTCAAAAAATCACAGATCAGCCCTTGTCTTCAACCTCCAGCCCCTCACCCTGCTTTGCTTATGCTCGCGCCCGTGAACTGCCGCCCTCGCCGGCCATGTGCCGAGCACCTGCTGCCTCACGCCGCTTCCCTCAGCGCCACGTGCCGTCCCAGCACCCGCGCCGCCTCTTCCCGGCCCACGCTGGCCCTCTCCGCGCTCCTCCACGTCGCGCCGCCGCCGCCCGAGCCTCCACGCGCACCGCCGGCTTGCCAGCAGTTGCTCTCGCGCACCCATGCCTTCTTCTGGACCTTGAGCATGTCCTGGAGCTCCCCACGGACTCACTCTTGCGCTCACACACGTGCATTTCCACTGCCTTTCACTTTCCCGAGCACCCCACCTCGCCGGAGCCCCGCCGCAGCCCCGGCTTTCCGTCGACAGCCGCCTCCGCTGCCTCCCATCCCCGATCCAGTGCTCTAGAAGCACCCCCGCCACCCACTGGTGCTCCCCAGCCTGCCCAATTTCGCTCTCTTGCACAAGAACGACCGGACCACTACGCCGGTGAGCTCGAGCTTCCGCCGCCGCTCGGCCTCGCCGTCGTCCCGCCGATCCACCGCCTCTCAGCCCCGGACAAGTACACCACCAGCACCACATCATCGCGTGGAAGCTATCTAGCCACTTCCCTGGCGCTCTCCTGCCCTCCGGCCACCGGAACGCCGACGCCGTCCCTCGGAACTCCGCTGCCCGTCTCTGTTCGCCGTTGACCCGCCGCCTCGGCCCTTCTCTTCCCCAACACCGGCCACCCCCGTGACCGCCGTGAGCTCCTGAACCTTTCCCCTCACTTCCCCCTCGCCACCGGCGAGCCCCCTCGCTGGAATCTGGACGCCACCGATCGGCATCCCTGTGTAGCCCAGCCAAGGACCCGATTGCAAGGATTTGAATCTTTCCAGGGGCCTTTCTGTAGAAAATCAGTACCCCTTCTCTAATTCAAATCAGCCAACTTGTAAAATTCATAGGAAATTGTAGAAAAATCCAAAAATTGCCAAACCAATTTTGTTATACTCCAGAAGTTTAACTCTACAACGTTTATTAATGAAGTTCAGTTTGAAAGCAAATATTCTTAGAGTTATTGTAAAGTTTAACAAAAGGGTATCTTGAGTATAACTTATGCATACTAGCTCTATTACTTATCAATTTTGGTGAGTAGCTTGTTTAGGGTATGAGTGATCTTGTGTGAAAAATTCACCTATAGTACTGAACCCTAGTTTGAATTAATTTAAACTTATGCAAATCAAGCTAGAAAAAGTTTGAATTTATTCAAGCATGTTACTAAGGTTTTCATGCTTAGATGTTTATACCATGTGATGTTCTGCCATAGAGTAGTCCATTGTGAATATTTTAGAAATTTACAACACTGTTTTGCTTAAGGTTTGCATTTAAACTTGAAATTTGAACTTAATTCAAATACTTTAATTTCTATTTTCAGAAAATTATGAAAAATTCATAGTAAGCTCATCCACTAAATGTGAGTTTACCCACAAAAATTCAAGACCATAACTTTTATAGGTTTCAGAATAAAAATCAATCTTGTTAATCTTATTCAATTAATTCCATTGGTTAGGATAATTAAATTGAGATACAAATAATAGGTTTGAATGCAAATTTCTTGTTTTGTGACATTGTGTTCATCAAATTGTTGGATTGCAACTTTATCGTGAAGTAAAACTTTTAACTCAAGAACCATCTAAGTTAAATCATTGCATATCATGTAGAGTCAACGACACTCGACGACGGAGACTACGAGCTAGTCCCGGAAACCGAGCAAAGGATTTCTGTAGATCCTGCGAACGTCGCTGAGGTTATAACTGAAGCCCCGAACCAAGGTTCGGAAGTCTTTGACATTCCCGACCCCAGCCCCGCTCAAGAAGGCAAGCCCCGATGCATAACCCAGTATTTGAAATTACTACACTTATACGGTTTTATCCTTATATATCTATATTATGCATTAAGTCTAGGAGTTGAAATGGAACCCTAGATGCATGAATACTAGGAACCTATGTAATGAGCCTGAGTCCATATCGAATAGATGCTCTACTAATAGGACCGGCAGAAGTCGGATGATTTCCTGTCACTCGCACGATATAGGAATTGAATGTTTACCATTCTGCAATCACTATAAGGATGATGGACGGGGTCATGTGCAGTATCATGACTTGAAAGGTTATCCCGTCTGTGTTGGTAAAAGTTGTTAAGGTCGCAGTGTGTGGTAGCTGTGGTTAAGCGTTTGAAAGTACTAGCCACATGCCGTGAAATATGGAAAGCGGTAAGCCTAGTAACCAATCGGCCCGACGAGTGGACATACCTTCCACCACTTGTAATTTGGTTTTTCACATGCACCGACATGCGGGAGTACGTTCCGCGCAGCGGATAGGAGTACGGTCATGTAGTCGCGCTACAGACGTATGTCCTGCACATTGGATGTGCGTATGGTCCTACAGTCGCTTGTGGTGGCCTTGACCCACGAGTCGGAATGAAAGGCAAACGGCTGCTTCGGAATGATCATTGGATGTTCCAAGCATGTGAGTTAGGTTTACCCTTGCAAGGTTATGAAACTCGATTCAGAATCGTCCGTTTCTCACGGAGATTGAGACTGCTTTTTCCTTCTGCCACATAGAGTAAGAACAGTAACTCTCGTTGGCATAATCTTGAAAGATGCTAATCTCTATCTTGTTTGCCTAGTACAGGTGCTTACCTAGAATGGTTAATGCAACTAGAAGCTGAAAGCTAAAACATGAAAGTTAGACCATACTCTTTGTTGTTTTTTAGCAAAAGAAAACCAGAGCCTCTCAAATCCTCCATGGTCTAGTTATGGGCTAAGTATACCCAATTCCGGTTAAGTCTTGCTGAGTATTAGTATATACTCAGTCTTGCTAGTCTATTTTTCAGGTATGACCTTTGAGAACCCCACGGATGGTCTAGCATGGCCAATCTCTGTTCCGTTTGGCTGGTCCGTGTAGTGGGATCCGTCCCCGGCTGGCAGTGACCCTCCGGAATGACACCATGTTTCGGACTGAACTTGGTGTCAATCTTCGCGACGTGTGTAGTCGCGTGTTAATTTCTTCCGCTGTGACTCGACACAAGCTTGCATAGCTTGTGGTTTTTAAACAATGTTTGTATAAGTATACCTAAGTTTGAAATGGTTTGTAATAATGTTTAATATTCTGTGAATTAAAAGTTGGTGAGCTGTTGTGCGATTGTAAACTCGCCTTCGTGCGAGGTAAACCTGTTTCGATCCTGTTGAACCGTGGTTACATCAGGCGGAGACCCGACAGACCAATGGGTTGTTCCATTTGAAGTGCGTTGAGTTAGTATCGGTTGTATAGCGATGACTAGCGCACTTGAGCCGGAATAATTCAGGCGGTTCTGCCACAATCTTGTCATAGTTAAAAGAACAGCGTGATGAGGACAAGGCCTGATCTTCTGAGAGGTAGGACAAGTTCGATTGGTGGAGGACTCGACATTGACGATCCGGCTTTAAATCAGCAAGATTCGAACCCTGCAACCGCTACACCACTGCTCCGTTGGTTATCAACCAAGCACAACTTGATTGACCTCGTCGAGAAGGCTTTTCCTGCAAGTGAATCGAAGGACACAAGCAAGAAGGTGTAAACACACAATCGCACAATTGCAAATATAGTTGAAGCAAATCACAAGAGGGGTTCAAGCACTCAGTTCGAAAGGAATAATCGCCACAATCGAGAAGAACAAGAATAGGGGCCCTAGATCACAATAAAAGGACTTGTCGCTACAGTTACAATGATCAAACTTAGTTTCTTGATAGAAAACTAGAACTAAACAAAACCCAACCCTAAATGGTGGCAGCTATTGAGTTCTTATGCAAAGAGGGATGTCCTAGGGTTGGGGTGACCCCCGGGGGGGGGGGCTACAACTTGGGCATAAGGCCCGACATGATACAAGGCCTGAAAAGGCCCAAAACTGGTGACGCAGCATCTTGTCATGGTCACACAAAATGATCCACGAGGCTTCTGGACCTAAGAGCAAAACCAAAAGAAGCGTCTCGTCGTCAAGTTTCCAACGCATCCAACAACGCCTTATTTGGACGCCGTATGAGGGAGATATCGCCGTTTTGGTGCAGGGTGGTCGGCTGAATCCGAACCGAACTCGCAGTCCAAGTTGGCGACGACTTGCAGCTTGGTGATGAGGCTGGCTCGTGCACGTCCAGCATGGTGATTTCCTCATCACAGTGGCAACAAGAAAATAGGTAAAGAAATAAGATCCTACAGCTAGTGGGATATAACTACTGCAAGGCGCTCAGTCTCAACCTGTTTCATAAGCTCTTACCAATTCTTACCTTGCTCAACAGGAGGGGACGACAACCAACAAGTCTGCAGCCATGGAACAAAGTATATCGGCACCACAACAACAGGACCTGTCAAACTGTAGTCGAATATGTGGAGTTATAGGTGGGCTGAAGCAAGGAAGTACTAGCACCATGTTAGTCACAAAAGCAAGCTGAGTAATCCTTCAATGGCGGTACTGTGCTGGTCCTAGGCTAGAACATACTAGAGATGTGAGCCTGGACACAAACGAAGTCACTGAACTGTAGCAAAGACAGATCACAAGGAGAGGAATAGCACCAAAAGGAAACCTCTTCTCATCTTCTTTCTCTTTCTTTTCTTTCTTTCCTTTCTTTTCTTTCCTTTCTTTTTCTTTTCTATTTTTTCTTTCAAGTATCACAAAGCTAAAATTTTACAACAAGAGATAACAAGCTACTTACAGCAACTAAATGTTCCCTTGGGAAAGGTGATTCATCAGTAAAGTAAAAACAAGTGGCTGTTTTGCAAAACCAACAGATGTGCATATGTCCAGGGCGATTGTGAAGCGCTCTGAAGGAATTTTAGGGTGACGTTGGATCCATTAAAAACTTTGTGAAAAATCCTTTCCTAATTGTATTTAAATGGCCTATTTTGATTCGGCACCAAGGAAATATGGTGGTTTTCTTTTTAGGCAGAAATTTGACTCCGAATCAAATTTTGTTTGGAACTTGTTGGGTTTTATTTTCTAGATGGAAGGATGGACGTGGATGTAACCTCAACGGACATGGTTAGTGTTATGGTGGCAAACAAAACAAAGGGATTTGGAAATACTCTGGCTCATGGAGAGAAACAAAGAAACCCTAATCTGCAATGGTGACACAAACATGATTAGAACTCGAAACTCTAAATGACTAGACGCTAAGACCAGCAACTCGACACAAACTGATGCAACCAAAAACTCAACAAGCCCTAACTAAGCAGTACTAGTCAAAGGATCAAGAGGTTTATAGGATTATGGAGAAACTAATCTACTATTTTTTTTGGCTTTTCTGGATTATAGGAAATTAAAAATTGTGAAGGATTGGAAGTCTCTCGCCGAACAACCTTGCTCTGATTACCAACTGATGTGAACCCGCTAGGGTTTATTCCTGATATTTCGATGAGAGGCGTGGAATAACTCGATTGATGGAGGAGACGACGTTCACGGCCCGACTATAGCCTTCCAAGGACGCTGCGCCTTAGCAACCGATACACCACCTCCTATGGCTGCCACGATCTTGTGGAGTGCAACACTCCGGCCACTAGGGTACTCGTCCTGCAAGCAATCGAAGAACTAGCAAGAACAAGTAGAACAAGTACTAAATTACCAGATGTAAATGAAGGTTTCAAACTCAATCCCCAATAAGGTGGGATTTCGAAGACCGAAAGACGGGCGGCTGATCTAGCACGCGCGCTTACCAGCAAGTAGCGAGAGCTAAACTTGATCTAAACAAAACCCAAGTGTTATTGGCGGCGGCTAAGGGGTATAAGGATGTGAGAGGACGACCACAGGGATGCTGGGTCATACTCCAACCCTAGGATGCGTCCGTAATATGATCAACTTGATACACGGCCCATTGGGCTAAAATAGGGTGACGCAGCATCATGGGCAGAAAAGAATTCTGTATTAATTTGAGGATTGCGGCCGACTCCGAACAGATATGGATATGAGGCTTGATCCATTTGAAAGAAGACTTCATAAGCTTTCCATGAAGTACTTGAACGCCCCAATCCGAGTCCGTATGTGACCGTTTTGACCATCACAAGTTTGTGCTGTTCTGCAGTCTGAATCTAGTCTGCGCGAATCCGTTTCCCTTTCGGTCGTCTCCTTGGTTCCTAAGCAAAATAAGAGTGCACGCGTCTCCATGGTCTAAACATGATGGACATGAACTCAAAAGTGAATTCACCTGATGATTAAGTTGACAAGCACGAGCATGAGTAATAGGACCAGCAATAGGTACTTGTGTCGGCATGGATGTATTGTTGGTGTTGATATCCTCATCAAGCTAGCTCTTGAAGAAGAGATAGTACACTTTCTCTGCTCACCTTTCCTTCTTCCATGTAAGCTAAATGATAAGTTGGACTCCTATGAGCTAGCTGAGTTGGCTTGTTGGAGGAGGCCTTAGCCAAGATGGAGAAAAGACAATCTGCTTTGTTTGGATCGCGTGAGGAGACTTCAAGAAAAGCTCCAATCATTACCAAATGGTAAGTCAGTTGGTAAAATTCGTTATGGTGGAACCTGTCCACCCGGATTCGTTATTCTTTTAGTGGTAGGCAATGTGCCCGTCGACAGCGATACGCCTATGGTGACTTCATCAATCTCGAGAATCTACCAGCTTAGGGCATGTACAGCCCGTTGATTTAGGTGTCTCTACAGCCGTCTTCAAGGTCTCTTTTGCAAAAATTCCTGGCACCGAGCTCTTGACGGGGAGACGGGCTCTGGCTCGCGCGTCGAGGCAAGAAACGGAGGAAAGACTCTATGCTGTACACCGTTGCCCGGCTCTTCACGATCTCGTGCGGAAGGCGGGAGTTTCCGCTCGATCCGGCCCCAAATCCCACGCGCGCCCTTCTTCCTCGCGCTCCAAATCCCGCGCGCGCCCTTCTTCCTCCATGTGACTGGGTGAACGGGGAGCCCGTGCGGCGCGGCGAAGAGGAGGGCGGCTGGCCCTAGCGCACCGACGGAGCTGCGGCGCACGGATACGGTGGCTCAGCTCGCTCGCGGCGGCGTGCGGAGGCTCGTGGAGGAGCGCGCATCTTCCTCGCCGGAGATCCAGTGCTCGTCGGAGACGCCGCCGAGCCTGCCGCCGCCGAGATCCAGTGCTCGCCGGAGACGCTGCCCAGATGCATCAGAGGAGAGGTGCCACGGCAGGCACCGGGTTGCGCTGCCCGAGCTCCGCTGCCGCCGGTCGCGGGTGGGTGCCCCCATCCACTGCGGCCGTCCCTTCCACAGCAGCTGCATCGTCCGCCGCCGGTCGCCCTCCTCGGCAGGTGGATGCCCCGTCACCCGCGGCAGCCCCGTCCACTGCGGCCGTCCCGTTCGTCGGCCAGTACTCATCTCCGGCCGGCACCCCGTCACCCGGCGCACGGTTCTGCTCCAGCACCGGCAGCTTCCATGGGTCGTCCACTGCAGCTACAGCCTTTGGTGATCTGCTTCAAAGGTATCCTCTGAAGCTATGTTGAGTTCTGCTTGATTGTCAATGTCCCTCTGCTGGAGAGGATTGATTGCGAATGTCCCTCTGATGTTTAGTCCTTGATTACCAATGTATAGCAATGTACAACTCAGGTAATAGAGAGCAGGTGTATCCGATTCACCCAAAGGCTTCTGTCCAAGAAATTTGGGTTGTATAATATAAAGCATGTCCTCTAGATAGAAACAAGTACCTTCTCCAGATGCTATTAGAGAGAGTGCATGTGCAGGTGATAAAACAACCTCTTCTTTAATCCCTTCCACATAGGTTCCCTAAATGATTAGATCAACAGAACAAATAAGGGTATGATAATTTATCAGCTAAGAAGGAAAGGCTTGTTTCACACTAATGGACAAGAGTATCTTTCTCAAAAAGGATAAGAAAAAGGACCCAGCCCATAGACAAAATAAACCAAGAGCAGATAAGTAATGAATATGGAATAATACATATCAATGAAGTAAAAGAAATCCATGCAGCTTAACTTATTGTTCTGTATAAATTGAAAAGAGAAGTCACCTCATTGTAAATTTCAAGATACGAAACTCGCAGAAGAAACTCTCGTCCAGGTGTCTGATGTCAGCAAAAGATAAGACAATGTCATATGCTGTCCTGTTTTAGTCAAACAGTCGATAGAAAAATGAGGAAATTACATCTTGAATAATGCTGAATACATCCTTCACGGCCAATGGAATGATTCCAGGTGACTTCTGTTCTCCCTGCAACAATAATGCAAATGTACCATGAAAGGAAGTTCAACAATGAAGAGTAGTAAATTCTTCCTGCCCAAATTTGTAGCTTGTGAAAAATGAAATTGAGTTTCTTTAGCTTGGTATCATAAGAAGAGGATGATGAGCAATATTTATACTAAACAATAAAGAAATGCCTTGTGCTGAACAAGCAGGTACAGCAGACCATTGCTAGAGGCATTAAAAATAGTAGATACACAGGCATAACACGAGAGCAGAAACTTACATGCATGGTGTGAGTTTTCCCACTGCTAGTTACACCATATGCAAAGACAGTGCCTGAAAGGAACAGAGAAATTTTAGGAGCCTGAATTAATATCTATCTCCATTAAGGTTCAGTTGTCTTTTAGGTCACTGCTACAGTCTCTAACACACATATTTGACAATTACTACTCTTTCTAAGTATATGTTTAACAAAATTGATTCTCCATGTAATGAAGTTATGTACTCTTAAAAGTTGTAATAGTCAAAAATTTAAAATGCTTAGCACAGGCATTCTAGGATGACGTGTACTTTGGACCAGAGGTAGTAAGAAAGCATGAGTAACTGCACCAGCAACCAGCAGTGTTTGTGCTTCGGTCCTAATCAAAAGCAGAGGTGGCAAAGTTCAGTCCATACGCATCTATGTTCAGTCCATACTCACCTATGTTCAGTCGAGATTGGGTTTTTATTTCAGTAGTTGTATACTTTTGCAGCTCCGAAGGATTCATGAGTTACATGATGGATCAGCCACAAAACGTACCCGAAAATGCTCATTTTGTTGGACATGTTGGACATACACACAGCAGCCCTATTGACATTGAGGGCGAAGAGGGTAATGATGAAGATGGGGATGGAGTTAGGACCGTGTCACGTCTAATTTGGAAGCAAGAAGAAGATGAGAGAGTGGTAAGCATGCAATCTAGTGTTTTAAATCAATAGTACATGTTTTGTCTACAATTCTGAATGGCACTCTCTTTGTAGATGAGTGCTTGGCTAAAACACTCCATTGACTCAATCAAGGGAAACAACAAAAAGGGTGAACAGTACTGGTCAGATGTGGCAGAAGAATACAACCTAACTACGCCAAAGAATAGACATAGGACAAAAAACAGGTTAAGGAGAGGTGGCACAAGATAAACAAGTGGGCAAATATGTTCAATGATTGCTATCTGAAGGTTAGGAGGATCTATACTAGTGGTTATTCTGAAGACATGTGGTTAGAGAAAGCACACAAGATGTATGTGGAAGATAGTCAGGGATCACATTTTGGTTTAATGAATGTGTGGAACATGGTTCGTAATCAGGCCAAATGGATTTGTTACAACAGTCCTGTTAAGGATATGGAGACGAGAACATTGTAGAGGGAGGTGGAGTTGAAGATTTTGATCTCCCTAGGCCGATGGGACAGAAGAAGGCTAAAAAGGCTGCAGCTGCAAACAAGGGCAAATCAAAAGAGAGTGCTATAGATGTTGATGAGCTTGATAGATTTGACAAGGTTCAAAATGGTGTCCATGCAAAACGGTTGAAGCTTCTTGAAATGCAAGAAAAGTTAAATAATGACAAGATGGAGGTATCAAAAATTGGTCTAGAAAGAGCCAAGGAAGAGAAAGCTGCAAAATTGATCGAAAAGGAAACTAAGACGATGGAAACTTACTCTAGGCTCCTCACACAAGATACTTCGGGAATGTCGGATGATATGAAAGCCGAACATGTCATAGCTATTAGATGTTTGAGGATGAAGTTGTTCCCAGGCTCATCTTGAATTTTTGTAATCTGACTTGGACGTATTCCCTCCGCTGTAGGGTACCAGCCAACCCTTGCAACTGATCTTGGAGGACTGCACGTGTGCCTGCTAGTGTGCCTGCTAGTGTGCCTGTACGTGTGCCTGCTAGTGTGCCTGCTAGTGTGCCTGTACGTGTGCCTGCTAGTGTGAATATACATATGCCTGCATGTGTGCCTGTACGTGTGCCTGTACGTGTGCTGTACGTGTGCCTGCTAGTGTGCCTGTACGTGTGCCTGCTAGTGTGAATGTGCGTGTGAAAGTGTGATAGTAGTAGTGGTACTATTATTTAAATGGATCAAAGGTTGCACTTTTCCTCATCCGCACCACTTCTCAAACATGAGTGAAAATTCAGAACCTTCTGATATGGAGGTTGACATGGAGGGTGGGCTTGATGATCCAGAAGACATGGAGATTGATGTGCTCATAGAAGATGACATCATCGCTGAAGACCAGTTCATGGACAACTACCTCAATCGGATTGGAGAAAACATCTTAGCGAAACAACAAGAACAACCAAAAAAGCAGGCGTTCTACGGTAGAAGGTACATTCCAAGACCCCGTCAAGCTGCACATGAGGATTTAGTTGCTTGCTATTTTGCTGAGAAACCCATCTACACTGATGAGATGTTCCATCGAAGGTTTAGGATGAATTGTCCTTTATTTCTCCGAATTGTTGAAGCACTAGGAAAGTGGGATGATTATTTTACTACTAAGTACGATGCCATGGGAACAGAGGGACTGTCACCCCTTCAAAAATGTACTGCTGCCATTCGTATGCTAGCGTATGGCACTCCGGCAGATGAACTTGATGAGAAACTGAAGATCGCACAAAGCACAGCACTTGAGACCCTTGGTAAATTTGCTGAAGGAATTATTGCGGTTTTTGGAGAAGAGTACTTAAGGCCTCCAACTCAAGAAGAAGTGGAACACCTTCTACAAATTGGAGAATCTTGTGGCTTTCCTGGTATGCTCGGAAGCATAGATTGTGTGCATTGGCAATGGAAGAATTGTCCGGTAGGGTGGAGAGGATCCTTTACTCGTGGAGATAAAGGGGTACCAACCATGATCCTAGAGGCGGTAGCATCGCAAGATCTAAGGATATGGCATGCTTTTTTTGGAACTGCAGGATCGAACAATGATATCAACGTGTTAAATAAGTCACCATTGTTCATTCAAAAATTGAGGGGGGAAGCTCTAAGAGTTCAATTCGATGTAAATGGAAATCGCTACTACACGGGATATTATCTTGGCGATGGAATATATCCCGAGTGGGCTGCGATCATGAAAACAATACCAAGACCTCAAAATGAGAAGGATCAACATTTTGCCGCTCGTCAAGAAAGTGTAAGAAAGTGTGTGGAGTGCGCATTCGGCGTCCTGCAATCCCGATTCAATATCATACATCGTCCGGCATGTTTGTGGAGGAGAAAAGACGTCGTGAACATAATGATATGTTGTATTATATTGCACAACATGATTATTGAAGATGAAAAAGAGGAGGCCAAAATCCATATCGATTTGAGCACAAACCCGGGAGCATCCATCGCATTGCCACCCGAAGTGAGCACTCAAGTTAATCTATGCTTTGAGGACGTGCTACGAAGAAATTTAGAAATTCAAGACAACTCAAAGCATACCGCCCTCAAGAAGGATTTGGTGGAACATATATATGAGCGATATGGAAAAAAGTAATATTAATCTTATAATTTACTGTATTGTATTCGATTGAATATTATGGATTTTTATATATCTATATTGTATCCAATTAAGTACAAGATATTATTATTTATATATAATTGATATTATAAATTGAATGTTTAAAACTTATTTTATGTGTACGGGTTCAAAACTAAATATGCATGAGTCTACAATATTCTCTCATGCATAAAGGATCCAACCACATTAATTTCATATAAACTTGATGTATTTATTAAGAGACAGCTTGCAGAGACCTTGGGCTGTACTTAGATATCTCTTATGCCTTGAAAACCGCATAAGGGGTCTCTAGGCTGTACATGCCCTTAGTCTCTCGGAGGTGCCGTAGGGGTAGGATTACGTGCGTGTATTCATAGAGGTGAGTATACGTGCGCGTACACGAGTGTCAATATTGTGTTTAATAAAACCTCCAATCATTTCTCAGCCAATTGAAATGTTCCAGTTCCATGCATCCGGCGTGGTTGGACAGTCCGCAGCCATTAGAGCATTAAGTCCAGCAGGACAAATTGGACCAGAGCTTGCTCCCTTGAGGGTGCCTCCAACAAGAGAACAGTGTGGAAGAATGGGAACTGTAGGAATGGGATACGCCCTTTCAATCTAAGGGCAGCCACCTTAGCCACCATAGCTCTGGTATGGCCTAAGAACAACTCCAACAGCCTCTGTATACCCCTTAGGTTAGGTAAAAATGAAAAAATCTCTGTGAAAACTGGATCCAATAGACTCTTTCCGGCTCGGCAACCCGGCCCCTTCGCTCGGCATCTTTGCTAAGGGAGTCCGCTCGCTATCCTGCCCCTCCCGCGCGTGCCTCCTTCCCGCGCTGCGCGCATCTCCGTCCCACCCTCCCACGGCCGATCGTCGCGCGCAGGTCAAGCGGGAGCAGTGCCGTCGGCTGGCTCGTCATCGTCTTCGTCCCGCCCTCCCCCGGTCACTCATCCAGCTCCTCAGCCCGTCCGCAACGGCTAGATCCGCCCCGTCCGCCGCCCTGCTCCAGCCCCAGGAGCCCGCACGCCAACCAGCTCCCTGGAGACGCTGCCGCAGAGGAGGAAGATGGGGACGACCGCGGATGCGTCCAGAGCCCTCCGGCCGAGGCCGCGCCCGCCTGGGCCCGCCGATTGCTGCTGGAGGGGCTGCGCCGCGTTAGCGCTTGGGCCACGCCCGCGCCCTGCACGCAGGAGGAGGAAGGTGGAGGGGGCTGGGCGCTCTGCTGCTGCTGGCCCGCGTGGAGGAGGAAGGTAGGCGTGGGGGAGGAGAAGCGCCATGGAGAGGGAGAGGGCAGCTGCTGCGTGGTGCTCTGTTGAAGCTCGCCGAGGGGGAAGGGGATGGCGTAGAGGAGGTGGGAGGTGGGTGGTGGCCAGGATGAATACGGAGAGAAGATTTGGAGAGTCTGTTGGACTGTACCAAAATACGGAGAGGAAATTATAGCTAAACGAGAATACGAAGAGTGAGATTTGACTAGACTTTTGGACTTGCTATAAAAAACTTCCTTTGCCTCCTCCACACAGTTTCCGTGTGTTTCTCGAGACCGGATTTTTCCGCTGATGTGGGTATATGTAGATCGACATCCAACCACACTTCTGGGCCTAACATGAATCTGCGTCAATATGGTGGTGCACCGTGTTATCTATGGCCTTTGGAATTCAAAACTAAGCTTTTTAGTCACTGCTGGCATCCTAGAAAAATATGTGGAAAGAAACCAATAACAAAAGTTATAAACATAATAGTTCTGCGAGCAATCTCCTTGCCAATATTAGGGTTGCAAGAAAATGTTTTTTTCAAAGTCAGAGCATCACTACAAAAAGATTCGTAGGGACACCCTATTTTTCTTTTTAAGGGTGGGTCAAAAGATAACCTGCTCATACAAATGGAGCGCGGTTATTGTAGCATCCAACCCGTTCCTAGAAAAGTATTGTAGAAAAATTGTAGAGAATGATGAGATTAGCTTTATAGTTTATAGATTTTTCATTTAAAGCTATTTATTGGTCCAAAAAATTATTATGAATCTACATATGGCTATGACTATACAGTATCTCATATAAATCAAGTCATACTTTGAGATTTTAACAAACTTAGCCTTTATATACATTGAAATATACTTAGCATATTTTTTTTATCTATAGTTCACAATAACCATAGGTTAGAAGTTTCACTTTTTTATTTATTTTGCTATATGGAAAGATTTAAATAAATTTTTAAAATTAAATTAAAAAATATTTTTAGGGGCAGGTGTTGGCGTCACCCCCTAGAAACGGATTTCTACGCGCGGGTGATGGCGTCACCCACCCCTACAAATCAATTTCAGAGTTAATATAAAAAAAAGCATACCCCATAGAGTCACAAGTGATTGTGTAGTGTGGTGGAAAGAAAGTTATGCGCGAGGCTTGAGTTATGTGATTCGAACTCCGGGTGATGCAAGTGTGTGCATATTTCGTCAAAAAAATTGTAACTTGGTAGTACAAGGGCTTGAGGTGGTGGTTTGTTGCTGCAATATTTTTTTCTTATTCTTTTATTGTTCTTAATTTTTTTATCTTCTAGAAATTAATTTCCAGAGGCGGACGCGTTACCCACCTCTAAAAATCGTATTTTTAGCTGCGAGAACTAAAGGCTGGTACCGCACCCGTCCTTAAAATATATTTTTACCCGCTCTTAAAAACCATTTTTTAGTAGTGGAACTTGGATACCTATCATATCATCTCAATGCAGGCACCGGAGAGTCAAGCTCTCAGCAAAACAAAAAAGCCAATGTGACATGGGTGTTACTAAGAGCAGTACTGAATTATTGACAGCTAGCGTACATGAACCCAACAAATTATTGACAGCTAGCGTACATGAACCCAACGACTGGGTGGGAGAAACCTCGCTCATTTGGGAGGAACAATGAGAGGAAATTGGAGATTAGATGAGGGAAAGAGAAAATTTTGTTACTTCTTGAACAATTATACGAATGTGAAATCTATCATTGGTCATATCCATACAGATATTGCCATGAGTACAATCTTTGCCATACCCTAGCTAGGCGATAATGTGGACGTTGGTTTTGTCACGATGGATGACGATGACAAATATATCAATTTCAAATCCAGGCATTGTACCTAAACTATATCACAAATCCAGTAAAATCTAGATTAGCTTTTGGGCAATAACCTTGTTGCCCAGCAAAATGTCAACTCAATAGTTCCGTGATTCTTCATAAAGTCCTGTAACTTAGTTTACCTTAAGTAGTGGTGAAGTAGATGGCTGTCTCACTATTTTATAAGATGTATACATGATTGACCCCAAAGTAGTAGTAGCACAAAGGTAAGGCAAAAACTACACAAGAATCTTCACGAACTGCCAATTTTATCTGTGGATAAAAAAACAGATCGAGTGTCTAAGTCAATTGATAAGCATGGTGTGGAGTATTTAATTGGTTCTGACGACTAATAACTCCATAAACTAAGTACTTACTCCATGCACATACATGAAAAACAAATGATGACATCATGCACATACAAGGATATATGTAATTAAATAAATCATAAATTTTAAATTGATCATCCCAATTAAATTCCGATTTCACCATTGTATTTTTTACAATAAGATCTTCAATTAAGGCCACACTTAACTATGTTCCGATAAATATTTTAAGAATATTGTTTATTAAACTATGGCGTTTTCTGTAAGATATGTACATCTTGAGCAAATTCTATTAACTCAAGAAAAAATACATGTTCTAAAAACTATAACATTTTACTCTAGGTTTAAGTTTGTTGAAAGGGTCTAAGACAGCCGCTACATGGACTTCAGACCAAATAAAGGTATCCAACCACAAGCAAAGAAATTGTCCACAAAACGAGTAAAGAAGTCCACATCCTGAACAAAAATTAGTTTGCAAATGAAAAAATTATTCAAAGTGAACAAATGAGTTCACAATGTTGTACAATTTAGTCTATAAAATGAATAAACATCATGAACAAATTACTCTGTAAAACTAAAAATTCCACAAATAATCATCTCTTTTGATCCTTCACAACAAAGTGAACAAAATATATCCAGACTTGAATAAATTCCTCTTATGAGCAAAAAATTTAGTCTAGTATGCAAAAAATATTAACATAGTTAATAAATTAGTCAACAAAGCGAAAAAAATAGCTCAACGCACAGATAAATTGTTCTGCACGAGTGTTGGTATTTTACCGCCACACCCACCGAGAGATACCTCCGAGGTGGTGAGTTTGTAGGTAGGGTGTCACCGAGATCAGGAACTCGAAAATGCAAGGAATACAAGGTTTAGAAAGGTTCGGGCCGCCGAGAGCGTAATACCCTACGTCCTGTGTGGTTTGTATTGCCTTTGATAGTGATCGGGTGATCTCCTAGGTGATTCCCCTTTGGAGAGGGTCCTATCCGCCCTTATATAGTCTGGGGACAGATTTACATGGAAGTCCTAGTCGAATACAAGCCCTATAGTTCTACCCGAGTACTTTTCTGGTAGTTCTCTACTGTATCCGACTAGTTTTACTACTGTATGAGCAGTTTTACTAGGCTACGAGTAGTTACAACAGATATAGGGCATGAGCCATGTCTCACCCCTTATCCTAGGAAAAGTACAGCACGTGCACAGTCCCATGTGCCCGGGTGTGACAAGCCCCCGAACTCTTCGAAGTCGAGTAGTGCAGGCATCCGAGTACTTCTAAAGGCGTCTTCGAGTTCTCCTAATCTTTATCTTGAAGGTGTCTTCCGAGTATTTCCTTGGCTGCGTTGAGACTGTGAGGTGCTCATGCCCCGAGTAGTTGTCAAGTCTTCTTTTATATAGGATGCGATTAAACTCCCACTCCATATGGCGTAACCCCGGAGCCTTAGACTGATTCGTAGAATCAGTCTGAGGGTTAATTCAATCTTGAGTCTTATGTCCTTATCTTCCAAGAGCTTTAAAAATAAGTCGCTAATGACATATGTCCCTATAGCCCCCAAGCCTTGAATCCAAACCCTTAGGGTTTTGAATAAAGGATCCAAAGAATCGTAGCATGCAATCTTTATTGCTGAGAGCCGGGTCATATCCAGTCCCTGAGCCTGGGAGCTAGATGAGTCGCATAGGATATGCCTAGTAGTCGGTGGCGTCGGCCCCCGAGCCTAGGTATTGGCCAAGTTGTTGCTGAATCTTGAACTGTCGATGACCGACTAGTCGGAGTCGAGTCCGACTAGTTTTGTAGGCGAGACGAGTAGGCGATGTAACCGCCAGCGTATCGCCAAGCACAGTCGATTTCAACTAGCTTGTAGGCAAAACGAGTAGTCGAAGTAGCCGCCAGCGTGTCGTCGTGCATTCATCCAGTAGTCGCTGATGGTTGTTGATAAACCCAACTAGTCGGAGTCGAAACCGACGAGTGGTCGTTGTAGTCAGCGATGTGTAGGCGAGCATTCTCGTGAAATCAGAGTAGTCATTGGCGATTGTTGATGAAGCCAACTGATCGGAGTTGAATCCAACTCACCCAGCAGCTCGATCCAGATTAGGTCCCCTGCAAGGTAAACGTAAAAGTATGTTATAACTGATAGACATGAAACAGTATTGGGAGCATTGCCCTTGAAATAAACTGCATATATAACTAGTCGAAAACTAGTAAACGGAGAAATACTGAAAGTATGGAACCGATGCTCCTTCAGTAAACTACGCATAGTACTAGTCGGAAACTAGTAAACGGAGTATTACTGAAAGTATGGGAGCGAGGCCCCTTCAGTAAACTACGCATAGTACTAGTCGAGAACTGGTAAATGGAGTGTTACTAGAAGTATGGGAGCGAGACCCCTTCAGTAAACTACACATAGTACTAGTCGAGAACTAATAAACGGAGTATTACAAGAATTATGGGAGCGAGACCCCTTCAGTAAACTACACGTAGTACTAGTCGAGAACTAGTAAACGTACTGGAAGTATGGGAGCGAGGCCCCTTCAGTAAACTTCGTATAGTACTAGTCGAGATCTAGTAAATGAAGTTATACTGGAAGTATGGAAGCGAGGCCCATTCAGTAAACTACGCATAGTACTAGTCGAGAACTAGTAAACAGAGTTATACTGGAAATATGAGAGCGAGGC
This sequence comes from Panicum hallii, assembly GCF_002211085.1. Classification (NCBI taxonomy): domain Eukaryota; kingdom Viridiplantae; phylum Streptophyta; class Magnoliopsida; order Poales; family Poaceae; genus Panicum; species Panicum hallii. The sequence continues at coordinate 32,019,604 of NC_038047.1, forward strand.
CCCTTCAGTAAACTACGCGTAGTACTAGTCGAGAACTAGTAAATGGAGTTATACTAAAAATATGGGAGTGAGGCCCCTTCAGTAAACTACGCATAGTACTAGTCAAGAACTAGTAAATGGAGTATTACTGAAATTATGGGAGCGAGGCCCCTTCAGTAAGCTACACTTGGTACTAGTCGAGAACTAGTAAACGGAGTTGTATTGGAAGTTTGGGAGCGAGGCCCCTTCAGTAAACTACGCGTAGTACTAGTCGAGAACCAGTAAACGGAGCGTTACAGGAAGTATGGGAGCGAGGCTCCTTCAATAAACTACGCGTAGTACTAGTCGAGAACTAGTAAACGGAGTTATACTAGAAATATGGGAGCGAGGCCCCTTCAGTAAACTACGCATAGTACTAGTCGAGAACTAGTAAAACGGAAAAAGTATGGGAGTGATGCCCCTTCAGTAAACAACGCGTGGTACTAGTCGAGAACTAGTAAACGGAGTTATACTGGGAATATGGGAGCGATACCCCTTCAGTAACATAGCATAATAGTCGGAAACTAGTAATCTGTTATAGAAAGTATGGGAGCAAGGCCCCTTCAATAAACTTTCACGTATACCAATCGTGAACCAGTAAACGGAGTTGTACCGGAAGTATGTGAAGAGACTAGAAGTCAATTAGCGAGGGACAAATAAATCTTGCTGGTAGCTTCAGTCATATCCTTGGGCGGACCATGAGAATTCACATGTTGACTTGAGAAAACATCACGGTTGGCCCGAAAGGGTTGATGACGAGGTCCTTTATGTGGGGTGATCAGTTTCTTGGACGAACCAAGACAAGTCTTAAGTGTCATGCAAAGATGTCTCGGTTGGCCCAAAGGAGGTGACGACGGGGTTTGATCTTAATCAATTCCTTGAGTGGGCCAAGACAAGCCGTGTGTTGCAATGCATAGATGTCTCGGTTGACCCAAAGGAAGTGACAATGCAATCCTGTATGTGCGTTGTTACAGAAATAGTCGTTGAGCAAGGATGGCTCTGCTAGCCCTAAGGAACTCCTTGGGCAGGCCAAGACAAGTCGTATGTTGCTGTGCGCAGATGTCTCAGTTAGCCCGAAGGAACTCCTTGGGCGGGCCAAAATAAGTCGCAAGTTGCCGTGCGAAGATGTCTCAGTTAGCTTGAAGGAGTACCTTGGGCGGGCCAAGACAGTTCGTACAGCGCTGAAGTAAGGATGAACGAACATGCCCTGTTTTGGGTAAACTCCTTGATCCCCTGATCGAGTGGTTGAATGAATTCTTTGGGAAAAAACCCTTGTGTCGAGATAAAACTCGAGACAATGGTTAAACAAATTCCCTAAATATCTCCGTAAAACCTCCTTGAATCGGGTCTCAGTCTTCTCGTGGGTGATTGGCGATCTTGATTCGTTGGTGGTTGCCGATAAAGTCATGTCGCTTGTTGATGAAGCTATGCTGGTTTGTTGATAATCCCGACTAGTCGGAATCAATTCTAACTAGTTACTGGTGGTGTAAGTCCTGCTCTCGACTAGTTGTGTAGTCGAAGTAGCCGTCGGCGGGTTGTCGAGTACCCTGGCGATGGCGAAGTAGTCGTCGAGGAGTCGAGGGTCCTTCCTTTTTGGAACGGTGCTAGGCTCGACAGGTTGTCGGGGTTGATGGCGCAAAAAGGTGGGCTAAGCCGGGTAGCTTGGAGGACTCCGTGCCCTTCCGATACCCGAGCCTTCCCTACCAGGTTGAAAACACAAAAAAGTGGGCTAAGCCGGGTAGCTTGGAGGACTCATACCCTTCCTATGCCCGGACCCGCCCAACTAGGTGCAGAAAGGTGGGCTAAGCCGGGTAGCTTGGAGGATTCGTGCCCTTCCTATGCCCATGCCCGCCCAACCAAGTTGTAGGCGCAGAAAGGTGCGCTGAGCCGGGTAGCTTGGAGGACTAGTGCCCTTCCTATGCCCAAGCCCGCCCGACCAAGATGGAGGCGCCATCAGGCCGCTATGGCCATTTGGTAAAGGTAGTGGCGTCGTTGATGAAGTCCGAGTAGTCGGTACGGACAGGAGCCCTTCGATGGATGTTGGTTAGTCCTTCTCCGACTTGTAGTAGATGATCCAAATCCTCCTCTGACTTGTAGTAGGCGATCCAAATCCTCCTTCGACTTGTCGTAGATGATCCAAATCCTCCTCCGACTTGTCCTAGATGATCCAAATCCTCCTCCGACTTGTCGTAGATGATCCAAATCCTCCTCCGACTTGTAGTTGATGGGTCCTCTTCGTTTGAGTCAGAGTCATAGTCGAGAACGGGGAGCCCCCGACGCGCGGTGGCTCCCTTGTCTCGAATCTTGAAGAGGCGATCCAAGTCCTCCTCCAAGTTAGGGAGGGACTTGCTTCGCGAAGCCTCCATGGATCGGTTTGAATCTGATCAGAGTAGTCCTAGTGCAGCACGAGTTGAAATCGCGTCGAAAACGGGTGTCCTTTCGATATGCCTGGGTATATCGGGGAGCAGCAACTCGTCAAGATCATCGATGAAGAAGTTGAGGTTGCTGCGTCGAGTTGCTGCAGAGGTCTCCGACTTCGTGGAGTCGACTAGGTGGCTGTTGAAGCCAGCCAAGCCGTTGGCGATGCAGATCCAGGAGCCGAAGATGAAGGTTGTGCCCTCGTCGAGCACGTTGCTGGTGAAGCTGAGAGATACCATCGAGTTCTCCAATGGATGCTCGATGAACACCCCTACCTGGCGCGCCAACTGTCGGTGTTTTACCGCCATGCCCACCGAGGGATACCCCCGAGGTGGTGAGTTTGTAGGTAGGGTGTCGCTGAGATCAGGAACTCGAATGTGCAAGGAACACAAGGTTTAGACAGGTTCGGGACGCCGAGAGCGTAATACCCTACGTCCTGTGTGGTTTGTATTGCCTTTGATAGTGATCGGGTGATCTCCTGGCTGATTCCCCTTTGGATGGGGTCATGTCCGCCCTTATATAGTCTGGGGGACAGGTTTACATGGAAGTCCTAGTCGAATACAAGCCCTATAGTTCTACCCGAGTACTTTTCTTATAGTTCCCTACTGTATCCGACGAGTTTTACTAATGTACGAGCAGTTCTACTAGGCTACGAGTAGTTACAACAGATGTAGAGCGTGGACCATGTCCCATCCCTTATCCTAGGAAAAGTATACTATGTGTATAGTCCAGTGTGCCCGGGTCTTGCAATGAGGACCAACCACGTGCATATAACAAACAAATTATTTTATATGCCAAATTTCCCACGTGCATATAACAAACAATAACCATGGATTGTTTCAAATAGTTCCACTATAGAAACATTCAATTGTATGTTTCTTAACATCTAGTTATATAAGAAATGAAGACGAATGGTGCTTCCTTCATCCAAGAACATAACTACATTTAGGATCGTCCTAAATTAAATATTTTATATATGACCAACAATATCTTAGAAAATTTATTTATTTAAAATGGAAAAGTTCTATTCTACATATTATGATAGTTGATTTCACAATGAAAACACTAACATCATGTTTACATTGATAATCTTTACGTTTTTTCTACTCATAGTCAAAATAAAAATATTTGGCTTAGTACAAACTTCACGCTAGGATGAAGTACAAATTATGAGATTTAGTTATTTACTACAATTCAAATAAAGAATATCTACATGAGGTTTAGACAAAAAAATAAAGAAATTGAATAAATAAATATATACACAGAGAATTAGATAGAAGAAAAGCTGAAGGAATATGTAAGGAAAGAAATAGAAAAAAATAGGAAAAGAGAAGGAGAAAGAAAAATAAAAAAATACTATGATAATGACTAGTGATCATGCGCAACAAAAGAAGAAAGGAAAATAAAAATTGTAAGCAAAGAAATAGAAAGCACAAGACAAGCGCAGGAGAAAGAAACAAAAAAGCGCCAAAAAATACTGCACGACTAACCTCTTGCAATTCGGATCTATCTTCTGGAACAAAAGTTGGCTTATAGGCCTTCCAATGTTTAAGATTAGTGCGCCTTCTCTTGGCGGACGGATATGTCAAGCCATCTGCTTCGGCGGGCGCCATAGACATATCCTTTCCTTCTATCATGTTCCATCGTTGCGCTCGCGGTTCCCCTCCCAGGTCATCGAGGGCCACTATGGCAGCGGAAGTAGTTCCTATGTAGTCTTGTAGAGGGACTCTCCCTCACTAACATATAGGTGCAACAGCACTCGGGCCCACACGTCAGCGTAAGAGTGAAGTACTGCAATGGAGACTACAGCACCAGCTGTGGAGTTAGGGATTCTCCACCGATGGAAAAATCAGTGCCGCTGATCTATATATAGCTCATTATTCTGCAAGGGCTATATATAGTGATAAAGGAAATCGCCATTTTCCTATGAGTTGGACGTAACCCGACATGGAAACTGCAATTTACCTGTGAGTTGAGCAAACCAACAAGAAAATTAGCATTTTTTACTGCTTTTATGGTACCGTAAAGCACACAAGGAAATTTTGGTTTCCACTAGTGAGGGGTCACGGAGAAGCAAGCCGAGCGTGCCCCGCGTGCTGGTCGGCGTGGCCTCCCATCAGGAACCAAGCTGGCCCAAAGCACCTGCTCGGCGGCTTGTTTTGCATGGACTGATACTCTCCTCCTCATCACAACATAAAACGAAAGAGATATCATCCAACTTTCTTCTTTTGGCTAAGCTATGCTAAGTTTTGCTTCTTGGAGAGCATCCACAAGACACACAAGCACTCTCAGGGGGTACCATAATTTCTACCTTACAGGAGTGCACACAGGAGTGTGTGACTCCTCTAAAATGAACAATCCTCAGTGTGACTCCTCTAAAATTAACAATCTTCATGTAAATGACTATCGGTTTGCCCGTCCATACCTCCTCCATTAGTATGTATCTCCAAACAGGTGATTTAGAGTAAGGTGGTCTGGAGGTTTCTGATTAGACTCGTCCTCCAACGACTTATTATTAGGTACAAGACAGGTAGTTGCTAGTTACTCTATATTCCTAAAGTTACGTACTGTAACTAGTATAATATCTTCTGAATTTGAACCAAAAAAATACCTAGGCTTTGTAAATAAGTTGACGTACGGCTTTCAAACAGTTTTTTTCCATTAAAAAAATACTAAATAGGTGCTAGTATTTTTCTAAAAACGTAACATATCTATTGGCACTCTACTTGTCAGTTATTTGGATCCAATTTTTTTATGTTCGTAGTATTTATTTGCTTGTAGTTATACCTATTATTTTTGAATAAATAAGGTACAAATAGAGCAACACTACATAGTTACATTTTTAGAAAAAAATTGGTACAAATTTCATATTTTTCTGATTTAAAATGAATTAGTTTTGATTTTATATCTAACAAGAATTTTTATTTTAAAAAATATATAAAATTATCTTTGAACCCCCCAAAGGGTGCTTGTCCGGTTTCGATAGTCGGATGTCCTTTGTTGTCTGGTTTTATAGTTGAAGGTTGAAAATCGGACTCTTGCAATAGTTTGAGGGTGTAAACTGAATTTTTTTCTAAAATTTTCGTATTTAGTACTTGTCAACAGGCCCTCCAAATTGTTTCAAAAAAAACAGACCCCAATTTTCTTTTTGCAACCAGCATTTCTGCCTCATCCATTGAATGTTCAACCCTGATCGGCAGGTCCCCCCTGGATGTTCACCTCTTTTTTCTAGACATTTCCATCTTGACTGGAGCATGCATGGCTTCCTAGTTCCTACTAACATCATCTATTACCTATATTTTGAGTGAAAATATTTTTTTAAATTAAATGGCACTTCCAGTAAACCTATGTGCTTCTAAGACGTGGACTATGCTCACAAGACATGTTCTTTCCCCGCACACACCACTCATTCAAGAGTCTCCGGATGGAACCTTGACAATGCATTTCATGATCGGGAGCTGTTGCATCAGCTTCAGCTTGTCAGCTCAGCTTGATTAAAAGCTGCTGGGCTTTGCCCTCCCCTCCGCGCTTTGGAGGAAAAAGGAGACGTGTGTCGCCCAGCTTTTGCTTTGACTATTTTGCAAAAAAAACGTTCTGACTTTCTAATAATCACAACTAAACTTAGCTCGCCGGACCGCATAGTTAAGGATGAAAACGGATGGAAAAAAGTTTGTTTCCGTCCGTCCGTATTTCTACATTTGTTCTATATTTGCGGCTAAACGGAAGCGAAACGGGAAACGGGATGGAGATAACCAGGAACGGGACGGGATACGGAAGAGGGTCCATCCCACCCGTATTTTCGGTTGATCAGGATGAATCCATGTTCATCCCGCTTTTAATTCATACAGATAGGCTAAATAACTTAGCCTACAAGGTACCAGCCCAACCCAATACTCATAGTCTCGAACAGGCCCAAGAAGCTAGCCCATTATCCACGTTATATGCCCCTGAAAGTCTACCCCCCGTCCCCATATCTCTCTGTCCCTCACCCCTGCCCCTGGCAGCCGCCACACACTCGCTAGAGGCTGGAGCTGCTGCTTGCCTGCCTACAGCCCTACATCCGCGTGCGCCGCCACGGTGCCTCCGAGCTACGGCCGTACCTCACCTAGTGCTTTTGGCAATCCGGCCTCCACAGTCCCGCCCGGGTGCCTGACTCTTGCCATCCTGCGCGACACGCTTGCCGAGGCCGGCCGACGGCCGCGGCGCCCAAATCGCTACGTGCAGTCGTGCCGGTGTGCGCCACCCCCTCCGTTCGCCTACGGCTTGCCTGGTGACCACGAGGCCACGACCCCGAGCTGCTCAGCCAGACACCGCCGTCCTCAATGTGTTGAAGATGCCGCATTTCGCACAATGGAGATGGAGTTGGCCGTCGGCCTTCTGCTTCCACATCGCTGGTGCGGAAGAAGCACTTGGGCTTAGGATTGATGCTACCTGCACTATGTGTCTATGCTGTTGGACTGATTTATCTGGCGTGCTGCCCCTGCCTTGCCTTCGTGGCTTTGCCTAATGCCTATGCCTGCTGCATCTGCTGCCTGCTGCCTACTGGTTTGTGCTTCGAATGTGTAAGGATATAGGCTCATGTCTAATATATTGTAATTTTATAAGTTGTAATGTGTCATCGTAGTGTAAGTTCTCAGTTCCCGTTGTATTCGTTCGTATTTGTTCGTTTTTATATACTTGTCTATCCCCGAACTGTCCTGTTTCCGGCTGTCCCGCTCCCGCTCCCGTCGCAGTGAAAAAAATACAGTAATGGAAATGGGTAAAGGATTTTCCCCGCCTGTTCCCGACTATTTTCATCCTGACGCACAGTGCCCACGTTAGTATATTTTTCGGTAGAATCTGAGACTAATATTTTTTCAACCCAAAGAAAAAAAATTCAATAATGCTATCGTGTTTGAAAAACCCGCACGAGGTAATTTTTGGTTCACCCCTCCCGCAACCCCAAACCCTTAACCCCGTCTCCCTCCTCCCCGCCGCCCTCTCCCTCCCTCTCCTGCTCCCCGCCGCCGCCCTCTCTCTCCCTCTCTGACCCACCATTCTCTCTCTGCTCGGGCGGCCGGGCACGGCGACCTCGGGCGGAGGAGCCGCGGAGCGGCACGAGGCGATCGAGCGCGGCGAGCTTGGGCAGAGGAGCGGCGCGGGGCGGCCGGGCGCGGCGAGCTCGGAGGAGCAGCGGTGCGGCCAGGCACGGCGAGCTCCCTTTGCCCTCCGCCCTCCGCCCGCGCGGAGGCCGGGGCAGGGGGCGGCGCGACGCGGCCGGGCACGGCGAGCTCCCCTTCCACCCTCCGCCGCGTGGAGGCCGGGGCAGGGGCGGCGGCGAGCCTGCGCGGCGGCCGGGGCAGGGGCGGCGGCGAGCCTGCGCGGCGGCCGGGGCAGGGGCGGTGCGACGCGGCCGGCACGGCGAGCTCCCTCCGCCCGCGCGGAGCCTGGGGCAGGGGCGGCGCGGGGTGGCCGAGCAGCGCGGGGCGGGCGGCGCCAAGATCCGGAGCAAGGGCCGGCGGCGCGTGGCGGGGCGGTCTACGCGGGGCTCAGACTGTGGGGCAAACAATGATGTGCAAGTTTAGGTCCTGGGGCGGCGGTCGAGCTCGCCGAGGTTGTCCCCGTCGAAGAAGGCGTTGGTGGCTGGCATCAGTATGTCGCCGCTGCTCTCACTCCTTTGGCTCCGTTCGCTGTTCTCGCAGGTGAGGCCAAGCTCATCCATATCCTATCTCCTGATTTTCCCCTTTCATGGCCTCCTATGATCTCTCCTCTCTTCTGTGTAGGTGTTGATCGATCAGTGACATGCGCAAGAAATAGGTGAGTGATTTCCCACATGCGCAAGAAACAGGTGAGTGATTCCCCCCAATCCCCCACCTCTCAGTTAATTTAATTTGGTAGACGTTGGATGCAAATCTCGTGAGATTTTTTGGAGCTTTCCCGTGGGTGCTTGATTGCAGCATAGTTTTGCAGATAGCCAGGTGATATCCCTTTCTCCCCATTATTATTTTGCCATGGGATCTCATGAGATCTGCCCATGTCACTTTTCTTCTGAAATGTGCATTGTAGGCCTAGATCCCATTCTTCATCCCTGAATCTGTTGTGTTGCTGCTACATTAATGAGAAATAATCCCCTTAATCTCCTTACTTTGATCCACATATTAAATTCTCTGGTGCTGTGATGTTATTAATTATCTGATGTGAAGCATTTGGACTAATGAAATGACAGTACTAATATTTTTGCATTGAGGCATTTGGGCATATGCGGCTACAATCCATCTGTCTATTCTTTTGTTACTGATCTGAGGCATTTGGTATAAGCAATGATGATTGCCATTCCTTTTATGATCTCTCTACTCTCTTCTTACTGATCTGATACATTTGCTTGGCATATGCAGTTATGGTTATCATTCCTTTTACGATCTCTCTCTCTTCTTACTGATCAGAATCATTTGGCATATGCAGTGAATATGACCATTCTGACTCTGATCTTCTATTCTCCTATTTATTAACTGAGGTTGGCATCTGCAGTGATGACAACCATTCTCTGCATACTGTACTGAACCATTTGGACTTGTGCATGAGAAACAATATTTGAGAAACAATATTTTAGACAATGAGATGCAATGTTTTCAAGTCGCCTAGTCGGTCCTAGTCGCCTAAGGACCGACCAGTCGATTAGTCGCGATTAGTCGTCGACCAGGTCGAACTAGTCGACCCTAGTCGAGCTAGTCGGCTGTTAGTCGTCCATAGTATATAGTAATAGTATATACTATATAGTATATAGTAGTATAGTATATAGTTACATACAAATAAGGAACAGCAAGCTGCAAGGTAGGTTGGTGAATGGTGACTTACTTGGAGTTGGAGTGGAGTAGCAAACTGCAAAAAGTTGGCACTTGGCACTTTGGCAGATTAAATAAGGAAGTAAGGAACAGCAGTAGGCAGTAGCAAACAATAACAAGGCTAATGCAATAAGGCTAATGCAATAACAAGGCTAATAGGCAAACAATAAGGAACAGCAGTAGGCCAGTAGCAAACAATAAGGATTAAGGAATAAGGACACAGCACACAGCAGTAGCAAACTAGCAATTCAACTGGAAGCCTCCATCAGACAGCACTCAACTGACTAGTGACTAATCAAGTAGATCAGCATTCAACTGGAAGCCTCCATCAGAATCCTGTCCACAATCTTCATCCTCTTCCCTTGCTGCTGAATCTGAGCCTGCTGCCTCATCTGAAGAATCTGAACCTTCTCCTTCAGCCTCATCTTGTGCAATATCTTGGTCTTGGGCCTTTGTGATTCTTGCACGTTTCCTCTTCCTAACATAGGTTTGGTTGACAGCGGCAGCAGCACGAGCAGCAGCAGCCCTAGGTAAATTACGCCCCCTAAGACCTTGAGTTGCACCAGCAACTTCATCCACAACAGTCCAAGTCAAACTATCGGTATCACCATGAACCGATTCAGAATTTTCATCAACCCATTCACTTTCCCATTGAAATTCCTCAAGCAAGAGTGGGTTGCTTTTCTTTCCTTTGGAACCAAGCTCTCTAATTTTTTGAAATCTGTTTTGCATCTTCCGGTTGTAGCTAACATACACCAACTTATTTAACCTTTTATGCTCCAACCGGTTTCTCTTTTTGGTATGGACCTACACAAAAAAACAGCACTAAGTCCACTAACAAATGCCCAAAGAATGTTATCTCCAATTACTGCTAGTAGCAAAAAATAGCAGTAACTTACATGAGCAAACGCACTCCAATTACGCTCACATCCAGATGCAGCACAACAAAGGCTAATAATTCTTTTTGCCAAACTTTGGAGCTCATATGCTAGGCCACCATATGAACCCCACCAAAGAACTGCAAAGTGCAAACCAATTCAAATTACTGCATTACTACCAATCAAAGTGATCAATGAAGAAGTGAAATAGACAAAGAGTTATAAAAAAAACAGCAGTAACAGCAGTAGCACAAAACTTACTAGGATTTTTTTTATTTCTATCTCTGATTGCTAGTGGCTTTGAGAAGCAATCGCCTTCGGACCTCTCATAGTCATCTGCTTGCTTACTAATCTTGCTTTGTTCATCATCATCATCTATCATTTTCCACAAAACATCATTGAACATTGATCTTAGCCTTGCAGCCCATCTCTTATCTTTTTCTTTTATGTCAAAATACTTCCCTGGATTCAAGAAGAGGGCTGCCCCATATAGTCTTTGTTCCATTTGGCTTTCCCATCTCTTGTCATAGCACTCAAGCACCTCCACAAGTAAACTTGGTTTATCTTTCAAAGATTCTTTGATAGTGGCCTTTGCAACATCCATGGCTGCCATGATCTCAGGAGCTGCGGGTGTCTCATCTCCATCTGCTATCCTCAAAGCAATGAGAAGTGGTTGTGTAGCTCTTAGGCAGTTTTCCATATTGTTCCAAAATGGCATTGAAAGAACAATATTCACAACTTGCCGACCTTCGCTAGATCTAGACAAGCTGTTATTATTCCAGTCGTCACTAACAAATAAACTTCTCAAGCCATTCCTATGCCTATGCATACTTGCCAATGTAAGAAATGAGGTAGCAAAACGAGTCACAGCCGGCCTCACAAGATCTCCACCTATCTTCTCCCGCATTTGATCAAGAACCCTCCCATGCTTGTAGATAAATCTGCATACCTTCTTTGCATTATTTATGCAAGTGTTGAAGTCCTTTATCTTCCCAATGTCCTCCAACATCAAGTCCAAGCAATGGGCAGCACAAGGTGTCCAAAACAAATGAGGAATCCTCTCCATCAGAATCCTTCCTGCTGCCTTGAAGTTGGCTCCATTGTCAGTGACAACTTGCACCACATATTGCTCTCCAATCTTATCAATTTGCTTCTTTAACAAGTCTGCCAACATTTCAGCATTTGCTATCTCACTTGAAGCATCAACAGAACCTAGGAAGAAGGTCCCTGCTCATGCTTCTTCCTTAATTCTGTTGTCCTAGTCACAGCCCTATCAAGCAAAGGAACTCTTATCTCATGGTATGATGGTGAGCGGTAACCAGGGCCATATTGCCCAATGGACTCTAGCATTATCTCCCAGCTTCTTGAGTTAATTACATTCAATGGTATGCCATTCTCATAGAAAAAATCAGCAACATGGTCATCAACAATCTGCTTGGCCTCCTTGGATTTCTTTGTGCAATGCTCAAGAGTAGGTTGAGAAGTCTTTGATTTGTGCCTCTCTGCAACTACTTCTTCTGGTGTCTTGCAAAGCATGGCACTCACTGACTTTGAATACTTTTGAGTTTGTGCTTTTGGTGGAGCAGAAACAACAAAAGTGCTGATGGCAGCCTGTGTCATTTTCTTCTTTACTTGCTTGACCCTTGTCCCAGAACTAGGCACTGGTGCTGCTTTTGGTTCATCTTGAGGCCCAACAACTTGTTCCCCTTCATCTGCAGCTTCTTCATCTACTTCAGAAATTTGCACATAAGTACTCTTGGAATTCTTCAACAAGTAATCATTCATCTCTCTCTTGACTACTTCAGGACTCTCAGGGCACCCTGCTACGTCACCATAACCCCCAGCAAGGTGCTGCTTGAACCTTTTTATTCCTGAAGGCACTACCTTCTTACAGAAAATACACTGCACAAAGTCTTTCCTTGTAACATCTGGCCACCACCCATAGTTCCATCCTGGGTCAGAAGATTTAGCCTTCCTCGTCTTATCAACAGCCTGGGCACGAAGATCAGCTGGCAGTTTCGCAATTGCCTTCTCAGCTAGGGATTTACCACTGCAATCTGGAGCAGTTGAGGCTACAGAGGAGTTGGCAGTTGCTTGAGTCTCAGCACCAATAGAATTTGGCGGTGCGTCAATCTCGGCAGCAGCAGATTCCCGTACCACACTATCTGGCATCATCACTTCCACCATTGCACGCCGCCGTTCCATCTCTGCATATAGTCAATAGCATCAGGGGAGGAGCAGAGCAGGGGTGCTGGGGGCTAGAACTAGTACTGGGAGCAAGGGAGGAGCATATACTCAAAACTCACCGTCGGAGGAGGAGCTCATCTTCAAAGGCTTGTGCTGCTGGCCTGCTGGATCTTTAGCACAAGAGCAGAGCAGAGCTGCTGCTGGATCTGAGACGAGAGCAGAGCACTAGAGCAGAGGAGGGGGCGGCTGCTGCTGGCTTCCACGGGAGAGGAGAGAGGAGGGGGCGGCTGCTGCTGGCTTCCACGGGAGAGGAGACCGGCGGCTGCTGGCCTGCTGCTGCTTCCACGGGAGCGGAGAGAGGAGGGGGCGGCTGCTGCTGGCTTCCACGGGAGAGGAGAGAGGAGGGGGCGGCTGCTGCTGGCTTCCACGGGAGAGGAGACCGGCGGCTGCTGGCCTGCTGCTGCTTCCACAGGAGCGGAGAGAGGAGGGGGCGGCTGCTGCTGGCTTCCACGGGAGAGGAGAGAGGAGGGGGCGGCTGCTGCTGGCTTCCACGGGAGAGGAGAGGAGACTGGCGGGAGAGGAGAGGAGACCGGCGGGAGAGGAGCAGAGGGAGAGGAGATCAGGAGAGGAGAGAGGAGGGCGACTGGGAGAGGAGAGGAGAGAGGAGAGGAGGGAGAAGAGAGGAGAGGAGCTGCTGCTTGGCGCCGCGCGCGTTTTGGTGGCCTGAAAACGGCCCGTTTTGGCGCCTCCCGCGCCTCTGTTTTGGCGCCTCCCGCAGCAGTGCAGGAAATCCTTTTTCTGGTCGCTTACAGCACTAATCGGCCGACTAATCGCGATTAGTGGACGACTAATCGGACGACCAGAAAGCTGGTCGACCAAATCGGGTCGATAGCCCTGGTCGGTCACTCTTCAGCGACCTGGACGACTAATCGCGATTAATCGCGATTAGTCGGACGACTTGAAAACACTGATGAGATGAATGATTTAGGCTAAAGATCTTTGTGTGAGACTGTGTGTAATGAACTAATAATTTTCTGACAACTGGCCGACAGTTAGTAATTGTAGAACTTATTTTTTGCTATTCCAGTTCACACTGTGTATGATGGCATATGGAGGTCAAGATTTCTTTTGAGAGCGAAATTAAGTTCTAGCAGGCTCTCACGTACACCGATTATCCATATAAATGAGAAGTGAAGCACAAGCATTAAGAATATCTGGTAGTCATGCGTACTCGTGATATGTTCAACCATCTTTTTTATTTCTGAAATGATTTGCAGTTTTGGAAGGGAATTGCATATTCTAAGGATATATTATGTTGCAGATTGGATAGACGGAGCATAGAAAAGGAGGTGATATCTGAAAAGGTTATTGAATGAGTAATGCCATTTGTGAAACTCTATTTAAAATGATTCACTTTATCTTGTAATGTCACCTCTGGCTGGTATAAAATAGTTCTCAAGTGATTGAGTCCTTACATTTTAACAGAACTATTTCAGAAAATAATAGTTACAGCAATTTCATGAGTTCTGATTGAAACTGATTCCTGTTTTTTGTTTCAACATAGTGCCAACTGCTGAGATGTTTGTGGCATTCATACTTTCAAATAAGTTCAGTTTATACCAGTGCAAAGTGATACAGCCTAGCTTCTGAGTATTTATTACTTCATCTTATATGTGAACAGTGAAGAGATTTGAGCGGTAAAATCATTCAAGCTGCATGATTACCTCAGAACATAATCTGAATAATGCTTTCGTTAACTGAGCATAATGTGGCATTTTTATGAGAAGTAAAATCAAAACAAGCACCTGACTCCAGTTCTATTTTGTTGGTGTTTTTTAATTAGCAACCTGCCATCCTGTTTTTAGAAACCATTCAAGTAGTAGATCATTTGAAAGTTGTTGTTACATCTCCATGACACATGCTAGACATTTAAATTATTATCGTTTTGCAGTCCAAGCAAGCATGCATGAGCAGTGAAGCTCATATTGATTTTGTCTCTACCAGCTGCGGCTGTGTGCCCTTCATCTCTGGCAAGAAGAGTCCGATGCATGGGATTTGGAGTCTGCATTGACCGCAGCCCGCAAACTGTGTAGCATGGTCAGTTAGTATTCAAAGCTAACAGCTAGGTTGTTTGGTAGTTATGCATACTAATTGTTGCTTGTAGATTTATGGTGCTCCGATGTGTTGTAATATTGATGCTCCAAATGCCGGATAGACATCTGGTGATCGGATATACTGTGATGTTGATGATTGAGATGCCGGACAGACACCTTATGCATAGGAGAGCCTGGTGCTCGGATATGTGGTAATATTTATTATTCAGATGCCGGATAGACACTTGATGGATAGTATAGCTTGGTACTCGGATGTGCTGTAATATTTATGATTCAAATGCCGGATAGACACCTATATTAACATTTTGATGATGTGCTTGCTACTGGATGCGGTGATTTCATATTACCATGCATATAGGTTAATTGCCACTTTTTTATTGTCTTATGGTTACTTATATTTGATTGTTCAAACAGTAGGGCGCACATCGCGCTAAATGTTCTAGTCGTATAAAAATGAACTATGGGCGGACGCGGTGTGAGAAGGGTGAAAGTCTAGTGCAAACAAAAAAAAGTTTTATTTTCTTATTGATACATCAAAATCAAAATCTAATTGCATCGTTGTTTTTTTATAACAAAATCTTTAAAACAAGAGTAAAGTTAAATAAATTTGAATAGTTTGATAGCGGGAACAATTTAATTATGAAGCTGAAACAATTCGTTAAGGTGGAAATATCTTTTTTAGTTTGGAACAGTTGTCCCCGTTTCAAAATGGAAATTGTTGTGAACAAATAAAAATGTTCTAAGAAAAAGATTCATCAAATAGAGATTTGTTAGAGAAAAAATAATGTTCCTAGAATAAAAGAAATAGTTATGAAAAAAGTTGTTCCAGGACAAATGCTTTGAGATATATAAAAACGTTTTAATAAAAAATATAATTCAAACTTAGTCAAGTATGGTTAAATTTGAATATTTCAATTTAAGAAACACAATGATTCAATTCTAATTTGATTTGTACAATCAGAAACTCCTAAGCACTTAAATTCATGCCTTTTGTTTACCCAGACCCATAATATGTCAGAGCATTTCGGGACAAACAGCAAATATTAAGGGTCAGGCGCGCGTGCGAGCGGATCTGTTGCAGAAGCCGCGTGTCGGGTACTGCAGGTGCGCCTGATGCTACTGTTCTCTCCTCCTCCTCGTGAGAAGCCGGCGGGTGGAGGCGGGGGGTGGGGTGGAGAGGGGGCTGCTGTGGTGGGAGATCGGTCAACGCTAAAGGTCGGCGATGGCAAGAAGGTCTGTCGGTGGTGGTGGTGGGTTGAGGGGGCAGTGCCCCGCCGCGGGCAGTTAGGAAGATAACTAGTAGATCAGGCATCGGCGGGGGAGCGTGAGAAGCCGTTGAGCTTGTGTGCGCATAGTTAGTCGGTGGTGGAATCCAGCGGTGGGAGCCGCCACAGATGGGAGAGGCGCCGGTGATGGGAGCAAGCTGCAGATGGGCCGCAGATGGACCTTCTGTGGCTCGCGGTTGCAGATGCAGCCCCCGAACAAACCGTCGCAGCCGTCCTTATCCAAACAAGAAATTCCGGCCCAAAGAATCTTTTGGCCCACTTCGATAAACCGTAACTGGCCCGTAACCTTATCCAAACAAGAAAGGTCCGTCTTCCCCACGGGTAGGTGAGAATATATCTGGCATACCGACGTCCCCACAAAGAATCAACACTGACACTCCGGCCCCACCTTGTCCTGTCCCACCTGTCATCGTCGTTCCCGTTCAGGACACAAATTATTCCCCACGGCCCCTGGATTGGGACTCCAGAAGGTTCCCACCTCCGCCTCCATATCTTCTTCTTGGTCCTCCGCCTCCACCACTTCGCGTGCTCTTGCGTTTACGTGTTGAGAGAGAGAGGGAGAGAGAAGAGGGAGAGAGAAGAGGGAGGACCCGCGAGAGGCTGCCGTGTGGGGCCCGGAGAGTCAGCGACAGCGAGGGAGAGAAGGCGATGGCGGGGATCGGGCCGATCAGACAGGACTGGGAGCCGGTGGTGGTGCGGAAGAAGGCGCCGACCGCCGCCGCCAAGAAGGATGAGAAGGCCGTCAACGCCGCGCGACGCTCCGGCGCCGAGATCGAGACCATGAAGAAGTGTGAGTGGCGCCCTAGCTTCCTATTGACTCTCTATCTTTTCCCCGGATCGATTGGGGAACTTCTTCCGAACCAGTTGTGGATTCGCTCGGATTTCGATTTCGTCCGTCTTGCTGCCGGTCCCGGTGTTCGATTGGTCAGATTCGACGATTAGGGTTTCGTTTTTCCAGGGTTTGTGATTTATTCTTTGATGCTTTTGTGTGCTTTTCGAGATTTTTCTGCTTTTGCCAGCTAGGGTTTGAGGAAGGTTCGGCCGGTGCTGTTGATCTCTTATACTGGTTGCTTCCGATGGATTTTTTGCTGCTATTTTTTTCGCCATCAATGAATTTGTAAGCTTCGTTTCTCTGATTTTGCTTGATCTGTATTTGACAACTTTTGCTGTATGCAGACAACGCTGGGACGAACAAGGCGGCGTCCAGCGGCACATCCCTCAACACCAAGCGGCTCGATGACGACACCGAAAATCTCGCCCGTGAGCAATCATTTAGTCTCCTCTATCTTATGCATTAATAAATTACCATCTTGTTAATCATTAAGAAATTATCACGATGCCTGTTTTCTTATCTGTTATTGTCTCATCAGCTCAATGATGAATTCGGATTTTTGGTTCACTTGTGCATATATGATAAATGGATTAGGAAGGTTCAGTTTACTTTGCTTGCTATTGTAATCTCAGTGGTGTAGAGATGGAAGTCTTGACCTTATACTAAACTTCCGCTTTATTAGCAATGCTGATGCACATTTGTTTGGTACAAAAAATTGTTATCAGGGAAGTAATATCTGTCGCTGAGTATATGGTTTTATCATGCCTCAAGATTACGTAGTTATGCTAAGCATAGAAGACCACAACTACAAGTTGTTATTTTGTTGGCTTCTTATTTCGATGAAAACAATGTTTTTCCCTGTAATATAGTATATATACATGGAACTTCCAGTGACCTTGCAAGTTAAGGTTGCAAGAACTCTTACTGTATTTTCAGATGGAAACATTTTTTTTGCTTTGCATCAACCTATTAAAATATGTGATTCTTTCAGTCCCAGGGCCAATATCTAGTACACAGGTATCAAATATTCTTGGTTCATTTAAATTGTTCAGTGCTTACTGAAAAATGAGCTAGTACGTGGTTGTTTGTTCTAGTTTTTTGATATTTTAGTAGCAAAATTTTTGTTTGTGAGCATCTTGCATGATTGGTCAATCTGCTTACAGTAGGAACTCTTTTGGCTTGTTTGCCTTGTTTTGCTTGTTAGTGCCCATGGTACTTTTGTGATATGTAGACATTTGGTTAATATGTGTAGTTTGATCGTAAGACTTGAGCTGCAATGACATTGTATCAATCTAATTGCTACAATTTTTATTTATTTGTGGTGTTCATAGCAAGTTGTTATGATATTAGCAAACTTAATATTGTCAGCTATGAATCACCGATACTTCACTAACCCAGCCGTACCCTTATCCGATACTTTGATACTCTGATACTCTCTCTATACTACCACTGTCATTTTTCAAAGTCACATATCGCAGTACCCATATTGCTTATCGGTGATACATAGATTGTCAGCCTTAAATTGCAATTGTATAGTAAGATTCTAGTGTATCTGAAGTCCACGCAATGTGTCAAAAGCCTGGCACTTCTGTGTTATTACGTCCTGATCTGGGTTTATACTGAATGAAGTACTCGAAAGGGAATCATGGTCCTTTGGCCATTAGTGCACTGATGAATAATGCACGTAGCTGAGATCTTTTTTAAATTTTACCATGTTTTGGTTTGCTTCAGACTAGTACTTGTCCAAGTCTTGTTTCATTGAGAGCGGTCTGGGTCCTTGCTTCTAAACAGCCACAGTGCAAGCTTTGGTCTTTGCTGCTGGGGTTTAAGAATTATTTGGTCAAGGGAATATGTGACTTCTTGATGATCTTGGAATCATTATATCTGAGGCCCTGGGATTCTCACACTTAAATGTAGGTCGTGTTAATTGTGCAACACCTTGTTTCAGCATTTATCTTGAACATCATGCCAGTTTCCTATACCAATTTTATCTTTATCAGAACAAATAGAAATACTCTATTTGTCAGTGTTTTGTTTTAACATTGACACATTTGGTTTATATTTTCTGTGTGGATCTTTTCAAGTTGATCAACTTAGTATCCATCAGTTTTCGCATATGAGTTTGCATCTTAAATAAAGAGGAATTATATACAGAGGAATCATTACAGGATGTCACCTTTGTTTCCATAATGACTTAATATGGATTCATGGCTACCAAAGTAACTTGGGGTTTTCTTCAGAAGGATTTTAAATAGTTCAGCCGTTGAATGGAATATACTCGTCGCATCTATTGGATACTGTGCACAATGTATAGTTCAAAGTAATCATGATCTGAGTCCTGTGCAGAAGATTGACCATGCTTTCTCCATGCATTTCATATCATAACTAGCATTCTGATGATAACTGTTGTCTACTCACTTTTGTGCTAGATGAACGTGTCCCAAGTGACCTGAAGAAAAACCTCATGCAAGCAAGGCTGGATAAGAAGATGACCCAGGCACAGCTTGCTCAGGTAATATTTGCAAATTCCGGAGTTCCATTCTCTCCTGAGAAATAATGGATCTTTGGTGTGACCTTCTATCAAGTGGGGTGATTTGGTATTTTACAACTCGAAAGAGTGCAACATAGTATCAAAGTGGCAGTTTTGCAAAAAAAAAAGAAAAAAGTTTTCCAAGCAAAGATGAGATGAAAAATTGCTCTTACAGCTACTAATAATATGTCATGTCGTAACAGATGATCAATGAGAAGCCACAGGTGATCCAGGAGTATGAGTCGGGCAAGGCGATCCCTAACCAGCAGATTATTAGCAAGCTTGAGAGGGCGCTGGGAACAAAGCTGCGTGGGAAGAAATAACTTGCAAACTTGTGCCCCGGAGCAGCATGAAGCTGAAGAAGACAAGGCGATCTGTCTGCTTATTATCTATGCTTGGTTTTCAATGTCATGCAGACTGTTTCTGTGTTTGGTACATGAGTGAATAACAGTATCGTGGTGGACCTTGTAATGCTTTGCTGCTTTTATGTGTCATATGACCCGGTACGTAAGAGTTGCGCGATGTTGTGAACGAGTTGCGCAAAGTTGTGAACTGATAGCGTAACCTGCGTGGTGCAAGATGATGCTTGTTACTAGTGGTCTGATGATGTCTCAGCTGGTTACCGGTGGTATATTGTTATTGTTATTAAGTGATAACCACGCTATTATTCAGCTTGACAATCTCACATGGCGGTTAAAAATAAAATTCGGATTATGCTCGAAGGATTTGTCTGGGCTGTATGAACATGGTTTACTTCCTGTGGGGCTGCAGGGAGAAAATTGCAAGCAGATAGGCTATCTGCAGTATGTTTTTGATAAGACATCGTTGTATGTCATTTACCTGTGTATGCTTCCTCTTTTCCATAGCCGTGAGCAATAAAAATCAATCAAACTCATAAAAAACCAACAATGGATGTAGTTTTTATATTACTACCAAGTTTCAGGTCGCTTTCTAGGCTCTTGCGGATATGCCTGTAGGAATAGTTTTGTTCTTTAAAAAATATAATATGTTATACTGCCTACATTATGCTTATATCAAACTACCGGAGCTTGATCTGTATGTATCTACAGGGAAATATTTCTGGATAATGACTACACTACACCTAACCGTAATTTAATTTTATCTTTATGTAAGCACTTTCTCCATCGATCATCTCACACATTAGAACCACGTGGAATGGTTTGGTGCTCTCATTTTACCTGTATTATACATTCCATATTTAATTCTAATTCGATGGTAGCTGCTAAATTGGAGTGAGGAATTTTTACCTCCTACAGCACACGCTAGCAAATTGAAATTTTAAAAATTTTATAGTTCTTGAAACCAGCCATCAAATTTAAATTTTAATTGCACAATTATATTTCTTTCAAAAAGACCTCCAAAATAAGATAACACCATATGTTTCAATAATATCTTTTAAAGATACATAATTGCTTACGTCAAATAGAAAAATACTAACATAAATAGATAAAAATGCTCAATTGGTTTGCTAAAATTGCCTATCTTTGATCATGCAATAAACATCCATCTACCCATCACAAATTGTTTGCCTCCATTCTCTAATCACTCCATCCAATGTATTGTCTCAATATCAACATCAATATCTACTTATGTCAGCCGAATCAAGGAACATTTTCCAAAGCCATAATAACTTTTGCAAAAGTCATAAGCAAATTAGAATACACTATAAAATATTTTTCTCATACGAAAAAATATATCATTAAAATATAATGGTGCGGGATATTATTTTGAAGCTCTTATTGAAAAGAGCCCAATAGTGTCACCATGTTTTAGTTTGGCCACTCAATTTTGATACTACGATCTTTTTTGTGTTTGAAATTGTGTGCATTCACACGTCTATTCGTTCTCTTTCTCCTCACATATGCATGCATGTTCTGACATCATTAGTTCTTTTCCTTTTTTCTCTCTACTCCTCACATGCATGTAGACACTCTAGTGCTTTTCACAGAGGCTCCGAGCTGATCCCCTATGTAGAAAAGAAACATTGATTCTATAAAGTGTTTTCCAATAAAAAAGTATGGTCGTACGGACAATTTATAATATGGCCGGCCGTAAACCACCCGCATCCATATATCTGTTATGCTTATATCAAACTGGCAAGGCTTGATATGTATTTTTCTACAGCGAAATATTTATATATGTCATTGGTTTAATTACCCTCCTTGACCACAACACACAATGGAATTATCAATGTTTATTTAAAAAGAAGCCCCCCAAAAAAATTATTTAAATCATGCGTTACAACTTTTAATTGGGAAGTTTGTTGTTATATATTTTTATAATATACTAATATACATCATGTGAGAGAAGTGCTCTCTTCATTAAGGCGCTGGTGGCGCTTGATACGACACCTTTTTTTTCCATTTTAGTGGTATTATTGGATTAATTCTTATACTAATCCGCCACTTGGAATCTGAAATGACCTCGTATTTGCATGTTGGATCATGCTGTAAAATTACAAAAAATATGATAAAAATGGAGGATTTTTGTACAAGTTGGATTTGTGTCTGGACTTCGGATAAAGAAGGCGCAAACATGAACATTAGGCCCGCGGTCCTGTAGAGGAGCAAAACTTGTACGGACCATATCGTCTTCACCGAATTCTGATTGGGGCAAATTTGTTGTCTAAACTGATTAACTTGAAATGGTCTACAACTTTCATGAAGACCGTCTGCACGTTTGAGGCACCATATAGGCTCTCCTATTTTGCCAGATGGAATATCTCAACAATCTTAGGATTTCCATGCATATACTTCACCCAGAATGCACCCCAACCGATGTTGAAAAGGAGTTTAAGTACCTAGAAGGATCTAATGAAGAAGGGGTTAGGGTTTCGTGAATAGATTGCTTTTCGACCAAACCACCGCCGCACAAGTAGAGGAAAACGGATTAGATCAGGTCATCGCACCATGCGGGAAGGCAAATGAAGGCCCTAGGCCAATCAGCCTTGGTGCTTCTGGCATCATCTTGCTGCCATTTTTTATCATGATGTTTTTTAAATCTTCACAACCCCGCTTTAGCATCAAGATTTGTACCATGATGGGGATTCTGTTCTTCCCTAAAGTTAGTTGGATCCTTGATGTGTAAATGCTGCATGTACTTTGTACCTATCAATGCTTCATGATCTATGTCTTTGTAATGCTTATTGACATTTGTGAGATCGACATGTGTTCTTAGTATGGTTTGTGGTAATCCGTGGTGATTAGCTTAATTTGACGGATGCTTTGATATAGTGTGTGTGCACGAGGTGGTTGATTACCCTTGTCTAGTGACAATATGCGGGAGAGAAAATGGTGAGTGAGCATGGAACCATTGTGATGCATATTCATTTGAACCTAGATCCTACGGAGGGAACGTTATCAATCTTTGTTTCCTCTCTTATGTTAATCTCTGTTGCTTAGTTTAGTCTGAGTCTTAGTCTATACAAATCCCTTTTGTTTGGTTTCGTAGTAAGATTAGTATAAAGTGAAAGCCATCATTCCACTTATTTCACGGATAGATAAACCTTGGGAAAATACTTTTAAGGGAAAAGCAACAACTAATCCGTACGTTTACGGTTCACTAATTGGTGTCCTTAGTTGACACCAATTGGTGCGGACAATTATATGCCAATCCAATAAAATGTGAGCTGTCAACTACTTCAATCAATTTTTAATTTTCATTGTATCCGCGAAAGGCTTAGAGCCAGATCCAATGTAAGGTTGCAGCTGTTACCAATTAGCATGCTCCACATACTCTAACAAAAACTCATTGTTTTCATGGACTTGCTTGTTTCTATCAGAGATTCATTAGAAATTTCAGCATCGTTGTGGTACCTTTTACTGATTGCATGAAATGAGTTGGAGTGTTTGTACTAACTAAACTAAAGAGGCACATGAAGCATTTGAGGATATTAATGCCAGAATTGCTTTGGCGGGTTGCTTACCAAATTTTGACAAGTTTTTTGAAATAGATTATGATGCTTCAGGAGTGGGTATTGGTTCCGTACTTAGTCAAGGTTCTCATCCTGTGTCTTTCTTTAGTGAAAAATTGACGGGAGCATAACTTCAGTATTCCACTTATGAAAATGAACTGTATGTTGTGGTTCGGGCCTTGCAATATTGGAGGCTACTTGTTGCATAGGAGTTTGTTGTCTACAGTGAGCATGAAGCACTTATGACATATTCGAAGTCAAGCTGGCTTGAGTCGGAAACATGCACGATGGGCTAGCTTTCTTGAAGAATACAACTTTATTTTGAAGCACAAATTTGGAGCACAAAATTGAGTGGCTGATGCATTGAGTCATAGAACACATTGCTTAAGACCTGACCCTTACTTCAGCACAATTTATGATTCTGCATAGGCCAACAAGTCTACTCAGTGAGATGTGTTCCGTGTCGTGGCTTGGCGTTCTTGCCCGGATAGCATCCCTCCGGTGGTCGATCTCGTGATCCCTGAGCCGGAAGTAGCTGGGGAGCTCGATGAACATGCGCAGCATACTCTCTGTTACCCGGTGCGGATCACTGTGAGGAATCTTGGTGCCCCGTATGCTGCCAATGCACCTCCACCCCCTCTTCCTCCCGCCGATGCTGACCGTCAGCATCGCTGACGGTGGGTTCGGAGCTCTTCGGCTACTATACCGACTCTGGCGGCTGGAGGCGGCGCGGGCCAGCCCGCTAGGGCCCACACACCCCGGTCCACTCGCAGTTGGGGGGCCTAGCCTGTGATGGCAGCTCCTGCGGCCGAGGCGCTGCTTCATCCTCTAGCCCGCGCGCATTGATGTCCCTCAGGCGACACTGTGCGGGAGCAACAAGGCGGTCGAGGTGGCTGAAGTAACCCTCGACGCTTCGGGGCCTTCCCGCTCGTTGATGGCGATGAGCCGGGTCCTTCCCACCCACTCGGAACCCCGCCACCCCCTCTCACTAGTAGAAATAGTAGCTTCCATAACGTTTTTCCATGTGATGTTTGAAACTTCATCATTGAATAGACCACATCTATGATGAAAATACTAGTTTCGTCATAGTTCTTCGATGGCAGCCCTCACCCCCTACGGAACTATGATGGAAGTAAAACGCACGTCAGAGAACATCTCATATCATCACAAAAACGGGGCGCCATCAACTCCTCGTATCTGTGATGATCGCGAGTCATCATAGAACCGGTGAGACACATGTAGTGTTGGGACCCATAGGCCTCATGTGATGATAGAGGGTCCAGCGTGTCTAAGTGGATGCCACGTGTAGCGACACGAACCCGCCGGTCTACATGCCAACCTTGTGGGTCAATTATGTCAACGCCGGTCCACTGGAGAGGTGTGACCTACGTGTACACGTGCACGAGTGGGCTGACATGGCTAACACGTATAACTGTAGGTCCCAGTTGACTAGTCCAACATGTCTACTTGGCAGCCACGTATGCTGACTAGGACCCGAAGGTCCACGTGTCAGTGTTGTGGGTCAAATATGTCAACACGGGGTCCACTAGAGAGGTGGGACCTTGCCATCCACGTGTACGTGTGCGGGGCCAGTAGGCTGACATGGCTGACACGTGTAACTGTAGGTCCCGGTTGACTGGTCCAGGATGTCTACCTAAAAGCCGCGTGTGCTGATCGGGATTCGAAGGTCCACGTGTCAGGGTTATGGGTCAAATATGTCAATGCAGGGTCCACTGGTGAGGTGGGATCCGGCCGTCCATGTGTACGAGTGCGGCTAGCAGGCCGTCGGTGGCTAACACATGTTAATGCGGGTCCCGTGCAATGGGTACGGCAGGTAGTCGTGCCACCACGTGTTGCTTGCCCGGTCCATCATGTCCACATCGTGGCCACGTGTCATGGTGGTGCCCGCAGATAATAAGGCCTAGGCCTAGGCCTATTTTAAAGAGGGTCTTCAAGAAATCCTCACTCAAAGTCGTCGCCAGTTCCCATGCTAGTTCGTAGAGGGGATTTGAAGATCTTCTAATCTGTCGCCCTTGTTCAATTCCGCGATGTCGTCGACGCCGGTACTCATGGCAGCGAGGCGGCGCCAGTCGTCGCTGGCGGATCTCCCATACGAGGTGGCCATTCGGATTACAGGGCACCTCACTGTGACCTCGGAGCGGCCAATGGACGACCTTCTTAGCATACGGGCGACCTGCCGCTTCATGCCCCGCGTGTGTGGCGAACCCGAAGTCGGCCAGCGTGTCGCATTGGAGTGGTTCGCCGATGACATGGCATGGCACCACCCCAATGGCTACGGCATCCTCGTTGCTCGCCTGACCTCAGTCAGCAATCCGGAGGCCTGCTTCATCACTAGGATTGAAGTCATCTTCCATGGACCCGTGATCAGACCCCTGCCAGTCCTCGATGAGAATCTTGAACGTGCCGCCGCGGGCGGCCACAATGTGGTGGCCTATGTGGCCGCCCTACTCCTCTACTTGGCCAATGGTGGCGCTAGCGTCGGCGACACTGCTAGGTAGTACATGAGACAGGTCGTGGGAGAATCGGCAGCGGCGGTGGCACAATGCTGACCAACGAGGGGTGTTTGCCATGCAGCCAGAGGATCGCAAATACGATCTGGGATTTGAGGTGGTGCTGGCCCCTGAACCAGGTGGCGCCGACACCGGTGCGCGCCGATCTTCCGTAGCAAGTGGGAATTGCGGCGTTCGTCTTAAAATGGCCAAAACATCTATGCAGACTGTTTTGTAGCGAGGACTGCCGAATTCGCGGTGAAATCGGGCTGTTCTTGGAGAGAACTGTAGAGTGAATTAGTAGTGTAACTTTTTGCTTTTCTGGTTCTTTTGCTTGATGAGGTTCTAGTACCCAATATTGCCAATGTAAATATATGTGATTATTAATGAAGATCTTATGTTACCCTAAAAAAAGAAACTCAACTTATTTAATTTCCTGAATGACTACTCCAAAGGAGTGGTGTTTTTGTGAATTCCCCCGGCCCGGCGCCGCGTCGATTCTTGTTCCCGCGCACCTTCCCGAGACGGTTGCCATCCCCCCGAGATGCGGCGCCACCTGAACTTCCTAGCGACGACGCGATTGTCGGCGGCAGTTCCCAAGAGGGGTCTTCAAGAGATTTCCTCCTCCACTTCGTCGCCATTCCCATGCCACTGCAAAGAGGGGACTTCAAGATCAAACTTCTGCTCTTGTCGTCCTCATCTCGCCCCTCCCCAAAATAGGTTTTTTTTCCGAGAAATGCCCAACTATACTGTAGAACCGCTCGAGCTACAGTGATCCACCGCCTCCTCTTCGATCATCAGACGCTACGCCTATCTAGCACTTCGGCTCGACGGCGTCCACGTGCCGCAGCTCCATCCACGCCAGCACGCGAGCCCTCGGTGATATGAACGGGGGTGCCCAATCTTCTGTCAGGTGAAGGATAACTCGTTTTGTTCGGAATGCGACACACCGATCCGGCTTCAAGTCAGCAACACGAACCCCGCAATCTTAGCACCACAACTCCTCTGGTTATCAACCGTAGTCACAATCCGGTTGACCTCGCCGAGAAGGCTAATCCCTGCCTGCGAAACGAAGAACACAAGCAAGAACTCGAAAACAACTCAGCACTCAAATTGAAGTGACAACTGCAGATGAATGATTAAGCTCGAAAGTTGGGGTTCTACAAACCGAAAGACGGTGACTGTTCAAAGATAGATTGATCTAAAGCAAAACCCAAACCCTAATGAGGGTGGCAGTTACTGAGATATAGGGAATAGGGGCGTGGCTTCCCCCTGGACGCGCCCCTAATGGGCTCAACGAAGATACACGGCCCAAAGGCCAAATTACGATATCGCAGCACCGGGATAGATTCTGGATGCCAACTTTCTTGGACAATTCCTGACGACTCAGAATGAGTTTGGGCCTGAAACCAATGCCAATAGAAGCTCCATGAAATTAGCTTTCCGTCCATATGTGGATCGTCGAATTCGGACTTCGGATTTGGCCTGGACATCCAATTTACATCAGGCTGCTCCTGGACTCCGAGGTGGACTCGAAGTTAAATTGGATTGGGACTCCACGTGGCTTGGCGGCCCTTGCTGTTCCTCCACACCTCCATGCTCCTCTCCATGTGTTCCTGGATCTCTCCTTGGTTCCTAATCATATTGTAAAAATTAGGTAGCAAACCATTCTCACAATTATTAATAGAAACGCTTAGGAGCGAGCTCACCTCTAAATTTAATTGTCGCGCGCGAGCTCTTGTGATTGGACCTTGAATGGTTTGAATGTCCAGCGGAGGAACCTCTTGTATATCCATAGGAGTGATGTCCTCATCATCCTCCCCCTCTTGAATCGGAGTCGTCCTCGACTCAAGCACATCCTCTTCTTCCAAGTAAGGTTTCAATTCTGAAATGTTAAAGGTGGGACTAACCCCGAACTCGGGAGGCAACTCAAGTTTGTATGCATTATCATTAATTTTCTCAAGTATTTTGAATGGACCATCAGCTCTTGACATTAACTTAGACTTCCTCAAATATGGAAAACGTACTTTTCTCAAGTGCAACCACACTAGATCACCCGGTTCAAGCTTTAATTCTTTCTTACCTTTGCTACCAGCAACTCTATATTTTTCAGTCATCTTTTCAATATTTTGCTTAGTTGTTTCATGTATTTTCAATATAAATTCAGCACGTTCTTTAGCCTCACTATGAATTCGCTCACTAGTAGGCAAAGGTAAAATATCAATAGGAGCGCGGGGGTTAAAACCATACACTACCTGAAAAAGACTTACCTGGTAGAATGTGTTGTCCGATTGTATGCAAACTCCACATGAGGCAAACATTCTTCCCACATCTTTAAATTCTTCTTTAAAACAGCCCTCAACATGGTCCCCAAGGTACGGTTCACCACCTCCGTTTGTCTATCAGTTTGCGGATGACAAGTGGTAGAAAATAACAATTTTGTACCCAACTTGTTCCACAAAGTACGCCAGAAGTGACTCAAAAACTTCGCATCATGATCTGAAACAATAGTAGAAGGCATACCATGCAAGCGTACAATCTCTTGGAAAAAGAGGTCAGCAATATGAACAGCATCATCACTTTTATGACATGGTATAAAATGTGCCATTTTAGAAAACCAAACCACCACAACAAAAACGCTATCTCTCCCCCTCTTAGTCCTAGGCAATCCTAACACAAAATCCATAGAAATATCTGCCCAAGGAATAGAAGGAATAGGAAGAGGCATATACAAACCATGTGGATTCAAGTGTGACTTAGCCTTTTGACACGTAGTGCAGCGACTCACGTACCTCTGAACATCTCGCCTCATCTGTGGCCAAAAGAAATGGTTGGCCAACACATCCAACATCTTTGTAGCCCCAAAGTGGCCCATCAGACCTCCACCATGTGCTTCCTGCAACAAGAGAAGACGAACGGATCCAACTAGAATGCATAGGCGGTTAGCTATAAACAAATACCCATCATTCAGCACATATTTATTCCAAGCACGACCCTCTTTACAATTCAGAAGCACATCTTTAAAAGCAGCATCAAGTTTATACTGTCTCTTAATCGACTCAAGTCCAAAAATGCGACAATCAAGTTGAGACAACATGGTGTAATGACAAGACAAGGCATCAGCAATAACATTATCTTTCCTTTTCTTGTGTTTAATGATGTATGGAAAAGATTCAATAAATTCAACCCACTTGGCATGTCTACGGTTCAGTTTATTTTGCATGCGAAGGTACTTAAGTGATTCATGATCAGAATGAATAATGAATTCCTTAGGCCATAAATAATGTTGCCACGTCTCTAGAGAACGAACAAGAGCATAAAATTCTTTATCATACGTGGAATAATTCAAAGTAGGCCCATTCAATTTCTCACTAAAATAAGTAATAGGTTTACCTCCTTGCATCAACAAGCCACCAATGCCAACGCCACTGGCATCACATTCAAGCTCAAAAGTCTTACCAAAGTCAGGAAGTTGCAGCAAAGGCGCCGAAGTAAGCCGTGCTTTCAAAGTATCAAAAGCTTGATCTTGTGCTGGGCCCCAATGGAAAGAAACACCTTTCTTCGTCAACTCATGTAGTGGGGCGGCAATGGTGCTGAAATCTCTCACAAAACACCGATAGAACCCTGCAAGACCAAGAAAACTTCGCACCTATGTAATAGTCTGAGGAGTAGGCCAGCTCCTAATGGCATCAATCTTTGCACCATCCACTTCAATGCCCTGAGGAGTCACAACATAGCCAAGAAAAGCAACTCGATCGGTGCAAAAAATGCACTTCTCAAGGTTAGCATACAAGCTCGCCGCTCTCAAGGCGTCAAAAACAGCACGTAGATGATCCAAATGTTCCTCATGTGACTTGCTATATATCAAGATATCATTAAAATAAACCACCACAAATTTTCCAATGAAAGCACGTAAAACCTCATTCATCAAATGCATGAAAGTGCTAGGTGCATTAGTTAAACCAAAAGGCATCACTAACCACTCATATAAACCAAATTTTGTCTTAAAAGCAGTTTTCCATTCATCACCCAACTTCATGCGAATCTGGTGGTATCCATTACGCAAATCAATCTTTGTAAAAATTATAGCGCCACTTAACTCATCAAGCATATCATCTAACCGAGGCATAGGATGACGGTATCGAATAGTTATGTTATTAATGGCTCTACAATCTACACACATGCGCCATGTACTATTTTTCTTAGGAACCAAAAGCACAGGTACAGAACAAGGACTAAGGCTCTCACGCACATACCCGCGGTCCAAAAGCTCTTGGACTTGTTGCTGAATCTCTTTAGTCTCCTCGGGGTTGGTCCTGTATGCTGCTCGGTTGGGCAAAGACGCTCCCGGAATCAAATCAATTTGGTGCTCAATACCTCTCAAAGGTGGCAACCCCGGTGGGAGCTCATTTGGAAACACATCCTCATACGCCTGCAAAATGTCAGCGACCGCAGGAGGCAAAGTGCTAGCTATATCACGAATAGGAAATAAAGCATCCTTACATATCAAAGCATAGCACACAGTAGAAATATCCATATCATATAGATCAGATTTGGTTACAAGCATATTATGATTTTTCAGTTTAATAGCGGCTTGGGTTGCAACTAGGGCAGCAACATCGGGTGAAGCAAGTCGTTCTTTATCAGCTTGTACAATTTCAGCAGGGATCATTGGGTGCAAAGTGATGTTCTAGCCCTTATACATAAGTGTGTATGTGTTACTTCTACCATGGTGGACAGCATCATTATCAAATTCCCATGGACGACCCAACAAAAGCGAACATGCGTCCATGGGTACCACATCACAATCTGCATAATCAGAATATGGACCAAGAGAAAAATGCACCCGTGCAGTTTGATTTACCTTAACCTTACCTGAGTCGTTTAGCCACTGAACATGGTAAGGATGTTTATGAGGACGTGTGGCTAAACCCAACTTCTGGACCAAATCAGCACTAATCAGGTTGTTGCAGCTGCCTCCATCAATGATGACACGTGCACGCCGATCGTGGATCACAAATAAAATCTGGAACAAATTATGTCATTGCATCTTGTCTGCTTGTCCCAATTGTGTACTGAGGACACGATGGACAATACAAATCCGCTAAGAGCCCGCATCACCCGCACTCAATGAAAGACCCTCATTAGAAGGTGGGTCATCCTCAGTGTCGTCCTCAGCATCCGAAGTACTGATGTAGCCACCATCATCAGTGGCAATGTATGTCCGCTTGCTTGGGCATTCTCGAATCACTTGGCCAAAGCCCTGACAACGATGGCACTGAATGCCAGAGGAAGAGCGCGCTGCTGGTGAGGCACTCTTGGTCGGTTCCTGCACACGAGACTTACCATCGGCGGGCGTGGTTGCTGGAGCTAGTGACACCGCCGTGGAAGCACCTTTGGGAGTAAAAGACCTGGGCATGTAGGATCTGTTGGAGGTGCTCCTGCTCTCAGGTGGTTGCTGATGTTGTTGTCATCCTTGCAATTCTTTTTCTGCAAGCATAGCAAGTTGGAACAACTGGTTGGTGGTAGTAAAAGATTTATAGTCAACAATGTCCTGAATTTCACGTTTCAAACCACCATAAAAACGACACACTTTATCCTCAGCATCCTCAACTACACCACATCGAACCATGCCCTTTTGATGCATAATACTCCTGAACAGACATATCACCCTGATCTAAACATTGTAGTTTCTTACGCATATCACGCTTATAAGATGCAGGAACAAAACGATCACGCATTGCTATCTTAAGCGCGTCCCATGAATCAGGTTGTATATTTAATCGAGCACATTCTTGCCACCAGATTATAGCAAAATCTTTAAATTCACTAGTGGCTTGTCTAACCCCATGTTGGTCAGGAACAAGATGGGAAGCAAATTTTTGTTCAACAGTCATCTCCCAATCTAAGTATTCCTCTGCATCATAACGACCATGGAAAGAAGGTATGGTAAATTTGACTTTGGCATAAGGGTCATCATTACCTGTAGTGCGCCGATGTTTGGTTCCTCCCATACCTATTTTATTCTTGCGAAGACGTTGACGACGGACCTTCTCCGCACGAGTCTTAGCCATATCAAGCTCGCCATCAGACCCAAAAATGTTTTCATCATCATCCTCTAGCCAGTCATCATCGTCATCTTTGTTCTTGGAAGGGTTGACTTCAAGACGTTGAACCCTGTCGGTCAGTGTAGAGAGGCGTTTGTTCACACCCTCAATCGTATGATTGGCCCCTTGGACGTCTTGCGCCACCTTGTGTATCTCCATAGCGAAAAACTCCTTGAGTTCGTCCTTCATGGCCTGCAATTCACTAGACAAAACAGGCTTGTCGTCCGGCATGGTTAGTGAAACAAAAAGACCCTATGAAATAGGTGAGGTTGTTGGTGGAATCACACCCTCACACGCGTCTTACCAAGTTCTTACCAACACAAGCAGTGGGATGGTACAACCGGTGGATGGTGAAAACCTGTGAGAAGAGGGTACCAAGATTGCAAGGGTCCTTCGCTGCACTGAGATGAAGTGTATGTATGTGGAGCTGTAGGACAGGCATAATATGTATGTGTATGTGGAACAAAATCGAGTGCAGATGAGCAAAGTTCAATAACTATCCAAAGTACAAGTCACAATTGCTAGCTAAGACGTGTCCTAGGCGTAGCACAACAAGTTGGAACAAAGAACAATGGAAAAAACTCACACAACAATCAGAATGGCAGTACCGTAAATATTGTACCAGCAATGCCAAAAAGACACTAGTGCAAAACCTAGTTGATTTTAATTTTCTTTTTTTAATGATTTTTTAATTTTTTTTAGCACACGCAACACCAGAATAGGAACCACACCAAGTTTCACCTGAAACAGAGAACAAATGTGGTCTACAGAAAATCAAACAGGTATGCCGAAAAGCGTGCTGGATAGAAACTGAATTTTTTAATTATCTTCCTGATTTTTTTTGAATTTTTTGAGATCTGCCTGACCAGCGAAGCCAGGTGAATCGTATGTGCAACTTTTCATTGCCAAGCTCCTGTAAAAATTTCAGCCAAAATGGAGAACCAAGCGAAAAGTTATGCCTGTTTTATGGAAGGTATCTCAAGTTATGTTTTTTTTTGTTCGAAGGCACAACTCGGCAGATAGATCAGCAGCGGCTAGGGCATTAATTCTCTCTGGTATGTGCAATGGGTAATCACCAGATGGATCCAGGGGGGCTGCGGTGCAAGGCGGAAGGCACAAGGCGGCTCGCAACCTATCTAGGGCTGGCGCGGCGAGAGTTCACACAAGGCGGCTAGCGAGGGCAAGTCGATTAATGGGGTGGATCGACTTGGTATCTGGGTAATGGTGGATGGGATAGCGGCAGAAACAAAAACACAGCGACGGTGCGGTTGAACTACGACGAAGACAAACCCTAAACCAGCAACACGACTCGACCACGGACACAAACTGAATAAAGCGAGTCTGAAAACGAAATTGCAAAGGCTAAACAAGGGTTCTAGGACAGCGGAATTTTTTTTGTATGGCAATTTTCTGGAGTTATAGGACGATGGAACAAACTAAACTAGGATAAGCCTGACGGTAATACCTGAGCCTCTGGTACCACTTGATATGAACGGGGTGCCCGATCTTCCGTTAGGTGAAGGATAACTCGTTTTGGTCGAAATGCGACACACCGATCCGGCTTCAAGTCAGCAACTCGAACCCCCGCAATCTTAGCACCACAACTCCTCTAGTTATCAACCGTAGTCACAATCTGGTTGACCTCACCGAGAAGGCTAATCCCTGCCTGCGAAACGAAGAACACAAGCAAGAACTCGAAAAGAACGCATCACTCAAATTGAAGTGACAACTGCAGATGAATGATTAAGCTCGAAAGTTGGGGTTCTACAAACCGAAAGACGGCGACTGTTCAAAGAAAGATTGATCTAAATCAAAATCTGAACCCTAAAGAGGGTGACGGCTTCCCCCTGGACGCGCCCCTAATGGGCTCAACGAAGATACACGGCCCAAAGGCCAAATTACGATGTCGCAGCACCGGGACAGATTCTGGATGCCAACTTCCTCGGACAATTTCCAACGACTCAGAATGAGTTTGGGCCTGAAACCAACGCCAATAGAAGCTCCATGAAATAGCTTTCCGTCCATATGTGGATCGTCGAATTCAGACTTCGGATGTGGCCTGGGCATCCAATTTACGTCAGGCTGCTCCTGGACTCCGAGGTGGACTCGAAGTTAAATTGGATTGGGACTCCACATGGCTTGGCGGCCCTTGCTGTTCCTCCACACCTCCATGCTCCTCTCCATGTGTTCCCTGGACCTCTCTTTGGTTCCTAATCACATTGTAAAAATTAGGTAGCAAACCATTCTCACAATTATTAATAGAAACGCTTAGGAGCGAGCTCACCTCTAAATTTAATTGTCGCGCGCGAGCTCTTGTGATTGGACCTTGAATGGTTTGAATGTCCAGCGGAGGAACCTCTTGTATATCCATAGGAGTGATGCCCTCATCACTCGGGTGGCCTCGTCTCGCGCTCCTCGTTCCGCGATGTCATTAACGCCGGCACTCATGGCGGCGAGGCGGCGCCTGTTGTCGCTGGCGGATCTCCCTACCGAGGTGGCCATTTAGATCGCGGGCCACCTCGCTGCGGCCAATGTACGAACTCTGCGCGCTTCAGGCCACCTGCCGCTTCATGCGCCGCGTGTGCCGCGACCCCGATGTCGGCCGGCGCATCTGCATAGAGCGGTTGTCCGACGACATGTATTGGTACGACCCTGATGGCTTTTTCACCCTCCTTCCTCGCCTGGCCCAAGTCGGCAATCCGGAGTCCAGCTTCATCATCGGGATGCTTGTTGTCTTCCGTGGACCTGAGATCAGACCCATGCTAGTCCTCAACGAGAATCTCGAGCGCACCGGCCGTGGCGGCCATGTCAGCTGCCAGCGTGGATCGGGACACGTGGATCTGATAGTTTTATGATGTTTTTACGATGCGCCACATAATCAAAATATGCTTCTGCGATGAAAGTTTTTTCATCACAGAAAAATCCGTTCTGTGACATTTTTAGAATTTTATCACGGTAGATCTAACTTAACGCGACTAGTATGATGAAGGAAAATTCATCACAAATTTATCACCGAACTTCAATTATGACGTATTATGACTGTAGTTCCATCGGCTGTTGTGGATGTGGAGGTGCCGCCTCCTGCTCTGTTGGACGAGGACACACCTCCGGGGCCTACGTCCACCGTTGACGACGCTCCTCCGACTTCAGCGACCACCACGTTGGGCCGTGCTGGCTCAGCTGCAGCGTCTGTTTCTCCTCCAGTAATGGCTGGGATGGACATGCATCCGGTGCTCATGACCACCATCGATGGCACCCCCTAGCCCCTGCGCTCTCCCTGGATGGCACTGCTGCACCGGCGGCGACCAGGGCAATGACATTTCTCTCGGCTGACGTGGCTGCCTAGTTAAACAAGGACGCCCCTCCGGTGCCTGCGACCACCGTTGACGGCGTTCCTCTGGCTTCGGTGACCACTGTTTCGGACTCTGTTCTCCGACGGGTTTGGCTGGGATGGACATGCCTCTCGTGTTCCCGACCACCCCTCCGGCCTCAATTTGTAAAAGGAAGTTGCGTGCCTGCAAGGATTGGATCGGATTTTGACGAACCATTCACACGCACGTCGCGCGCCCTTCGCCCGAGCCCGACCCGGCGAGCGAGCGCGCGCGTGTTCTTCTTTCTTCCTCTCACCCACACTTGCAAGAGCATGGAGAACATCCAACTGTTTAAGTTAGATTTCCTCCACCTCCACTGGCAAGGTGGAACTAACTTGTTGCCATGCACCTTTGCACTAATGGACCTTTAAAATTTTATTAAAATTATTTAGATTTACATGGTGGGCCTTTAGGGCCCAAATATTCCAACAATGAGGGGTTGGTTCAGGCGCCTGATCAATGATCTCAACCTGAAGGAACTATCCATGATTGGCAGGAAGTTCACATGGTCAAACCAACATGACAATCCGACGCTGGACAAGCGCGATAGGATGCTGTGCTCAGTTGATTGGGAGCGGCTCTTTCCTGTCTGCTCCAAAGTAATGCCATCAAGGGTTCAGATCACTGCCCGCTGCTGCTTGGGCTTCATGACGTCCAACACGGCAAGGCCAGATTTCACTTCGAGTCCTTTTGGACCAAGCTCGAGGGCTTTCCGGAGGCTGTCGTGGCTGGCTGGTCCTCTGCTGCACACTCATGCTGCCCCTTTGACACCCTATCAAGAAAATTTAAAGCCACGGTCCGAGCTTTGCAGAGGTGGAGTCAAAGGACGGTCGGCCACATCAACTCGCAGCTTGAGCTCGCTGGGGAGGTTCTGCACCAACTCGAGATCGCGCAGGAAGCTAGGGGTTTGGTTGGCAGGGAATTATGGCTGCGCAACAAACTCAAGCCCCACTCCTTGGCCCTTGCTTCGCTGTAGCGTAAGTGCTAGAAGCCGATCACGCATCTCCTGGTTAGGCGATGGTGACGCCAACACTGCCCTTTTTCACCAGCATGCAAGGCATAGAAAGAGGAAGAATTTTATTAGCAAGCTCACCACCGAGGAGGGGGTGGTGATCACTGATCATGAGCAAAAGGAGAGAAATATTTTTGACTTCTACAACAAGCTGTTGGGGATTAGTCACGACCGGGAGCTCACTGTTAACATGGAGGAATTGACCACAGTACCAAGGTTAAATCTGGAGGAGCTTGATGCACCTTTTACCGAGGAAGAAGTTTAGAAAACTATCAACTCTATTCTTTCTGATAAATCTCCACTACAAAAAATGTTGTAATCCATGATGATCAAATTTCATTACAGATCACTAAAAAACAGTCATAAAACAGTATCTGTGACGATCTCAAATTTTATCATGTATTGAGTGTCACAGATTATACCTCGTGACTTTTTAATAAAATCGTCACATATTAACTCAATCCATGACGTTTTGAAAATATCATAAAATAGCCTCAGGCCCTCGCAGCCCAGCCCAAGCCCATTATTTATGACGAGAATAAACATCATGGATTCAATTTCCACGTCACATATAGAGGACATGGAGGATGACGTGGTTGATGATGTGGATGACGATGTTGACATGTCTGGCAACGTGGCCAATGACATGGCTGCTGACGTGGTGATGACATGGATTGAGGGGATGATGTGTATGTTCACATGGTCAATGATGTGGCTGCTGGTATGGCAATGATGTGGAAAGTGGTGATGACATCACCACCGCAGCCCATTTGTGGAATGGCCAAATTCAGAGTGGGCACTAAAATGGGCCAAATTCAGCGATACACACAGCCGTTATAAAAATTTAGCCCACCGGATTTCCTGACCCATATAATAAAACAACAGTTCCATCCCAGAAATCAAAATCACAACAAACAAAAAATAAAACCCATTTTCAAGAGAACGCATCAATTGCTTAATTAGTGCAATAATTAATTACGACAGTACACAATAATTATATTTACATATTGCACAAATATTAGGCTGGCACAGAACAACACTTTTGTAGCACTTTGTAGGCTACCAGCAATTTTTCTCCACTCCAAGTGATCTGGTAGGTAATGTAAATCTGATTAGTACATGAGAAGTATATAAGCGTCGCTAAATACTAAGGTAGTACATTTCAGATTACATAGGACCACACTGGTTTATAAACATTTTGTAGTTAGAACCATTTGATTCTAGAATCTATTTTTTCATAGCATACAGTTAGCACCATTTGATTCTAGAATCTATTTTTCCATAGCATACGGTTAGCACCATTTGATTCTAGAATCTATTTTTTCATAGCACACAGTTTTTACACACGAACACTTGGTATGAGCTCAAGACATCCATAATAATCAATGTACAATTAAGTGATCAATCAATCTATAAAGCCAAATGTTTTGTTTTTTAACTCAGGGAAATGAACACTATTGAATTCCGAATAAAGATACCTCTTGTAACATTTCAGAATCAGATTTAATGTTTCTTCATTCAGTGTTAGACAACATGTTACACCAAGTTTCAATCCGAGGAGAGGACAGTAAGAACACAAGAACACAGTAAGTGGATCAGAAAGAATACAAGAACACAGTATATGAAATTATTTAGGTAGCAACAGTAAGTGCTAGCAGCCCTTGATCTTGGAAAACTAAGCTAGAATAGTTCCATTGTTATCAACTAGCTAGATCAGCTAAAACTGTAAGAGAAGTTATAATTAGGAGCATGTTCACAATGTAATTAAGAGGGGGAGTAAACAGTTCAGGGGGATCTATTGCGCTTTAATATCAGTCAAGGTGCAGATGCTCCACTAAACGTGTAAGCAAAGTACCATAGGGTGAATACAACAAAGGACTTGCAGAATTTTTAAAATTTCTGGGACTGATTTACTATTTTCTATATGTTAAATGAATTTCTACATGGTTATCGAAATTAATTCCAAATTGAACTATATGTGAATCAATTAAGATATCAAAAAGTGCATAAAAATAGATTTAGGCTCATATGTTCCATCGTAGTCCTTGTCCTCAAGATGGATAAAAAATTCAATTGTCTTATGGGGAAAATCCAAACTTGTTTCTCCAAATTACCACATAATAATTACAATAATATCTAAATTTGATCAGATAATTCTACAAATTGACATGACAACATATTTTTGTCCATAACCTTTCTATAAAAAACTTAAATATTTTTAGTAAAGTAAATCCATACATTAGGGGAAATTCCCTGCAAGGCCCTCAAACAAATCACGCTTCCTTCTATGGTCCTGCAAAATTGCAACTTCCTTATTTGACCCTGATTTCATTTTCCTTCCCTTCCATGGCCCTGCCGTTACATCTGCAGTTAACTCCCAGTTAAGTGACTGTGAAAAGACAATAGTACCCCTGGCGCATAAACAACAGATATTGAGATCTCATGGAGAACAGATATTGGAGATGTACAGCATGATATTATGCAGCAAATTCTCCATATTTTTAACACACTAGATTCACGTACAGTATATTCACATAATAATGTAAATCACACAGTCAACATACTAATGAGTTCACAGCCACATTTCTTACGTGAGTTCACATATAGTAGGTTCAGACACCTAACAATAGATACTGCATGACATGCATGTTCACATACAGCTCCACAAAACAAGTTTAACAAGTCTAAAATATGTTAAATCACAAACTGAGCTTTCTTTTGCTTCTTGTGCTCATTGCAGGGCTGCAAGAATCAACTTTTTTTTGCTTCTTGTGCCCATTGTAGGGCTTTCAAATGACACATCGTTCTTCTTTCCTTTATCTTTAGTTTGCTTATTGGCTTTGGGCTTCATGAGCTTTCCCTTATCTTTAGCGTTGTTAGCTAGCTTGTTCCCTTTTTCTTTGGCTGAAACAAGTGGATTTCCCCTAGCCATGGGAACTCAGAGCTAATGGGCTCAGGCTGGTCTGTACTACCTGCACTACCTGCTGACTTGGATCTATATATGTATAACAAATAAAAATTATCAAGTATTGTAGATAAAATAAGACTGATTTGTATTCAAGGCTGATTGCAGCAAAATAAAATACATCAGAATTAGAAGCATATATTACCTGATTGAGCCTCCAGAATCTAATGTACCTTTTCTAATTTTCTTCTTAGTTGTAGGTTGCACACTTTGGCTATTGGAAACAAAGAGAGATAATTAGATGAATATTAAGATGCACATAAAAATATTGTGAAAGAGAGAACCTTGGTGGAAAAGTCATAGAGGATGCTGGTGCTTCACCATCAAAAAGAACTATGCTTTCCTCAGTTGATGCCTCGGTAGTCTTTCTCTTCTTCATTGGTGGTCCTCTACAGAAGTATGGGGTAAAT
Organism: Panicum hallii; assembly: GCF_002211085.1. Classification (NCBI taxonomy): domain Eukaryota; kingdom Viridiplantae; phylum Streptophyta; class Magnoliopsida; order Poales; family Poaceae; genus Panicum; species Panicum hallii. The sequence continues at coordinate 32,058,997 of NC_038047.1, forward strand.
AAAGGTGTCATTTTTAGTCTAGAAATTGGTTTCATGTTAGCCCAATACTAAAACAAAGTATAGTTTATTACCTCACAGCCAGCAGAGCTGCAATATCCTCTGGGTTGCCCTTCTTGCAACTTGGCCAGTGATGCCCATAACCTTCACAGATAGGACATTTGTGCTGTCCTTTCTTTGTCTTCTCCGTACAATCTTTGTATCTTTCTGTCTTTCTCCTACCAGTTGTGGCCTTTAACAAAGGTGGATGCATGAAAAACCCATGGCAAGATTGAGGCCACTGTGACTTGTCCTCCATAGCTGGGATTAGTTGAGCATAAGCTAATCTAAATTTTTCAACTGAGTAATACATATCCACATGGTTCTCTAGAGGCACATTGCTAAGTGAGGTAATTAATGCAATAGCATGTTTGCAAGGAATGCCAGAAATTTGCCATTGTCTACAAGAACATATCTTCTCATGTAAGTTCACTACAAACCTAAAGCCACTACCTCCCAATGCAGTAACTTCAGCAACATGTTCAGAGCATTCTATAACCTCCAAGTTTAGTTCTCTACTCTTCTCATTCAAATGCTTAATAATGTGGGGCAGGATCAAGCCTTCGAACTGTCTAGAGATTTTCCTCCTATGGTTCCATTTCACTATGAGCATTTGCCTAAGCTTGTCTAACAAGTCATCCAAATTCATAGCCTTGTGCTCTTTAATCCAGTTATTAAAACACTCAGCCAAGTTGTTGGTCACATAATCTACCTTGCTGAAAGGATCGATGGACCAAGAGGGGGGGTGAATTGGGCCTTTTTCAATTTCTAAAACAAGATAAAACAACCTTAACCTATGCAAAACTAGAAAGGCACCAATTCACCAACCGGATAGCTAAACAACCTACACAAGCTAGATGAGATAAAAAGAGATAAAGCCTAGCAAGGTAGAGCTAACTAGTGATCCCTAAATCAAGCACATGAAAGAATTGCATGAAAGATAATGCTTGAAATAAGTAAAGAGGACAAGGGACAACCGGATTTTTCCCGTGGTATCGATGTGTTGGCACACACCCCTAATCCACGTTGTGACACTCACAAAGAGTATTGTCACCTCCCAAGTCACCAAGACGAGGGCGCTCACTAAGAGTCTCCGTTCACCATCCCGGTGTGGTGGAGATCAAGCCACGTACAAATCTTTTCTCCGGGCTTCCACAATCCTTGGCAAGCTCCGCGAGAATCACCTCGATCACCAAGATCGCCTAGGTGATGCCAATCACCAAGAGTAACAAGCTAAGGCCTTCACTTGAGCAAGAACCAATCACAAAGAATGGATGCACACAAGCTTCTCTCTACTCAAGTCCTTAATCTTGCTTCTTGAATGATTGAATGAACAAGTGTATGAAATGTTGAAGCTCAAGGTGGCTCTTGACTATAGTATGAGTGTTTGGATGTTGCCTGGTGTCAAGAGTAGTAGAAAGACCCATTGGAGGGGTATATATAGGCAGCTCACACGAATAGAGCCGTTGGAGAAAAAGCTGCCAGAAAACTGCGTAGCGCCGGTTAATCCGACGTCCCTCCAATAGTCATCGTCGGTTTAACCGGTGAATGTAAACTGCCACTTCTGAAAACTAGCCGTTACAGCTTGGGCAGATTAACCGTCGTTGCATCGGTTTGACCGGTGAGTGTAATCATCCTTTGATCAACAGAAATACCAAGTCACTGGACAACTGCACCGACGTCCATTTTCAAATATCGTCGGTTTAACCGGTGAGTCTATTTGTCCACTGATCAACTGAAAACCGAGTCTCTGGACAACTGCACCGACGTCCCTTTTCAAATATCATCGGTTGAACCGGTGAATAGACTTGTCAAACTCTGCTGACCTTGTTTAACCGACGTATATAAAACTCGAAGCGTCGGTTAAACCGGTGAATAGGTTTTTTTCTGATTTTGCCTGTTCTGACTTGAGTCTTGAACGAAATCCAAATATTCTTGAGATATAAGTTGAGAACCACTTATTTGAGCTTCTAGAAACCTGAGTGACCATTGTGTGCATCCATTTTCAAATGACCATGTCCATGCTCAAGTTTACTAAGCCTAAACCCCTCTTAATAGTGCGATCACTACAAAACTATAAAAACCTATACTAACCTAAGTGTCCTTCTCAACCTTATGACACTTAGGACTAGAAAGATCCTTAGTCTTGACATGTTATAGAGTTGAATGCCGAGATCGCCTTTTTTGAATAATGAAAATTAGGGGCCTTTTGACATATAACCAAATGAGCAATAATGATCTATAAAGCTGCACAAACTCATTAGTCACAATAATGGTTGTCATTAATCACCGAAACATACCTTAAGGGCCTAGATGCTTACAATCTCCCCCTTTTTGGTGATTGATGACAACATAAACATAGATATCGAAGAGAGCGAGAAAGATAAGGCACGAATAAACACAAGCAAACTCGAAAGAAAGGAACCAAAAAGCTCAAAGGCTCAAACGAAATCCATAGATATGTCTCAAAAGCTCAGCATGCTCAAATGACAAATGTACATATCCATGAACTAACATCAAATATAATACAATAAGAAACATCAAAGTCAGATCGAGCTCTCTCTAAAGCTACCCTCCCCCTGACTCCCTCTCCCCCTTTGGCATCAAAGCACAAAAAGGCTACTGATCTGGGTGCCGCGGGACGGCGAGGAAGCGATCCGGGTCATCGTCGTCGTCGTCGTCAGACGGTGGATCCTCAGTGACTGCTGGTAGCTGCTGATCTGAAGGACCGGCTGGTGCTGAGCTGACGGGAGGTGTGGCAGTCGTCGAGGCTGTCGTCGAGGCCCTGGTGCTGGCACTGCCTGGGAGAGGGTCCGTGGAAGTGGTAGCCGGCTCAGCAGAAGATGTGTCAACATCTGAAGTGGTGAGTGCTGAAGCTGCCGGCTGTGAAGACTGCTGAAGTAAGGGACACCTCTCCGCCTCCCCCTGAAGGTAATGACTGTGGTACTGCGGGGAGGCCAACTGACTGCACCGCTGTGGGTGACTCCTGGAAAAGTGAGGTCGCAGGCAGAGGAGAGAAGAGAGGACGACTCGCAGACCCAAGTAATGCTGACAGTGAGAAATGATCTCCGGGGTCGCAGAGGAAGCTGGAGTGGTGGAGGCCGGAGCAGGTGTAACTGCAAGTGGTGGTGCTCCGGCGCCCTGAAGGCCTGTCTGTCCTGGCTGCTGAGGGGCGAGTCCGGTGTGAGAATATAGCTGTGAAATCATTCCGAACATCGCCATCATGCCCTGCTGCATCTGCTGAAACTGAGCGTCCGTCCTCTGAGAGACTCTGTCGATAAGACCGACGAAACGCTCCTCAGTAGCAGCTCGCTCTCGGGCGGCCTCCCTCTGGATCTGTGCAAGCTGTGCCTCATGGGCTCTCCTGGCCTCCTCCTGAGCACGACGATCCTCTCTCTGCTGTGTGACCAGCTGCTGGAGTAGAGCGGTGAGCTCAGTCGGCTGAGACACCTGAGACTCTGAAACAGTAGTAGCAGCAGCTGACACTGGAGCTGGCTCTCCGGACCCCCTGCCTCGTGATCGTGACTCGCTGGAGCGGGTGCAGGGAAGTACTCCTCGTCCTCGGAGGAGTCTGACTCAAGATCGGACCAGTGAATCTCATCCTCTCCTCCTGGAAGCTGTGCCTCTGCAGCAAGTAATGCCTCGTCCTCCTGGGCCACTCGGGCCTGTGCCTCTGGTGACAACCGTGCCATGGCAGCACGATCTGCCTGTCTCCCTCTCCTCCTGTCTGAGGGTGCTGTCGGTCTGTAGACGGGGAACCAGGGAACCTCGTCCTGTCTGTATACGGCACTGACTGGTGACTCAGCTGGCACTATCATGGAGCAAATGAAACTGATCCAGTGAGCATATGGGAACTGACGTACTACTCCCATCCCGTCAGTGATGACATCCTCGATCTCTGCCAGAATAAAATCAACAATATCGAACGGCTCGTGAGTGAGGATGTGAAGTAGAAGCAGCTGCTGCAGACCTGTGAACCCCTCTGGGTAGCCACTCCTCGGGAGCAAAGTCCTCCGGAGTGCCATGTGAACAGCGTAGGCCTCTGGGGTCAGCAGGCTCGGTACACGGGCGTAGGAAGCCGGGAAGGGCTGGCGGAAGCACTGTGAGATAGCCTCGTGAGAAGGTGCTATTCCGCCAATCATGGCTCTGCGCGGAGGATCTGCATCTCCATATACCATCTCGTGCAGGGAGACGTCAACCAAGTCAACTCCAAGAATCCCTGCGAGTGTCGCTCTGGACAAACCAAACACCTGCCCCCCAAACATGAAGTGAACAGCTCTGCGCTCTGGGGCTATCCAAGCAGTGGCATAGAAAACTCTGACCCAGTCCTCAATGTATCTGTTCCTCTCAATCGAGAGCAACCTGGGCAGACCTCTGAAGTGCTCAAAGTGCTCGCGGACATCTGCTCCCCCTGCTGCTGTCCTCAGTGAAACCCAGTCAAGTACTCTGTGCGGAAATATCCTGTGGCCCCGCCTCTGGTAGGTCTCGTAGAAACTGGCCTGTAGAAGTGTCCAGAATCTGCGATCGACCCGGCTGTCTCGTGTCACGGGAAACCACTCCTCCTCCTGAACACTCCATCTGAGCCTCTTGACCTTCGCCGCATTGGCCTTGGTCAAGTTCTGGAGCAGTACACCTGGCTCCAGACGCACGACAGTGTCCATGCGGAACACTGCGCGCTCGGCCGCTAGGGCCTCGGCTCGACGAGCTGCTGCTGCTGCTGCTGTGGACCTGCGAGGCTCCTGTGGCTGGTGACCTCCTCGCGTCCTAGGTCCAGTGCGACGCTCGGTCGCAGGTGAGGGCTGCTCTGCAGGGGACGTCTGCCGAGTGCGGCCAGAACGTCGTAGAGCTGGTGACTGAGGTGTAGCCTGCCCCTGAGACTGCTCAGACTGGTCTGTCGCTGACTCTGACTCAGACTCTGCGCTGAAGCTGACTGTGCTGACTCTGCTGCTGCTGCTGCGGCTCTGGTGGCCCTGGCTCCTCTGACTCTGCCCATCCCTCTGCCTCTGCCTCTGCCCCTGGCTGCCGGATCTCTGATCGCGAACGGACGAGCACGGCCAGACGCCTGCTCCTCGGCGGCCTTTGCCACCATCTCGGCCCTTTCGGCCTCTCTCGCTGCGCGAGTCCGCTTGCGCGCGGGCTCCTCAACAACTATCTCCTTCCCCTTCCTTTTGTCACGACCCATCTCGATCACACAAGACGCGGCGCTGCGAATTAGGGCTAGCGAAAGAGAGCGCGGCGTGAAAGCGGTGTAATGCGGCGGCGCGTGTGCGGCAGAAGACGCGGTGGAGCTGCAGAACGTGCTGGCGATGGCGTGGAGCAGCACTGGCGGCGGCACTTTGGAGCGTGGGCGGCGCTGTGGTGGCGGCGACGGCGAGGTGGCGCACGGGCGCAAGTGAGAGGCGGTGCGCGCGCGCGGGCGGCAGGTGACGGCGGTGGCTGCTGCGCGGGCGCGGGCGCGGGCGCGGGCGCGGGAATGCGTCGGCGCACGGGAATGCACGGGCGTGGCGCAAGTGCGAAGGCGCGCGGTGGAAAGCGGCGGCGGCGCGACGGACGGCGGTGCGAGCGGCAGACGGCGCGGAAAGCAACGGCGGCGGACGGCAACGGCGGCGGGCGGCGACGGCGGTGGCGGGAGCGGGTGCGAAGGCGAGGAGTCAAGCGAAACACGAGCGCGAGTGAAGGGTTGTGACCGGTCAAGAGAGGAATATGACATGTGGACCCCGCAATTTTTCTTATCGCCGGTTGAACCGACGCTTAGGTTTTGAACACCGGTTGATTTCGTCGGTGTAGTTCACCAGAAACTCTGCCAAATCTGTACCTGTACGCCGGTTGGACCGATGATCTGAAAATTGAACTCGTCGGTTGAACGATGCATATAACAGTTGATTTTCAGGTCAGAATTGTGTTGTGTTCACCGGTTGATCCGATGCTGCAAACTTTGTATACGCCGGTTGAACGCCTGAAGTCACTGAGCTGTGGCTGACACTTAGTAACGCCGGTTAAACCGATGGGTATAGATCCATTGAACGTCGGTTTAACCGGTGAACCCAAAAACCCTCTCTCAGCTCACTTTTCTATGATAAGTCCAATGAACTTATAAGATTCAACTAAACTCAAGTTAATGGACTCGCATAGGCGACTTTACCCCTCAAAATAGGATAGCTTAATAACTTAAATAGTTTTTCTTTTCAAGATCAAAGATAAGTCGCAAGAGAGACAAAGCGTCAATTTAAAATGTATGAGCCATGTCATAAGAATATTGAAGGAGGAAAGCTTCAAACTCACAATGACATTGCTCACTAGGCAATGACGCACCTAACATTTTACTCTTTTCACTTCTCATGAATTAAGATCTTGCACGTAAAACAAGTCTCATTTTCATTAAGTGATCTCCTTTGTGACTTTTACGCATGCAATGATAATGCAAAATACAAACACATGCGAAAGAAAGGTAAACATGAGATGCACAACTATATTACAAGAAATTGCATAACGAGAATTTAAGATCTACTTGTCAAATTTGATCCCATGGAAAGCTTCATCATGATGAGCCTTTCTACAAGCCTAGAGGAAAACAAGTGGACCACCACCTCTAGCTAAACCCTTGCTCATCACTATCTTGCCATGGTTAGACAAGTGTCCTATATGTATGCATTTTTCTATATGACATGGCAACTTACATGACGTTTGCCGCATCTAACACATTTAGCTCATTTCTTAGCCTAACAAAGGTACTCTCGTCTAAAGGTTTTGTGAAGATATCCGCCAATTGCTCCTCGGATCTCACACCTTGAAGGGAAATGTCCCCCTTGGCTTCGTGATCACGCAAGAAGTGATGGCGAATATCAATGTGCTTTGTGCGAGAGTGTTGAACAGGATTCTTGGCAATTTTTACGGCACTTTCATTGTCACAAAGGAGTGGTATTCTTCCTAGTTTCACACCAAAGTCCAAAAGGGTTTGCTTCATATATAGAATTTGGGCACAACATGCACCGGCAGCTATATATTCCGCTTCCGCGGTGGACAAAGCCACGGAATTTTGCTTCTTACTCGACCAAGAAACTAGAGAACGCCCAAGCAAGTGGCAACCCCCGGAGGTACTCTTGCGATCGACACGGCTTCCGGCAAAATCCGAATCCGAGTATCCCAAGAGATCTAAGCTAGCGCCTTTGGGGTACCACAAGCCTATGCTAGGAGTGTGCTTGAGATACCGAAGGATCCTATTCACAGCCGAAAGATGTGATTCCTTAGGGTTAGCTTGAAAACGAGCACACAAGCACACACTAAACATTATATCGGGCCTAGATGCGGTAAGGTAAAGCAAAGACCCTATCATAGAACGATAGAGGGATTGGTCAACCGGTTTTACCGTCCACATCCAAGTCGAGATGCCCATTGGTTGCCATGGGTGTCTTGATTGGCTTACATTCATCCATCTTGAACTTCTTCAAAATATCTTTAGTATATTTTTCTTGATAAATGAATGTCCCTTCCTTCATTTGTTTGACTTGAAAACCAAGGAAGAAGGTCAATTCGCCAATCATGGACATCTCGAATTCCCTAGACATCATGGTAGCAAACTCATGGCTTAGCAAATCATTAGTTGAGCCAAAGATAATATCGTCAACATAAATTTGACAAATGAAAAGATCCCCGTTGACGTCTTTTGTGAACAAAGTGGTGTCCACCCTCCCGATCTTGAAGCCTTGCATGATTAGGAAGTCACGAAGCCTCTCATACCAAGCCCTTGGAGCTTGTTTGAGCCCGTAGAGTGCCTTGTGCAACCTATAAACATGATTAGGATTCCTCGGATCTTCAAACCCGGGAGGTTGCTCAACATAAACAAGTTCGTTAATAAAGCCATTTAAGAACGCACTTTTCACATCCATTTGATATAACTTAATATTATGATGTGAAGAGTAAGCAAGAAGGATGCGGATAGCTTCAAGTCTTGCGACCGGAGCAAAAGTTTCACCGAAATCCAAACCTTCGACTTGAGAAAACCCTTTTGCCACAAGTCTTGCTTTGTTGCGTACAACCACCCCATGTTCATCTTGCTTGTTTCGAAAGACCCACTTTGTGCCGATGATGTTCTTGTCTTTCGGAGGAGCTTCGAGGACCCAAACTTCATTGCGGGTGAAATTGTTCAACTCTTCTTGCATGGCCATCACCCAATCCGAGTCCTCAAGTGCTTCCTCTATGCTAGTGGGTTCAATACAAGAAACAAACGAGTGATGTTCGCAAAATGAAGCATGCTTAGAACGAGTTCTTACTCCTTTGAAAGGACTACCAATGATTTGACCAATTGGGTGATCCTTGGAGATGCGACCATGCTTCACTAGCGGTATTTGCGTGGATGCTTGTTGGGGTGGATCATGAGTGACTTGTGCTTGTGGTGGAACATTTTGCTCTTCTTGTTCTTGGACTTGGGGTGTTGGTGTTGACACATTTTCTTGAGGTAGTGGATCAACTTTATCTTGAACTTCATCCACTAGGGATGCCGTGGAGGTGCTTGGTATAGATGAGGAAGGTCCTCCCCCTTGATCATTGCCTTCATGCACCTCTTCCGGCTTGATATCCCCAATGGACATCTTCTTCAAGGCTTCTTCAATCTCTTCATCCCCTACATTCTCATAGCCAACAACCTCCTCTTGGGAGCCATTAGATTCATCAAACTCCACATCACATGTTTCTTCAACTAACCCGGAGGTTTGATTGAATACTCTATATGCTTTGGAGTTTGATGCATAGCCAAGAAAGAAACCTTCATCACATCTACTTTCAAACTTACCGAGCCTTTTCTTCTTATATATGAAGCATTTGCAACCAAAGACTCGAAAGTATGATATATTTGGTTTCCTCCCGGTGATGAGCTCATATGGAGTTTTCTTGAGGAGTCGGTGAGGATACACTCGGTTGGATGCATGACACGCCGTGTTGATTGCTTCCGCCCAAAACTTCTCGGACGTGCCATAATCATCCAACATTGCTCTTGCTAGGGTGATGAGTGTCTTGTTCTTCCTTTCCACCACTCCATTTTGTTGAGGCGTGTAGGTGGCGGAAAACTCATGTTTGACTCCTTCTTCATCGCACCATTCTTCAATCTTCATGTTTTTGAACTCGGTGCCGTTGTCACTCCGAATCTTCACGATTGGGGAATTATATTCCCTTTGAGCTTTTCTTGCAAATGTCTTGAAGATTTCCGGAGTTTCACCCTTATCGCCTAGAAACATGACCCAAGTGTAACGTGAAAAATCATCAACAATTACTAGGCAATAGAGGTTACCACCAATGCTCTTGTATGAAGTTGGACCAAAAAGATCCATGTGTAGTAGCTCGAGCGGCTTGGAGGTAGACAACATCGTCTTAATAGGATGATGAGTTGCAACTTGCTTCCCGGCTTGACATGCTTTGCATAGCTTGTTCTTGTCAAAAGTGACGTCCTTTATGCCGGTGATCATCCCTCTCTTGTGGGCTTTCTTGAGGTTGCTCATGCCAATATGAGCAATTCTTCTATGCCAAAGCCACCCAAGAGACGACTTGGTGAAGAGGCAAGTCATGGTGCTTGTTTGCTTTGAAGAGAAGTCCACCAAATAGATATTGCCATGCCTAAACCCCGTGAATACCAATGACTTGTCTTTTTCATGAGTCACTACAACACCATTCTTGTCAAAGGCACACGTTAGTCCAAGATCACACAATTGTGCAATAGAAATGAGGTTAAAACTAAGTGCTTCTACAAACAAAACATTTGAAATGGATAAATCTTTTGAAATTGCAATTCTACCCAAACCTAAGACTTTCCCCTTAGAGTTATCACCATAGGTGACATGTTCATGATCGCCGGGGTCTTCAAGTGAGGTGAACATGCTATCATTGCCGGTCATATGTTGAGAGCAACCGCTATCAAGTACCCAATGTTTTCCACCGGCTTTGTAGTTCACCTACACACATGAGAATTTATTTTTGAGTTTTCGGAACCCAAACAAGCTTTGGGCCTTGCACATGTGTGACAAGAGCTTTTGGGACCCAAAGTTGCTTGGGGAGCTTCTTCTTTGACTCCTTAGCAATTTTGCCAATGAACTTGGCCTTCACCTTGCCCTTCACTTTACTCAAGAGAAAATGATTATTTTGAAACATTGATGAGTAATTCTTGGGTAATTTAGGAAGAGGACGTGATGGTAAAGTGCACTCCCTAGTGTGGTGCCCGGTGACTTGGCAATGTTGGCAATATGAACCAACTTCCTTGATGAAGCTTGTCTTGATCTCCGGAGAAGGAGTTGTAGCCATGTTTGGCTCCGGAAATGAACCAAGACCTCTCTTACCATAGTCACGGGCATTGTTGAAGAGAATCTCCTTGTGGATGTATTCTCCCCTTGAGAGTTTCTCCACACTACTCTTGAGGCTTGCCACTTGATCCATCAATTCCTTTTCCTTAGAAGAGGCAAGCTCGGGCACAACATTAGTGGCATATGCATCAATGAGTAGGTCATCACATGAAGTAGAAGCATTGACCGTTTCATTTACAACTTTCTCAAGACTTGGGTCAATTACTTCATAAGCAAATTCGAGTTCTTGATACTTGTGAGCCAACTCCCTATGCTCTTGTTTAAGCTTTTTGTGGCTCTCTTCAACTTGCTTAGCAAGTACAAGTGACTCATTGTGCTTTTTGAGCAAGTCATTGTACTTACTAAGTAAGTCGGAGTGGGCAAGCTCTAACTTAGCATGAGTGCTCTCAAGAACTTTAACTTTGCCCTTTTCCCTCTTGATGACGGATGTGTACTCATTGATGAGGTTAGTAAATTCATTAGGATCAAGCTCTTCATCACTATCATCTTCACTATCTACCTCACATACCTTGGTGTTACCTTTTGCCATGAGGCACATAGGAGGCGGAGGTAGAGATGATTCTTCATTGGTGAGGGCGATGGTGACAATGTCTTCTTCATCACTTGAGTCTTCGCTTGATGAGACATCGGTCACCCATTCTTGTTTCTCCACCAAGAAACTTTTCTTGGTGTGCCCTTTCTTCTTTGGGAAGAGCTTGGTCTTCTTGTCATGGGTCTTCTTCTTCCCAAATCTCTTGTTTTTGTTCTTCCTCTCCTCTTCTTCATCATCGCTTGAATCATGGCGATGCTTACTCTTGTTGTCCTTGTTTCTTTTGTCCGGCTTGGGGCAATTTGGACGGATGTGTCCTTTTTCGCCACAATTGTAGCAAATCTTGTTCTTGACATCCATTGGCCGGAACATTCCCTTCTTGGAGTCAAAGTTGAAACCTTTCTTGTTGATCTTCTCATTCAAGCGTGTGAACTTTCTCATCATGAGAGCGAGTTCTCCGTCATCTTCAATATCGGATGAGCTCTCATGATGATCATCTTCTTCATTGCTTGAGCTTGAGTCTTGTTTGACCATCTTGAGCTTGCGGGATTTGTTTGTCTTGGTTTTTAGAGCAATTGACTTGCTTGATGTTGGCTCTTCGGTCATACCAAGAATGCTCATTTCATGAGCGCGAATTTCCCCCACAAGTTCTCCTACTTCCATTGTGGCGAGATCCTCCTTTTGAAGCATAGCATTGATAATGTTATATTTGGGCTTCGGGAGGAGCATGAGGATCTTGCGGTTGATGGATGCACTGTCAATTTTGGATATTTCAAGTGCATTAATGTCCTTGACAATGACGTTCAAGCGAGAATACATATCATTGCAATTTTCATGAGCTAGCATTTTGAAGGAATCATACTTAGCTCTAAACAAGTGATATTTTTGTTCACGAACCTTGGTGGAGCCTTCATGTATTTCAATGAGTTCCTTCCAAATATCACTTGCTAGGTCCATGCCATTAACTCTAGCAAAGACCTCCTCACTAATAGCTTCGAAAATTGCATTTCTAGCTCTAGCATTCCATTTTAATTGGTCGGGGGTGGGTTCTCCGGTGAATCCGACTTTAGTTGCCAACCATACTTCGGGGGCAATCGCATCAAGGTATGCGGCCATGCGAACTTTCCAATAGGCAAAGTTCTTGCCCTCGAAGTGAGGCGGTGAACCACCCATCTTGGCCATGGCTCTAGGCGGTGAAGCCTAATGATCCAAATGAGCAACGAGGCTCTGATACCAATTGAAAGGATCGATGGACCAAGAGGGGGGGTGAATTGGGCCTTTTTCAATTTCTAAAACAAGATAAAACAACCTTAACCTATGCAAAACTAGAAAGGCACCAATTCACCAACCGGATAGCTAAACAACCTACACAAGCTAGATGAGATAAAAAGAGATAAAGCCTAGCAAGGTAGAGCTAACTAGTGATCCCTAAATCAAGCACATGAAAGAATTGCATGAAAGATAATGCTTGAAATAAGTAAAGAGGACAAGGGACAACCGGATTTTTCCCGTGGTATCGATGTGTTGGCACACACCCCTAATCCACGTTGTGACACTCACAAAGAGTATTGTCACCTCCCAAGTCACCAAGACGAGGGCGCTCACTAAGAGTCTCCGTTCACCATCCCGGTGTGGTGGAGATCAAGCCACGTACAAATCTTTTCTCCGGGCTTCCACAATCCTTGGCAAGCTCCGCGAGAATCACCTCGATCACCAAGATCGCCTAGGTGATGCCAATCACCAAGAGTAACAAGCTAAGGCCTTCACTTGAGCAAGAACCAATCACAAAGAATGGATGCACACAAGCTTCTCTCTACTCAAGTCCTTAATCTTGCTTCTTGAATGATTGAATGAACAAGTGTATGAAATGTTGAAGCTCAAGGTGGCTCTTGACTATAGTATGAGTGTTTGGATGTTGCCTGGTGTCAAGAGTAGTAGAAAGACCCATTGGAGGGGTATATATAGGCAGCTCACACGAATAGAGCCGTTGGAGAAAAAGCTGCCAGAAAACTGCGTAGCGCCGGTTAATCCGACGTCCCTCCAATAGTCATCGTCGGTTTAACCGGTGAATGTAAACTGCCACTTCTGAAAACTAGCCGTTACAGCTTGGGCAGATTAACCGTCGTTGCATCGGTTTGACCGGTGAGTGTAATCATCCTTTGATCAACAGAAATACCAAGTCACTGGACAACTGCACCGACGTCCATTTTCAAATATCGTCGGTTTAACCGGTGAGTCTATTTGTCCACTGATCAACTGAAAACCGAGTCTCTGGACAACTGCACCGACGTCCCTTTTCAAATATCATCGGTTGAACCGGTGAATAGACTTGTCAAACTCTGCTGACCTTGTTTAACCGACGTATATAAAACTCGAAGCGTCGGTTAAACCGGTGAATAGGTTTTTTTCTGATTTTGCCTGTTCTGACTTGAGTCTTGAACGAAATCCAAATATTCTTGAGATATAAGTTGAGAACCACTTATTTGAGCTTCTAGAAACCTGAGTGACCATTGTGTGCATCCATTTTCAAATGACCATGTCCATGCTCAAGTTACTAAGCCTAAACCCCTCTTAATAGTGCGATCACTACAAAACTATAAAACCTATACTAACCTAAGTGTCCTTCTCAACCTTATGACACTTAGGACTAGAAAGATCCTTAGTCTTGACATGTTATAGAGTTGAATGCCGAGATCGCCTTTTTGAATAATGAAAATTAGGGGCCTCTTTTGACATATAACCAAATGAGCAATAATGATCTATAAAGCTGCACAAACTCATTAGTCACAATAATGGTTGTCATTAATCACCGAAACATACCTTAAGGGCCTAGATGCTTACACTTGCATATGGTTGAGAATTGACTCTGTGTCCACAACTTAGTATGGCAAGTTCTTAGATATGCAGTTGCAGCAGGCTTTTCTCTATCCATAGCAGCCCAATGCTTCTCAAACAAGTATGGGTTCCATGAGTAAGCTGCTGCCCAAAGGTTCTCATCAAACACTCTGCCAGTATACCTCTTCTTGAAGTTGGTAACCAAGTGATGCATGCATTCCCTATGTTCTACTTTTGGATAAATAGTTTTTACCCCATTCATCACTGCCTGCCCTGCATCTGTGCATATGGCTAACCCCCTTGGTGATCCAGTGGCTTGCCTAAGGTTTTTTATGAACCAGATCCAATTTTCATTATCTTCAGAAGCAAAAACCCCGACACATACTGGATACATCCAATTATGGCCGTCAATAGCGGTGGCACTAGCAAACTGTCCCTTGTACTTGCCAGTTAAAAAGGTGCTATCAATTGCCAAGTACGGCCTGCAGCCATTTAGGAACCCCTCTATGCAAGGTTTCAAAGCAAAGAATAATCTTCTAAATCTGATCTTGCCATTGATTGTGTAATGATCAATAATTACTAAACTACCCGGACAAGACTTCTCAATTTGTGCCTTGAACCGAAACAGATTATCAAAACTATTATTCCAATCACCAAAGAGTTGTTGTGTTGCTAGTTCCTTACCCGCATAAACTCTCTTGTAATTGATCTTCACCTTGTAGTGCTCTTTAAGCTTCTTCTGCAATGCTTTTGCTCCAATACAAGGATCTGTAATGAGCCAATCCTTGACCTTCTCGCATATCCAAAATTTGGTTGCATTCTTCACTTTCGTACTCCTTTGACTGCTTGAGCAGCTATGAGCAAATTGATTCTTTTTCACCTGCAACAATATGGCTTGGTCAAATAAATATCATTGTCAAATAAAAATGAACATGCACAAAGGGGAAAAAACAGATTGATTCTTTCTTACCACTACAGTGCAGCTCCTGCTCCTAAATGAAGCATGCAGCCTCCAGGGACACTTATCTTCAACTTTCCTTGAACAATATACCATGCATCTATGCGGTGCACTCTTGACAGTATTATACTCAAATTCATATTTGATTGCATGCTGAGATAGTGCCACCTTGAATTCATACATATTCGGATAACTGGAGGGTCTTCTGTGTCATTTCCAGAGCTGCTCCAACAAACTCCTCATCATCCTCACTAACCTCATCCTCATCCTCGGGAACATAGTCCTATTTTTTGTTACAAGCAATGACAGTGAGATCAAGTACAGGTTTGATCTTTAGATACAGACCCTCCTCATCGACACCAACATGTTCATTCCCGGTGATTGGGTTTTCTGTAGAAGTTTCCTCATTTGCTTGTGTGCTGCTGCTAGGTATGGTTGGCTCAGGCTCAGAAAATTGATTGCTATTACTAGGATAACCCTCCCACTCAATGATAGGCTCATAGCATCCTGATGGATCACTATATGCAATGAACATGTGCACGACCTTGCTGTCAATATGTTTCTGAAACATTAACATCAACTCTTGGTCGGTATTAACTACTGGGAAGCTTTTCAAATCTGCATCGTAGTACCGAACATGTGCTACTTCTAGATAACCTGGTGGATACATATCTGTGATCTCATCGACCAAGTCGGTCAAATTTGTTGTATCACTGTCAACAACCTTGTCAAAGAAAAACAACGGACATCCTTTCTAACCTTTTTTGGATTGCCAAGAAGCTTAATTTCCAACAAATAAGTTGATTTTGGATCCATCCTGTCAATTATATTATCCTACACACATGAGCAATACTAATCTTTCCTAAACCCTAGAAAACGCATGCAGATCTGTCACGAATAGAGGAGATTTACCTTGCCAAAAAGGCTGCCGCTGAGCTCCTGCGCGCGTGAGCCCCTGCGCGCCTGCTCCTGTGCACCTGCAGTGGGAGGCACGCGGCCACCGCGAGGCGTTGCGCGCGCGCCCCTTGGCGCCTCCGCCGCGTGCGCAGCCCTGGGGGTGGGCCTCCCCCGCGCGTGCCCCTGGGGAGCCCTCCGCCGCGCCCCTGGGAAGGGCCCCTCCGCGCGCCGCCTCGTTGGGAGAGCCCCTCTGCACGCCGCCGCCACCTGGGGAGGGCCCCTCCGCGCGCCGCCGCCTCGGGACAGCACCTCCGCGCGCCGCGCCCCCGGGGACGGCCCCTCTGCGCGCCGCCGCCTAGGGAGGGCCCTGTGGCAGAACCAACCTGAATTATACCGGCTCAAGTACGTGAGTCCATTCCTGAGGGCTCCAACATGCTTCAAACGGTATAATCCCTTGGCCTGTCGGGTAACGTCCCGATAAACCACCGATACACAGGATCAAATAAGGTTACCTCACACGAAGGTGAGTCTAGAGATACAATCACCATCATATTTTACATCACAGGAAATCACAGTACCAGAGGTTCCAAAAACAGTATGAAGTTTCAAATTTAGAGAAAACATTACAAACTGTTAAAGTTATGGTTTTTAGCAGCGGAAAACATACGCGACGATTTACACACGTCGTCAAGACAGATGTCATGCTAAGCCCGGGCACGACATCACTCGGTATCATCAGTGTTGGCCGGGGACAGATCCCATTCCATGGACCAATCACCTGGAAGAGCACAGGGCCAATGCAGGGGAAGAGTAGGGTCTTCAAAGACATCACCTGAAAAACATATAACTAGCAAGGCTGAGTATACTAATACTCAGCAAGGCTTACCCGGATTTGGGTATAATTTAGCCCGTAACTAGACTCATGAAGGCATTTCAAGGGTTCTGGGTTTATTTTTAGCTGAAAAGCAACAAAGAGTATGAACTACTTTCAAATTTTAGCTTTCACATTCTAGTTGATTATCCATTCTAGGTTAGCACCTACACTAAGCAAGCAAGGTAGAAATTATCATCCATCATGATTGTTCCATTATTAGTTACACTTCTTACTCTATGTGGTAAAAGGGATAAGCAGTCTCAATCCTCGTGAGAGGCGGACGATCCGAATCGAATTTTAACCTTGCAAGGTAAACCTAACACACACGCTTGGAATACCAACAGGGCGTTCCGAAGCAACCGTTTCCCTCATATTCCGGGTTATGGATCAGGGCCACCACAAGCGACTGCAGGACCGTACGCACACCAATTGTTCAGGACATACGTCTGTAGCGCGACTACAAAACCCGTACTCCTGTCTGCCATGCAGAACGTACTCCCACACGTCGGTGCGTGTGAACATAAAATAAAGGTCGAGTGGTGGAGACATGTTCCATTTGCCGGGCCATTCGGGTACTAGGCTTACCGCTTACCATATTTCGCGGTATGTGGCTAGTACTTTCAAACACTTAGCCACCACTACCACATGCTGCGACCTTAGTCACTTTTTAACAAAACAGACAGGGTAAACCTTCAGGTCATGGTACAACACATGACCCTGTCCATCATCCTTATAGTGCTTGCAGAATTGTAAACATGCAATTCCTATATCGTGCGAGTGACAGGAAATCACCCGACTTTTACCGGCCCTATTTAGCAGAGCATCTAAGCGATAAGGACTCGGGTTCCATACATTGGTTCCTAAGATTCATGCATCTAGGGTTTCATTTCAACTCCTAGACTTAATGCAAGATATAATATAAATAGCCATAGATTGCAGTGTAAATAAAGTAGTGGGATATGTCCGAGGCTTGCCTTTACTGGTGGGGCTGAAGTCAGAAATGTTAACATCTTCCGAACTTTGGTTCGGGGCTTCAGTTAATCCCTTGGTGACGTTCACTTGGTCTTCAAGAACATCCTCTGCAGACTCCTGGGAGATTTTGTAGGTACCGTCTGCAGAAGTAGTCGTATCTACATGCAATGCAATATTACATTCAAAGCGTGCATATGAAACTATCTTACTTCACAACAAGGTTGCAATTCAACACTCATTTAACATATTATTTACATAACAACTAAAAAGATCTAAAACTAATTTAGACAGGGCTTTAGTTGGACAACTAATTAGAATCGGCTACTTGTTGAAGATTACAACAGAGCCGATTGGAAACAACAGAGGTTTAGCCGATGGAAAGGTGCATCGGGTTTCTAGACGATCGATGAAAGCATTGAGTACTTCAGCAGAGGGGTGATTTCTAAAGCAGTTGTGTCTTAACTGAGATGTGCTTAAGTGTTATTCTAGGTAACTAGGTGTGGTTGTATCGACTCGATTACGTCAGCACAACAATTGAGTGACGTACAGCCGATTGGAGTGTGGTTGAGGGTATAGGACCGATAGATATAGATAGCTGATCTCTCAGTCGATAAATCGGCTGATAGAAGTGTGTAGATAAGGATAGGAAGACTAAGGGTTGATCGGCCATAACCGATATAGAAAACAACTAGAATCGGCTTGGATCGGCCGATAGCAAGAGTCCTAAGATTGTGTGTGCATCTCCGATACATCGACTATGTGCAGCCGATGTAGGACAGAACAAAAGAATTGTATCGGCAGTAGCCGATACTAGAAAGGTAACGACCGTATCAGCTAACCAGCCGATGGTAGAAGCATATCAAGAGGAAAGTTTCGGCTGACAGTTGTTACACAGAAATATCCTAGACTCAAAGAAAACGGATGCTAAGTGGTTGGGTTGATAACCTGACACTGAAGCATAGCTGTCGAGATGTATTAGCTAAGTAGTAGATGCACACGGACTAACAAGGATCTTTATACGAAGAGAGCCTTAAGGAAATGGCAATCAAAACAAGGACAGAGTCTGGATGGCAGGAATCTGAGTACTCGTGTAAGAGGATTAACTAGATATCACATAACTCTACTTAAGACATATATTCTATGGCTTACTCTTTAGCTATAACACAAGCATACAATATAAAGTACAATAAAGCATTCATTCCCTAATATTTAACCTAGATCACAAATCAAAGACTTTCACTCAAGATCACAACATAAAACTTGTAGATTTTAACCTAGGGTTTTAAACAAAACTGATTTTGTATTTTTATGAACTTCTTACGAAAATCTATGAAATGTAGAAGTTTACTGATTTGAAACAAAGAAAGCTCTAGAAATTTTACAGAAAACACCCTAGAATTTTCTAAATTGAAGAAATTAAGTCCCTGGTCGAGGAAAACAAGAACAGGAAGATAACGACGATATTCCGGCAAAGGAGTCGCCGGTATTAAGAAGATTCAGTGAATCAGGGCAAACCTTGGGGTAGCCTTGGTTATAGAGGAGAACAGATGGAAAGTGAAGTCCCGTGGTGATAGGATCGGCGAAGAGAAAAGCTCGACGATGACGAGACTCCATGGATGACGAAGAAGTTTGCCGGGAATTGCAGTGGGTGCAGAATAACCGGAGAGGTATTTCTCACGGTGACCTGAGCACCAATTCGGTCGCGACCTGAGCGCGTCCAGCGGAGACACCGCTATGCGCTACACACTGTCATCTTGCACGCCGTTGCCCTGCACGTTGTTGCCCTGCACATTGTTGCCCTACACATTGTTGCCCTGCACAGCCCTTCCTACTGTTGGACTCGCGCTCGCCTCGGCCTTGTCGCGCCGCACCTGCGCACCGCCGCCCTGCACACCGTCGCAACATCCGCCCGACGGCGTCCTGCATCCTTGACGCCTCGCCCAGCAGCAGGACCCTCGCGTCCTCCAGCACCACGCGTATCAGCATTTCATCGCGTCCTTGATACGGCCATCACGTTCCTACATCTCGCGCAACAGCTTTCCACCGCAACTCCTCCTGCGTGTGCCATTGCTCGGCACGTCGCATCCCAACATCGCCTGCTCGTGCC
This sequence comes from Panicum hallii, assembly GCF_002211085.1. Taxonomy (NCBI): domain Eukaryota; kingdom Viridiplantae; phylum Streptophyta; class Magnoliopsida; order Poales; family Poaceae; genus Panicum; species Panicum hallii. Next base: position 32,078,551 of record NC_038047.1, read on the forward strand.
CATGGGCCCGCTCTGCTCCGGCCGCCCAATACTTGCCCACACCGTCAACTCCCACGCGCCACCGCGCGCATGCTCGCGCCACCCGCTCGGCGCCGCCCACGAACTGCTCCAATCCTGCACTTGCCCGCTCACGCATGCCTGTTCGCGCTGCTGTTACTCCACCCGTGCGCCTAGGCCGCTTCGCTCCAGCACCGCCCGCGAGCCGCTCCTGTGCCGCCGCCGTGCACGCCTGCTGCCTTACCCGCGTGCCTAGGCCACTCCGTGCGCCACTACTCACTCCAGGCTGCTCCTGCTCTGCCGCGCTGCTACTGCCTGGGCCAGTCTCCACCCGAGCCCCGCTGCTGTGCTGCGCCGCGCGCCTGCCCCGACATGGCGCCGTGCTCTAGCTCCTGCTCACGCGCGCCTGGGCCGCGCTGTCCATTCACGCCGCCAAGCCGCAGCCGTGCCCACACCTGCGGCCTCACCGAGCCGCGCCTGCTCGGCCTCCGCTTGCCCGCCTGCACGCCCGCGAGCCGCGCGCGCCCGCGTGGGACCGCTCACCCGCGCCCCGCACGGCTGCGCCGCGCTCGCCTCCGGCTCCCGCGGCCCGCCTTCGCCAGCCGCTCGCCGCCCACGCGCCAGCCCCCGCGCGCCAACCGAACCGCCCGCCGCGCGTGCCTGCTCAGGTGCCAACCGAGCCGCTGCCCCGCGTGCGCTGCACCTCCGGCGCTGCCCTGCGCCTGCTGCTGCCGTGAGCTACTACTGCCTGTGCTGAGGAGAGAAAGGGGAAAAGCAGGAGTGGATAAGAATGGAGTCAGGCCGGTGGGGAAGAAGATAAGGGCGCCAGGGATAAGAGAACAGAGGAGAAGGATGAACAGATTTACCCAAGGGCTTATGCGTAAATACAGAAAACTACAAGGACTTGTCTGTAAAACAAAATTTTCCGTTGATTTAAAACCCAAATGAAGAAATGCCCAAAATGAAAGTTGGAGAGTTTTTCAAGGTCTACAACATTGCTTTAGGGCCCAAGTTCAAAAACTCAAAACTTATATTTTTACACGTGAATCTTTGAACAAAAGTCGGATTTGAATTGCTTTTGTCCTAATGAAACTTTATAAAATTCAGGACCTAAATGCAAGCATTTATGGCATGTAATGATGACGAGATAGACTCGTCATAATGATTGGATAGACATGTCATGATGACTTGCACTTTTACACTTTAGTCCTGAGTAAATTTAAAAGTTACTTTTGTAAATCAAACATTTGCATAAAAGGACTTGTACTTTTATAAAATCACATAAATACCCTTATTTTTTTTACCATTTTACCCAAAATTTTTACACACTTCAACGCACACATTTCCAATGAAACTTTCGGATAAATAAATATATATTTTTACAAGGGATAAAATAAGGAAAACATGTTTACGAAACCACCTTTCACTTATTTTAAAATTACCCTAATCCAAATACATTTTACAAAACCACCTTTCACTTATTTTAAAATTACCCTAGGTTTTTCTGTAATTATAAAAATACCCTTTTTACTTGCACTTTAAATTTTCAAAAGCTTCACATAACCATACACAAGCTTTACACTTAAGAAACATATATTTCATACTAACAAAATATATGCCTAGCATTACAAATACACGAACTGTCACAGGCCCCTCCGCACGCCGCGCCCCTGGGGACGGCCCCTCCGCGTGCCGCCGCCTGGGGAGCTGCTCCTCCACGCGCCGCCTGGAGGCCACGGGAGAGGACGAGGGGCTCACGGGATAGGATGGGGGAGATGGGGTCGGGGGTGTGTGTGGGAGTGGCATGGGTAGTTCAGTCCAAGAAATTTTTGCTTCTCACCTCAAACCTCAAACCCTAACAGATTGGGCTAACGGGTCTAACGGGAGGGCCATGGAAGAGAATGAAAATAAAAAGGAGGCCACAAAAGGGCGTTTCAGTTTTTTAAACCATAGAAGGAAGCGTGATTTGTTTCAGAGCCTTCCAGAGAATTTCCCCTACATTATTAACAAATTGATACATCTCTCACATTGTTCCTTTTAACTTAAGTCAAACATTGAGATTTGAATACCTGATAATATTTTTAAACTCATATGCACCTCAAATTTGGACACAACCTTATATTTACTCTAGTACTAGAAAATATGAAGTTACATTAATAATTATTACGCCAACAAATGAATTTCTTTTCACTACTTAAGTGTAAGAAAATAAGCCATATGAAAAATAGAAAATTAGATACAAACAAAGTCCACGAAGTGAAAGAGCGTGATTTCACAAAAATTAGAAACAAGAATCATCAAATTCGGAGTTTTTATGAGGAAGAAATACCAATTACAAAGTTTATTTCTGAATTAAAAAGAAAAAATGAATCATCCTTCTGTTCATCTTCTCGTGGCGTTGCCACATGGCGGAAACGGATCTCCAAGCGGTTGTCCAAACAGATCACAAATCAAAGCAGTGGGAAAGAAGCCAGCCAATACGAGGGCATAATATAAATAGATTATTTATCCAAACCCAAAGCATAGCGCAATGGTAAGGCCTGGGAGACTTATCTTTAAGACCGAGTTCGTACCCTCTCCGTGGCGGTTTTTTTTTATCAAATTTTTGTGGGCAGCGGCTGGTGACTTGGCGTCCTGGCTGTCGCCACGCAAACAACACGGCAAGACAACTGTGTATAAAAAGGATAAATACCAAGAAAATCTGCAGACCAAGTATTAGCTCATTGGTAAGCGCAATGCTTCTTGCGCTAGAGGTCAAGTTTCGATTCCTGGCTTAACATTATCAGGAGCACAAAATTCACACAAAATAGACAAATTTCAGCCTTTTGATAAATCAAAGGAAATGGACAAAATTGCTTCCTGCAGTACGTGACCGAATTCAGCCCACACCTGCGCAGCAACAGGCAGGAAGGGGCACTCGCACGGTCCACCAAGGCCCATGTGGCCTTAATTTTTTTTAGAATTTTTCAGATTTCAGAGAGAAGCCGAACTTCAAAATTGTGAAACCAACAGTAACGGTGTCTAAAAATCGCAAAATTTGATTGTAACGTAAAAGAAAAGAGTGGAGAACCCGTCTTGCATAAAATGGTAGTCTTAAGGATCATAAAACTCTCAGAATTGATACCGCCCCACTAAATGGGCTGATTTTCATTACTGTTGCGGTTGGTTAGTATAGGCCTGCGGTTGATACAGCCCTCACGCGGGCTCGCACGCTGGGCCTTCTACGACAGCTTTCTTTTGGCTGCGGTGAGCTGGGCACTACGGTAGGCAGCTCCTATTCATTAATTTTTTGTTTCTTCATTCTATTTTCTATTTCTTCCTCCTTTATTATTTGTTATTTCTTCCTAGTTCTCATTTTTTCATCTTTTCCACCTTTCCTTTTTTATCTCTTCCATTTCTAATCTTCATGTATTATTCCTTTTCTTCTTAGTTAGCATCTTTTATATTTTTCATGTTTTTTCTCTCCTTTTCATTTTTCATTTGTTTATCCTTATTGTTAATTTGCTTCATTAAACAAATTCTTTTAAGTTTTCTGTACTGTTAACATTTTTTTACACCGGATCAAATAATTTTCATTTTAGTTTCTCAGGTGCTCAAAATTAAGGAATATACATTTGTTTGTATAAACAAATTTATTTCTTTTTGTCCTCTATTGTTGAAAATTAGTTCCAAGATAATAAATTATATTTATCTCCACCAGTTATATAAAATTGTTCTACGAGTTTTTTATATTTCCCAGTTCTGTTAATTTTATCCCACAAGTTCTATAAATTTTATTCCAGCAGTTATATAAAATTGTTCCAGCAATTATTTAAGTTTGTTCCACAAGTTCTATAAATTTTGTACCACCAGTTTATAATTGTTTCCTAGTTGTGTAAAATTGTTTCCCCAGTTCTTTAAATTTTGTTCCACCAGCTATATAAAATTGTTCCACCAAGTTATATAAAATCATTCCCACCCTTGTATAAATTTATTCCACCAGCTATATAAAATCGTTCCATCAGCTATATAAAATTGTTCCACCCAGTTATATAAATTTGTTCCCACGCTTGTTTAAATTTATTCCAACAGTTATATAAAATTGTTCCACCTGTTCCACCAGCTATATGAAATTGTTCTAGCATCATATTTTCTTAGATTTGACAAGATACTAAAAACTGGAACGAAAAACTGTATGAAAATCTTTAGTTCAATTTCTTTAACTTCAACTGTCTGAAAAACTGGAATGAGTAAGTTCTCAAATTACTTCATTGAATTAGTTCAGTTACTTCACTAGTTTGAATAGCTAAACAGAAGAAGAAATGGCAAAGAAGAAGATGCCCGGCTAGCGATAAAAGCAAAGAGAAAACTAAAGGGCTGTTTGGAATGCCGCCTAACCCGCCACAGCATGCCTAACTTGTGGCGCTCAAAACGGCCGCCACACCTGCGGCGGAAAAAGTGTGGCGCGCCGTGACGGGTTAGGCGGCACTCCAAACAGCCCTTAAGCGCGTGGCTAGCGGCCCGAGAAGGACGGAAGAAATTATCGGCCCAAGAAAATTAACCGGCCCGAACCGCACTTCTGCGATGAATTCGATCGCAGTAATGCGTTACTGCGAATCGGACCCCCCAGCATTCATCGCGAAGTTATGACGTGCAGGTGCAGACATAAGGGAAGTCTAGCTAATTAATAGTCTAAATATTTATGTGGTTTAAATAATACGCTTAAGAGTCATGTGTTAGTTTGTTCAGTTTTTTTTTCTAGCCTTTTCAGCTCCTAGTATTATTGGCCCTGCATGGTCTATATATGTAAAAGACTTGGCCCTTGTATTGTTTTTGTTGGTGAATACTAGAAGGAATTTGTGCGTTGCAAATCCAACTAGATTTCTGTGTTGTTCGCGTGCCTCTTGTTTGATGCATTCTCTTGATGTTCTAAGCACTGCATAAATGGATGCAAAGACAATTGGAAAATCCATTGTTGAACATACAGATAACATATTCTAGGTTCATCTCCATGCAAAGTAGAGTGTAAACCGTAAGTTAAGATTTTAGTTAATTTTATTCACCCCCTTCTCCTCCTAGACCATACTTCCATTGATTCCTCACAAAATTACTCTAAAGTATTGTACATTCTAAACACACACGCGCGCGCGACAAGCCAGGACCGTCAGTTGCAGCTACTACTTCTGACACTTCATCGACGGCTCCTTCTCCGCCGACAGACATTGACACACCAACGGGGGCTGATGCAGGCTGAGCATGCTGGCCAGGACGAGGCTCAGACGATACTCTTTCGAGAGATCAGGCAGCAGGATGCCATGAGGCAGCAGCTCCTACAACAGCAGCAGATTCAGCAGCAGATGTTTACTTTCTTCTTCTCAAGTTGCTTTGGGACACTTTACCGTCACGGTGGACTGCCAGAGCCATAGATTCCCACTGCTCAACAGCTCCGGTACGACCTAGCTGGTCCTCCTCCACCTGTTGACGGTTACGTGCAGACACCCCTGGCGTCGTTCCTGATATCACCACTACTTCAGACAGGGGTGTTTATCCGCTCCGGTGCCACAGCAGAGTGCGATGACCGAGCAGCAGTATGCACAGTACTTAGAGAGCAGCAGCATATTCTTCAGCAGCTTCAGCAGAGCAGAACTCAGTCACGTCTGCCTGCTTCAGTGATTCTTTCTTTGCCGGTCACGGCTCTCAGCTTTGGGACTCCACCTCCGACTCTGCCGATCCGCCCTGAGGTCATTCGTCCCAGCTCAACGGGCTCCGCCGTCGTCACTTCGCTCGCAGCTTCACTTGCCCCGGTGACGGAGTCCACGAGTGTCGCTACAGAGCCAGCAGTTTCTTCAGCTCCTACTTCTTCTGCTGCTCTGTCAACTTCTCAGGTCGAGCCTGCTTCCTCCACCGACGACTCTTCGGACAACGACCCCGACCGTTTCATCACCGTGCCCAGGATGGCGACCCCGCCTTCTCCAGCCCAGGACTAGTTTTTTGGCTCCAGCCTTCTTTTTGGTGCTGCCAAATGGGGAGATAGATAGGGGGAGTAGAGATAGGGGGAGCAGGGAGGTTTGTGGCGTGATTTGGACCTTTCATGACTTTTGTTGTATGGACATGTCATTTGATTCTTGCGTATGATCTTGGTTGACATGTCCTTACATGTGCTTCTCTTTTGGTTAAAACAAATCAAGGCTTTTCTTGGTGAGTGGATTACCGATGGCGAATCCTCAAGTGATGATTCAAGCGATGATGACTCCAAGAAGAAGATGGCGGGAATCGCCATCCATGATGATGAACCACCTCTACCTCCACCACCCATGTGTCTCATGGCAAGAGGTAACACCAAGGTAAGCGATGATGAACACTCTTCTAGTGATGATGATAGTGACAATGACTTATCGCCTAATGAGTTGAGGTCACTTCTAGAGGAATACAATGATGTGATCAAGAATTATAAGTAAAAATGCAAGTCTCTTGAAAGTGAACATTTTAAGCATAAGGCCTCGCATGATGAGTTGCTAGCTAGACACAATGAGGTAGTTGAAACTCATGAATCATGTGTTGTGTCTAGCAAGCAACTTAGAAAGGATCATGACAAGTTACTTGCTAAGCACAATGAATTGATCATCAAGCATGATGAAGTAGTTGTGCTCAATAAGTCTCTTGACTCATGCAACAAGAAACTTAAGCTTGACTATGCTAACTTGAACATGAAGTACCAAGAGCTTGATCTTGCTTTTGATGCCATTGATGATGAGCTAGAAATAGCAAAGACTAAAACCATCAAAGTCAATGCATCTACTTCTTGTGAAGATCTTGTGGAAGCACCTCACTCTAGCACATGTCATATTGTCTCTCCTTCTACTTCAAAGACTAACCATGATAGGGAGAAAGAACTAGAAGAGGAGCTTGAAAGCATGAGAAAGTGCGTGTTCACGGTGACAAGGGGAGAATACTTACACAAGGAGATCATCTGCCACAACTCAAGGCACTTTGGGACCAATGGTCTTGGAACCTTTCCCAAGCCTCCAAAAAATTGTCCCAAGTCTTTGGAGCTCAAGGAGTGCTTCAACAGGGAAGTGAGGATCTATTGTCAACATTGCCGAGTCACCGGGCACCACACAAGGGAGTGTCCAATTCCTACTCGCCCTCTCCCCACCTTGCCTCCTTATTATAAGTCTCAATTCAATGAACATCATTTCTTGTTGAGTAAACTCAAAAGTGGCAAGGTGAAGGTGAAGTTCATTGGCTCTCAAGAGAAGGGAAAACTTGCATGCCAAATATGGGTTCCTAAAGTTTTAGTAACACATGTCAAAGGACCCAAAGTTGCTTGGGTTCCCAAACCTCAAAAATGATTCATATGTGTGTAGGTGAACTACAAAGCCGGTGGAAAATATTAGGTTCTTGATAGTGGATGTACGCAACACATGACCGGCTATGTAAAGATGTTCACCTCACTAGATGAAGATGTGGGCGATTATGAACAAGTCACCTTTGGTGATAACTCTAAAGGAAAAGTGGTAGGTTTGGGTAAGGTGGCCATAACCAAGGATCTTTCTATCTCTAGCATCTTGCATGTAGATTCTCTTAGTTTTAATTTGCTTTCTATTGCACAAATTTGTGATTTGGGACTTGCACCTTTAGTGAGAGTGTGTTGTTGTGACAAGCAAGGAGTACAAGAGCCTTATTTTCAAAGGGTTTCAACATGGTAACATCTAACTTGTTGGTTTCTCTTCTCAAGAAGCAAGCTTGGCAACATGTCTCTTCACCAAGACTTCCTTGGGTTGGCTTTGGCATCGCCACATTGCTCACATTGGAATGAGCCAACTCAAGAAGGTATTCAAATGAGGTAGAACCTAATTAGACCTAAAACATAGGGGTTAGATTGAAAACAGAAAAGCTAGAGATGACGGGTTCTAATATAAAAAGCTCAGGGGCTAAAGCTGAAGAAAAAGGATTTCTTTTAAGCATTTTTGAACTATACGGGATTGCGGGTTGATTTCGCTAAAACCAAGGGGCTCTTTTGCAAAAAGGCTTGGACGGTGGGGTGTGTACTGATTTTGACCCGGTTCAATTAAACTTGGGCTGTCGGATCACGATCCGATGGTGGAGAGCAGCCGGTGTGGCTCGGCTCGCGTGGCTGCGGCTCTGATGGTCGGCTGGTGGCGCGGGACGGCTTGGCTTAGCACCGCGGCTCAGCTGGGCATTGCAGGCGGAGGCGAGGCGGCTCGGTGGGTGGCGCGCGGTTGCGGACCTCGCCGGAGTTGCACGAAACCAAGCGCCCGGCCTCGGTTTCATGCACGGAGAAGCTGGTGAGGACGAGGGGGCGATGTCAAAGGCGATGGTGGTGTCGAGGGGGTAGGGGCGTAATTGGGTGGAGCCGTTGGCGGTGAAGGGTGAGCATGGCGCTCCGGCGAGCAATTGCCAGCGCGAGAGGTGGAGAGAGGGGGAGAGAAGCGAGGTGCCACCTTGCTCACCTCAAGGCGGAGCTCGGGCGGCGGCTTGTGGCGAGCAGAGAGCAGCGAGGCGGTGGATCGACGGCGGACCGCGAGCTCAGGACAGCGGCGGCGCGCGCGCGAGAGAGAGAGAGAGAGAGAGAGAGAGAGAGAGAGAGAGAGAGAGAGAGAGAGGGAAGTGGCAGGGGCACGGTGGGGCTCAGCACCTTTTATAGGCTGAGGGAGGGAGAGGAAAGGGTGGCAGGAGAGGGGACGGGGCTCGGTGGCCTGCCATGATGGCCATAATGGCGGCAGCTGTTTGTGGTGGAGGGAAGAAGGGAAGGCGTGGGGTGCGGTGGCACTTCAAGGAATTGAAGAGGACGGCGGGCGTAGAGAGGAGGGAGACGAGCGGGCGCAGGAGATGGGCGGCCGGCGGTGGTTCGTGCGGGTGGGGAATGTGGGCGGCCGGAGGTGGAAGCAAGCCCTGACAGGTGGGCCCCACCTGCCGGTGAGTCAGAGAGAGAGAGTGCAGGAGAGAGGGAGAGGAGGAGGTGGATCGAGCTGGGGGGAAGTTGGGCCGGGTAGTGCGTGTTGGGCAGCACTGGGAAGGAAAAAAGAGAGAGGGAGAGAAGAAAGAGAGAGGGAGAGAAGAAAGAGAGAGGGGAGGTGGGCTGGGCTGCAGAGAGAAAGAAAGAGAGTTTTTTTTCTCAAAACTGGGTGTTACAAATCTATCCCCCTTAAGGAGAATCTCATGCTCGAGATTCCGAAAGATTAGATAACAACTGAGGGAACTGTGTAATAAGCTTATCTTCTCTTTTCCATGTAGCTTGCTTGGTAATAAATGAATGTGATACTCCGGAATCAAATAAAACTCATGCAGGTTTGGATTTGATGAGGAATGTACCGAGCACAACAACAGGAGCTTCTTGAGCTGTTTCGACTGTCATGTGGTTCACACTACCATGCATGAAGTTTTGTTGACCTTTGTTGCTCTGATAGTTGGGATTTCCAGTGCGCACTTGAGATGACTGTTGTCCAGGCCTTTGTCCACTGCTCTTTTGGTTCTGAGGAGTTTGCATGTTGCGCTTTGGGCAGATGTTGGCATAATGCCCCACTTCACCATACCTAAAGCATCAGGATGAACTGGTGTGATTGGATTATTGGTTCTCACTGATGCACTTGTTGTGTTGCCTGAACGGTTATGTTGCTGATCAGGATTGCGCTGTGTCGGTCGATTGAAATAGTGAGATTGCTGAGGAGTACGCTGGGGCTCTTGATTTTGTTGGTGGCTTCCGCCTTGTCCTCCAGAACGAGATGGAAAACCTTGTGATGAGTTGTAGTGGGGGCGGGTGTTGCTGCTGGATTGCCCTTGCGATTGGAACTTCTGCTTCTTTTCGCCAAGTTCACTATGCCTGTTTTTCAGGCCTATAGCCTTGTTCAGTAGCGTCTGAAAGTTTAGGAACGTGTGACTCTGTAGTTGATAGTTGAATGGCCCTATCAGACCATCCAAAAAATGTTCCTGTCGCTTCTCATCCGTGCCGACTTCATTGGGCGCATAACGGGACAATTGAGTAAATCTGTCTCGGTACTCATTGACTGACATGTTGCCTTGCTTCAAGGCCAAGAACTCCTTCTGATTCAGCTTCATCACTCCGGAAGGGATATGGTGTGAGTGGAAACTATTCCTGAATTCTTCCCAGGTGATCGTCTCAACGGCAGCATGTGCAGCGGTGTAAGCTTCCTACCAATCAGCTGCAGATCCTTCCAACTGTCCTGCAGTGTACAAGACCCTTTCATAATCATTGCACTGTGTTATATCCAGCTTTTTACTAATGACTTTCAGCCAGTCATCAGTGTCCAAAGGATCCATTGAGTGAGAATAAGTAGGAGGATGGTGGTTCATAAATTCCCTATGCTTGTCTCTTGGGTGGCTGGCCAGCATGTAGCAGTTGGTGGTTCTGTTGTGGTTGCAAGTTTTGGATGGTGGCGGTGAGGTTCTGCAACAGTTGCATCTGAGCTGCCATGAACTGTTCCATTGCTGGGTTTGGTGGTGGGGGTGGTGCTTGATTCTGTTGACTGATTATGTGGGCACACCTCTGACTTGGAATGTCTTGTCCTCCTCCTAACCTGGTGTTTACCATCTGATTTATTAGAGAAACGAGTCTTGGATAAGAATGATGATTTGATAAAGGTGGATAAGCGAGAAGGGACAAGATTTGATCTTGATCAGAGTTTAACTCTTTATTGATTGATGCACTTGTGGCCTAGCACTCCACGAAACAGCTCAAACAAAAACAAACAAAACAAACACTTGTTCACAAAGCAAGCATTATTACACCGTCGTCCTTGCAGGAACGGTTCTAGCGAAACAAAACTTTAAAGGATAACTAGCCTAAGAGCCTAGAAGCCTAGCCTATAAGACGGGTGATGGAGCTAGGTGCGCCGTAGTGGAGTCTCTTACGGGGCGGTGACATAGCGGGGAAGGGGGGCTCCTCATCTTCCTCCGGTGGTTCTTCTCCGGCTATCTAGGCCTCCAGTTGAGAGATCCAAGCTTGGGCCTCCTGCAGCTTCTCATGAGTCCTGTCGAACTCAGCAGTGACGCCCTCGAGGTCGGTGTTGAGTGCAGTAGTGACTTGGGCAAGGATGTTGATGCGGTCTTCTCCATATTCTCCAGTGATACAACCATTTCTTCAATTCCACTAGTATGGCGAGGGAGATGACGGTACATGGTGGTGTGCAACTCTTGGCCGTGATGGTAGCAGAGGGACCAAAGAGCTCTCTTGGCGGTGTTGCTGATGGAGGTAGCGTATGTGGTGTGGGGTGTGGCGTAGTCGTGCACCGAGCGGGACCTCAGTCCTCCGAATGTCTCCAAGCGTTCCCTGATGTGGACGCGGGTGAGGTAGTAGTCGCCGATAACAGGGTCGGAGTAGAGGTCTGTGACATAGAAGGGCTTCACGGTGTTGCCCAACTCCCATAGAACATCCTGGAGCAGAATGGGGAAGTAGCCAAACTCGTCCATTGAGGAGTGAATGTCGCAAGTTGTCCCCATCTCGCGAGGACCATCACCATGGTTGCTAGAAATGTTGCCATTGTTGTTGACGCTGTTGTCTTGGCCATTGCTGTTGTGGTCATCTTCTTCTTCCTCATCATCATCGTCCTCATCTTCTTCGTTGTTGTCATTCCTGGAGTCATCCAGGTCTCCTCTAGCAGTGATAGGAGCTGGAGCTTCTGGAGCAGGAATAGCTAGCGGTGATGGCGGTACTTCAGCTGCCGGGGTGGAAGGGGCAGGAGCTGGTGCTGGTGATGTTGCTGGGGTTCTCGTATCTCCTCCAACCTCTTAGACGGGCTGAGTTGGGGAAGCTAGCTGAGGAGGAGCGATGCGAACCTAACAGCCTCTGCTGCTCTTGCAAGCGGTTTGCCTGCTCCTAGCCATCTGACCGAGCAAGAACCAAAACTAATAATAATTTGAAAAACAAAATGAGACAAAGAACATAAAAAATTGTAACACCCTAATTTTAAATTAGGAATCTAAATAAATTTTGCTAGATTATTTACAGGATCCATAAGATTTTTATTCAATTATTTTAATTTTAGAGCATTAAACCTGAATTAATAGTAATTTACTTAACCATAAAAAGAAATATAAGAAATTATAGGTCTTGTGCATTTCATGCCACATTGCATTGTTTTATTGTTTGTCTTCCATTTGAATTTTAATTTTAAATTTAAATTTAAATGTAATTGAATGCAATTCTTTTTCTTTCTCGTTTTCTCTTTGGGCTTGGCCCACTCCCTCTTTCTCTTTTCCCTTTATCTTTTTCTTCCACGCGGCCCAATTCCAGCCGACCTTTCTTCTTTTCCCCCTTTCCTCCCCGCGCAGCCCAGCTGGCTGGCCTGCTCGCTTCCTTCCCTGGCCTAGTCAGCCCGCGCGCCCAACTCTCTCTCTCTCCCTTCTTCCTCTCGCTGATGCCCGGGACCCACCTGTCGGGGTCATCCCCGAGCTCGCAAGACTCGGGCTCGGCCACGGCACGGCACAGCCTTCCCCGCGCGTGGCGTCCCGAGCCCGCACGCCAAGGTCCTACGGCCGCCCTATAAAGTTGCCGCCCCGTGCCCTAGGACCCGCAAGAACCGCAGCCGCCGCCTTTTGCCTCGTGAACCGTAGCCACTCCGCCGCTCCTCGGTCGCCGTCTTGCTGCTCCGCTGTTGCCGCGAGCCAGCGCCGGAGTTTCGCCCTAGGGTGAGGATCCTCGCCGACCTGATTTTCCCTTGGCGTCGGTCCCGATCTCTTAAACGCGTCCCCCTCCTCGCTCTCTTTCTCCCCGACCAAACCCGAGTCAAAATAGTGGCCGGAATCGCGTTTACGCGAATCCCCAACGACCCCGCCGCCGTCTGCCATCGCCGCCGGCGCAGTGCCGCCGCTCGTGCCGCCCCAACCTCGCGTAGCCGTCCGATCCAGATCCGACGATCTAGATTAGATCTAGAAAGCAGACAAATAACCGATACCGGTCAACCCTAGGGTATTTTGCACATAAGACCCTAAGTTCTATCGAAATCAACCCGTAGTCCACTGCAGTTCAAAAGTATTCATGAATAGATCGTTTTTCTTCTGTTTAAGCCCCTATCCTTTTGTAAAATAGAACCCGCCATCCCTAGCCCCTCTATTTTTCAATATAAACCCTAGATTTAAGTTTAATTATGTTCTAGCCCTCGGTTTCTTTGCTTAGAGCCCTTCTTGTTTCAAATCTTCTACAGATAAGCCCCTAGAATAATGTTTTAGCCATAACTTCTCCATTTTAACTCCATTTTCATTGATTCTTGCGCTCACGCGACCCTTGCGATGTATACAGTAGCTTTATAATGATGTTTTGCTCTGTTTATATTGTTTGGTGTATTGTTTCTTGTGACACCCAGGTAATTAGTATTGTTACACACTAGATTTTAGTGTGGAATTGTGTGCAAAATGTGGAGAAAGTGTGTTTAAAAATTTAAATGCTAATGGAAATGGGTTGTTTAGATAATTATAAATTAATAGAGGTCCTTTAGTGTTAAATGGGTAAGCATGGAAGGTAGAATTTAAATGTATGAAGGTTGTTTTGCAAAAGTCAAAAACTTGCATTTAAATCGTAAATATGGGAGAAACTACACCTAGGATGTATATGTACTGTAGTTTTAAAATAGGTTTTATATAAAGTTTGGAAACTTTGCTAAGTTTCGTAGTAATTTCAAATCTGTTGCTCTTCTGCATATGAACCTTAAAACAAAGTTATAGATTTTGAAAAACCCAACACTTTTGCTTTTGGACCCATCTTCATTTGAACTCTGGTTTGAAAGTTATTTGTGCATTACAGTAAGGTCCCTGTCCTTTCTGAAATTTGCAACCGGGTCCTCCTTCGTCTACCTCTCTCTCTCCCTTTCCTCTGTTCCTCTGCCGCGCGCCGCTGCCGCTCTACCCCGGCCATGTCTGCGCCCCCGCTGCCCCAGCGCCGCTCTGAGCACTTCCACGCGTCCTCCCCTGCCTCGCTGCCGCCTTCCCCGAGCAGCGCTGTCTTTTCCCCGCCGTGCCACGCCGCCCGGCCGTCTGCCCGAGCCGCCCCTCGCCGTTGCTCGCCGCCGCTACAACCCCGTGCCAGCTCCTGCTTCCCGGCGATCCCACGTGTCGCTCTCCGGCCGGCCGCCACCGTGGTTCTCCTCGCTGCCTTCTTCTCCGCGCGCCACGCCACCTCCGTCTCTGCCGCACCCCGCCAGTGGCCGCCATGCACGCCGCCGATGGTTAGTTCTAGCTCCCGCGACCACGTTCTATTCCAGACCCCGAGCACTTCCTACCGATCCTCAAGCCTTCGTTCTTGCATCCACACACACACATTTTGCTTCTTGGCCTCTGCTCCAATCACCCCACCTCATCGGTCCTCCGCCGCCGTCCCTGGTCACCGTCGGCAGCCCCCACCGCCGCTCCCCATCCCCAATCCAAAGCACGAACAGCACTCCCACGACCCACAGAAGCTCACCGAGCCAACCAATTTCAGTTTCTCCCCCTGGAATAGCTGAGCCACGACACCGACGAGCTCCTGCTCCGCCGCCGCTCGGCCTTCCGTTGACCCGTCGGTGCAGGGCCTCTCCACCCCGACCAAGGGCACCAACAGCACCACGTCGTCTCCCTGAAGTGATTCTACCCCTCCTTCACCGCCCTCCATCACCCCAGCCCGCAGAACACAGGCCGCCACCGCCGCCGGTAAGAGCCTGAAGTTCACCTCACCGTCGAGCACCACCCTCCGCCCTGTCTCCAACCAAATTAGGCACGGGGAAAGCACCCCCACACTCCTGTGATGCTCATGCGCGCCCTAGTGGTCCATGTTTGTCGGCCCCTCGCCGGGAACGATGATGCCCTGCCACGGCCGCCGCCATCCATCATCGCCGGCCGTGCTCCGTCACTAATCCTGGTGCACATCACCCACCCGTGAGCATAGTAGATCATGTAGGTCATGTAGGACGAGATCATTCCCGGCCAAACCCTCGCCGCCGGCGAGAACACGCCGGCCGCACGTCACGGCCGTCATCTTCCCCCGGCAAGGACCCATATGTAATTTAGATTGCTGTTTTAAGGGCCTAGGTGCAAGAACCCGAGGGCCTCCTTGTGAACTCTTTTATTATTTCATGTGCGCAAAGCAGCTAGCTTGTAAAATTCATAGGAATGTGTAGAAAAATCCAAAAATTACCAAACCAGTTTTGTTAGAAACTAGAAATCAAGATCTACAACTTTTGTTAATAAAGTTTGGTATGAAACTAAATGCATTTTGATCTATTTTAAACTCAAAGTAAAAGAGTATCTTATGCATAACTTTTGCATACTAACTTATTTTCTTATGATTTTTGGTATATAGCTTCTTTAGGTCATGTGTGAGCTAGTGTAAAAATTTCATGCTAGCATTATTATGTAGTTTAAGTTCTTTTAAATATTTGCAAATCAAATTGGGATTGGTATAAATTTATTTAAACAAATTCCTAAGGCTCTTTTATTTAGATCTTTTTACCACAAACCTAAATTATTGATAATTATTTCATAATTAAATTTTCCAAGAATTTATAGTTCTATTTACTCAGAATTTGAATTTAAACTTGAAGTTTGAGTTTAAATTCAAACATTTTAGCTTCTGTTTCCATAAAATTATGAAAAATTCACCATAAGCTTATTTATTGAAAGTACATTTAACCACAAAAATTCAAGGTTAGAATCTTTATGGGTTTTAAAATAAAAATTAAACTTAACAATTACTTCAACATAATTTCATGATTTAAGTTTAAATGGTAACTTGGGATCAAACACCCTTGCTTCATGAGTTTACATTGTTTAATTTATTGGATTGCAACTTTATCATGAAATAAAATCTTTAAACTCAAGCACCCTCTCACTTAAATCATTGCATATCATGTAGAATCAACGACACTCGACGACGGAGACTACGAGCTAGTCCTGGAACAAGACCCAGGAATTTCTGAAGACCCGGTGAACATCGTTGAGACTCTAACTGAAGCTCCGAACCAAAGTTCGGAAATCCCTAATGCTCCTGCCTCCAACCCCACTCAAGAAGGCGAGCCCCGGTGCATAACCCAGTATTTCAAATTACTACATTATGCAATCTTATACTGATATATTATATCTTGCATTAAGTTTAGAAGTTGAAATGGAACCCTAGATGCATTGAATTCTAGGAACCAATGTATTGTACCTGAGTCCATATCGAGTAGATGCTCTGCTAATAGGACCGGTAGAAGTCGGGTGATTTCCTGTCACTCGCGCGATATAGGAGTTGAATGTTTACTATTTTGCAATCACTATAAGGATCATGGACGAGGTCATGAGCAATATCATGACTTGGAGGTTTACCTCGTCTGTGTTGATAAAAGTTGATAAGGTCGCAGTGTGTGGTAGTGGTGGCTAAGCGTTTGAAAGTACTAGCCACATGCCGCGAAATATGATAAAGCGGTAAGCCTAGTAACCAATTGGCCCGAGTAGTGGACATACCTCCCACCACTTGTAATTTGGTTTTTCTCACGCACCGACGTGCGGGAGTACGTTCCGCACAGCGGACAGGAGTACAGTCATGTAGTCGCGCTACAGACGTATGTCCTGCATAATTGGTGTGCGTACGGTCCTACAGTCGCTTGTGGTGGCCCTGCTCCACGAGTCGGAATGAAAGGCAAACGGTTGCTTCGGAACTATCGTTGGATGTTCCAAGTGTGTGAGTTAGGTTTGCCTTGCTAGGTTTGGAAATTCGATTCAGAATCGTCCGTTTCTCACGGAGATTGAGACTGCTTATTCCTTCTACCACATAGAGTAAGAAGTGTAACTATTGTTGGAATAATCTTGATGAATGCTAATCTCTACCTTGCTTGCATAGTGTAGGTGCTTACCTAGAAAGGCTAATCAAGTAGAATTTGAAAGCTAAAAGTGAAAGTAGAACATACTCTTTGTTGCTTTTCAGCTGAAATTAAACCCTGAACCATTTCAAGACTTCATGAGTGTAATTACGGGCTAAAGTATACCCGAGCCCGGTTAAGTCTTGCTGAGTATTAGCATACTCAGTCTCGCTAGTGAACTTTTCAGGTATAATCTTCGAGAACCCCACGGATAGTCCTGCATGGCCAACCTCTGTTCCTTTTGGCTGGTCCATGGAGTGGGATCTGTCCCCAGCTGGCAGTGACCCTCCTGAGTGACACCAAGCTTTGGGCTGAGTGCGGTGTCAACCTTCTCGACGTGCGTAGTCGCGTGTTTATTTTCCTTCGCTGTGAACTTGGGCAAGCTGTATAGCTTGTCATTTCAAACAACGTTTGTATAAATTTACTTTAGTTTGGAACAGTTTGTAATAATGTTTAAGCTTCTGTAAGTTAAAGGTGGTGAGCTGTTACGTAATTGTGAACTCGCCTTCGTGCGAGGTAAACCTGCTTCGATCCTGTTGAACCGTGGTTGCATCGGGCGGAGACCCGACAGACCAATGGGTTGTTCCGTTTGAAGTGCGTTGAATTAGTATCATCTGTATAGCGATGACTAGCGCACTTGAGCCGGAATAATTCTGGCGGTTCTGCCACATTTCTTATTTATTGTATTTGTTTATTTGTATGTACTTGTGTGTTACGATAGACGGTGCACAGTTCGAGGGTCCGCAAGAGCGAGGCTTTGAAGATGTTCCCGAGCAGCAACGGTTCTTTGATGAAAGCAAGTGGTCCTTGATCATATTCCAATCCTAATAACTTATAGATACACACATTTACTTTGTATGCATGCATATGTCTAGAATATGATGGATCCCAAACTAAGGATGTGCCTAGTCTCTTTTGAACTTCCTTGATTAAACCTGGGTTATATTTATGTTATAGCTATACTAGTTGCTCTTACTAGATTTTAGTTGGATAACCTGAAATCATGCTACACTGGTTTACTCATGTTCTGGAATACTTTTATGGTGATAATTAAGATCATTGCATTAATTGGAACATGGAGAACCACCTAGAAAAATAGTGCAACCACAATACTACATGGCTCTGGTCTTGGCTAATTAATTAGAAACTTTAGCTTATGATAATCTTACCGAAAGGGCAAGACGGGTTGCATCGTCGGGGTATAGCTCGGTCCTCTTGAGGGTGTGATATGATCCTAGTTAAGGCGTCTGCCTCATTAGGGAGAGTTATGACCGCTTTAACTTGAAACCTTAGCGGATTGTCATAGGGAATATTTGTAAAGGCCTTGTAGTGAATCCCTGCCACTCACCTCGGAAGTGTCTAAGGGCTTTGCAAACCCGGTCATCAAGGGAGACACGAGTTGTGGGTAAAGTATACAACCTCTGCAGAGTGAAAACTGATATATGAGCCGTGCTCACGTTAAGAGCGGCTTGGACCCTCATATGATAATTGAACTTAAAAATGATCTAAATTGATATTCTTTATTTATTGTTGTTATCTTATCTATTTTATTTATTTAAGGGTTTGGTATATACTTAGACATAGTTAATGCTTGCTAAATAAAACTTGATCAACTAAAAATGCTTATCGCGGTTAAACCATGTCAGCTTTTTGTTGATTTTGGCCTTGCATATCATATAATTTACTCCACTTGCTGAGTACCAACCATAAGTATACTCACGCTTGCTTTATTAAAACCAATGCTGCTTAGAACAAGATAATTGTCCGGAGTTCCCTGAAGATCTTGAAGAGTTCTAGGCGTATGTCTCCCAGTCATCTGCCTTTGAAGTGGAAGTCCACTGCTAGTTATAAACGTTTATTTATTCGCTTAAGATTAAGACTTTGGTCATGTAATAAAGTACTATGATATTCTCTTTCGTTATGATATTATTTCGGATATACACTTGTATCATCTATCATATATGTGGAACTTGATCCTAGCAAAAATATGAGATGCATTCGGTTTTCTTTCTAAAACCAGGTGTGATAGAAGTGATATCAGAGCAGTATTGACAGTAGGACGTTAGCCTAGTTAGAAATGGTCGAATTTTAAGGCTTATCTTGCTTAGTAACCTAGCTTCTGCTTGCTTGCTTTCAAAAATTGCTTGTTTCTTGATTATATCACTATTATCTCATCCTTGACTTCATGCTTGCCTCTCAAGTGTATTGATATTTTCCAAACTCATTCTTGCTTTAAAGTCACTATTATCGCCATAATTTGGCTGGGCTAGAAGGTGGGCCGCGAGCAAGATGGGTTCAAAGGATAATTGTAATGGGCTTGTGAATCGGCTCCTGCGCGGGTGGTTTAAGGCCAGGATTGGCCATGTATCTAGATAGGTGTGTTCATTTAAGTTAGCTTAGATAGAGATAGTCAAGATTCGTATCGTAGTTGGTCAGGATTAGTTAGGAGAGGCAAATCTCCGGACTATAAATATTTACCCTAGACTATGAATGAAACAACAACAACCATTCGTAAACAACTCTCGGCGCATCGCCACCCCTGTTCTAGGGTTTCTCTCGGGTAAGTGCCAGGCAGCCCCGATCACGCTTTGCTTGATCGGGGCAGCATTGTTTCTACCTAGTTATCTTTGTGTTTCTCCTGCTGAAGTGTTGTTGATGGCGAGTAACACTAGTTATCTTAACGCTTATAGGGATGCATCGGTTTTTTATACTGTATCTGTGTATTGTTCATTACTTGTAAACGTTTAGCTATCCTCGTGCCCGAACCTGGGTGAAAGGGCAGCACCTTGCTCTGTTTCGATTGGTAGATCCAATATGTTATGGTTAGTCTTTGTTCATCAAAGATTTAGCTTAATATCCGCATGGTTAGGCCCTTCAAATGAGTTAAGTGATCCGGCAATACGTTTGATGCTTTATATTAATCTAAAGAGGGATTGTTCCGGGAATCGGCTTTCTTTTGGTTTTTAAGCCTCTATTTAGGTTGCTATTCTGTTATCTTTCGTATTTGTTAGGATTAACTATGAGTAGGATGTTCCGGTTATGTGGTGAAAGCTTTAACCGTTGTAGATTGAATTAGCTTATTGATTACTGAGCAAGTTTATATTAGTATCAGATATACGCGCTTTGTTTACATATACAGATCCGATCTGATACTGGGAGACAATCGGCTCTTTACAGCCGATATTAAGGGTCACCTGATGAGCCGATCAGGGCTCGGACTAACATTTGAACGTGTCTGTGCATGCAGGAAACTAACTGAAATCACTTCTACACCTTCCTGATCAGGTACAAGGTCAGGTGGCACGCCTAGCAACCTAGACGCCAGGTCGTGTGCCAGATCCTAGACCGTTGACCGAGGGACCGAGGCCTACCAGTAGTCCCAGGAGCCTCCCGGCTCCTCGTGTTGCCTGTCGCTGCTCGCCGGTGGGTTTTGACCGACAACACATTCTGGCATGCTTGGTGGGACCATCTTCATCGACTACATCAACTTTCACCGTCGGGATGTCGAGGGAGGATCCAATCATGTACGAGGAGCTGCCTGCTAAGCACATCAGAAGTATGATGAGATCAAGGCTCTCTTCAAAGCCGATCTCATCGGCTCTTTTGAGAGAACCTGCCACCACGGCGTTAGGTGGAAGGGGTTCTCACCTGAAGGCGCTCTTGATGACGTGGACTTATCTACCCCTTCAGAATATCGCACCAGAGCTCAAGCCAGGAGGTGAACTACATGGTGGTTCATTCACTGCATCGGCACTCCGAGAGCCTGGTGAACGCTTTTGAGCGTGTCGCGCTGCGCGTGGTCCAAGAGATCATGAAGAATCAGTACTCTCCATCGGGACCTGCCTTGGGGAGTCACAAAGGAGAATTGCCATTCCAGGCCAGGCCACCACTGCCCTATACATTCGCAGCTCCAGAATCGGAAGGTCCATCGGCATACGTCGTCTACAAGATGGGAGGTGACCTGTGGATCATCAATTCTTCAATGAGCCACCTAAGGAAATTCCACATGGGTACATGTGTGCATATATACCGGATAGCAACAACCCGGTATATTCGGCGCAGCGGACAACTGAAGGAGTGTCTAGAATAGATGCCGATAAGCAGGCGTGGCTAGCTAAATATGCCACTGGGCCGAGTCATGATAGCACGCACTTAGCCCCAGGAGTTCAAGCTGTGGACCAGATTAGTGCCATTTTGAGGGATCAATTTGGTATTTTACTGAAAAGGCGAGTGATTGGCTATACTAAGCTGTATCCAAGTGAATATGACTTAATCCCTCTGCCACCCAAGTATCGGCTCCCTGAGTTCACCAAGTTCAGTGGGTCGGAAGGGTCCAGCTCTATTGAGCATGTGAGCCGATACTTGGCGCAATAAGGTTTTTCTTAGTGTCGGATCCTCTGCGAGTAAGGTTTTTCTCGCAGTCTCTTACAGGGCTAGCCTTCGGATGGTAACTTCACTGGGTCCTGACTCGATCCGCACATGGAAGCTGCTGGAGGAGCAATTCCACATCCAATACCACTCGAAAGCTGCGGAGGCTGGGATTGCTGATCTGGCGCAAGTCCGGCAGAAGCGAGGAGAAACTGTGGTAGAGTATATCCAGCGCTTCAGGGAAGTCAAGAATCGATGCTATTCGACCCAAATTTCAGAAAAGGAAGCAGTCGAGTTGGCATCCTTGGGACTAGTGAAGCCGATCAAGGATCTGGTCTTTCAATTGGAGTTCAATTCTTTGGTGCACTTGGTGCAGAAATTGACATCATGTGAGCAGCGTCACCTAGAATTGTACCCGGACAGGTTCAAGCATTAGGTAACATTGATCGACGCAGAAGACGCTGAAGATTCTAGGGATGATCAAGAAGTAGTGGTTGCAGAGTGGACTCGGGGGGCAAATTCCGTGTCCTATAAGTGGGTGAAGCAGTAAGGACCTGCGAAGGGTTTTGACTTTGACGTGAGCAAGGTTGAGAAGATATTTGATCTGTTAATGAAGGAAAAGCAGTTGAAGTTACCTGAAGGCTATAAGTTTCCTAAAGCACAAGAGCTGCAAGGGAGGTCATATTGCAATGGTATCATTCTTTCACCCACAACACCAGCGACTGCAAAGAACTCCATTGACAGATCCAATCGGCTATTGAGCAGGGCTGATTGATCTTAGGTCAGTATGCCATGAAGGTCGACACTTAGCCTTTCCCAAGCGTGAACATGGTAGAGGGTTGTGATCGATCTGCTCGACGACAATTGGATTTCGCATTTGGCATCAATATGGCAGGGCCTGCACCACATCGCTATGCGAGGAAGGAAAAGGCCGATCCCTGCGATCGGCCCCAAAAGGGGGAAAAAGATTACATCATTGAGGAGCAAGTAAGGCACGTCAGAAATCAACGGTCGGCTTCCGCTCATCTCCTCAAGAACACGAATACCAATACCGACAACATCTCCAGTATGAGTCAGAGGGTGAAGAATATGAGCACCGTACTGGGAAGAGTCTGAAGAAGCGTGAAGATGCATGTGACCATTGGTATTGCCCGTTCTTCAAATATTGCTGGGACTCCGGTATGAGCCGATTGCCTACTGTCAAGGATTTCCCGGAGTGCAGATCTCGGAAGCGTGATGCAGAGGGGGTCTCGGTGTTTCGGCGTTTGGGACCTGTGCCGCCCCAACATGAGCAAACTGAGCCACCACGCAAAAGGGAGGACTTTGAAGAGAAGGAAGATAAATATCACCGGCCGCGTTGGTGCCCTGATGGACTTAACTATTCCCAGAAACGCAGGGTACAGCGGCTGCGCAGTTTAGAGAAAGCCGAGGCTAAATATCTTGAGATGCTAAGAAAGGTGCGCCCAGATTTGGCGGATAAGGTTCAACACATCCAGAAAAGGGAATCGCACCCTCCTAAGAAAGAGTGGCATCCTAAGCCAACAAGAGCTGATGCGAAGACATCGGCTGACGCGCATATGGTGTTTGTACTCCCTGCGTAGTTCTACGCCTAAGACCGTGAGGATTTACCAGTAGCCCAGCTTGACTTGGGGCCGCAGCCAGTCATATTCGAGAAGCCCCGAGCAAAGAATTATAAGCATTTGAAGGCTCTATACCTCAAGGGTTACATCAATAGCCAGCCTGTCAACAAAATGTTGGTCGACACCGGTGCGGTGGTCAACATAATGCCATACTCAGTGCTGCATCGGTTGGGGCGTTCCACTGGAGATCTAATCAAGACCAACGTCACGCTGAGCGATTGCAATGGCCAAACATCAGAGACACAAGGTGTCCTTAGTGTGGATCTGAGCGTGGGAAGAAAGACTGTCCCCACCTCTTTCTTCGTCATCAACAGCAAGAATACTTACACCGTCCTACATGGGAGGGATTGGATTCACACCAACTGCTGCATTCCTTCCACGATGCACCAATGTCTGATTCAGTGGGATGGAGACGAAGTAGAGGTGGTTCATGCGGATGACTCGATCGAGATTTCACACGCCGCCATGAGCATTTGGGACGCAGAAGATCAAGAGCTGATTTCAGGAATCAGTTTGGAAGGCTGTGATCGCGTGGAAGCTACAAAAAATAGGGTGAGGCTGGTCTTATCCACTGGCCTTACAGAGTAGATGAAATATCAAGGGCGAGCTATTTTGACGCACTTGGCAAGGCTGATCCCTGCGATCGGTCCTAAAAAATAAAATGTAAACTCCTGATGACAAGTGTATTGCATAATTATAGTAGTTACAAGGAGGCCCGCTCTAGCAGCAGGCGATACATCAATTGTAAAATTTCAAGGATTAATGAAGATTATAAGGCGGCTGATCTTAACGATCGGCCAAAATTCTTTTTCTCACATTCTTTGTCCATTTGCAGCGTTGACTCGACAGCTGACGAAAAGCTAGGATACGGGTTTATGTCGGCTGATGAGCTCGAAGAGGTTGACATTGGTCCTGGGGATAAGCCACGACCAACATTCATCAGCAAAAAGTTACCCGTGTCTACGAGAGCCGATGATAGTTTTGCTGAAAGAGTACGCAGATTGTTTTGCCTTGGGTTACATGGAAATGCCTGAGTTGGATAGGAGCATCGTCGAGCATCGGCTCCCTCTCAAGAAGGGATTTTGGCCGTTTCAGCAGAGAGCGCGACAAATGAAGGCTGAAGTTCTAGAGGAAGTCAAGAAAGAGGTGGAGAAAATGCTAGAAGCAGGATTCGTCAGGTCGTGCAGGTATGCGAGTGGATTTCAAGTGATGTACCTGTGCAAAAGAAGGATGGCTGATGGCGAGTCTGCGTGGACTTCAGAGACCTCAACGGAGCTACTCCGATGGACGAATACCCTATGCCTGTCGCGGAGACATTGATCAACGCAGCTGCTGGCCAAAAGATTTTGAGTTTCATGGACGGCAACGCTGGCTATAACCAGATTTTCATGGCTCCAGATGATATACACAATACAGCGTTCAGAGTACCCGGGGTAGTAGGATTGTTCGAGTATGTGGTCATGACCTTCGGGTTGAAGAATACCGACGCCACATATCAACGTGCCATGAATTACATCTTTCATGATCTGATCGGCAAGTTGGTGGAGATATACTTTGACGACATCGTGGTTAAATCTGCATCGGTTGAAGGCACTTAGGAGATGTATGGCAAGTTCTAGTATGAACCAGAAGGTTTAGGCTTAAGATGAATCCGAAGAAGTTCGCTTTCGGCGTATCGGCCGGTCAGTTCCTGGGTTTCTTGGTTCATGAAAGAGGAATTGAGATCAGCCTAAAGAGTCAAGAAGCTGTAAAAACAATGGTGCCACCTACTACAAAGAAGGAGCTCCAGCAGCTCATTGGCAAGATCAACTTTGTCAGAAGGTTTATTTCAATCTCTCCGGGCGGATTGAGCCTTTCATGGAGTTGGTGAAGATTAAAGCCAGTGATGAGTTTCGCTGGGGGGTAGAGCAACAATAGGCATTTGAAGAGATCAAAAAATATTTGTCAAAACCACCCATGATAGTTCCACCCCAGCACGATAAGCCATTCTACGTTTATTTATCAGTAGGGGACACCTCCATCGCTTCAGTGGTGATACAAGTGCATGACGGCAAGGAGAGGGTTGTGTTCTACCTCAGCAGAAGGATGCTAGATGCGAAGACCAGATACCCTGACATTGAAAAGTTATACCTTTGTTTGTTCTTTACCTGTACAAAGCTTCGTCATATCTTGCTATCAGCCGAAACGATTGTCATCTGCAAATCGGATGTTATCAAGCACATGCTATCGGCTCCTGTGTCGAAAGGCCGACTCGGGAAGTGGATGTTTTCACTATCAGAGTTTGATATCTGGTACCAACCCGCGAGGGCAGTCAAAGGGCAAGCGCTGGCAGATCTTATTGCAGAAAGGATCAATACTGACATAGCAGCGCTCTCCGTGCACTCCTGGGCCATGTACTTCAACGGATCGGCTTGTGGGGACGGATGCGGTATAGGTATCCTGCTCATGTCGCCTCGGGGGGCAACATATTCTTTTTCAATCATGTTGCCTACCCTTTGCACCAACAATTTAGTAGAATATGAAGCGGCACGTAAGGGTATGAAATTGCTTTTTGAGGCCGCAGCGGAAGCAGTAGAAATTTTTGGGGATTCAAAGCTGATGATTTCTCAGCTCACAGAGGAATACAGGTTCGAGAGCGAGTCGCTTTTCCCTTTATGGGAATAGTGTCATGAGCTGATGGCCCAATTTAGGTACATAAATTTCTATTAGATACCAAGGATATAAAATTCAGAGGCCAATGATCTTGCACAGATGGCTTCGGGATACAAAGCTGTGGCAGACGGAGCCGATCTTCAGGTACACCTGCTGGAACAGGGAGACTGGAGAGCCAATATCTTCAATTACTTGAAGGATCTGACTCGGGGGGCACCTAAGAGGATACGTTACAAGGCCATGAAGTATGTTCCGATAGGGGACAACATGTTCTACAGGATTGTAGAAGGATTGTTGCTCAAATGCTTGGGGCCGATTGAATCGAATCAGCTCTTACACGAGGTCCACGAAGGCACTTGTGGAACTCACCAATCGGCTCATAAGATGAAGTGGCTGATTAGGCGATCGGGGTATTACTAGCCCACCGTGCTTGAAGATTGTTTCAAATATTATAAAGGATGTCAGGCATGCCAATGGTTTGGGAAGATACAGATGGTGCCAGTGTCAGTAAGGAACCCTATCGTCAAACCCTAACCATTCATAGGTTGGGGTATGGACATGATCGGTAAAATTAATCCTTCATCTAGCAAAGGCCACCAGTTCATTTTGGCCATCACAGACTATTTTACCAAGTGGGTGGAGGCCATCCCTATGAAGTCAGTGGCGTCGAAGGACGTCATCAATTTTGTTAAAGAACATGTCATTCATAGGTTCGAGATTCCTCAGACCATCACAACAGATGGAGGGTCGGTCTTTATATCAGAGGAGTTAAAACAATTCGCTACTGACATGGGCATCAAGCTGATCAGGTCGTCTCCATACTATGCTCAAGCGAATGGACAAGCTGAAGCGTCCAATCAGAGCCTTATCAAGTTGATCAAGAGAAAGATCGATGAGCATTCTAGGCGTTGGCATGAAGTCTTATCAGAGGCATTGTGGGCATACCGTGTTTCATGCCACGGAGCAACAAAAACTTCACCTTATCATCTGGTGTATGGATAGGAGGCTGTATTACCATGGGAGATTACGGCCGGCTCGAGACGCGTAGAGTTCCAAAATGACCTAACAGCTGAAGAAGATGCTACTCTGATGAACGACAATATTGAGGACCTTACGGAGCTCAGACTTTGGTCACTTGAGAAGATCAAAGAAAATAAGGCCAAGGTAGTCCGCGCGTACAACAAGAAAGTCAAGCCAAAAGAATTCCAAGTCAGAGATCTGGTTTGGGAAGCAGTGTTACCATTGGGGACTAAGGATGCAGCGTATGACAAATGGTCTCCAAATTGGTATGGGCCTTATAGAGTTGACCAAGTCCTACCTGGGAACGCATGTATGCTTGAGGAGTTAGATGGCATCATGTTTTCGGTGGCCGTCAATGGTCAACATCTCAAGAAATATTTCCCAAGTATGTGGGTTGATGGGCAATAAAACCGATGCTATGCATCAGGCTATGAGCCGATACGTTCAGCTGGCCCATACGAGTAAAAGCCAATGTTACGCATCGGGTTGCACACAAGGAAAGGGGCCGATACGTTCAATTGGCCCGTAAAAAAGTATTTTGTACACAGCACACTGAGTTGGTTAAATAGCCGATGTATAACCATCGACTTTCGAAGTGTAATTAGAATACATGCAAGTTTTGGGCGACAACGGGATATATGAGACAAATACAAAGCGTTCTATTGAAGAAACTGATCAATGGCCGCGATAGCATCAAGACGGACGCGATCGGCTTCTGCGATCACTACTTCATCATCCTTGTCCTTGCCTGACACTATCTGCCGACTTAGAACACTCTCTGTGAGTTCTGTCTTCAGCTGGGCAGTCAGATTCTCTGCTTCTTGTCGGGAGCGGGCTATGAGATCCTTCTCATTTTGGATGCTCTGCTCGGTTGTCCGGACTTTTGCCTTGAGGTCTTCCAACTCCCTCTCCAAAGATTGAAGTCTTTGGGAATGTGCAGAAGTGTCAGCTTTACCATCTAGAGCCACCTTCTTCTTGTTGAGCAGTCAGCACCTCTCGGTGATATCGGCTTTTAAGGGGGCTTGTGAGTGACGGGCTTCAATCCTTTGCCAAGCTTTTTCTACCTTCGCCCGAAAGAAGGGAAGATGTCCAGTTGGCCAAAGCTTGAGTTGAAGGATTTCCGGGAGTTGGGGCTTGATCTCCTCAAGAATTCGCCTCACTTCGTTGGAGTCTTAGACCAAAGTATCAATTGGCGCTGAGAGCAGGACCTTTATGCGGAGAAGTTGGCTAGCGACACCAGTCGGCTGTGGTTGATGATCATCTGCTTCGAGTATGGCCGAGCCAACGGATGCAGGGTCAAATGAGAGCAGCTCTGAAAGGTTCAAGCCCTGAAAGAAAGTAGGAAATTAGCATGGTACAGGAAAAGGAAGATGCAAACAGCTCAAAGATATAACACACCTTGTCTTGAGAAGGATGGATAGCCGATGAGGTGACAATCGGCTCCTGCAGATCCTGAAGGTTGACCAAAGTGTCAACCATCATTGCAAGATTCTCTGAAGTTCCCAGGATCGAATCCTGGAGGATGACCGAGGTGTCGACTGTCATCGCAGGATTCTCTGGAGCCTCTAGGATTGAATTTTCTTGGCGCGCTTGCTCTTCCCTGGAGGAAATATCCACGATATCAGCCTGCAAGCAAGGAAAGAGTAATTGAGTCAAAGTGTACCTGTTTAAAGAACCAATTCTAAAGGGACAATCCAAACCTGGTTGATGTTGGGAGCCTCTTGATCGGTAGAAGATGGTTTGGCCCCCTTCCGAATCTTCCTAACAATCTTTTTTCTCACCTTAATCTGGGCTCGGGGGGCAGCAACGTCGGAGACTTATTTTCGCTTGGAGGCCAATTTTGTAGAATCAGGCTGGATCCGCATTATGACCTTCGACAGGGGAGGTGCGTCCCTACCAAAGAGGACTACAGGAGCAACCGGTGAAAACTTGAAAGTGGAGCCATCATCGTTCCAGGGCTCCAGACCATCCTCCTGCTGCAAAGAAAATAAGCGGAATTAGAGAAGGGGGTCAAGCAAAATCATGAAGAAGTACTAAACTGATGGTGATACCTCTTCCTCAGGGGTTTCATACTCAGCGTTAATCTGCTGCAACATTGGCCCCAAGGTTAACCGAAAGATGTGAGTCTTCCACATTGACCACCAATTCTCAAAGTCAATGGCCAAAAAGGTAAAAGATTAGTCGACGAGGATTGGGATGTGAAGATCAGTGAACAGGCTATAGCATCTTTGGCTGGTAAGAATATTGGGCAGATTGGCTCTACTCATGGTCAAATGGTGGCGGAAGAAGTGGGGAGGAACTTGCCCAAGGCCAAATTGTCGGGCTGCTATGATCAGCTGGTAAGATTCATAGGCTGGTTTGATGATTCTGTTGGAGGTGCTCATGCCGACAGGAACGAAGCAAGGACGGATCATGATGGAATATAAGTGCCGAGTGCTTTCATCATCAGCAAAGTCATCCAATCTAAAGGCGCTTGGATTTTCAAAGATTTCAGAATCTGTGTAAGGAAGGTAGATTGGATTGTTCAAACCTTGGTAGAATACTCTAAACTAGCTTGAGGCATCTGTGGGATTCAACTTGCTACCGGGAAGACTATACAAAACTTGGCCAAAGCTAGTACATCTAATGCGTCTCCCACTCTGATTTGGGAAGGAATTATTGGCCAGAACAGGGAAGTTTGATATGTGGTTCTGAAAGTACAAGTGAGCCCATAACTGAATGAACCACCAGGGACCACCAGTTCTACGTTTCTTTTGGGAGAGCAAGCTCGAAGACATCAGGTAAAGATATCTATAAACTTCCCCAAGAAATAGTTTTCCAAGGCCAGTAGTATTACCTCTGGCCAGTTCATATGCTAGAGAAAGGTTGGTTTTGGTTGGAGCAAGGGAAGGACCGCAAAATATGAAGTGTTCCAACTAAAGGTTCAGAAAGGCCGTATGTTCCTTTTCAGTTACAGGGCCTTTGGTTTTGATGTGCTGGTTCAGGTAGGCACCCCAATTTGTGCATTCTGTTTTGGAGGATAACTTAAAGGGGACCTCATGCATTCTGTAAGTAGAGGGGCTAGGCGATGCAATGTCTAAACCAGTAATCATTACCACATCCATGAGGGTTGGAGTCATCGGCCCATGGCCAAATAGAAAGCAGTTCAGGGAATCAGACCAAAAATAGCCAATGGTTCTTAGAAGGTTTTCATTTTTCTTGAGGGGGGACAATGACAGAGATAGAGCATCAGCTATTCCTATGGTTTCCCATGTGTGCTGGTAGGCTTTTGCTACTGTGTTATACCAAGATACTCAGCCCTCGGGAGGATTTGGCCAGGCACGCAGGTTGTCGGCCCAGGAATCTAAGTCTATATCTTGGCTTACGAATGGGATTCGATTGGCCTCACAAGAAATCAAATCTGATGGACGCTCATAAGAACGAGGCCCAAGACAAAAGGAATTGGGGAAGAAGGATGCGGCAAAAGGATGTCTGTAACAGGAAAGGATAATTTAATGCTTCAGGGGTTCGAACAATTACTTCATTAAATTAGCAAAAGGTCAGAGTTTTACCTTCAGACCAAGGACGCCCGCATCGGCATTCGAGGGTTCCGCCATCTGTAGCTCCAATAGTGATTGAAGGCTCGAGATTGGATCTAGGGTTTGCTTTGCGAGTTTCGAGTTCACGCTCTGAGGCTCTGATCTGGGTTTTGCGATTGGATTTGTGAGCAAGGGGTTTTGGAATGCAACTTGGATTTGGGGAACCTGTGTAGATCTGTTTCGGGGAAGTTCCAGATTTAAGCGGAAGACGGAATTGGTTCAGGAATCGACTCAGAACCGGATCAGTACTTTGAGGGAAAGGTCCAATCATTGCCATCTGCTCCCGGTAAATTGGCTTCTTGACAGTTGTGGACTAAAATGGAGGACTTCATTCATAAGGGAAACCAGTACAAAAGGGGAGCCGATTGCTCCTAAAGCCGATCTATCTGCTTGATCCTACGATCTACCACTAGTGGGTGCCTAAGACTTTGCGGCGCTTGATCGGAGGGGCTGTGCTGGTGTCGCTGTCGTCGTCGCTGCCATCATCATCGCTGTCGTCGTCCCCACCACTGTCACCGCTATAGTCGCTGCCGTCTTTGGTCTCTTCATCGTCATCATCGTCATCGTCCTCTGACGACCCGCCATGCAGGAAGCCTCCTACCGCCGAGTCTTCCTCGGTTGATGGGGCATCGACTTCTTCCTCCGAGGTGGAGAAGTCTTCCACCCAGGACATGTCGTCATCTTCATCCAGTTCCCCGCTAAGGAGGGGCTGGAGATCTTCGTCGTCGGTTAGGGATTCATCATCCTCTGACCAAGCCTAGAAATCCCACTCCTCTGCATCCCAGTGCAGAGGAGTGTAGGCCTCATAGGCAGCAATGGGGTCAAATTCTAGGGTCATCTCTCGGGTTATCTCGGATTCAAAGGAGATGACGGAGGAAGCAGAGGATGAGGAAGCCATTGCGAGAGAAAGAGGGGCGTACTGGTGCGGTTGCTAATGGCAGAAGGAAGGAGATGAGTGAAAAACAAATCTACCAGGGGCAAGCTTATAAAGGCAGGAGTGGAATATGAATCGGCATCGTGACGGTTTCCAAGGAGTTAGATGCAGAGTATTCACATCCCGTGGAAGTGGAAGCAGCACGCGTGTACGGATTTTGGAAGTCGAAGAGGCGAGGCGATGGAAGAAAAAAAATGGTTTCGGAATGATTATTGCCAAAACCAGGGGGCATGTGTTATCGCCATAATTTGGATGGGCCAGAAGGTGGGCCGCGAGCAAGATGGGCTCAAAGGATAATTGTAATGGGCTTGTGAATCAGCTCTTGCGCGGGCGGTTTAAGGCTAGGATTGGCCATGTATCTAGATAGGTGTGTGCGTTTAAGTTAGCTTAGATAGAGATAGTCAAGATTCATATTGTAGTTTGTCAGGATTAGTTAGGAGAGGCAAGTCTCCGGACTATAAATATATACCCTAGACTACGAATGAAACAACAACAACCATTCGCAAACTACTCTCGGCGCATCGCCACCCCTGTTCTAGGGTTTCTCTCGGGTAAGTGCCATGCAGCCCCGATCACGCTTCGCTTGATCGGGGCAGCATTGTTCCTACCTAGTTATCTTTGTGTTTCTCGTGCTGAAGTGTTATTGATGGCGAGTAACACTAGTTATCTTAATGCTTATAGGGATGCATCGGTTTTTCATACTGTATCTGTGTATTGTTCATTACATGTAAACGTTTAGCTATCCTCGTGCCCGAACCTGGGTGAAAGGGCAGCACCTTGCTTTGTTTCGATTGGTAGATCCAATACGTTATGGTTAGTCTTTGTTCATCAAAGATTTAGCTTAATATCCGCATGGTTAGGCCCTTCAAATGAGTTAAATGATCCAGCAATACGTTTGATGCTTTATATTAATCTAAAGAGGGATTGTTCCGGGAATCGGCTTTCTGTTGGTTTTTAGGCCTCTATTTAGGTTGCTATTCTGTTATCTTTCGTATTTGTTAGGCTTAACTATGAGTAGGATGTTCCGGTTATGTGGTGAAAGCTTTAACCGTTGTAGATTGAATTAGCTTATTGATTACAGAGCAAGTTTATATTAGTATCAGATATACGCACTTTGTTTACATATACAGATCCGATCTGATACTGGGAGACAATCGGCTCTTTATAGCCGATATCGAGGGTCACCCGATAAGCTGATCATGGCTCGGACTAACGTTTGAACGTGTTTGTAAATGCAGGAAACTAACGGAAATCACTTCTACACCTTCCTGATCAGGTATAAGGTCAGGTGGCACGTCTAGCAACCTATACGCCAGGTCGTGTGCCGGATCCTGGGCCGTTGACTGAGGGACCGGGGCCCACCAGCAGTCCTGGGAGCCTCCCGGCTCCTCGTGTTGTCTGTCACTACTCTCCGGTGGGTTTTGACCGACAACAGTCACCTATAACATTTTCTAAATATCCTCTATCTTGCGCTATCCTCACTTTTGCTACAGATGGCTAGAACCAGGCAGACTGCCCGCAAGAGCACCCATGGACCGCCTCATCCGATCCATCATCCTCAGGAAGTGCTCGACCAGGAGGAGCCCGAACAGCCAGAGGACTTTCCCGAGTTCGTGGTGGTCGTTGACGACGATGATGACTACTACGGCTATCACGAAGGAGGATGGGTGGACACTGACACTGAGGAGGAAGCCATGGAGCTGCCTGAGGACCACCCGGACGCTACAGGCGATAGTAATGAGGATGCTGTAATAGGAGGTGGTGCCGATCCAGGTGCCGCAGGAGGAGACAATGCTGAAGGTGGTGATGATGACCCAGCTGCATCCGATGATGGTGACGAGGACCTAGAGGATGATTCGGAGCCAGCTCACGAAGCAGACCAACCGCCACTAGAGCCCCATTATGAGAAGCAGATACATCGCCTGGACTTTGCTGAAGATCCATTCCTAGCACTTCTCTGGAGGGCCATGCAGAGAATCAGCTTCCCACTGATGCCACGCTATGAAGCTTGCTTATACAAGAATGCTCAGCAGGAGGAGGAGTGGTTAGTGGCAGTAGTGATTAGTGTTTCTGATGAGAAGTACGGCAGCCAGATGGAGTACTACAAGCACTTTGATGATATGCTCAGGAGGACCTTGGATGCAGGACCAGTGAAGTTGCTAGAAGAGCTCTCTACTATCTATGCCATGCTTATCGGGATGAGCTCCAGGGCATCGAGTTTCAGCAGTTCTCACACCGCATGAAGGGTGCCACCTGTGCGCAGATTCCTGACCCGCCCCCTGGGGAAGGAAGTTTGCTCATGGACACCACACAGGAGTTGGTTGCTGTACTCAGCACTGACTTGGATGCTGCCGGAGTAGAGATCCAGGAGGTCAAGAGGAAGCTAAGAAAGATGATCAGGGAGAAGGCAATTCTGGAAGCTCAGCTGAGGGGAGATCAGGAGTTACTCCCGGAGTACGATAGCGACGAGTCCATTGAGTACCTACCAGAGTCACCTCCCCACAAGCGCGTTCACTACAAAGAGCCCGGCTATTACACCCGCTACCGTTAGAGATACTAGATCTAGAAGTTTAAGTTTGGAGTATCTTTAAGAGTCTTTTTGTAATCGCTAGTTCGAACGGTCTTTATAGTTTGTTTAATCTTAGTTAATGTGCTTGTGTGCTTGATTTTATGAGAACAATTTGATTTGGATCTTTGTAATGATTGTGATAAATTATGGAGTGGTGACCACAATTATATCAAGTTTTTAATAAAGATAGATAGTTTAGTAAAGTTTGGGGTATCTATTTTATTTACTATCTTTATCTTATCCTTGCTCCTATCCTTTTTTCATGATTAATTTCATGAGTCTCACTTTCCTAACCGATCAGATGGTGAACACCAGGTCCGGATCAGGGGTTGATCATCCTGCAGTGGCACATCAGGAAACGAGCAATAATATCAACCCCGATCCTCAGTAGAGTCAACAGCACCAGGCACCACCAACAAGGATGGAGCAGTTCCTTGCAGCCTAGACTCAGCTGCTAACCAACATGGCGAACACTATTGCCAACATGCAGGCTCAGATGAACCAAGCTCCACCACCGGTAGCTAGAGACAGGCACAGGGAGTTCATGAGCCACAAACCTCCCTCATTTTCTCACTCACCTGATCCTCTGCAAGCTGATGACTGGATCAAGGTGGTGGAGAAGATGCTGAACATCGTCCAGTGTACTGATAGGGAGAAGGTCCTTTATGCTTCAGGCAGACTGGAAGGAACCGCCGCCGATTGGTGGGATGCTTGCACCGCAGCTCATTACACCCCCAACACCATCATCTGGCAGGAGTTCAGGAACAAGTTTAGGGAGCAACACATACCCAAAGGTCTGATGAAGCTCAAGAAGCAAGAGTTCCTTGCACGGAAATAGGGAGCAATGTCTGTGAGTGAGTACCGGGACAAGTTCATCCAGCTATCTCGCTACGCTCCCGCAGATGTAGTAGATGACGCAGAGAAGCACGATCACTTTAGGGATGGTCTGGTTGGTCCTATCAAGTATCAATTGATGGTGCACATTTTTGAAAACTTCCAGAAGATGGTGAACGATGCCATCATGGTGGAGCATGCTTGCAAGGAGATGGGTGAGTAGAAGAGAAAGTTTGAGTCATCAGGGCAGTTCAGCAACAACTCATGCCCTCGTTTCATGCCCCCGCAAGGAACACCTTTTCGCACCGGAGGACAGAGTGTCAACTACGGGCAGAATCAATACCAGTGCCCCAATAAACAGAAGCAGCAGCAGCGGCAAGCTTAGCGTACTGGTCAGTCAGCGTAGCATCCTAGCTTTCTGCAGAATCGACAGAACACCCCTACTGGAACACCTATGAGGAACAATACCCCTGTTCCCATAGGTGGTAACACGTGCTTCAGATGTGGCGAGACTGGACACTACGCCAATCATTGCCCCAAGGGAAATGCCCAGAATACTCTAGGCCAGTTCAACAATAGTGGACAGAGGCAGACTCCACAGCAGCAACAGCCCAGAAACAACAACCAGACGCCACAAAACAACAAGGGTCAGCAGAACTACATCCGCGAGCATGTGAATCATGTGGTCGTGGAGACCGCTCAGGAGGCTCATGACGTTGTGTTCGGTATGTTCCAAGTCAACTCAGCCTCTGCATTAGTTTTATTTGATTCTGAAGCATCGCATTCCTTTATTTCTGCTCAGTTTGTCGCAAAACATGGCATTCTTGTGCATTCGATGTGGCAGAACCGCCTGAATTATTCCGGTTCAAGTGCGCAGACCATCGCTATACAGGCGACAGGGTCTCAACGTACTTCAAATGGAACAACTCATTGGTCTGTCGGGTCACCGCCCGATTCAACCATGGTTACACAGGATCGACGTAGGTTTACCTCGCACGAAGGCGAGTCCAGCCTTATAACAGCTCACAAATTTTACATCACAGGATAATTAAATATTATTATACAGGGGTTTTATTTTATCCTAGCTAATACAAATTGATACAAGCAGTATTCGAAAACTTCAAGTTTTAACTGACATTATTCAGAGGGGTAGCGGAACAGATACAATAACGTGACTACTCGTCGCAAAATAGGCACCATACTTAGCCCAAAGCATGGCATCATTCCGATGGATCATTGCCGGCCGGGGACGGATCCCATTCCACGGACCAGCCAAAAGGAATAGTGCAGGACCAAGGAGAGCTAGCCACTGAGTCCTCGAATGGCATACCTGAAAATCACATTACTAGCAAGGCTGAGTATACTAATACTCAGCAAGGCTTACCCGTCATTTGGGTATACTTAGCCCATAACTAGACCATGAGAGGTTGAAAGGCTTTAGGTTTTCTTTTGCTGAAAAGCAACAAAGAGTATGTCTTCACTTTCATATTTTGGCTTTCAGATTCTAGTTTCTTTTAATCATTCTAGGTAAGCACCTATACTAGTCAAGCAAGGTAGATATTAGGCATCCATAAAAATTATTCCAGTAACTGTTACTCTTATTACTCTATGTGGCAGAAGTATCAAGCAGTCTCAATCTCCACAAGAAACGGATGATTCCTGAATCGAATTTCATAACCTTGCAAGGGATCCTAACTCACACGCTCGGAAACTTTCCTTTCCGGGCAACTATTCCCCTCATATTCCGGTTCGTGGATCAAGGCCACCACAAGCGACTGCAGGACCGTACGCACATCCAATGTGCAGGACGTACGTCTACAGCGCGACTGTATGACCATACCCCTATCTGCTATGCAGAACATACTCCCACACGTCGGTGCATGTGTGCAACAAAAACTATAATTCGAGTGGTGGGGTAAGTCCAATTGCTGGGCCAATCAGGTACTAGGCTTACCACGTACCATATTTACGGTATGTGGCTAGTACTTTCAAACACTTGACTACCACTACCACATAC
The DNA here is from genome assembly GCF_002211085.1 of Panicum hallii. Taxonomy (NCBI): domain Eukaryota; kingdom Viridiplantae; phylum Streptophyta; class Magnoliopsida; order Poales; family Poaceae; genus Panicum; species Panicum hallii. The sequence continues at coordinate 32,114,986 of NC_038047.1, forward strand.
TGCGGCCTTATCAAATTGATCAACACAGATGGGTACCATTCCAAGTCATGGTACTGCACATAATCCCGTCTGTGATCCTTATAGTGATTGCAAAAATAGTAAACAATCAACTCCTATATCGCGCGAGTGACAGGAAATCACTCGACTTCTGCCGGTCCTATTAGCAGAGCATCTACTCGAAAGGACTCGAAAACATTACATAGGTTCCTAGCTTTTATGCAAGTAGGGTTTCATAACAACTCCTAACACTTAATGCACAAGATAGATATATAGTAATATAAGTGCATAATTTTAAATACAGGGTTATGCACCGGGGCTTGCCTTCTTGGGTGGGGCTGGGGTTAGGAATGTAAATCACTTCCAAACTCTGGTTCGGGGCTTCAGTAAGATCTTCGGCGACGTTCACTAGATCTTCAGAAATACCCTGCTCGGGTTCCGGGACCAACTCGTAGGTTCCGTCTTCAAGCGTCGTTGATTCTACATGATATGCAATGATTTGAATTAAGTGATTTATTAAGTCAACAACTTTTCTTCACGATAAAGTTGCAATCCAAATAACTCACAATCAAAGCATCACAAGGCAAAGTTTTGAATTCCAAGAATTTCACTTACTCATTATAATTTGAACCAATTAACTTTACTAGCATCATAATTAATTTCTATAGCTTCAAGATAAGAGTATTAAGGTTAGGAATTTAACTATACATACCTAAGGTTAATACAAGACTTCTGTTAATTTTTCATATTTTTAAACCTAACAGAACAGTGGTATAAAAATGGACAAATTTAAACTTAAGATAACAAGTTTTATTTTTATTTTGAAATCTACAGAGGTTCTGGCCTTGAATTTTTATAAATGTGTTCACCTCTATTAGATGAGCATGCCATAAATTTTTTATAAATTTTTGAAAACATAAGCTAGGTCATTTGAATTAAATTCAAATTTCAAGTTTAAATTTAATCCTAAGGCAAAATAATGCTAAAAATTCTCTATGAATTACTCCACATCAGATTAACACATGATCAAAAGATTTAAGTATGGAAGCATCAGTAGCATGCTTGAATTAATTTAATTGATTTCAAGCTCAAGTTCAAGTTAGAGTGCACTACTGGTGATGAAATTTGCACCCAAGTTCACTCATATCACATACAAGTTGTACACCAAAAATCACATGAAATAAAGGTAGCATGCAAGAGATACATACAAGATTCCCTTTTGTTAAACTTTAAAATAACATTTTAAGCATTAAGTTTCAAACTAAACTTTCATAACAAAAGTTGTAGAACTAGACTTCTAGAGTATAACAGAACTAGTTTGACAATTTTTGAATTTTTCTACAAATTTGAATTTTTCTACAAATTTGAATTGAGGGGGGTACTAATAATTTGTAGAGAAGACCCTAGAAAGAAATGAAAGATTGCAATTGGGTCCTTGGCCGGTTTGAACCGAGGAACAATAGTGGTGGCGATCAAATTCCGGCGAGAAGGTTCATCAACGGCGAGGGGAAAGTGGGGAAAAAGGTTTAGGAGCTTACTGCGTGCTCGGGGGTGGCCGGAATCGAAGCAGGACGGTGCGGAGACGGCGGCTCGATGGAGGACCGAGCCGACGCGGTGAGTTCTCGAGGAGGCGGCAGCGTTCCGGCGGCCGGAGTGTAGGAAGTCGATGGAAAAGTGGCCAGGAAGCTTCTTCGAGAAGATGTAGTGTTGGTGGTGAGCTCGGTGAGGGCCAAGAAGAGGCGGAGCGGTGGGATGATGGTGAAGTCGATCGGCGGCGGTGGACAAAACAACCGGCGCGGCATTTTAGTGGCGCGCGTGTGAGGAAGTGGAGAAGAACTGGTCTAAGAGCTTTAGTGGGGTGTAGTGGTGCCGGTGGAGCACGGAATTGTGGGTGTGGGGCGACGGAGGCGGCTGACGACGGCGAGTAGAGAGTGTGGCGGAGCTGTGGCGGTGCTGAGCGGAGAAGAAGCCGAGGAAGAGAAATGCGGTCGCGTGAGAGGATAAAAGAAGTCGAGCAGGACTCCTGGACGTGCGGCGGGGCTAAGAAGGGGCACGGGCGAGCCGGAGCAACTGCTGGCGACCGGCGGCGCGACGTGGCGGCTTTGGGCGACGGCGGCACAACATGGCGGGGCGGGGAGGAGCCAGCAGGGGTCGAGCGAGCGGCGGGCAGTGAGTTGGAGGGCTAGGTGGTGGTGTTAAAGCGGTAAGGGACAGCTGGCAGCGCGGGAGCGCGCTGGCGAGGGGCGGCGTCGATGGAGCAGAGCAGTAGAGAAAACAAAGAGAGGGGAGAGAGGAAGACGACGAGGACTTCTTTGTAATTTTCCAAAAGAGCAAGGAGTGTACTGTAAAGTAAAATTTTCTTTCAAACCATAGGGCAAATGAGAATATGCCCAAAAGCAAAAGTGTAGAGTTTAAAAAGATCAACAACTTTGCTTTAAGGATTAGCTTCAAAAGAATTAGGGTTTTAAAACTATTTCAAAATCCGTCAAACTATCAAATTTCACATAAAACCTATTTAAAATTCACATTCTAAAAGAAACCTTAGGACAATTCCACTTCTTACAGTGGTTTAAAAGTAAATTTTTATCTTTACAAAACTAACCCTCATACAAATTTGAAATTACCCTATCCTCAAAGACATTTAGCAAAAGAACTCTAATTTTTCCATAATTACAAAAATACCCTTTAACTTGCATTTAGGTTTTAAAAGCTTTTATCAATGCAGCACATACTTCATTCTAACAAGCACAACTTATGCCAAAATTTATCATGCCTATCTCCTAAGTACCTGAATGTCACATTCGATGTCAAACCACATGCTAGTTAGTTCGCATGGGGGAAATATGAAGGCCATGTATCAGTGCCTTGGCATTAGTTTCAAGATTGTGGGCAGGGAATTTCGTGCAAATTTCGTAGTACTGGATTCCAAGGGGATAGACATCATAGTTGGAATGGGATGGCTGAGCAAGGTTGACGCAGTTATTCAGTGTTCCAAAAGGTCAGTGATCCTCACGAGCCCAGAAGGTGATCGATTTGAGTTCGTTGCAACACTTCCGTCGGTAGCAGACTGTGCAGTAAATGAACTGAAGACAGATTTGATTAAGTACATCAGAGTGGTGTGTGAGTACCCGGATATCTTCCCCGATGATTTGCCAAGCATGCCACCTGAACGTGATATTGAATTCCTCATAGATCTTTTACTTGGTACCACCTATTGCTAAGAGACCATATAGAATGTCAGTTGGTGAATTAGAGGAACTTAAGAAACAGCTAAAAGATTTGCTAGATAAGTAGTTCATTCGTCCTAGTTCTTCATCTTGGGGAGCACCTGTGATATTCGTCGAAAAGAAAGATGGTACACAGAGGATGTGTGTTGATTATAGAGCTTTGAATAAGGTTACCATCAAGAACAAGTATCCGTTGCCTCATATAGAAGACCTGTTTGTTCAGTTGAAGGGAGCCAGAGTATTTTCCAAGATTGACTTGAGGTCAGGATATCATCAGCTAAGGATACGACCCTCAGATATTGCCAAGATAGCTTTCACTACCAAATATGGGCTTTATGAATATACAGTAATGTCATTTGGGTTGACTAATGCTCCGGCTTATTTCATGTATCTGATGAATAAAGTGTTCATGGAGTATCTTGACAAGTTCGTGGTGGTATTCATTGATGATATTTTGGTATACTCCAGGAATAAGGAGGAACACGAGGAACATTTGAGGCTTGTTCTGCAGAAACTCAGAGAAATTCAGTTGTATGCCAAGCTTAGCAAGTGTGAATTCTGGTTAAGAGAGGTCTCGTTCCTTAGTCATGTTATCACAGGCGGAGGTATTGCAGTGGATCCAGGGAAGGTCAGAGATGTGTTGAATTGGGAACCGCCAACGACAGTGTCAGAGATCCGAAGTTTCCTAGGACTCACAGGGTATTACAAGAGGTTTATAGAAGGCTTCTCTAAGATAGTGAAACTCCTTACATCACTACTAGAGAAAGAAAAGAAGTTTATATGGTCAGCGGCATATCAGAACAGCTTTAATGAGTTGAGAAAAAGGTTGACTACCGCAATAGTATTGGTTATGCCTGATATTCACAAGAGTTTCGACATCTACTGTGATGCTTCTAAACAAGGTCTGGGTTGTATATTGATGCAAGAGGGACACGTGATTGCATATGCATCTCGTTAGTTGTGGAAACATGAGCAGAACTATCCCACACACGATTTGGAGTTAGAAGTAGTGGTACATGCTCTGAAAATATGGAGGCACTATTTGTTGGGTCACAAATGTCAGATATACACCGATCACAAGAGTCTGAAGTACATTTTCACTCAGAATGACCTCAACCTAAAACAACAAAGATGGATAGAGCTCATAAAGGATTATGACCTGGAGATACACTATCATCCAGGGAAGGCAAATGTGGCTGCCGATGCCTTGAGTGACAAGAGCTATGTGAACGCGACAATGGCTAGCCGGATGCCTCGGGAATTATATAAAGAGTTTGAATGACTCAACATTGGGTTTGTTGCTCATATGGAAGGAATCACGATGGAAGTAGAGCCGACTCTCAAGCAAGAGATACGGAAGGGTCAGCTTGAGTATCCTAAGATTCAGGAGATAAAGGGGGTGATAGAAGCAGGCAAGACACCTGACTTCAATGAAGATGAACATGGAGCTGTGTGGTTCCGAAAGAGGATATGTGTGCCCGATGTGGATCACCTTCGTGAGAAAATCCTGCAAGAAGCTCATGACTCGGCTTATTCTGTCCATCCGGGTAGTACCAAGATGTATCAAGATTTGAAGGAGAGATATTGGTGGTATGGCATGAAGCATGATGTTTCAGCTCATGTGGCACTATGCGATGTGTGTCAGAGAGTCAAGGCAGAACATCAGAGACCAGCCTGTTTGTTACAGCTATTGAAGGTGCCAGAATGGAAATAGAAAGAAATTGGTATGGATTTCATCATGGGGTTGCCACGCACATGAGATGGTTATTCTATATGGGTCATAGTGGATCATTTGACCAAAGTAGCTCACTTCATTCCAATGAAGACTATCTACACAGGGGCATGATTAGCAGAGTTATACATCTCCCGAATTGTGTGCTTGCATGGGGTACGTAAGAAGATAGTGCACACAGAGGTACTCAGTTCACGTCTCAATTTTGGCAGAAGTTGCATGAGTCAATGGACACGAAGTTGAATTTCAGCTCCGCTTATCATCCGCAGACTGATGGGCAGACAGAAAGAACAAACCAGGTATTAGAGGATATGCTTAGGGCTTATGCTCTAAAACATGGAGGCAGTTGGGATAAGAGTTTGCCATTTGCAGAGTTCTCTTACAACAACAGTTATCAGGCCAGTTTGAAGATGGCACCGTTTGAGGCATTGTATGGCAGAAAGTGCAGAACTCTGTTGTATTGGAGTGAGACAGGTGAAAGCAAGTTGATCGGGCTTGAGATCATTAAAGAGGCTGAACGACAGGTACAGGTTGTCTGTGAGAATCTGAAAGTGGCTCAATCGAGGTAGAAAAGTTATGCAGATACTCGATGATGGGGGTTGACTTTTGAAGAAGGAGAATTTATGTATCTGAAAGTGTCACCTATGAGAGGTTTGCGCAGATTAAAGGTCAAAGGGAAGTTGTCACCTCGTTACATTGGCCCGTTCAAGATCTTTGAATGGAAAGGCAAGGTAGCTTACTAGCTAGAGCTACCTGCGCGACTGTTAGATGTGCACAACGTGTTCCATATATCCCAGTTGAAGAAGTGTTTGAGGGTAGCAGAGCAGCAGTTGCCACTGGAGGAGTTGAATGTACAGGATGATTTGACTTATACAGAGTACCCGGTCAAAATCATGGACACATTGGAGAGAATCACCCGGAGTAAGAGGATTCGGATGTGTAAGGTTCAATGGAGTCACCATGCAGGGGATGAGGCTACTTGGGAACAAGAGGATGAGTTATAGGCAGAATTTCCCTAGCTCTTTGCTAGCCCAGCCGAATCTAGAGGACGAGATTCGTTTTAAGGGGGTAGATTTTGTAACGCCCTAATTTTTAAATTAGGAATCTAAATAAATTTTGCTAGATTATTTACAGGATCCATAAGGTTTTATTCAATTATTTTGATTCTAGAGCATTTACCGTGAATTAATAGTAATTTACTTAACCATAAAAAGAAACATAAGGAATTATAGGTCTTGTGCATTCATGCCACATTGCATTGTTTTATTGTTTTTCTTCTTTTTAGATTTAAATTTCAAATTTAAATTTAAATGCATTTGAATGCAATTTTTTTCTCCCTCTTTTTCTCTTTGGGCCCGGCCCACTCCCTCTTTCTCTTTCCCCTCTCTTTTTTTCTTCCACGCGGCGCAAGCCCAGCTAGCCTTTTTTCTTTTTTCCCTTTCCTCCCCGCGAGGCCCAGCTAGCTGGCCTGCTCACTTCCTTCCCTGGCCCAGTCAGCCCTTGCGCCCAGCTCTCTCTCCCTTCTTCCTCTTGCTAACGTCCGGGACCCACCTGTCGGGGTCGTCCCCGACCTCGAGCCAGACTCGGGCTCGAGCCCGAGTCCGGCCACGGCACGGCACGACCTTCCCCGCGCGCGGCATCCCGGGCCCGCACGCCAAGGTCCTACGGCCGCCCTATAAAGCTGCCGCCCTGTGCCCTAGGACCCGCAAGAACAGCAGCCGCCGCCTTTTGCCTTGTGAACCCTAGCCGCGCCGCCGCTCCTCGGTCGTCGTCGCAGCTGCCGCCTCGCTGCTCCGCTGTTGCCGCGAGCCACCGCCGGAGTTCCGCCTTGGGGTGAGGATCCTCGCCGGCCTGATTTCCCCTTCCCTCTCCCTTTCCCGTCGCACTGCTTGCTCGCCAGAGCTCCGCAACTGCATGCCGCCACCGTCCGCTTCCTCGACCCCCGGCGCCTCGTCCCGATCCCTTAAACGTGTCCCCCTCCTCGCTCTCTTTCTCCCCGACCAAACCCAAGTCAAAATAGTGGCCAGAATCGTGTTTACGCGAATCTCCGGCGAGCCCGCCGCCCCCCGCCATCGCCGTCGGCGCAGCGCCGCCGCCTGTGCCGCCCCAACCTCACGTAGCCGTCTGTCAGACCCGGGACTACGGGGCTGTGTACATAACGTAGTTTAAATAGGATTAAGAGATAGAGCTTGTCTTATCTCTTAATTGAATTGTTCTCTACTCATTTGAGTAGGAGATAAAGCTAGTCGATACAGAAGGAATCTACTCGAGTTATACCCGGGTACGATTCCTTGGCTCGTATTGATTAGATCCATGTAACCCTGACTTCCCGGATATATAAGGGGGGCAGGGACCCCCTCGAGACAGATCATTCTACACCCAAGGGAATACAAACCACCACACAGGACGTAGGATATTACGCATCTCACGGCCCAAACCTGTCTAAATCTTGTGTTCCTTGCACCTTCGAGTTCTGATCTCGGCGTCTCCTCACCTAAACTTACCACCTCGGGTATATCCCTCGGTGGGCAGCCGGTAAAACACCGACACCGTCCGATCCAGATTCGACGGTCTAGATTAGATCTAGACCGCAGTCAAATAACCGATACCGGTCAACCCTAGGGTATTTTGCACATAAGCCCCTAAGTTCTATTGAAATCAACCCGCAGTCCACTGCAGTTCAAAAGTATTCACGAATAGATCGTTTTTCTTCTGTTTATGCCCCTATCCTTTTCTAAAATAGAACCAGCCATCCTTAGCCCCTCTGTTATTCAATCTAAACCCTAGATTTAAGATTTAATTATGTTGTAGCCCTCGGTTTCTTTGCCCAAAGCCCTTCTAGTTTCAAATCTTCTACAAATAAGCCCCTAGAATCGTGTTTTAGCCATAACTTCTTCATTTTAACTCCATTTTCATCGATTCTCGTGCTCACGCGACCCTTGCAACATATACAGTAGCATTATAATGATGTTTTGCTCTATTTATATTATTTGGTGTACTATTTATTATTTATTATATTTGTTTATTTATATGTACTTGCGTGTTACGATAGACGGTGCGCAGTTCGAGGGTCCATAAGAGCAAGGCTTTGAAGACGTTTCCGAGCAGCAACAGTTCTTTGACGAAGGCAAGTGATCCTTGATCATATTCCGGTCCTAATTACTTTATAAATACACATATTTACTTTGTATGCATGCATGTGTCTAGAATATGATGGATCCCAAACTAAGGATGTGCCTAGTATCTGTTGAACTTTCTTGATTAAACCTGGGTTGTTATATTTATGTTGTAGCTACGCTAGTTACTTTTACTAGACTTTGGTTGGATAACCTGAAATCATGCTACAGTGTTTACTCATGTTCTGGAATAATTTTATGGTGATAATTAAGATCATTGCATTAATTGGAACATGGAGAACTACCTAGAAAAACAGTGCAACCACAATACTACATGGCTCTGGTCTTAACTAATTAATTAGAAACTTTAGCTTATGATAATCTTACTGAAAGGGCAAGAGGGGTTGCATTGTCGGAGTATAGCTCGGTCCTCTTGAGGGTGTGATATGATCCTGGTTAAGGCGTCTGCCTCATTAGGGAGAGTTATGACCGTTTTGACTTGAAACCTTAGCGGATTGTCATAAGTTAGGGAATATTTGTAAAGGCCCCGTAGTGAATCCCTGCCACTCACCTCGGAAGTATTTAAGGGCTTTGCAAACCCGGGCATCAAGGGAAACACGAGTTGTGGGTAATGTGTACAACATCTGTAGAGTGAAAACCAATATATCACCCGTGCTCACGGTTAAGAGCGGCTTGGACCCTCACATGATTATTAAACTTGATCTAAATTGATATTTCTTTATTTATTATTGTTATCTTATCTCTTTTATTTATTTAAAGGTTGGTATATACCTACACATAGTTAATGCTTGCTAAATAAAACTTGATCAACTAAAAATGCTTATCGCAGTCAAACCATGTCAGCTTTTCCTTGATTTTGGCCTTGCATGTCGTATAATTTACTCCACTTGCTGAGTACCAACCATAAGTGTACTCATGCTTGCTTTATTAAAACCAATGCTGCTCAGAATAAGATAATTGTCCGGAGTTCCCTAAAGATTTTGAAGAGTTCTAGGCGTATGTATCCCAGTCATCTGCCTGTGAAGTTGAAGTCCGCTGCTAGTTATAAATATTTATTTATTCGCTTAAGATTAAGACTTTCGGTCATGTAATAAAGTACTATGGTACTCTCTTTCGTTATGACATTGTTTCAGATATACACTTGTATCGTCTATCATATGTGTGGAACTTGATCATGACGTACATATGAGATGCATTCGGTTTCCTTTCTAAAACCGGGTGTGAGAAAAATAAAATAGATTTTTATGTGGAAATAGGATGTTTTTGGAAGTTGACATGGCTTGCTAGAAAATAATTCTTTAATTTCAACCATTTCTATCTAGGCTAGCGTCAACACCTGATTTTGGAAGCAAAATCGAATGCATAGCATATATGTGCCTGGATCTGTTCTCACACATATGTTGGCATAGGGAGTGTAATATATCAAAGACAATGTTCAAAATCGTAAACAAAAGGGAATAATAACATTATTACACTCCGAATATTATAAACGGTCCACTATCCTGAACGAAGTCTTCGGCAATGTCTTCTTCCACAGGCAGTTGGCCGGTGAACGCACGTCTAGAACTCTTCGAAGTCATCATAGTTCTCTACTTCAATGTTCTCTTCTGAGTAGCAGTTAAACAAGGGTGAGTACACTTATGGTTGGTACTCAACAAGTGGAGGAAAGAATGCAAGGCCAGCAAGAGAGACAAAAAGGCTTATAGTGGTTAGCATTTTAATTTTTCATATTTTATTAGCGAGCACCTATTTATCTAAGTATAAGTTTATACCAACCCACTTAAGCATAACGTAAATGACATTATTCCAAAGCCAAGAACCACGATTTGATTCATTCTTTAAGTTCAATTATCATGTGAGGGTCCAAGCCACTCATAACTATGAGCACAACTGATATATCAGTTTTTACTCTGCACAGGTTGTACACTTTCACCACAATTCGTGTCTCCCGATTTGCCCGAGGTAGCCAGCCTCTTAAACACTTCCGAGATAAGTGGCAAGGGATTCACTACAAAGTCTTTACATACACGCGTAGAGAAATTAATGGCCTGCTAGAGTTTCAGTAGCAGTGTGGTCCATAAGCCTCCCTAATGGTCAGCACCTTAGCAAAGGCTGCTACCCCAAGAGGACCGGGCTATACCCCATCACCGACCCCCTCCTTGCCTTTTCAGTAAGGCCACTAGTTAATTACACATCTAATTAATCAGCTAGGGTCGGAGCCATGTGATATTATGGTTGTACTGTTTTCTTGGGTTGTTCTCCATGTTCCAATTAAACATAGTGTTCTTGCAATTTAACCAGAATATAACAACATAAAAATTCATGTTTAATATTCCAAAGTATGGCAGAACCAATCTGAATTACACCGGCTCAAGTACGCGAGTCCTCTTTGAGGGCTACCTCGTGCTTCAAACGGTATAATCCTTTGGCCTGTCGGGTAACGTCCCGATAAACCACCAAACGCAGGATCCAACAAGGTACCTCGCACGAAGGCGAGTCCAGAGATATAAAAGCCATTACACTTTACATCACAGGCAGGTATATTACATATGCATACAAAAGTAACATTAGTGTCCAACGAGGGATATTATTACAAAACAGTTTAAGTTTTAAGTCACAGCGGCGGAGTTTGAAAACACGAACACTGTACACGTCGTTATTATGGATATCATGCTAGCCCTGGCACGATATCACTCGGCGGAATCTGTGTTGGCCGGGGACGGATCCCACTCCACGGACCAACCATCAGGCAGGGGGTAGGGCCACGGTGTAACGAATGCTGGCTCATCAGGGAGATTACCTAAAATAAATCAACAAAAGCAAGGCTGAGTATACTAATACTCAGCAAGACTTACCCGCTCATGGTATACTTAGCCATGTATCTAGACTTATGCAGGCTTTTCAGGTTTTGGGTAGGGTTTTCAGCTGAAAAGCAACAAAGAGTAGATCCTTATTTTCAACTTTTAGCTTTCCGATTCTAGTTGATTAACCATTCTAGGTAAGCACCTATAACTACTCACACATGGTAGAATCTTTAATCAAACATCATCTTTGATAGTCACAAAGTTGCTCTTGTTACTCTATGTGGTAAAGGGATTAAGCAGTCTCAATCTCCGCGAGAAACGGACGATTCCTGAATCGAATTTCAAAACCTTGCAAGGATAACCTAACACACACGCTTGGAACACCAAAGGGTCGTTCCAAAGCAACCGTTTGCCTTTCATTCCGACTCGTGGATTAGGGCCACCACAAGCGACTGCAGGACCATACGCACTTCCAAAGTGCAGGACGTACGTCTGTAGCGCGACTACAAAACCCGTACTCCTGGTTGCCCAGCAACACGTATTCCTACACGTCGAACAAAGTAACCAAAAGAAGCAAATACATGTGGTGGGGGGTATGTCCACTCCTCGGGCTGATTGGTTACTAGGCTTACCGTTTATCATATTTCACGGCATGTGGCTAGTACTTTCAAACGCTTAGCCACCGCTACCACACACTACGACCTTATCAAGTTCCACAACACAGACGGGGTATCATCTCAACCATGATACCTCATAAAACTCCCATCCGTCATCCTTATAGTGATAACAGGAATGTAAACATTACAATTCCTATGTCGCGCGAGTGACAGGAAATCACTCGACTTCTACCGGTCCTATAAGCAGAGCAGCTATTCGGACTCAGGTACTAGTGTTCAATACATCGGTTCCTGGGATTATGCAACTAAGGTTTCCAAACAACTCCTAAGAACTTAATGCATAAAGATATATATAAATAGTATAGTTTGCAGTGTAATAAAGTAGGGGTTATGTCCGGGGCTTGCCTTCGCTGGTGGGGCTGGGGTCAGTCAAGTTAATATCTTCCAAACCTTGGTTCGGGGCTTCAGAGAATTCTGCGACGAGGTTCCCTGGGTCTTCAGAACAAACTCCTTCTGGTTCTGGGATTAGCTGGTAATCTCCGTCGGCGAGAGTGGTCGAGTCTACATGACGTGCAAAAGTATAAATTATGGAATGCATATACTTTTAATTTAATTCACAATAAAGTTGCAATCCAAATGAAAGAATATTTCATTCCGACAAATAACCTAACTACTCTGCGCTGGGCAGTCATTTATTGAGTATTACTTGTTTTATCTAAACCCATTAAACATCAGGGTTGATTATGTCGGGTTTTATCAGGCTGCCCACCGAGGGGTATCCCCAAGGTGGTAGGTTTTGGGTTGGGATGCGCCGAGATCAGGAACTCGAAGGTGCAGACAACACAAGATTTAGACAGGTTCAGGCCGCAATATGCGTAATGCCCTACGTCCTGTATGATGGTTTGTATTGTCTTGATGTTGATCTGGTGATCTTATGTTTTGAGGGGGTCCCTGCCCGCCCTTATATATCCGGGGGGACAGGGTTACATGAATCCTAGTCTGATACTAACATAGAAATCGTACTCAAGTACAACTCGAGTAGTTTCCTTCTGTATTGACTAGTTCTACTCCGCATGCGGATAGAATACAACATAAATGAGGTACAGGACACGTCCTATCCCCTAGTCCAATACGGACTCCTTGATGTACACAGCCCCGTGGCCCCGGGTCTGACAAGCCCCCGAGCTCTTCGTAGCTGAGTACTGCAGACTCTTCGAGTACTTCCGAAGCTGTCTTCGACTTCTTTCGAAGCTCCATCTTGATGCTTCTCTTCGAGTACTCTTCTGACTGCATCGAAGCTATGAGGTGCTCATGCCCCGAATTTTTTCTTTTATATGGGGTGCGATGAATAATCGCACTCCATATGGAGTAGCCCCCGAGCCTTAGGTTGAATCAAAGAATCAAGCTGAGGGTCAAACTAGCCTTGAATCTTTCCTTCTTATCCTTCGAGTACTTTCGAAAAATAAGTAGTCGATGCCACGTGTCGTACAGCCCCCGAGCCTGAAGTCCAAATCTTTTGGAAAAAAGGATCCCAAAGGTCGTGGCAAAAAAGAGTTCCTTTTGAAAAATAAAGTCTAAGAAGAGGCAATTAGCAAAAATTAGACTCGAAACCCGAAAAACCTCTTTTTTCGGGACAACTAACCTAGAAAAAATGGTGGATCGGGTAACGGCCCAAAAATCTGCCAAAAAACCGCCCTTATCCAATTAATCCCATTGCGCGACGCTTCATCTTACACACAGTAAACCACTGCCTGACCGCTGGTTATTTAACCCCGCGGTCAGTTAGGGTTTTTCCTGTGCCTTCAGATCTGACGCCGCCACCAGAGAAAAACAAAACCCCAATTAGAGTCTGACCTGCCCGAGCCCTTCCGCCGCCCAGCATAGTCGAAGATCTTCGAGCCCGCCGCCGCAGCCCCCGAGCGCTTGTGAAAACAACTCGTGGCTGTAAGGATTCGAAATGGCTCCGAAGAAAAACAACCAGAAGGACTTGAAAGAGGCGCAAGAAGCAACCGGAGAATGGGCAATTAGTAAGTGTTCTCGCCATAATCTAGCAAATTTGGTATTGGGGGGTCTGCTTCAGGTACGGGATCTCATCAATTGGCGCCTTCCTCTTCGCGATCCATTTCCCATGGAAAATGTCGATGAGATCGTTTCTTTCTACTCTTTCTCTGAATGGGGATTCGCCCTCCCCACTTGCTCCTTCTTCCGTGGTCTTCTCTACTATTATGGGATTGAGCTGCAACACCTCAACCCGAATTCGATCTGCCATATCTCCATTTTCATCCATTTCTGTGAAGCTTTCCTCGGAATTGAACCACATTGGGCTCTTTTCCGCTATCTTTTCCGCGTGAAGCCCCAGCCCACCTCAAAAAATCCTTCTGCAATAGGGGGCGCTGGAATCCAGCTTAGGCAACACGCTAGTGACAAATATATATCATACAAATTTCCGTCAAATGTCCCCGGGTGGAAACAACACTGGTTCTACATTGCGAACCATGCCCCCCAACTCCCTGTGCGGTCCGGCAGGCCCCCTGTTCAGCGTAGCGAATGGACATTGGAGCCAAATGAAGCCGAGATGGACCAAGTCAAAGAACTGCTCGAGTTGATTGCCGCGCACAAAGAGACAGGGGTAACCGGGGCATCAGTGATGCTATCATTTTTCAAACGCCGGGTCCAACCCATTCAGCAACGCCATACTTTAGGATTCGAGTACTTGGGAACTGAAGACCCATCCCGTATGTGCGCAGAAGAGCTTGGGGACGATGCTGCACTTATGCGCGTCAGGCGAATTCTAGTAGATGTGGATGCTGTCCCGTATGTTCCAGCAGGGTTTACAGCCCAGAATCGACCACCAGCAGTAAGTGTTCGACTTCTCGACTTCTTCCCTTGATCTAAAGAGTTAATACTAACTGATTGTCTTAATACAGGATTCATCAGCATTGTATCGGAGTTACCCGCCACACCCCGATCTGCCCCGGCCCTACCATACGCTGCCCAGAGCCGCCAAAGCACAGAAAGAACAAATTGCTGGCAGCGAATCAGCCACGGGCAGCCTGGCCGCCGGGGAGAGGGTGCAAGCCGACGACTCCTCCGGATCATCCGTGGACTGGTCGGACAACGCACCTCTCGTTCCCCGGCGACGTCGGGATATGAGGAAACGCAAAGCCAGCGCCACTGACCTTGCCGGGTAAATGTTTGTCGAACTATAAAAACCGTCGAGTTGTTTTGCTGAACGCCGATGACAACCCTGTCTTGCAGCCCCTCGTCTTCCTTGCCCGACTCCCAGCGCCAAAGGGTAGCCGAAGTGCCCCCCACCAGAAAAGATGCACCAGAAGCCAGGCCCATAGAGGTCGATAGGGCCGATCCGTCACCTTCTGTTGCAGACGATGTAACTATCGCCGTGGCAGGCACAATGTCGGTGCAGCTCATGCCCTCGACTGAAATAGCGCCGCCGCCGGCAATAGGTGCCACTGACATCGCCGTGCCAGAGCTGCCAGCCCCCTCATCCTGTACGCCAACTCCTCCGGCCACAAGTACCGTGATAAAGAAACCGACAATGATCCGATCCCAAAAGTAAGTAATGCCTTGGACCTTGCCCTTAGCCATGTGTAAAAATCACAGTAAAAATGTTGCGCTGTTGTCTTGAGCAGATCAACAGCTGCGGTGACGCCCGAACTCGAGTTGGCTCCACCAGCCCCCGAGCCTTCGCCTGGGCAACTCAACGCGCTGGAGCCAGCAGGGAGGGCAGATGTAATCATGCTTGATTCGCCACTACCCGAGCCCCAGCACACAGAACCCGAAGCCCCCGGCAATGAGCAAGTCGAGGCCGCCACTGCCGTACCCGTCGACGGTGCAGGTAAATGATCCCACTGCCTTCTGCCACAATCATTGCTATATTAACACTTGTCCTTTGCAGGGTCCCCGCAGCCGTCAGCCTTGGAGGGTGCGGGTGTTTCTTGCGAGGCACCCGGGTTGCCAACCCCTGTAGCGGAGAACACCGATATACTCCAAGAGATGCACCTCCCAGGGGATGATCTGAGCCGCCTGCGCCAAATGATCAAGGCGATCGACTCATTTGCTCTGGTAAATCTTGTCTAAACCACTGGTAACTGTATGATTAAGTCGATTTTCTCTGACGCCCAGGAACATGTAGGACATGAACCAAAAATCTTCAACGAAGCTGGAATTGTCCACCAGGCGTATCGACGAGCTGATGCAGGAGCGAGCCGGCTTTGAGCAGAATATCATCGAGCTCCAAGGCCGACTCAAGGAGCAGCGGAAAACCCATCAAGGTATGTTGAATTCAATTCTCGAAGTCATACCCGTAGTTGATAACTTCATGATCTGAAACCTGCGTATCATCGCAGAACTTAAACAGCTCTTAAATTATAAAGAAGGATTGCTTACTGAGTTGAAGAACATGCTATATCGCCGCGCAGATGAAGTCGAGGGTCTGCGGAAGGTGATGGCCGACACGGAGAAGCAACTCGTCGACTGCCTCCAGCAGATCAAGACTTTGGGCGAGGAGAAAGAGCAGCGCCAGAAGGAACTCGATGATCTGAAGGTGGCAGCTCAAGAACTCGTAGAGATGGTGGATCCTCGGGAAGACAGTGCTGAAGATGGGCCACCACTACTTGATCGACTTCGCGGGGCGCCACAAAAGATCCTCAACTTTGTCACCGAGGCTGCCACATCTTACGTGGGCCATGCCTTAGGCCTTGTAAAGTCCTTCTGGCCAAAGGCGCGACTAGAAGTACTCACGGAGGGTGCAGCTGCTGATTGTACTGATGAAAGCTTCCGCGAGTATTTGCTAGAGGTCCGGCCTGTAGCTGAAAAAATTGTTGGAAACATGGTCCAGGATTGAACCGTTAGTGCTTAAGACTTTTGTAATATAAGAAACCACTTTTGTTCCTTTGTAGCCGTATGTGCAGACGAAGAGCCCCATCTGCTTTGGAGCATAGGCGTGCTACCTCGGAGTGCATCGACTCAGAGAGTAGTCGATTTAGCCCTTCTCGAGAGCTCATCGGGTGAGCTAAATAAGATCCTGCCAAAAAGGATCCACTCGGACCCGGAACGCGCAGTCTGTGGCGCGGCGACTAGGATGCTCATGGCAAACAGTCGAAAACTACCCTTAGGTGTAACCACCGCAGGAGTAGCCAAACGAGTTAGATAGAACCCGAGCCAGACGGGCCTAACCAGTTTGAAAGAAACACGATTTGCATCGCGACGACCCATGTGCCGCTGGCAAGTAGTCGATTTTATATAAAATTGAAGCGTGGCCAATAGCCGCCACCGTTATATTCAAGAATTTACATTTCGGGTTGTGTGGCACAAAGCCGCCAAATCGACCCAGAAAAGTAAAACTTGCCATTGACGCATACAGAAATTGGACATGGGTCTGCTTAGGGGTAGAACCGTCGCAGGTGCTGGATGTTCCACGAGTTGGGTACATCCTGACCATCGGGGTGCTGAAGTTGATAAGATCCCGGTCTTGTAACCCTCTTGACAATGAACGGTCCTTCCCATCTTGAGTTAAGCTTGTGCAAACCCGACTCGTCCTGAACGCGACGAAGGACAAGGTCGCCAATGCTAAACGACCGTTCCTTAATGTTGCGATCATGATATCGCCGGATTCCCTGTAGGTAACGGGCTGACTGAACGAGAGCAGAGCAGCGAGCCTCTTCGACAGAGTCCAACTCCAGCTGTCGTGCTTCGTCCGCCTCGCCTTCTTTATACATCTCAACCCTTGGGGATTTCCACATGATATCTGCTGGGAGAATCGCCTCGGAGCCGTAGACAAGAAAGAACGGGGTCTGCCCTGTGGCTTTTGAAGGTTGAGTCCTGAGCCCCCAGACGACGTGTGGCAACTCGTAAATCCACTTCCCGCCCTTTTTGCTGTTGGCATCGTAAAGTCTCTTCTTGAGGCCGTCAATAATCAAACCATTTGCCCGCTCGACTTGCCCATTAGCCCTTGGGTGAGCCACCGAAACATATTTAACCTCGATGGATGAGTTTTCACAGAATTCCCAGAATTGGTTGGCCGTGAAATTTGAACCCAAGTCAGTGATAATAGTGTTGGGGAAGCCGAAACGATGTAAGATGTCGGAGATGAAGTCGACCACCCTGTCTGGAGTAAGCTTGGCGATCGGCTTGAACTCGATCCACTTGGTGAACTTATCGATAGCCACCAGAACATGAGTAAAACCTCCTGGCGCCGTTGTGAAGGGCCCAATCATGTCGAGGCTCCAGCAAGCGAACGGCCAGGAAGGTGGTATAGTGATGAGGGTGTGGGCCGGGACATGAGTTTGCTTACCGAAGAACTGGCAGTTCTGACATCGTCGCACCAGATCTTCGGCGTCGGACACGGCGGTAGGCCACCAGAAACCGGCTCGGTATGCTTTGCCGACCAGCGACTTTGACGCGGCATGGTTACCACACACGCCCTCGTGTATCTCTCGCAATATGTCCAGACCGTCTTCTGTTGTGACGCACTTCATGAGTACTCCGGATCGTGCGCCGCGCCGATAAAGTTTGTCTTCGACTAGGACAAACCCCTTGCTCCGTCGCATGAGGCGGGCGGCGGCAGCGCTTTTGGGGTCCATCCCGGCCGGTAAGACGAGATCTCGGATGAAGTCGACGAAAGGTCCTCTCCAGTCCTCACCGACCAGCAGTACCTCCCGTTCTGGCTGTATGGAGCCAGTGGCGGTGGAAACCGGTGGTGAAGGGCTGATGGACGGGTGCGTCAGCTCCTGAACGAATACCCCTGCTGGGACTTGTGCTCGGGTTGATCCCAGCTTAGATAAGGCATCGGCAGCGACATTGTGTTCCCGCAGCACATGATGAACTTCTAGGCCAGAAAATTTATTTTCTAGCTTGCGTACTTCTTGTACATAGGCTTCCATGGTCTCCTTGTTGTAGTCCCACTCCTTGTTGACTTGCTGAACTACCAAGAGTGAATCGCCATATACAAGTAGTCGCTTGATCCCTAGTGATATCGCCAAACGGAGCCCGTGAAGCAACGCTTCATACTCGGCTTCATTGTTGGATACCTCCCAGAGAATTTGGAGGACGTATTTGAGTTGTTCGCCTCTTGGGGAAACGAATAAAACTCCAGCGCCGCCGCCATCGAGCTTGAGAGAACCATCGAAGTACATGGTCCAATGCTCTGGCTTGTCAACTGGAGTTGAGACTTGATTTTCCCTCCACTCAGCCATGAAGTCGACTAGAGCTTGGGACTTGATTGCAGTGCGTGGCTTGAAGTCGATCGACAAAGCCCTCAGTTCCACTGCCCATTTTGAAATACGACCCGTGGCATCTTGGTTGTATAGGATATCCGCCAACGGGTAGTCTGTGATCACGACGATCTGGTACTCTTCAAAGTAGTGGCGTAATTTCCTCGAAGTAATCAATATGCCATAGAGAAGCTTTTGGACCGCCGGGTAGCGCACCTTAGACTCTGAGAGTACTTCACTGACAAAGTACACGGGCCGCTGCACGCCAAAAGCATGGCCTTCCTCGGAGCGCTCGACAACAATAGCACTGCTAATAACGTGGGTAGTTGCCGCAATGTAAAGTAAAAGGGTCTCACCCGGCAATGGTGCTGTGAGGATCGGGGGCGACTGTAGGTGTTGCTTGAGATCCTGCAGAGCCCGCTCGGCTTCCTCTGTCCAGTGAAACTTGTCCTGACGCTTTAAAAGTTTGAAAAAAGGTAATCCTCTCTCCCCGAGCCGGGAGATGAATCTGTTGAGAGCTGCCATGCAACCTGTAAGTTTCTGTACATCTTTGATTGTGGCAGGTGCCTCCATATCAGTGATGGCGGTAATCTTTTCAGGGTTGGCCTCAATGCCCCGGTTACTGACTATGAACCCGAGCAGTTTTCCTGATGAAACACCAAAAACGCACTTGGTCGGATTAAGCTTCCATCGGTACTTCCGTAGGCTGGCGAAATTTTCCTCCAGATCCGTGATGAGGCCCTCGGGACTTCGAGTTTTCACGACCACATCGTCCACGTAGGCCTCCACGTTCCGGTGTAACTGATCAGCGAAGCACATCTGAATTGCCCGCTGATAGGTGGCGCCAGCGTTCTTCAACCCGAAAGACATCGTCTTGTAGGCATAAGTCCCAAACGGGGTGATGAACGCGGTCTTGATCTGGTCTTCTTCCTTGAGAGAGATCTGGTGGTAGCCTGAGTAACAATCAAGGAAACATAACAATACGCAACCTGCGGTCGAATCGACTACCTGATCGATGCGAGGGAGCCCAAAGTGATCCTTTGGGCAATGCTTGTTGAGATCGGTATAGTCGACACACATTCTCCATTCTTTGTTCTTTTTTAAAACAAGGACGGGGTTAGCCACCCACTCTGGGTGGATTACTTCTTTAATGAATCCAGCCGCGAGGAGTTTAGCTATTTCCCATTTGATAGCCTCCCGTTTATCGGGGGCGAAACGACGAAGTCGTTGCTTCTTTGGTACAGCCTGTGGGTACACATTAAGACTATGCTCGATCAGCTCCTTGGGCACCCTTGGCATATCCGATGGCTTCCATGCGAATATGTCTCGGTTAGCCCGCAGGAAACTGACGAGCGCGAGTTCCTATTTGTCACCCAAGCCCGCGCCGATGATGGCTGTCTTAGATGAATCGCCTTCTTGGAGCTGGATCGTCTTGAGAGCCACCTCGCCCGTCGACTTGACGCCCGATTGACTCGCCTTCTTCGTCGGGATGTCCAGCTCAGCTTGAGAGAGTTGCTGTGTGGCCGCGAGTACTTCTGTGGAAGCATCTGGCACGCGGGAAGTCGATGCATATTGGATGGCCTCTTGGTTACAATCATAGGACTTCTTCAAGTCGCCTCGGAGCGTGAGCACACCGTTACGTCCTGGCATCTTGAGAAGTAAGTAGATATAATGTGGCACCGCCATGAACTTGGCGAGCGCCGGCCTCCCCAGTATGGCGTGGTAGGAAGATTCGAAGCTGGCCACCTCGAACTTGATGAACTCGGTACGATAGTTCTCCCTCGTCCCGAAAGTGACTGGAAGAACAACTGTCCCAAGCGGATGCGCGGCATTGCCAGGAACAATACCATAAAAAGGAGCTTTGCTCGGAGTAAGCTTGTTGGTGAGGTCCAGACCCATCTTCTTTAGTGTACTGGCGAAGATAAGATTGAGCCCGCTCCCGCCATCGATAAGAACCCGAGTAAGCTTGACTTCTGCGACCACGGGATCCAGCACCAGGGGGAACTTCCCAGGCTCGGAAAAGCTAGTCCATTGATCATCACGGGAAAACGATATGGGGACCTCCGACCATCGGAGTGGTCGTGGTACCGCTGGTTCAACTGATAGGATCTCTCGTAGCAGCAACTTCTGTTCCCGCTTGGAGCAAAAATCTTCGTCACCGCCAAAGATAACATTGACGGTTTTGGAGGCATCCTGGAACTTAGGCGTCTCAGATTTGTCCTCCTGTTCCTCGTCTTCGGGCTCTTTGCCCGTCGACTTGTTCTTCTTGCCGTTCCCAGGAGAGCCGAAGGCGCGCTTGAGCTGAAAACAGTCGATCGCTGCGTGTTTGGAGTTGACACACCACGGGCACTTCTTCTGCAGGAGTTTTTCAAACTGCTCCTGCGTGGTTGACTTCTTGCCCCGCGAAGGACGGTCCACAGCCGCGACGAGATCGTCTGGCTTGCGTTTTCGGGAAGAACCCGAAAAATCCCGCTGGCCTTTGTCTGCCCGGTTGTCGTTGTTGCGCTTCTGGTTGAGGTCGGTACGTCTTGGAAACCTCTCGCGCATCTGTTCTTCTTGTTCAGACCAGTCGTGCATCATGTCGCGTAAACCTGCAACCGTCTTTGGCCTGTTACGCCCAAAATCACGATATATACCTGGGTCAGTGAGGCCGTTGTAGAAGCAGTCGATAATGTCCTCTTCTGAGATGTTGGCGATGGTGGCCCGCACATCGAAAAAACGGCGGGTGTAAGATCGGAGGAGTTCATTGCGCTCTTGCTTGCACTGGGCGAGGTCGTGCCGGGTTCCTGCTCGAGATATGGCCCCCTGGAAGTTGTCGATGAAGACCTTCTTGAGGCCTTCCCAGGAGTCGATAGAATCGTTGGGGAGACTTTCCAGCCAAGTCAACGGTGCGGGCTCCAAAGCCATCGGAAAGTAGACGACCTTGGTAGTATTGGAGCCGCCAGCCACCTCAATGGCAGTAGAATAACAGCGGAGCCATTGTTGGGGTGCCTGCTTGCCATCATACTTGGTAATGCCAATTGGCTTAAAACCCTCCGGGTACTTGTAGTTGTTGAATCTCGCAGTGAACGCGGGGAAACGATCGCTGCAGTCAGCATCGTCTCGCTCGACTACCTCGCGCTCCCGTCGCCTCGAGTCGAGGACTGACCGGGCATCGCGCCCCTCATTGATCTTCTGGCGAAGATCAGGTTGGTGACGTGGAGGGTTGGGCTGCCTCGGGTTGTTTGCCGGAGGTGGCTGTCGCCTCCCACCGGTGATCTGGCTTCCACCCACGCCATCATTGTTGTTGCTGCGTTGGGGTCGCGGGCGATGACCCGTTGTTCGACTTGGGGCCTGGCTTCGGCTGTCTCCGACGTGCTCGTCCCTGATAAGCGATGCCGGAGCCTGCCGGTCCAACTGGACCCACGCCCGTTGGGCGTAGATGAGTGCTTGTCGGACGTTGGGGTCGTTGCTTCGCTCGAGTAATGCTGTTACCCGAGCGATGTTGGCCACAGGAGTCCTGAAGCCACGTTCATCTGCCGCGGCGAATTCGGCGTCGAGTTCGCGCTGTGCAGAACGTATGCGCTCGTTGGCGCGCCTTCTGCGAACCGCACGAGCTCTGTTCCTTGCACGTCGCGCGTCGCACTCGGCGTCATTCTCGTTCTTGGCCTCAGCGGTGTCTTCATCTTCTGAGATGCCGTCAAGTGCGCCAATGGGGATGAGGGCGTCGTCATCCCCTTCTTCCGCCATCAGGACTTGGCGAGTTGCGAGTTCGTCGGAAGGGGCATCGACTAGCTCAGTCGAGCCCTCGGATATGGCAGCCAACGCCCTGCCCTCCTGAAAAGGCAAAGGCTCAAGATGGGCTACCAATCAGTCTTCATGTCCGAGTGAATCGGACAAGTTCATCCCCCTCCAATGAACAATTCGTCCTTCGGAGGTGGTGGTAATCATCAGCCCGCAAGCGGCAAGGTGATCCTCGGCCTCCCGGCATGCGGTGGCCCCGGAACTCCAGCCTGGAGCAAAGAGTCCAAGTCCTTTTCCAACGTGGAAAAAGGAACAGTAGAAACAAACGCTGCCTTGGTCTCCCTGGCAGAGTCAGAAAACAGCAACTCGTCGAGATTATCGACAAAGTCGTCGAGCCTTGTGGCGAGTGTCTTTAGCTTGAAGGTGTCGTCGACGGTGTGCCGACGGAAACCGCCTGCGCCGTTGGCAACGCAGACCCACGAGCCAAAAACAAAGGTCGTGCCCTCAGGGAGCACGGGACTGGGGAACTTGAAAATCGCCATCGAGTTCTCCAGCGGATCTCTGATGCGCACCCCTACCTGGCGCGCCAGCTGTCGGGTTTTATCAGGCTGCCCACCGAGGGGTATCCCCAAGGTGGTAGGTTTTGGGTTGGGATGCGCCGAGATCAGGAACTCGAAGGTGCAGACAACACAAGATTTAGACAGGTTCAGGCCGCAATATGCGTAATGCCCTACGTCCTGTATGATGGTTTGTATTGTCTTGATGTTGATCTGGTGATCTTATGTTTTGAGGGGGTCCCTGCCCGCCCTTATATATCCGGGGGGACAGGGTTACATGAATCCTAGTCTGATACTAACATAGAAATCGTACTCAAGTACAACTCGAGTAGTTTCCTTCTGTATCGACTAGTTCTACTCCGCATGCGGATAGAATACAACATAAATGAGGTACAGGACACGTCCTATCCCCTAGTCCAATACGGACTCCTTGATGTACACAGCCCCGTGGCCCCGGGTCTGACAGATTACACTAATTATCTAACTAGTGGCATAGGATAACAGGTTGGGGTGTGTTTCTAATAATTATATTAAATAACTTTAGTTATTTGTTATATTAATTATTTATATGAAATTTTATGTTACTATTACATTATGGACTAATTAAACTATGTCCAATTTGTTTGACACCAAATCTTTGGTTGGAAATCTAATAACAGGTTATACTATTAAAGAACAGTATCCTAAAATATTTTCAGA
This sequence comes from Panicum hallii, assembly GCF_002211085.1. Lineage (NCBI taxonomy): Eukaryota > Viridiplantae > Streptophyta > Magnoliopsida > Poales > Poaceae > Panicum > Panicum hallii. The sequence continues at coordinate 32,138,711 of NC_038047.1, forward strand.
ATATTTAGTGCAATAAATAAATCACAACAGTTAACTTAAGTAAACTACATAGATAACTTGAATGAATTTTACAGAGCAAGATACTTTAAAACAGGAGCTACAAAAATTACTGAGCATAGATTGATATTAGATACATTTACTGCAGTTTTATTGGAAATTTTATTCTAAAAGGAACTAAACCACAAAATTAAATTAGATCAAAATTGAGATTTTAAGATGCAATTATAACTAGAGTTTTACACTAAAACTAGGGTTCAAAATTTAAGGACTTCGTGAACTACTCAAGATTGATATTCCAGAAAAGTTTCATAATTTTTCATGCATAATATTTATTATTTATGAATTACCTTTGAATTTAAGCTTGAAATTTATAACTCAAGTTATATTAGGTTTCTGATCCTCAAATTTTTATGATGGATCATACTTATAAAGATCAAGTTATGGTAGAAATTTCATCCCTAAATATGCACAGATGCTTTTGAAATTAATTTGTGAAGCTTTCATGAACATATAATAAAGGTAGCAAAATGTTCTAGCTAGAGGGTTGATCTAAGCCTCAAAAACATACACAAAGCTACTTACACCACATGCAACACATGCTCCAAAAACCAACAACAGCAAGGCTATAGATCATAAGATTCCATTAAAGCATCCCTTTACTTGTATTTAAAATACAGAACAAACTATGCACTTTCATAGCATGGTTATGAAATAAAACTTGTAGAATTCATCACAAGGATTCTAACCCAATAAGTTTGGTATTTTTCTAATTTTTCTACTGTTTTCTATGCATTTTTAAAGTTCACAGCAGGAAATAAGAAAAACTCAAACAAGCTTTACAGAATAGTCCCTAGATTTAGCACAAAACCCCCTGAAATTTCCTTGTCTTCTCCAATGGAGCCCCTGGCCGTGGTCAGAGAGGAGAGGCGGCATTTGACCGGCCAAATCCGGTGAGTTCGGGTCATGGTGGCGAGGGAAGAGAGGAGGATTAGCTAGAGGAGGTCGGGGGCTACCTTGGGAGGTGCTTGATTGGGCTTCTAGGGTTTTGTAGCGGTCTGCCCGCGTGGAGCCGACGGCCGGCGGCGGGAACGACCTCGACGGCGGCGCTCCGGGCAAGCTGGGCGGCGAGGGCCGGGTCTAGCAGCTTCAGGGAACCAAGGGAGAGCTTCTAGTAGGGTTGGTTTGTGTAATATCCAGGTAGTTAGACAATGGGATACTAAGTTTGGATGTGTTATATGTATGCATGATATAGTGTATATATGTTGTACAAAACACTAGGGGTATAATTGTAATTTAGGAATTATGTAAGTACTTGAGTGTAATTGTGTAAAAGTACTCTTAAGTGGTAAACCTAAATGATTATAGAAAAGAAAACTGCAAAAGTTAAATAAACCTAAGAAAGATAGACTTTCATTGGAAACTAAGGACTTAAGTGTAATTAACACAAAGGTATAAGGGTTTACATGTAAAATGGTTGAGAGATAAAAGTAAAACTCAGTTTTACTTAAGGGCTAAAATGTAAAAAGGACTAGTAATGATTACTGCAGGCAATCTTGCAAAAAGACCCTAAACATTAAAGCATTTTGTTTGAATTATAACAAAAAGTTTATAAATTGAGTTGTGTTCAAAAGTTTAAAATAAAACTGTATCCTTTGAGATTTTGAACTTGAACTCTAAAGCATTCTTGTAGTATTTGAAATTATCTACAACTTTGCTTTAGACATTTTTCTCATTAGGATTTTGTAGCAGTGGGAAATTTTAGTTTACAAAGGGGTCCCTGAACTTTTTGGGAAATTGCAAACGGGTCCTTCTGACCCCTGTCTACCTTCTTCCTCCTCTGTCACGCCTGCTTCCCCTCTGCTGCCGTTCTGCCACCGCCGCTCACCGCCGGCGCAGGCCCCCGAGCGCCACCTCCAGCTGGATTTCCCTCCCACGCGTCGCCCTTGCCTTCCCCACTTCTGCTCCCCTTTCTTCCTGGCATCTCCTGCACTCGCCACGCACGCACCACCGCCGCTCGGCCACCACCGAGCCGCCGCCGTGGTGAGCTCCAAAGCAAGTGCCCAGCTCCTGTGTTTGTGGGCGCATCAGTACCACTAGGACCTCCTCAACCCATTCCAGCCATCAATTCGTCACTTCCTCGCCCCTAGCCCCCGGAACGCCGTCGCCATTGCCTCTGTAACGCCGGCGAGCTCGACGCCGCCGTGGACCCACTCCTGCGGCCCTCCTCCGCCCAATCCAACACCACTAGGAGCTCTCCCTTAGTTCCCTGAAACTGCTAGGCCCGGCCATCGCTGCCCAACTCACCCGGAGTGCCGCCGCCGAAGCCATCTCCACCGCCGACCATCTGCTCCACGCGGGTAGGCCGCTACACAACTCTAGGAGACCAATCAAGCCCCTCCCAAGGTAGCCCCCGATCTCCTCTCGCTAATTCCCCTCTTTTCCCTCGCCATTGTGACCCGAGAATCACTGGATTTGGCCGGTCAAATGCCGCCGTTCCTCTTTGACCACGGCCAGGGACTCCATTGGAGAAGACAAGTAATCTGTAGGGGGTTTTGTGCGAAATCCAGGGACTGTTATGTAAAGCTTATTTGAGTTTCCTGCTGTGAACTTTAAAAATGCATAGAAAACAGTAGAAAAATCAGAAAAATACGAAACTTGTTGGGTTAGAATCCTTGTGATGAATTCTACAGATTTTATTTTATAACCATGCCATGAAAGTGCATAATTTGTTCTGTATTTTAAATGCAAGTAAAGGGATGCTTTGATTGAATCTTATAATCTATAGCCTTGCTGCTGTTAGTTTTTGGAGCAAGTATTACATGTGGTGTAGGTAGCCTTGTGTAAATTTTTGAAGCTCAGACTAGCCCTTTTGCTAGAGTATTTTGTTACCTTTGTTATATGTTCATGAAAGCTTCACAAATTAATTTCAAAAGCGTTTGTGCATATTTAGGGATGAAATTTCTACCATAACTTAATCTTTATGAGTATGATACAGCATAAAAATTTGAGAAACAGAAACCTAATATAACTTGAGTTATAAATTTCAAGCTTAAATTAAAGGTAATTCATAAATAATAATTATTATGCATAAAAACTTATGAAACTTTCCTGGAATGCTAGTCTTGAGTAGTTTATGGTGCCCTTAAGTTTTGAACCTTAGTTTTAGTGTTGTTTATAGTAATTAGATACGCTACTTGTTGTAGTTAATGGTATGTTTAGGAACCACCCCACCTGTTGCTCCATGCCACTAGTTAGATAATTAGTATAATCAATCCTGTTGTCTAATGAGTTTAGATAGAATAATTAATACTCAATAAATGACTGCCCAGTATAGGGTAGTTAAGTTGTTGTCGAAATGTAATGTTCCTTTATTTGGATTGCAACTTTATCGTGAATTAAAATGAAAGTGTATGCATCCATTAAACTTCATCTTGCATATCATGTAGACTCGACCACTCTCGCTGATGGGGATTATCAGCTGCTTCCGGAACAAGAAGGAGGTTATTCTGAAGACCCCGGGAACTTTGTCACGGATTTCTCTGAAGCCCCGAACCAAGGTTCGGAGGATATTAATTTGACTAACCCCAACCCCACTAGCGAAGGCAAGCCCCGGACATAACCCCGACTTTATTACACTGCAACCTATACTATTTATATATATCTTTATGCATTAAGTTCTTAGGAGTTGTTTGAAAACTCTAGTTGCATAATTCCAGGAACCAATGTATTGTACACTAGAACTTGAGTCCGACTAGCTGCTATGCTTATAGGACCGGTAGAAGTCGAGTGATTTCCTGTCACTCGCGCGATATAGGGATTGTGATGTTTATATTCCTGTTATCATTATAAGGATGACGGACGGGATTTTGTGAGGTATCATATTGAGATGATACCCGTCTGTGTATGGAAATTGATAAGGTTGCAGTGTGTGGTAGCGGTGGTTAAGCGTTTGAAAGTACTAGCCACATGCCGTGAAATATGGTAAGCAGTAAGCCTAGTAACCAATCGGCCCGAGGAGTGGACATACCCCCCACCACATGTATTTGCTTCTTTTGGTTACTTTGTTCGACGTGTAGGTATACGTGTTGCTGGGCAACCAGGAGTACGGGTTTTGTAGTCGCGCTACAGACGTACGTCCTGCACTTTGGAAGTGCGTATGTCCTGCAGTCACTTGTGGTGGATCTGATCCACGAGTCAAAATGAAAGCCAAACGGTTGCTTCGGAACGACCCTTTGGTGTTCCAAGCGTGTGTGTTAGGTTTACCCTTGCAAGGTTTTGAATCTCGATTCAGGAATCGTCCGCCTCTCACGATGATTGAGACTGCTTACCCCCTTTGCCACATAGAGTAACAAGAGCAACTTTGTGCTTATCAAAGATGATGTTTGACTAAAGATTCTACCATGTTTGACTAGTTATAGATGCTTACCTAGAATGGTTAACCCACTAGAACCTGAAAGCTAAAAGTTGAAAATAAGGATCTACTCTTTGTTGCTTTTCAGCTGAAAACTCTACCTAAAGCTAAAAGCCTTCATGAGTCTAGATATGGGCTAAGGTATACCCAATTCCGGGTAAGTCTTGCTGAGTATTAGTATACTCAGCCTTGCTTTTGTTGATTTAATCCAGGCAATCTCCCTGATGAGCCAGCTTTCATTACACCATGGCCCTACCCATTGCCTGATGGTTGGTCCGTGGAGTGGGATCCGTCCCCGGCCAACACCGATTCCGCCGAATGATATCATGCCAGGGCTAGCATGATATCGGTAATAACGACATGTACAATGTTTACGCTTTTTAAACTCCGCTGTTTTATCTTAAGACTTAAACCTGTTTTGTAATAATCTCCTCTCAGTGGGAGTTAATGACATTTTGTATATTTTTGTAATATATTTGTCTGTGGTGTAAATTGTAATGACATTTATATCTCTAGACTCACCGTCGTGTGGGGTACCTTGTTGGATCCTGCGTTCGGTGGTTTATCGGGACGTTACCCGACAGGCCAATAGGATTATACCGTTTTAAGCATGAGGTAGACCTCCAGAGAGGACTCGCGTACTTGAGCCGGTGTAATTCAGGTTGGTTCTGCCACAGCTGGTATCAGAGCTATAAGGTTACTCTGCAGATACATTTTACCTTAAAAATACTTTCAGTATAAAAGTTTGACCAACAAAATATTTGGCAAAACTACGTTGGATTTGTTAAGGTTGTGCTTAGTACGTAAAGCCCTAGGGTGATATTTAAGGGAAAATTAGAGGTGGCTGTAACATATATATATATATAACTCTAACTTCCAGCATTACTTTTCTGTTGAAACTTAAATTTATGCACAACCCAACCTTACTTTATGTAACGACATCTTCGATCGTGAGGTAAGAAGGTAAGGATCCTCAGCCAACTGAGGGAGCTTGGCCTTCCTGTCGGTGATGCGAACCGAACGCTGTTTCTCAAGCAGTGGCCTACTTGAGATGCTGCCAATGTACCAACCTCGGTTGACTACATTGGGAGTATATGGTTCGGCGCAGGGTATGGCGATCGCTGTTCATACCCCCGCATTTTGCGGTACCCCCGTGAATACGTTGTTTCGGCAACGTATGTTAACGTTGTCTGTACGGCGGTAATTGTACAGATGCTGTTTCTATAGTGAGCAGTAATGAATGGGGATGCTTTCATGACATGCTGGCATGAAAGGTTCATTGGATATATATATATATATATATATATATATGTATTGTGGTTTTCTGCAGGTACACTAACCACGATTACGAAACTAGGACGGATAGGGCTTATCGACTAGTTATTAAGGAGAGACGTATGTATTATGCCACCGAAACTAACCACGTAAGACCAAGATTACTTGGCAGTTATTTTTGGTTGTGAGATCGTGTAGTGCGAGCATGCATAACACACTAATCAACAAAACGAATGCTTAATTTTGACGCTTTCTAAGAAATAGGCAATATGTTGGTACTTCTTAGTTTGGGTAAATAGCAATCTTTAGCCCTTAAGTATCCATCTGATTTCCAGCCTTTGCTGTTATCAGAATCATCTATCTTAATCCATTTACCTTGTAAGCTTTCCGCAGGGTAAATATATCTTACCATTTGCATTGTTGTCGCAGATGGCTGCTCCTTCCAATGCCTTTTGGGATCAGGAAGGGCACTTCCACACCAATGCTTTACATTGGGAAGGGTTTCCTCGTCTCTTGTGGGAATCCTTAAGTTTGTTTCATTATACAGAGCCTCCTCAATACGATGGGGTAGAATATCGTGAAGAAGGAGTTCCTCGATGCCGGGTTAAGATGATAATTCCTCAACACCCTTTTCGCTCCTCATGGCATCCCATAGAAGTGGAAGTGGTGGGATATCGTCTGGTTGATACCCTTGAAACTGCTGCCTTGGAAGCTATCAAACTTTTCTGCAAACAACATCCGATGGAAGTTGCCGCATATCCTATTGGTTTATTTCCTACCATTGACCCTGATAATTCGGAATGGAATTTTCGGACAGAGCATCTTGGTCATATGCTAGGAGATCTGGCTGAAGAAACCGTCCGTATCCTTACCAGGTTCATGGATGTGTAACATCATTACCAGATTCTACTGCGTCACGGTGTGAATCAGATAACTGGTGTGGCTCAAAGCCACTATCGGAATGCTGACCGCCAAGTGACCCAAATAGTGGAATTACAAGCTTTGGTGACTCAGAAAGATGAGATCATTGCAGCAAGGGATGAGACAATCCTCCATCGTGAAGATCAGATCAATGAGAGTGATCATATTATCACTCAGCGCGACACTGTTATTGAGTTCCTACAAGCACAAATTCATGATCTGATACTTGCAGCTGATGATGCTCAGGCTCACATTGAGGAATTGCAGCAGCAACTGATACTTCACGCTATACCCATAATGCCTGAAGAAGAAGAAGAAGATCCAGAAGAGATTGAGGGTGTTTCAGATATTGACTCTGAGCATGGGGATGTTGTTCTTAGTCCCTATCACTCTCCCTCTGGCAGTCAGTCGTCGATAGGCAATTTCGACGATTTTTAGTTTAGCAGATTGTCGATCATTAGGTGTAACCTAGGGGAGTGTAATAATTTAAGTAGTAAGAGACTTATCTAGACCTCGTGCCATTTGTTGTAATTTAGATGGCCTACGTAGTGAACTTTCGGATGTGTGATGTGAACAATCATCAGAATAAGTGTGTAATATAAGTTTCCTATTTTATCATCCTGTTCATTATCCTTATGATTCTGAAATGAGATGATTGAATGGAGTATGTGCATTGTTTATCTAAGTCATATATCTTCTGAAATTGGGAGTAAGGCTATATGGTTAATGATGGACATCTCCTTTGTTTCAGATGGTTGGAGCCACGCGCGGAACCCCGGAAGGTTTCCGGGCAGATCAGGCTAGCGGTTCTCAACAACCGCCACCGCCACCTCCTAACCTTGCTGAAGTTATGGCTCGGCAAACTGAGTTGCTTAACTTGCTGGTTCAAGCGCAGCAAAACCAGCAACGTCAACAGTTCCGAGGAGCTCGGGATGATCACAATCCTCCCGTGGCTAGTTACCAGGATTTCATCAGTACACAGCCTCCTTTCTTCAGTAAAGCTGAAGAGCCCTTGGATGCCGATGCTTGGCTCCATATTATTGAATCAAAGTTTGCTCTATTGACAGTACCTTGTGCGGATTCCAGCAAAGCTTCCTTTGCCGCACAGCAACTCCGAGGTGCTGCTCGAATATGGTGGGATAATTTCTGCGCCATGCAGCCCGCAGAGCATGTCATTACCTGGGATGAGTTTCGGGCAGCCTTTAGAGCGCATTATATTCCGGAGGGATTGCTGGAGCGAAAGTTGAATGAATTCCTGGCTCTTACTCAAGGCACCAGTACAGTCCTACAACACGCACAGAATTTCAATCATCTGTGTCAATATGCGGGATATCATGCGGATAACGATGCCAAGAAATAAGATCGTTTCCGTCGAGGCCTTAATACCAAGCTCAAGGAACGCCTGAATCTTGTAAAGGCTAACACTTTCAGCGAGCTAGTTAATATGGCTTTAACTCAAGAAGATTGTATCGTGGCGCATTATGCCGAGAAAAAGCGGAAGAACCCTGCTGGACCCTCGAGTGCTCGATCACCGAGGTATCGGATTGTTCCCAATACACCGTTTAGAGCACCGCAGCGGAATGCCCCAACGGGCAGATTGGTTTTTAGGCCACCCCAACAGCAGGGAAGGTATAGACCTCCCGTTCCTCCACAACAAGCACAACCATCTGGCCTACGGCCAAATGTTCAACAAGTGCCACAGAGAGGCAGCAATTATCGCTGTTTCAATTGCGGAAGTGCGGATCATTTCATCCGAGATTGTCCGAAGCCCAAGAAACCTAATCCAGGGCAAAGCTCTACTCAGGGTAACCAGAACTAGGGCAAGAAGCCGGTGATGCAAGTCCGGCAAGGACGGATTAACTTCACCACTCTGGCAGAACTTCCAGATGGAGCTCCCGTCATGTCGGGTACATTTTCTATTCACCACAAACCAGTTGTTACTTTATTTGATTCTGGAGCAACACATAGCTTTATTAGTAACAACTGTGGTACCCGACTAGGACTTGATTCTTGTCCTATCCAGGGGTCATACATGATCTCTACCCCTGGAGGAAAAATCACCTCTAACCAAATGGTTAAAAGTGTGCCAATTCAGTTCGGTAGTATAGAAATCAAAACTGATTTGGTTTTACTAAGTTTGGAGGGTATTGATATTATACTTGGGATAGACTGGATGACTAAACATCGAGTCCGGCTAGATATTTCTTCCCGAGTTGTTGAAATTGATTCACCATACTATGGGATCACCACCCTTTATCTGCCTCAGCCGAAATGTTTGCATCCTTGCACCTATACCATCACAAATATCCAAGTCAAGGATATTCCTATAGTATGTGAATACCCCGATGTCTTTCCAGACGATTTGCCTGGAATGCCACCAGATAGAGACATCGAGTTTATTATTGAACTTCAACCGGGCACTGCTCCGATTTCAAAGAGGCCGTATCGTATGCCTCCAAATGAATTAGCAGAACTGAAAATCCAGCTCCAAGATCTTCTTGATAAGGGTTATATACGTCCAAGTGCCTCACCTTGGGGTTGTTCTGCTCTTTTTGTCAAGAAGAAAGATGATAGCCTAAGGCTATGTGTCGATTACCGTCCACTCAATGCGGTTACTATCAAAAATAAGTACCCTCTTCCCTGCATTGATATTTTGTTTGATCAGCTAGCCGGGGCTAAGGTCTTCTCTATGATTGACTTACGCTCTGGTTATCATCAGATCAAGATTAGGCCTTGTGATATTCCAAAAACGGCCTTCTCAACCAGATATGGACTTTACGAATATCTGGTTATGTCATTTGGACTTACTAATGCACCGGCATATTTCATGTATCTCGTGAATTCAGTATTCATGCCGGAACTTGACAAATTCGTCGTGGTCTTCATTGATGACATTCTAATATACTCCAAAACTAAAGAAGACCATGCTAATCATTTACGTGTCGTTCTTCAACGACTACGTGATCATCGCCTTTATGCCAAATTCTTGAAATGTGAATTCTGGCTGGATAGTGTGAAATTTTTGGGACATACTATATCTAGTCAAGGCATATCGGTTGATCCAACCAAAGTCCAAGAGGTTATGGACTGGAAACCTCCAACTTCAGTCCATCAAATTCGAAGTTTCCTTGGATTGGCGGGATATTATCGCCGATTCATTCCAGACTTCTCCAAGATAGCCAAACCAATGACTGAGCTACTTAAGAAAGAAGTTAAGTTCCGCTGGGATGATAAGTGTGATGAAGCATTGCATACCTTGAGGAAGCTTCTGACGACTGCTCCCGTATTAGCTCAGCCAGATAATACTCAGTCTTTTGATGTCTATTGTGATGCTTCTGGAACTGGCCTGGGTTGTGTTCTTATGCAAAACAACCGGGTCATTGCTTATGCATCCAGAGCACTTCGGACTCATGAGCAAAATTATCCAACACATGATCTTGAATTGGCAGCAGTTATCCATGCTCTCAAGATCTAGAGACATCATCTTATGGGTGCTAAGTGTAATATTTACACTGACCATAAGAGCCTCAAGTATATCTTCACTCAAGCTGACTTAAATATGAGGCAAAGGCGTTGGTTGGAATTGATTAAAGATTATGACCTTGAGGTACACTATCATCCGGGCAAAGCTAATGTGGTTGCCGATGCACTTAGCCGCAAGTCACATTGTCACTGCTTATCCGCATCCACCTTTAGTGACACTCTTTGCCATCAAATGAGAAAACTCAATCTAGAGATTATTCCTCAAGGTAGTCTGAATCTGCTATCCATTGAGTCTACTCTTCGAGATAGAATCATCATGTCGCAACTACATGATGAGGGTATCAAAATCATCAAATCAAAGCTATCTCAGGGAGAAACTAAATATAGGTGTTTTCACATTGATCATCAAGGAGTCCTGTGGTTCAATGATCGAATTGTTGTGCCTAAGGATCATCCCCTTCGCAAACAAATCCTTGATGAGGCACATCTATCCAAGTTCTCTATTCATCCTGGTAGCACCAAGATGTATCAAGATTTACGACAACATTTTTGGTGGACCAGAATGAAAAGAGAAATTGCCAAATATGTATCTGAGTGTGATACTTGCCAGAGAGTCAAAGCCAGCCACTTAAAAGCATCTGGTACACTTCAACCATTACCCATTCCGTCATGGAAATGGGAAGACATTAGTATGGATTTTATTGTCGGTCTTCCCAACACATCTCAAAAGCATGACTCCATATGGGTAATTATCGATAGACTTACTAAAACAGCTCATTTCCTTCCTGTGCATACCACTTACTCTACTAAGAAGTATGCCGAAGTCTATCTGGACCAAATTGTTCGATTACATGGGGTTCCAAAAACCATCATCTCTGATCGAGGGCCCCAATTTATTGCACGGTTTTGGGAGCAATTGCAATCAGCTCTAGGAACCAAATTGATTCGAAGCTCTGCGTATCATCCCCAGACGGATGGGCAGACTGAGCGAGTTAACCAAATCCTTGAAGACATGCTTCGAGCTTGTATTATTCATTATGGTACAAGTTGGGATAAATGCTTAGCTCTGGCTGAATTTGCTTACAACAACATTTATCAAGCTAGTCTTTAGATGCCTCCTTTTCATTATACGGTCGCAGATGTCGAACTCCTTTGAGTTGGTCAGAGACCGGTGAACGCAAAATCTTCGGACCAGACCTAGTCATTGAAGCCGAAGATAAGGTTAAGATTATCCAATCTAATCTTAAAATCGCTCAGTCCAAACAGAAGAGCTACGCAGATAAGAGGAGGAAACCTCTGCAATTCCAAGTTGGAGATTTTGTCTATCTCCGAGTATCTCCTACCAAAGGCGTCCAACGCTTTGGCATAAAGGGGAAGTTAGCACCTCGATACGTTAGACCCTTTGAAATTCTCGATGTTTGTGGCCCAATGGCTTACAAACTTCGTCTTCCATCTCAATGGGCGGCTATTCACGATGTCTTCCATGTCTCCCAACTTAAGATGTGTGTCAAAATACCCACGGAAATCGTTGAGACATGTGCCATTGCGATTGAACCCGATCTATCGTACGTCGAACAACCTCTTCGAATCCTGGATACCAAGGAAAGACTCACCAGAAGAAGGGCAGTTAAGATCTATAAAATTTTATGGGATCATCACACCGAAGAAGAAGCGACTTGGGAAACTGAGTCTTATCTTCAACGGAATTTCCCAGACTTCCTGCAAGCCAATCCCCAAATCTAATCATCCGTTTCTGCTCAGCTTCAGAATCTCGGGACGAGATTCTTTTTAAGGGGGGAAGGCTGTAATATCCAGGTAGTTAGACAATGGGATACTAAGTTTGGATGTGTTATATGTATGCATGATATAGTGTATATATGTTGTACAAAGCACTAGGGGTATAATTGTAATTTAGGAATTATGTAAGTACTTGAGTGTAATTGTGTAAAAGTACTCTTAAGTGGTAAACCTAAATGATTATAGAAAAGAAAACTGCAAAAGTTAAATAAACCTAAGAAAGATAGACTTTCATTGGAAACTAAGGACTTAAGTGTAATTAACACAAAGGTATAAGTGTTTACATGTAAAATGGTTGAGAGATAAAAGTAAAACTCAGTTTTACTTAAGGGCTAAAATGTAAAAAGGACTAGTAATGATTACTGCAGGCAATCTTGCAAAAAGACCCTAAACATTAAAGCATTTTGTTTGAATTATAACAAAAAGTTTATAAATTGAGTTGTGTTCAAAAGTTTAAAATAAAACTGTATCCTTTGAGATTTTGAACTTGAACTCTAAAGCATTCTTGTAGTATTTGAAATTATCTACAACTTTGCTTTAGACATTTTTCTCATTAGGATTTTGTAGCAGTGGGAAATTTTAGTTTACAGAGGGGTCCCTGAACTTTTTGGGAAATTGCAAATGGGTCCTTCTGACCCCTGTCTACCTTCTTCCTCCTCTGTCACGCCTGCTTCCCCTCTGCTGCCGTTCTGCCACCGCCGCTCACCGCCGGCGCAGGCCCCCGAGCGCCACCTCCAGCTGGATTTCCCTCCCACGCGTCGCCCTTGCCTTCCCCACTTCTGCTCCCCTTTCTTCCTGGCATCTCCTACACTCGCCACGCACGCACCACCGCCGCTCGGCCGCCACCGAGCCGCCGCCGTGGTGAGCTCCAAAGCAAGTGCCCAGCTCCTGTGTTTGTGGGCGCATCAGTACCACTAGGACCTCCTCAACCCATTCCAGCCATCAATTCGTCACTTCCTCGCCCCTAGCCCCCGGAACGCCGTCGCCATTGCCTCTGTAACGCCGGCGAGCTCGACGCCGCCGTGGACCCACTCCTGCGGCCCTCCTCCGCCCAATCCAACACCACTAGGAGCTCTCCCTTAGTTCCCTGAAACTGCTAGGCCCGGCCATCGCTGCCCAACTCACCCGGAGTGCCGCCACCGAAGCCATCTCCACCGCCAGCCATCTGCTCCACGCAGGTAGGCTGCTACACAACTCTAGGAGACCAATCAAGCCCCTCCCAAGGTAGCCCCCGATCTCCTCTCGCTAATTCCCCTCTTTTCCCTCGCCATTGTGACCCGAGAATCACTGGATTTGGCCGGTCAAATGCCGCCGTTCCTCTTTGACCACGGCCAGGGACTCCATTGGAGAAGACAAGTAATCTGTAGGGGGTTTTGTGCGAAATCCAGGGACTGTTATGTAAAGCTTATTTGAGTTTCCTGCTGTGAACTTTAAAAATGCATAGAAAACAGTAGAAAAGTCAGAAAAATACGAAACTTGTTGGGTTAGAATCCTTGTGATGAATTCTACAGCTTTTATTTTATAACCATGCCATGAAAGTGCATAATTTGTTCTGTATTTTAAATGCAAGTAAAGGGATGCTTTGATTGAATCTTATAATCTATAGCCTTGCTGCTGTTAGTTTTTGGAGCAAGTATTACATGTGGTGTAGGTAGCCTTGTGTAAATTTTTGAAGCTCAGACTAGCCCTTTTGCTAGAGTATTTTGTTACCTTTGTTATATGTTCATGAAAGCTTCACAAATTAATTTCAAAAGCGTTTGTGCATATTTAGGGATCAAATTTCTACCATAACTTAATCTTTATGAGTATGATACAGCATAAAAATTTGAGAAACAGAAACCTAATATAACTTGAGTTATAAATTTCAAGCTTAAATTAAAGGTAATTCATAAATAATAATTATTATGCATAAAAACTTATGAAACTTTCCTGGAATGCTAGTCTTGATTAGTTTATGGTGTCCTTAAGTTTTGAACCTTAGTTTTAGTGTTGTTTATAGTAATTAGATACGCTACTTGTTGTAGTTAATGGTATGTTTAGGAACCACCCCACCTGTTGCTCCATGCCACTAGTTAGATAATTAGTATAATCAATCCTGTTGTCTAATGAGTTTAGATAGAATAATTAATACTCAATAAATGACTGCCCAGTACAGGGTAGTTAAGTTGTTGTCGAAATGTAATGTTCCTTTATTTGGATTGCAACTTTATCGTGAATTAAAATGAAAGTGTATGCATCCATTAAACTTCATCTTGCATATCATGTAGACTCGACCACTCTCGCTGATGGGGATTATCAGCTGCTTCCGGAACAAGAAGGAGGTTATTCTGAAGACCCCGGGAACTTTGTCACGGATTTCTCTGAAGCCCCGAACCAAGGTTCGGAGGATATTAATTTGACTAACCCCAACCCCACTAGCGAAGGCAAGCCCCGGACATAACCCCGACTTTATTACACTGCAACCTATACTATTTATATATATCTTTATGCATTAAGTTCTTAGGAGTTGTTTGAAAACCCTAGTTGCATAATTCTAGGAACCAATGTATTGTACACTAGAACTTGAGTCCGACTAGCTGCTATGCTTATAGGACCGGTAGAAGTCGAGTGATTTCCTGTCACTCGCGCGATATAGGGATTGTGATGTTTATATTCCTGTTATCATTATAAGGATGACGGACGGGATTTTGTGAGGTATCATATTGAGATGATACCCGTCTGTGTATGGAAATTGATAAGGTCGCAGTGTGTGGTAGCGGTGGTTAAGCGTTTGAAAGTACTAGCCACATGCCGTGAAATATGGTAAGCGGTAAGCCTAGTAACCAATCGGCCCGGGGAGTGGACATACCCCCCACCACATGTATCTGCTTCTTTTGGTTACTTTGTTCGACGTGTAGGTATACGTGTTGCTGGGCAACCAGGAGTACGAGTTTTGTAGTCGCGCTACAGATGTACGTCCTGCACTTTGGAAGTGCGTATGTCCTGCAGTCGCTTGTGATGGATCTGATCCACGAGTCGGAATGAATGGCAAACGGTTGCTTCGGAACGACCCTTTGGTGTTCCAAGCGTGTGTGTTAGGTTTACCCTTGCAAGGTTTTGAATATCGATTCAGGAATCGTCCGCCTCTCACGATGATTGAGACTGCTTACCCCCTTTGCCACATAGAGTAACAAGAGCAACTTTGTGCTTATCAAAGATGATGTTTGACTAAAGATTCTACCATGTTTGACTAGTTATAGATGCTTACCTAGAATGGTTAACCCACTAGAACCTGAAAGCTAAAAGTTGAAAATAAGGATCTACTCTTTGTTGCTTTTCAGCTGAAAACTCTACCTAAAGCTAAAAGCCTTCATGAGTCTAGATATGGGCTAAGGTATACCCAATTCCGGGTAAGTCTTGCTGAGTATTAGTATACTCAGCCTTGCTTTTGTTGATTTAATCCAGGCAATCTCCCTGATGAGCCAGCTTTCATTACACCATGGCCCTACCCATTGCCTGATGGTTGGTCCGTGGAGTGGGATCCGTCCCCGGCCAACACCGATTCCGCCGAATGATATCATGCCAGGGCTAGCATGATATCGGTAATAACGACATGTACAATGTTTACGCTTTTTAAACTCCGCTGTTTTATCTTAAGACTTAAACCTGTTTTGTAATAATCTCCTCTCAGTGGGAGTTAATGACATTTTGTATATTTTTGTAATATATTTGTCTGTGGTGTAAATTGTAATGACATTTATATCTCTGGACTCACCATCGTGTGGGGTACCTTGTTGGATCCTGCGTTCGGTGGTTTATCGGGACGTTACCCGACAGGCCAATAGGATTATACCGTTTGAAGCACGAGGTAGACCTCCAGAGAGGACTCGCGTACTTGAGCCGGTGTAATTCAGGTTGGTTCTGCCACAGTTTGGGCGGAGGAGGGCTGTAGGGATGGGTCCACGGTGGCGTCGAGCTCGCCGGGGTTACAGGAGAAATGGCGATGGCGTTCCGGGGTCTAGGGGCGAGGAAATGGCGAGCTAATGGCAGGAATGAGTCGAGGGGATTCTAGCGGTACTGATGCGCCCACAAGATAGAGCTCGGGGGCTTCAATGCTTCCTCCACACGGCGGGGCGGCGAACAGAGGGAGGCCGGCGTTCGAGCGGTGCTGGCAGTGCCAGAACGTCGTGGCATTCGGTAGGAAGGCCAGCACAGGGGATTAGGAGCGGCTGCAGGACTGTGGAGCGACGCGTGGAAGAAAACTCAGCAGGAGGTGGCGCTCGGGGTGTTGTGCCGGCGGCGAGCGGCGGGGGCAGAAGCAGAGCAGAGGGGAAGCGAGGATGACACAGGAAGAAGAAGCAGGCAGGAGTTAGAAGGACCCATTTGCAAATTGAAAAACTTCCAGGGACTCCTCTGTAAAGAAAGATTTCCCATTGATACAAAATCCTAGTGAGAAAAATGTCTAAAGCAAAGTTGTAGAGAATTTCAAACCCTACAATAATGCTTTAGGGTTCAAGCTCAAAATCTCAAAGGATACAGTTTTATTTTAATCTTTTGAACACAACTCAAATTATAAACTTTTTGTTATAATACAACCAAATGCTTTAATGTTTAGGGTCTTTTTGCAAGATTGCCTGCAGTGTAATCATGACTAGCCTTTTTACACTTTAGCCCTTAAGTAAAACTGAGTTTTACTTTTATCTTTCAACCATTTTACATGTAAACCCTTATACCTTTGTGTTAATTACACAGAGGTCCTTAGTTTTCAACAAAAGTCTATTTTCCTTAGGTTTTACTTAACTTTTGCACTTTTCTTCTCTATAATCATTTAGGTTTACCACTTAAGAGTACTTTTACCCAATTACACTCAAGTACTTATATAATTCATGAATTATAAATATACCCCTAGCTCTCTTTACAACTTATACACACCATAGCATGCATACATATATCACACTATTACCTAGTGTCTATATCTCTAATTACCTGAATGTTACAGCCTTCCCCCCTTAAAAAGGAATCTCATCCCGAGATTCCGAAGCTGAATAGAATTAGACGATTAGATTTGAGGATTGGCTTGAAGGAAATTCGAAAAATTTCGTTGAAGATAAGATTCTGTCTCCCAAGTTGCTTCTTCCTCGGTGTGGTGATCCCACAAGATCTTATACATTTTAACTGTCCTTCTTCTGGTGAGCCTTTCCTTGGTATCCAAAATTCGAATAGGTTGCTCGATGTAAGATAAATCTGGTTCAATCTCAATGGCACAGGTATCCACTATTTCTGTGGGTACTTTGACACATTTCTTAAGCTGAGAGACGTGGAAGACATTGTGAATAGCGGCGAATTGAGATGGAAGGTCAATTTTGTAAGCCACTGGGCCACAAACATCGAGGATTTCGAAGGGTCCGATATAGCGGGGTGCTAACTTCCCTTTTATACCGAAACGTTGGACACCTTTGGTAGGAGATACTCGGAGATAGATAAAATCTCCTACTTGAAATTGCAGAGGTTTTCTCCTCTTATCTGCGTAGCTTTTCTGTCTGGACTGAGCGGTTTTAAGATTAGATTGAATAACCTTAACCTTATCTTCAGCTTCAACGACTAGGTCTGGTCCGAAGATTTTGCGTTCACCGGTCTCAGACCAACTTAAAGGAGTTCGACATCTGCGACCGTATAACGCTTCAAAAGGAGCCATTTGAAGACTAGCTTGGTAACTATTGTTATAAGAGAATTCAGCTAGAGCAAGGCACTTGTCCCAACTTGTACCATAGTGAATAATACAAGCTCGGAGCATGTCTTCAAGAATTTGATTAACTCGCTCAGTCTGTCCATCCGTTTGAGGATGATACGCAGAGCTTCGTATCAGTTTGGATCCAAGAGCTGATTGTAACTGTTCCCAGAAGCGTGCAATGAACTGGGGTCCTCTATCAGAGATGATCGTTTTAGGAACACCGTGCAATCGAACGATTTGATCTAAATAGATCTCTGCATACTTCTTAGTTGAATAAGTGGTATGCACAGGAAGAAAATGAGCTGTTTTTGTGAGTCTATCAATGATTACCCATATGGAGTCATGCTTTTGAGATGTGTTGGGAAGATCGACAATAAAATCCATGCAAATGTCTTCCCATTTCCATGACGGAATGGGTAGTGGTTGGAGTGTACCAGAAGCTTTTAAGTGGCTAGCTTTAACTCTCTGGCTGGTGTCACACTCAGATAAATATTTGGCAATTTCTCTTTTCATTCGGGTCCACCAAAAATGTTGCCGTAGATCTTGATACATTTTGGTGCTACCAGGATGAATAGAGAACTTGGATAAATGTGCCTCATCAAGGATTTGTTTACGAAGCTGATGATCTTTAGGTACAACAATTCGATTGTTGAACCATAATGTTCCTTGATGGTCAGTGTGAAAACACTTATATTTGGCTTCTCCTAGAGATAGCTTTGATTTGATAATTTGGATACCCTCATCATGTAATTGCGACATGATGATTTTATCTCGAAGAGTAGACTCAATAGCTAGTAGATTCAGACTACCTTGAGGAATGATCTCTAAATTGAGTTTTCTCATCTGATGGCAGAGAGTGTCACTGAAAGTTACTATGGATAGACAATGACAGTGTGCTTTGCGACTAAGGGCATCCGCAACCACATTAGCTTTGCCTGGATGGTAGTGTACCTCAAGGTCATAGTCTTTAATCAATTCTAACCAACGCCTTTGCCTCATATTTAGGTCAGCTTGACTGAAAATATACTTGAGGCTCTTATGGTCAGTGTAGATATTACATTTAGCACCCATAAGATGATGTCTCCAGATCTTGAGAGCATGGATAACTGATGCTAACTCAAGATCATGCGTTGGATAGTTTTGCTCATGAGTCCGAAGTGCTCTTGATGCATAGGCAATGACCCGATTGTTTTGCATAAGGACACAACCAAGGCCAATTCCGGAAGCATCGCAATAGACATCAAAAGGTTGAGTGCTATCTGGCTGAGCTAGCACTGGAGCAGTTGTCAGGAGTTTTCTCAAGGTATGGAATGCTTCCTCACATTTGTCATTCCAGTAGAATTTAACTTCTTTCTTTAATAGCTCAGTCATGGGTTTAGCTATTTTGGAAAAGTCTGGAATGAATCGGTGATAGTATCCCGCCAATCCAAGAAAACTTCGAATTTGATGGACTGAAGTGGGAGGGTTCCAGTCCATAACTTCTTGAACTTTGGTTGGATCAACCGATATGCCTTCACTGGAAATAGTATGTCCTAAAAATTTCACACTATCCAGCCAGAATTCACATTTCGAGAATTTGGCATAAAGGCGATGATCACGTAGTCGTTGAAGAATGACACGTAAATGATTAGCATGGTCTTCTTTAGTTTTGGAGTATATTAGAATGTCATCAATGAAGACCACGACGAATTTGTCGAGTTCCGGCATAAATACTGAATTCATGAGATACATGAAATATGCCGGTGCATTAGTGAGTCCAAATGACATAACCAGATAATCATAAAGTCCATATCTGGTTGAGAAGGCCATTTTTGGAATGTCACAAGGCCTAATCTTGATCTGATGATAACCAGAGCGTAAGTCAATCTTAGAGAAGACCTTAGCTCTAGCTGATCGAATAAAATGTCAATGCGGGGAAGAGGGTACTTATTTTTGGTGGTAACTGCATTGAGTGGATGGTAATCGACACATAGCCTTAGGCTATTGTCTTTCTTCTTGACAAATAGAGCAGAACAACCCCAAGGTGAAGCACTTGGACGTATATAGCCCTTATCAAGAAGGTCTTGGAGCTGGATTTTTAGTTCTGCTAATTCATTTGGAGGCATGCGATACGGCCTCTTTGAAATAGGAGCGGTGCCCGGTTGAAGTTCAATGATAAACTCGATGTCTCTATCTGGTGGCATTCCAGGCAAGTCGTCTGGAAAGACATCGGGGTATTCACATACTATAGGAATATCCTTGACTTGGATGTTTGTGATGGCATAAGTGCAAGGATGCAGACATTCTGGCTGAGGCAGATAAAGGGTGGTGATCCCATAGTATGGTGAATCAATTTCAACAACTCGGGAAGAAATATCTAGCCATACTTGATGTTTAGTCATCCAATCTGTCCCAAGTATAATATCAATACCCTCCAAACTTAGTAAAACCAAATCAGTTTTGATTTCTTTACTACCTAACTGAATTGGCACATTTCTAGTCATTTGGTTGGAGGTAATATTTCCTCCAGGGGTAGAGATCATATATGACCCCTGGGTAGAACTAAGATCGAGTCCTATTCGGGTACCACAGTTGTTACTAATAAAACTATGTGTTGCTCCTGAATCAAATAATGTAACAACTGGTTTGTGGTGAATAGAGAATGTACCCGACATGACGAGAGCTCCATCCGGAAGTTCTGCAAGAGTAGTGAAATTAATCCGTCCTTGCTGGACTTGCATCATCGGTTTCTTGCCCTTGTTCTGGTTACCCTGGGTGGAACTCTGCCCAGGATTAGGTTTCCTGGGCCACGGACAATCTCGGATAAAATGATCCGCACTTCCGCAATTGAAACAGCGATAGTTACTGTTTCTCTGTTGCACTTGTTGAACATTTGGCCGTGGGCCAGATGGTTGTGATTGTTGTGGAGGAACAGGAGGTCTATAGCTTCCCTGCTGTTGGGGCGGCCTGAAAACCAATCTACCAGTTGGGGCATTCCGCTGCGGTGCTCTGAACGGTGTATTAGGAACAACCCGATACCTCGGTGATTGAGCACTCGAGGGTCCAGTAGGAGTCTTCCTCTTTTTCTCAGCATGATGTGCTATGATGCAATCTTCTTGGGTTAAGGCCATATTAACCAGCTCGCTGAAAGTATTAGCCCTCACAAGATTCAGGCGTTCCTTGAGCTTGGTATTAAGGCCTCGACGGAAACGATCTTGTTTCTTAGCATCATTATCAGCATGATATCCCGCATATTGACACAAATGCTTAAAATTTTGTGCGTACTGCAGGATTGTACTGGTGCCTTGAGTAAGTGCCAAGAACTCATTCAACTTTCGCTCCAGCAATCCTTCAGGAATATAATGTGCTCTAAAGGCTGCCCGAAACTCATCCCAGGTGATAACGTGCCCTGCAGGTTGCATGGCGTAAAAATTATCCCACCAGATCCGAGCAGCACCACGGAGTTGCTGGGCGGCAAAGGAAGCTTTGCTTGAGTCCGCACATGGTATGGTCAATGGAGCGAACTTCGATTCAATAATATGGAGCCAAGCATCGGCATCCAAGGGTTCTTTAGCTTTACTGAAAAAGGGAGGCTGGGTACTAATGAAATCCTGATAACTGGCCACGGGAGGATTGCGGTCATCACGACCTCCTCAGAACTGTGGATGTTGCTGGTTCTGTTGTGCTTGAACCAGCAAGTTGAGCAGCTCAGTTTGCCGAGCCATAACTTCGGCAAGGTTAGGAGGTGGCGGTGGCGGTTGTTGAGAACCGCTAGCCTGATCTGCCCGGAAACCTTCCGGGGTTCCGCGCGTGGCTCCAACCATCTGAAACAAAGGAGATGTCCACCATTAACCATATAGCCTTACTCCCAATTTTAGAAGATATACGACTTAGATAAACAATGCACATACTCCATTCAATCATCTTATTTCAGAATCATAAGGATAATGAACAGGATGATAAAATAGGAAACTTATATTACAACATTGGTTCTGATCGTTCTCCACATCACATATTCGAAAGATCTCTACGCAGGCTATCTATGTTACAACAAATGGCATGAGATCTAGCTAAGTTACACACTACCTAAGTTATTATACTCCCCACAAGTTACATCTAGATAGTCGACAATTTGCTAAGCTAAAAATCGTCGAAGTTGCCTACAGAAGATTGACTGCCAGAGGGAGAGTGATAGGGACTAAGAACAGGATCCCCGTGCTCAGAGTCAATCTCTGAAACACCCTCAATCTCTTCTGGATCTTCTTCTTCTTCAGGCATTGCGGTTACAGCAGGAAGTATCGGTTGTTGCTGCAGTTCCTCAAGGTGAGCCTGAGCATCATCAGCCTCGAGTATCAGATCATGGATTTGTGCCTGTAGGAACTCAATAACAGTGTCACGTTGAGTGATTATATGATCACTCTTGTTGATCTGATCTTCTCGATGAAGAATTGTCTCATCCCTTGCTGCAATAATTTCATCCTTCTGAGTCACCAAAGCTTGTAATTCTACTATTTGGGTCACTTGACGGTCAGCATTCCGATAGTGGCTTTGAGCCACACCAGTTAACTGACTCATGCTATGACGCAGCAAAATCTGGTAATGATGTTGCACATCCATAAACCTAGTAATGCTACGAACCGTTTCTTCAGCCAGATCTCCTAGCATATGGCCAAGATGCTCTGTCCGAAAATTCCATTCCGAATTATCAGGGTCAATGGTAGGAAATAAACCAATAGGATATGCGGCAACTTCTGTCGGATGCTGATTGCAGAAAAGTTTGATAGCCTCCAAAGCAGAAGTTTCAAGGGTATCAACCAGACGATATCCAACCACTTCCACTTCTATGGGATGCCATGAGGAGCGGAAAACGTGTTGAGGAATTATCATCTTAACCCGGCATCGAGGAATTCCCTCTTCGCGATATTCCACCCCATCATATTGAGGAGGCTCTGTATAGTGGAACAGACTTAAGGATTCCCAAAAGAGACGAGGAAACCCTTCCCAATGTAAAGCATTGGTGTGGAAATGCCCTTCCTGATCCCAAAAGGCATTGGAAGGAGCAGCCATCTGCGACAACAATGCAAATGGTAAGATATATTTACCCTGCGGAAAGCTCACAAGGTAAATGGATTAAGATAGCTGATTCTGATAACAGCAAAGGCTGGAAATCAGATGGATACTTAAGGAACCCAGCTAAAGATTGTTATTTACCCAAACTAAGAAATACCAACATGTTACCTATTTCTTAAAGCAACAAAATTAAAGATCCATTTTGTTGATTAATGTATTATGCATGCAAGCACTATCACAAACAGAAATAACTGCCAAGTAATCTTGGTCTTACGTGGTTAGTTACGGTGGCACAATATAAATACGTCTCTCTCTATTAACTAGTCGATAGGTTCTATCCGTCCTAGTTTCGTAATCGTGGTTAGTGTACCTGCAGAAAACCACAATACATATATATATCAATGAACCTTTCATGCCAGCATGTCATGAAAGCGTCCCCAATCATTACTGTTCACTATAGAAACAGCATCTGTACCATTACCGCCGTACAGACAACGTTAACATACGTTGCCGAAACAACGTATTCACGGAGGGTACCGCAAAATGCTGGGGTATGAACAGCGATCGCCATACCCTGCGCCGAACCTTATACTCCCAATGTAGTCAACCTAAGTTGGTACATTGGCAGCATCTCAAGTAAGCCACTGCTTGAGAAACAGCGTTCGGTTCGCATCACCGACAAGAAGGCCAAGCTCCCTCAGTTGGCTGAGGATCCTTACCTTCTTACCTCACGATCGAAGGTGTCGTTACAGAAAGTAAGGTTGGGTTGTGCATGAATTTAAGTTTTGGCAGGAAAGTAATGCTGGAAGTTAGAGTTATATATATCTATATTACAGCCACCTCTAATTCCCTTAATAACATTACCCTAGGGCTTTACGTACTATACATAAGCCTTAACGAACCCAACGTAGTTCGCAAATACTTGATTAGTCAAATTTTATACTATAAATTACTTTTAAGGCTAAATATATCTCCAGGGTACACTTGTTAGCTCTGATACCAGCTGTGGCAGAACCAATCTGAATTACACCGGCTCAAGTACGCGAGTCCTCTTTGAGGGCTACCTCGTGCTTCAAACGGTATAATCCTTTGGCCTGTCGGGTAACGTCCCGATAAACCACTGAACGCAGGATCCAACAAGGTACCTCGCACGAAGGTGAGTCCAGAGATATAAAAGCCATTACACTTTACATCACAGGCAGGTATATTACATATGCATACAAAAGTAACATTAGTGTCCAACGAGGGACATTATTACAAAACAGTTT
The DNA here is from genome assembly GCF_002211085.1 of Panicum hallii. Taxonomy (NCBI): domain Eukaryota; kingdom Viridiplantae; phylum Streptophyta; class Magnoliopsida; order Poales; family Poaceae; genus Panicum; species Panicum hallii. The sequence goes on from NC_038047.1 coordinate 32,162,625, forward strand.
AAGTTTTAAGTCACAGCGGCGGAGTTTGAAAACATGAACACTATACACGTCGTTATTATGGATATCATGCTAGCCCTGGCACGATATCACTTGGCGGAATCTGTGTTGGCCGGGGACGGATCCCACTCCACGGGCCAACCATCAGGCAGGGGGTAGGGCCACGGTGTAACGAATGCTGGCTCATCAGGGAGATTACCTGAAGTAAATCAACAAAAGTAAGGCTGAGTATACTAATACTCAGCAAGACTTACCCGCTCATGGTATACTTAGCCATGTATCTAGACTTATGCAGGCTTTTCAGGTTTTGGGTAGGGTTTTCAGCTGAAAAGCAACAAAGAGTAGATCCTTATTTTCAAATTTTGGCTTTCCGATTCTAGTTGATTAGCCATTCTAGGTAAGCACCTATAACTACTCACACATGGTAGAATCTTTAATCAAACATCATCTTTGATAGTCACAAAGTTGCTCTTGTTACTCTATGTGGTAAAGGGATTAAGCAGTCTCAATCTCCGCGAGAAACGGACGATTCCTGAATCGAATTTGAAAACCTTGCAAGAATAACCTAACACACACGCTTGGAACACCAAAGGGTCGTTCCGAAGCAACCGTTTGCCTTTCATTCCGACTCGTGGATCAGGGCCACCACAAGCGACTGCAGGACCATACGCACTTCCAAAGTGCAGGACGTACGTCTGTAGCGCGACTACAAAACCCGTACTCCTGGTTGCCCAGCAACACGTATTCCTACACGTCGAACAAAGTAACCAAAAGAAACAAATAGATGTGGTGGGGGGTATGTCCACTCCTCGGGCTGATTGGTTACTAGGCTTACCGCTTACCATATTTCACGGCATGTGGCTAGTACTTTCAAACGCTTAGCCACCGCTACCACACACTGCGACCTTATCAAGTTCCACAACACAGACGGGGTATCATCTCAACCATAATACCTCATAAAACTCCCGTCCGTCATCCTTATAGTGATAACAGGAATGTAAACATTACAATTCCTATGTCGCGCGAGTGATAGGAAATCACTCGACTTCTACCGGTCCTATAAGCAGAGCAGCTATTCGAACTCAGGTACTAGTGTTCAATACATCGGTTCCTGGGATTATGCAACTAAGGTTTCCAAACAACTCCTAAGAACTTAATGCATAAAGATATATATAAATAGTATAGTTTGCAGTGTAATAAAGTAGGGGTTATGTCCGGGGCTTGCCTTCGCTGGTGGGGCTGGGGTCAGTCAAGTTAATATCTTCCGAACCTTGGTTCGGGGCTTCAGAGAATTCTTCGACGAGGTTCCCGGGGTCTTCAGAACAAACTCCTTCTGGTTCTGGGATTAGCTGGTAATCTCCGTCGGCGAGAGTGGTCGAGTCTACATGACGTGCAAAAGTATAAATTATGGAATGCATATACTTTTAATTTAATCCACAATAAAGTTGCAATCCAAATGAAAGAATATTTCATTCCGACAAATAACCTAACTACTCTGCGCTGGGCAGTCATTTATTGAGTATTACTTGTTTTATCTAAACCCATTAAACATCAGGGTTGATTACACTAATTATCTAACTAGTGGCATAGGATAACAGGTTGGGGTGTGTTTCTAATAATTATATTAAATAACTTTAGTTATTTGTTATATTAATTATTTATATGAAACTTTATGTTACTATTACATTATGGACTAATTAAACTATGTCCAATTTGTTTGACACCAAATCTTTGGTTGGAAATCTAATAACAGGTTATACTATTAAAGAACAGTATCCTAAAATATTTTCAGAATATTTAGTGCAATAAATAAATCACAACAGTTAACTTAAGTAAACTATATAGATAACTTGAATGAATTTTACAGAGCAAGATACTTTAAAACAGGAGCTACAAAAATTAGTGAGCATAGATTGATATTAGATACATTTACTGCAGTTTTATTGGAAATTTTATTCTAAAAGGAACTAAGCCACAAAATTAAATAAGATCAAAATTGAGATTTCAAGATGCAATTATAACTGGAGTTTTACACTAAAACTAGGGTTAAAAATTTAAGGACATCATGAACTACTCAAGATTGATATTCCAGAAAAGTTTCATAATTTTTCATGCATAATAATTATTATTTATGAATTACCTTTGAATTTAAGCTTGAAATTTATAACTCAAGTTATATTAGGTTTCTGATCCTCAAATTTTTGTGATGGATCATACTTATAAAGATCAAGTTATGGTAGAAATTTCATCCCTAAATATGCACAGATGCTTTTGAAATTAATTTGTGAAGCTTTCATGAACATATAATAAAGGTAGAAAAATGTTCTAGCTAGAGGGTTCATCTAAGCCTCAAAAACTTACACAAAGCTACTTACACCACATGCAACACATGCTCCAAAAACCAACAACAGCAAGGCTATTGATCATAAGATTCAATTAAAGCATCCCTTTACTTGTATTTAAAATACAGAACAAACTATGCACTTTCATAGCATGGTTATGAAATAAAACTTGTAGAATTCATCACAAGGATTCTAACCCAACAAGTTTGGTATTTTTCTAATTTTTCTACTATTTTCTATGCATTTTTAAAGTTCATAGCAGGAAATAAGAAAAACTCAAACAAGCTTTACAGAATAGTCCCTAGATTTAGCACAAAACCCCCTGAAATTTCCTTGTCTTCTCCAATGGAGCACCTGGCCGTGGTCAGAGAGGAGAGGCGGCATTTGACCGGCCAAATCCGGTGAGTTCGGGTCACGGTGGCGAGGGAAGAGAGGGGGATTAGCTAGAGGAGGTCGGGGGCTACCTTGGGAGGTGCTTGATTGGGGTTCTAGGGTTTTGTAGCGGTCTGCCCGCATGGAGCCGACGGCCGGCGGCGGGAACGACCTCGACGGCGGCGCTCCGGGCAAGCTGGGCGGCGAGGGCCGGGTCTAGCAGCTTCAGGGAACCAAGGGAGAGCTTCTAGTAGGGTTGGTTTGGGCGGAGGAGGGCTGTAGGGATGGGTCCACGGCGGCGTCGAGCTCGCCGGGGTTATAGGAGAAATGGCGATGGCGTTCCGGGGTCTAGGGGCGAGGAAATGGCGAGCTAATGGCAGGAATGAGTCGAGGGGATTCTAGCGGTACTGATGCGCCCACAAGATAGAGCTCGGGGGCTTCAATGCTTCCTCCACACGGCGGGGCGGCGAACAGAGGGAGGCCGGCGTTCGAGCGGTGCTGGCAGTGCCAGAACGTCGTGGCATTCGGTAGGAAGGCCAGCACAGGGGATTAGGAGTGGCTGCAGGACTATGGAGCGACGCGTGGAAGAAAACTCAGCAGGAGGTGGCGCTCGGGGTGTTGTGCCGGCGGCGAGCGGCGGGGGCAGAAGCAGAGCAGAGGGGAAGCGAGGATGACACAGGAAGAAGAAGCAGGCAGGAGTTAGAAGGACCCATTTGCAAATTGAAAAACTTCCAAGGACTCCTCTGTAAAGAAAGATTTCCCATTGATACAAAATCCTAGTGAGAAAAATGTCTAAAGCAAAGTTGTAGAGAATTTCAAACCCTACAATAATGCTTTAGGGTTCAAGCTCAAAATCTCAAAGGATACAGTTTTATTTTAAACTTTTGAACACAACTCAAATTATAAACTTTTTGTTATAATACAACCAAATGCTTTAATGTTTAGGGTCTTTTTGCAAGATTGACTGCAGTGTAATCACGACTAGCCTTTTTACACTTTAGCCCTTAAGTAAAACTGAGTTTTACTTTTATCTTTCAACCATTTTACATGTAAACCCTTATACCTTTGTGTTAATTACACAGAGGTCCTTAGTTTTCAACAAAAGTCTATTTTCCTTAGGTTTTACTTAACTTTTGCACTTTTCTTCTCTATAATCATTTAGGTTTACCACTTAAGAGTACTTTTACCCAATTACACTCAAGTACTTATATAATTCATGAATTATAAATATACCCCTAGCTCTCTTTACAACTTATACACACCATAGCATGCATACATATATCACACTATTACCTAGTGTCTATATCTCTAATTACCTGAATGTTACACAAAGATTATAACATAACCATCCCAAGATAAAGCATCTAAGCATTTCTACCCAACATATTAAATTAAAACTCGATGTTCAAGATTTCAGGGGTGAAAGACTAGGTAAGTCCTAATAGGCATCCCATCAAGTTAATGCAATACAACTAAAAGTAAAGTGAATTATCATGCTAGTTATTGGGATAAAGCAGAATATGCAGGGGGGAATTCCACTTGCCTTCCTCGACAAACTGCTGCATTTCTTCCTCGAACTGCAACGCTTGACCTTCCTCGAACGGCATGTTGTCTACGCGATCACACAAGCAAAACATACAACAAATAAGAAATAATACAACAAACAGTACAAACAAAACAAATTAAGATGATAAAGATGTTGTACGCATTGCAAGGATCGCGTGAGCGCAAGAATCGATGAAAACAGAGTTAAAACAAGGAAGATATGACTATAACGTGGATCGAGGGACTTATTTGCGAGAGATTTGAAATTCCAGGGGCTAGACCAAAAGAAACCAAGGGCTAGAACCTAATTAGACCTAAAACACAGGGGTTAGATTGAAAATAGGGAAGCTAAAGATGGTAGGTTCTAATATAAAAAAGCTTAGGGGCTAAAACAGAAGAAAAATGATCTTTTTATAAGCATTTTTGAACTAGACAGGGACTGTGTGTCGATTTCGCTAAAACTGAGGGGCACTTTTGCAAAAAGGCTTGGACGGTGGGGTGTGTTTACTGGTATTGACCTGGTTCGATTAAACTTGGGCCGTCGGATCACGATTCGATGGTGGAGAGTGGCTGGGGTGGGGCTCGGCTCACGCGGCTGCAGCTCTGATGGTCGGCTGGTGGCGCAGGGTGGCTTTGCTCAGCACCATAGCTCGGCTGGGTGGCGTAGGCTAAGGCGAGGCGGCTCGATGGGTGGCGCGTGGTGGCGGAAGGCGGGCGGCCTGAGGTGGAAGGAAGCTCTGATAAGTGGGCCCCACCTGTCGGTGAGTCAGAGAGAGAGAGAGAGCAGGAGAGAGGGAGAGGAGGTGGATCAGGCCGGGGGAAGATGGGCCGGGCAGGGCGTGTTGGGCTGCGTAGGGAAGGAAAAAGAGATAGGGAGAGAAGAAAGAGAGAGGGGAGGTGGGTCGAGCTATAAAGAGAAAGAAAGAGAGTTTTTTTTCTTCAAAACTGGGTATTACAGATATATATCCTAATCATGTGTATAGGTTGAACAAGTCACTCTACGGGTCAAGCAACCACCTCGGGCTTGGTATGAACGCCTTCGTGACTTCCTACTTGAGAAGGGTTTCAAGATCTGGAGGGTGGATACAACTCTATTCACAAGAATCATCAACGATGAGCTCTTCGTATGTCAAATCTATGTTGATGATATGATATTTGGTTCAACTAACCCCACCATGTGCAAGGAGTTTGGAGATATGATGGCTAAGGAATTTGAGATGTCCATGGTCGGCGAGCTGTTCTTCCTCGGTTTTCAAGTCAAGCAATTGAAGGAAGGGATATTCATCCATCAAGAAAAGTACACGAGGGACATCCTTAAGAAATTCCAGATGGGTGATTACAAGCTGATCAAGACTCCAATGCCAACCAATGGACATCTCGACCTTGATGAGGGAGGTAAATCGGTTGACCAAAAACTTTATCGTTCTATGATTGGGTCACTTCTTTACCTTACCGCATTTAGGCCCGATATCATGTTTAGTGTATGTATGTGCACTTATTTTCAAGATAACCCTACCTTAGTGCTGTAAAGCAGATCCTTAGACACCTCAAACATACACCTAGTATAGGCTTGTGGTACCCCAAAGGCGCTAGTTTTACTCTCTTGGGATTACTCAGATTCGGACTTTTCCGGATGTCGTGTGGATCGCAAGAGTACCTCAGGTGGGTGCCACTTGCTAGGACGTTCCTTCGTCTCTTGGTCTTCAAAGAAACAAAATTCTGTGGCCTTGTCAACTGCGGAGGTGGAATACATTGCCGTCGGGGCTTGTTGTGCTCAAATCCTCTATATGAAGCAAAGCCTCTTGGACTATGGTGTGAAACTAGATAAGATCCCGCTCCTTTGTGATAATGAGAGTGCCGTAAAATTTGCTAACAACCTGATTCAACACTCTCGCATGAAGCACATAGATATTTGCCATCACTTTCTAAGAGAGCATGTGGTAAGGAATGATACATCACTTTGTGGTGTTCGTTCCGAAGATCAATTGGCAGATATCTTCACAAAACCACTAGATGAGAGCACCTTTTGTAGGTTGCGAAGTGAGCTTAATGTTTTAGATGCTTCTAAAGTCATGTAATTGCCTTGTCATGTAATTGCATTTCATATGTACATGTGTTAGGGGCTTGTCTAACCTTGTCAAGATAGTGATGAACATGGGTCTTGCATGAGCCGGTGGTCCCTTGTTTCACTCATGGCATGTAGTGTGGTTCATCATGAGGAAGCTTGACAAGGGCTCAAACTTGATAAGATAGATTTAATTTATGCAATGCGTCCTACTTGTCATATAGCTTGCATTCATGTCTACTTTCTTGTCTTGCATTGCATTACATTACGTTAGTAGCATCACAAAGGAGTAGATCACCCTTCGAGAATGATATTCATGCTAAATATGATATGTCAAATCAACAAGAGTGATAAGATCAATGTTGCGCTTTAGTGCCTATTGAGTCATGTCCTAGTGAACTTAAAGCTCAAATCTCTAAGTTCATAGGCCAAATGGCTCATACATACCTTGGATCTTCTGTTTATCCTCGCTTGGTATTAATTGCCGATGTTATATCTCTTGAGCAATTATATTGTATGAGTGTTTCAGGGGTTAGGTTGTCTCTCAAAAATGGTCCAAATTGAGTGTTTAGGCCTTTGGTTCTTTGAAATTTGGATCAGAACTAGAAGTTGTAGTTCAGCGTAGAAATTTTAGCACCACCGGTTGAACCAACGGTTCATTGGTGCAAGGGTCGGTTCAACCGACTCTTAAGAAAATTCAAAACGGTGATCATAGCCACTATTTATGGAACCAACGTTACAATGATGACCCGTCGTTTCAACCGGTCCTACTAAAATTTTTCTCCTAATCCCTCTACTATGCATTTAACCAGTCCGTTCAAAAAGGGCCCGTCGGTTCAACTGCTCACCATTTTCTGCACTATGCAACATACATCGACGCATACAACAACACCTCAACGGTTCCACCGATCGCACCCCTGTTGACTCTGTTCAAACTCGGTCAAATCTAGTCAACAATACATCGGTGATTCTACCGACGCAGTGGTTCTTGGCCGTCGGTTCAACTGACGCTTTGCTGTCACGCCGGTCCGCGCTGTCAGCTTCCTCCTTATCCGCCCATGGACCCCGCTCGTCAGCTTCACTTGCCTCTTCATCCCCAATCACCGAACCGCTACGCCACCTCGTTCCACCCCTCGCGTCGCCGCCCGTACACCGCCGCCGCCGCGCCTTCTCATCGGAACCGCACGCCACCGCCCATGTTCCATCGCCGCTCCACCACATGTCGACGCCGCTCCATCGCACACCGCCGCCGTGCACTACGTGCCCGCGCCGCCGCGCCACACCCTAGCGGCACCAGCGCCATCGCCGTTCGCCCACACCGCCACTGTTTTCCTGCGCCACCACACACTGCGCCACACTACACCTCTCACAGCGCCTCCGTCCATGCCGCCATCACCTTCCTCGCCGGCCCGAGCCTCTCCTCCACTACCTGCACAGGGCGCCCCCAACATGCTCAACAGATTGCCTTTACAAAATTTTTCTTTTTTTTCTTCAGTTTTCTTCCTATCTTACGGACCTATGTCCTTGATCTAGCCTTTTTCCTGCACTAACTTGAGCCCATGCTATCCCTTTTGTTTCACTATTTCAATTATTTTCACTTGTGCCCATCTTAGTGTACATGTACATAGCAGTTTGTGTAGTGAATACATCTCCAGGCTCATGTCATCTATCTCTACACACCTGCACATTCTTTGCAAATCAAAACAATGTGACTTGGTGACAGCACATCCACTAGATTTTCATGATTAGGCTCAATCTTTTCCTTGTTTGCTTAGGAAACTTCTCATCTCTAGTATATGTTTCTTGTATGTTATATTAGCCCTAATTTGTCTATTATCATCCACCAAACCACTGTGGCAGATGGCAGGTGACAAAAAGGGTTAGGGCAAGGCAGTTTAGAAGCCTAAGAGGAAGAGGACTCGTGTGGAACGCGAGTGGGACCGTGCTATTGTAGTGCCAGACACACAGGGTCAGCCGCAGCGTTGTCTTCGTCTCTGTGATACACCAGCAGCGACTCAGGGGCAGTCAGGGTCAGCAGCAGCAGAGGCAGGGGCCAAGACAGGTCCAGCGATAGTTGCCACTCAGGGCACTCCTCCGCTATGCCGCTCAGGGCGTACGCGTGCTTCAGCGCAGACAGCTCCACCACCACCTCCTCATTCTGGTCCATGGACCAGAGGTAGAGGCACTCAGAGGCCAGGAGGCCGTGCTCAACCACGGCAGCAGCAGTAGCAGCAGTCTAGCAGCTCCAGCAGCTCTTCAGACAGCCAGGGTCACAGACTCAGAGGCACCCAGGCAGCAATACCGCCAGTTCTGCTACGGGACTTGCAAGGACTTCCAGCATCCAAGGTTCGCAAGCTTCGCACAGTTGCAGAGGACGTCTGGTGGCCCATTCACAGGGAGCTGAGGGTGGACCCCAGCTTCTAGACTCTCTTGCAAGAGAGTTTCTACCACTCCTACCTCCGCACAGGTGTCAGGTTCAGCGAGCACTATCTCCTCAGCTGGGGTGCTCTACGTGGGTCAACAGATGGAGTTGCGATACTCCCCTCCTTTGAGCAGTTTCTAGGGCTGGTGCTGTTGCTGAGTGAGAGGGCGCAGTATGTCCGTGAGTGGGTCAGGATCTTCTACTCCACTGTGTACGTCGAGGACAGCGGAGATTCATTTAGTTTATGTTTGATGGAGCACAGTGGAGGATGGGACGACACACCTTGGCCAGCCACTTGGGAGTCCAGATCTCCGATGACCCAGTGTCACTTCACCACTTGGCCTATGGTGATGCAGAGGCTCCTCGTCGTGCTCACGACTCCATTTTTTCACCCAACGAGGAGGTCAGTGTGGCACTCAGCTAATTAGAAATTGTTACACACTAGATTTTAATATAAAAGTGTGTGCAAAATGTGATTAAAGTGTGTTTAAAAATTTAAATGCTAAGGGAAAAGGATTGTTTATTTAATTATAAATTAATAAATGTCTTTTAGTGTTAAATGGGTAGATATGGAAGGTAGAATTTAAATGTATGAGGGTTATTTTGCAAAAGTTAAAAACTTGTGTTTAAATCGCAAATATAGGTGAAACTACACCTAGAATATATATGTAGTGTATTTTTAAATAGGATTTATATAAAATTTAGAAACTTTGCTAAGTTTTATATTAAATTCAAATCCTTAGCTCTTCTGTGAATGAAGCTTAAAGCAAAGTTGTATATTTTGAAAAACCCTACACTTTTGCTTTTGGGCCCATCTTCATTGGAGCTCTGGTTTGAAAGTTATTTGGACATTACAGTTGAGCCCTTGTGTTTTTGGGAAATTGCATTCCAGTCCCCCTTTGTCTACCTCTCTCCCTCCTCCTCTGTTTCTCTACGCGCGCCGCTGCCGCCGCTCTGGCCGGCCATGTGCGCCGCCCCTGCCGCCTCAGCACCGTCCTGCACCGGGCCACGTGCCGCCCCAGCACTTGCCTCGCCGCTCCCCGACCCGCGCTGGCCATCCCCTGCTCTCTCCACGTCGCGCCTGTCGCCTGCCCGAGCTGCGCTTCACCGCCGCTCGCCGTCGTTGCGACCTGATCAGTGCCACCTCCTGCTTTCCGGGGACCCCACGCGTCGCTCTCCGGCCGGCCGCCACCGTAGCTCTCCCCGCTGCCTTCTTCTTCGCGCGCCACGCTACCCCCGCCTCTGCCCCCACCCCGCCCGTGGCCGCCATGCACACCGCCGGCATGCCAGCTCCTACACCCGCGCGACCACCTCTTTTTTTGGACCCCGAGCACTTCCTGGAGCTACCCACGCATCCGTTCTTGCCTTCACACGACTACATTTCCACGACCTTTTCTTCTCCCGAGCTCGAATTCCTCACCAGACCTCCGCCGTCGCCACGGACCACCGTCGACAGCTCCCCACACCACCTCCGGACCCCGATCCAGTGCTCCTAGAGCACCACCGTGACTCCCTGCAGCTCATCGACCCACCCAATTCTGTTTTCTCACACCGGAGTGTTGTTCCCCGCAGCGCCGGTGAGCTCCAGTTCGCAGCCCGTTCGGCCCCGCCGTCGACAGCCACCACCACCGCTCCCCATCCCCGGTCCAGAGCACAAACAGCATTCCCATCACCCACTGGTGCTCCCCAGCCCATCCAAACTCACCCCCGTGCACCGGAACAGCCGGACCGTAGCGCCGACGAGCTCCTTGCTCCGCCGTCGCTTGGCTTCGCCATCGACCCGCTGATCCACCACCTCCTAGCCTGGGCCAAGCACCCCGTCAACACCACATCATCACGTAGAAGCTTCTTGACTACTTCCCCGCCACCCTCCGGCACCCTAGCCACCGGAACGCCGTCGACCCCCTCGGAGCTCCGCCGCCCGCCCTTGTTCGCCGCCGTTACGCTGCTACAGCTCCTCCCCGCCTCAGCCTCAACCACCCCCGTAACCGCCGTGAGTCAATGATCCTTTCCCCTCACCTGCCCATCGCCACCGGCGAGCTATCTCACCGGAATTTGATCGACCATCGGCCGGACCTCCTGTATAGCCGGCCAGGGACTCGATTGTAAGGTTTTAAAAGTTTCTAAGGGTCTATCTGTAAGAAAGTAGCACCCCCTTTAAACACTAATCAGTCAACTTGTAAAATTCGTAGGAATATGTAGGAAAATCCAAAAATTGTCAAACCAGTTTTGCTGGAAACTAGAATTCAAGCTCTACAACTTTTATTAATAAAGTTTGGTTTGAAACTAAATACTTTTGAATCTATTTTAAACCTAATTAAAAAGGATATTTATTGCATAACTCTTGGGTATAAGCTTATATTCTTATGATTTTTGGTATGTAGCTTCTTTAGGTCATGGGTAAGCCAATATAAAAAGTTCATGCCTAGCATAGTTTGGTAATTTAAATTCCTTTAACCTTTTACAAATCAACTTAAGGAAGGTTTAAATTTACTTAAACATATTCTTAAGGCTCTTTTGTCTAGATCTTTTTACTATAACCTAATATGTGAAGGATTAGTTCACAATTAAATTTTCAAGAATTTATAATTCTGTTTCCTTAGAGTTTAAATTTAAACTTGAAGTTTGAATTTAAATTCAAATATTTTAGTTTTTGTTTCCAGAAAATTATGAAAAATTCACCATATGCTTATTTCTTGAAAATAAACTTAACCACAAAAATCCATGGTCGGAACCTTTATGGTTTTAAAAATAAAAATTAAACTTATCCAATTACTTTAAAGTAATTCCATGACTTAAGTGTAACTAGTAGCTTGGAATCCAAACCCCTCTTGCTTGATGAGTTTATATTGGTTAATTTGTTGGATTGCAACTTTATCGTGAAGTGGAATAAAAATATATGCAACCATTGAACTACATATTTGCATATCATGTAGACTCGACTACTCTCGCCAACGGAGACTACGAGCTGATCCTGGAATCGGAAGTAGAGATTCCTGAAGACTCCGGGAACATCGTCGGAGATCTAACTGAAGCTCCGAACCAAAGTTCGGAAAACTTTGACACTCCTGCCCCAACCCCACTCAAGAAGGCAAGCCCCGGTGCATAACCCAGTACTTCAAATTACTACATGCAATTTTATACTTATATATTATATCTTGCGTTAAGTCTAGGAGTTGAAATGAAACCCTAGATGCATAAATCCTAGGAATCCAATGTATTGTACCAGAGTCTTTATCGGATAGATGCTCCGCTAATAGGACTGGTAGAAGTTGGGTGATTTCCTGTCACTCGCGCGACATAGGAGTTGACTGTTTACCATTTCGCAATCACTATAAGGATCATGGATGGGGTCATGTGCAATACCATGACCTAGAAGTATGCCCCGTCTGTGTTGATAAAAGTTGATAAGGTCGCAGTGTGTGGTAGTGGTGGCTAAGCGTTTGAAAGTACTAGCCACATGCCGCAAAATATGGTAAAGCGGTAAGCCTAGTACCTGATTGGCCCGGCAAATGGAGATGTCTCCACCACTCGACTTTTATTTTATATTTACACGCACCGACGTGTGGGAGTGCGTTCTGCAAAGCAGACAGGAATATGGTCATGTAGTCGCGCTACAGACGTGTGTCCTGCACAATTGGTGTGCGTACGGTCCTACAGTCGCTTGTGGTGGCCCTGATCCATAACCCGGAATATGAGGGAAACGGTTGCTTTGGAATGGTCTTTGGATGTTCCAAGCGTGTGTGTTAGGTTTACCTTGCAAGAGTGAAATTCGATTCAGAATCATCCATTTCTCACGGAGATTGAGACTGCTTATTCCTTCTGCCACATAGAGTAAGAACTGTAACTATTGTTGGAATAATCATGATGAATGCTAATCTCTACCTTGCTTGTCTAGTATAGGTGCTTACCTAGAATGGTTAATGAAACTAGAAATTGAAAGCTAAAATATGAAAGTCAGCTCGTACTCTTTGTTGCTTTTCAGTTGAAATTAAACCCAGAACCATATCAATCTTGCTAGTCCATTTTTCACGAATAACCGTTGAGAATCCCACGGATAGTTCCGCATGGCCAACATCTGTTCCGTATGGCTGGTCCGTGGAGTGGGATCCGTCCCCGGCTGGTAGTGACCCTCCTGAGTGATACCAGGCCTTGGGCTGAGCATGGTGTCGACCTTCGCGACGTGTGTAGTCATGTATTTATTTTCCTTCCGCTGTGAACTTGGACAAGCTGTGTAGCTTGTCGTGTTAAACACTATTTGTAAAGGTTTACAATAAGTTTGAAAAAGGTTTGCAATAATGTTTGCGTTTCTATAAATTAAAAGTGGTTGAGCTGTTATGTAATTGTAAACTCGCTTTCGTGCGAGGTAAACCGGCTTCGATCCTGTTGAACCGTGGTTGTATCGGGCGGAGACCCGACAGACCAATGAGTTGTTCTGTTTGAAGTGTGTTGAGTTAATATGAGCTATTTAGCGATGACTAGCGCACTTGAGCCGGAATAATTCAGGCGGTTCTGCCACAACTGGTATCAGAGCTGTAGGTTTACTTTTACAATTATAGCCGCTCTTAAAAATGTTTTCAGAATAAAATTTGCTTAATAAATGAGTTTGCTAAGTACGTTGGATTCATTAAGGTTGGTGTTTAGATCGTAAAGCCCTAGGGAATTATATGGGGAATATCAGGTGGCTGTTAGTATATATATATATATATATATATATATATATATATATATATATATATATATATATAGATAGCTCTAACTGCAGCACTAGTTTTAGTCAAAACTTAAATTCATGCACAACCCAACTTTACTTTTTGTAACGACACCTTCGGTGGTGAGGTAAGGAGGTAAGGATCCTCAGCCAACTGAGGGAGCTTGGCCTTCCCGTCGGTGATGTGAACCAAACGCTGTTTCTCAAGCAGTGGCCTACTTGAGATGCTGCCAATATATTAACTCAGGTTGGTTATATTGGGAGTATATGGTTCAGCGCAGGGTATGGCGATCGCTGTTCATACCCCCGTATTTTGCGGTACCCCCGTGAATACGTTGTTTCGATGGCGTATGTTAACGTTGTCTGTACGACGGTAATAGTACAGATGCTGTCTCTATAGTGAACAGTACTGTTTGGGGACGCTTTCATGACGTGCTGCCATGAAAGGTTCATGATATATATATGTGGTTTTCTGCAGGTACACTAACCACGATTAAGGGGTTAGGACGGATAGGGCTTATCGACTAGTTATTAGTGAGAGACGTATATGTAATGCCACCAAAATTAACCGCGTAAGTCCGAAGATATTCGGCAATTGTTTTTGGTTGTGAGGTCGAATAGTACGTGCATGCATAATTTATCATCAAACAAATGAATGTGTAAATGTATTTCTCCTTAAGGACAGGTAAAGTGTTGTCAATTTTTAGAAGGGATTAATAGGATTTTTGGTGGTAACTTTAGTTGAGTACCTTAAGCATCCATCTGATTTATAGTTTTTGCTGTTGTCAGAATTGTTTGTCTCGTTCCATTTACCTTGTGAGTTCTCAGCAGGGTAAACATATCTCACCATTTGCATTCTTGTTGCAAATGGCAGCCCCTTCAAACGTCTTTTGGGATCCAGCAGGGCATTTCCACACTAATGCCTTGCATTGGGAGGGTTTTCCTCATCTTCTTTGGGAATGATTACGTTCGTTTTGCTATACCGAACCCCCACAGTATGACGCAGTGGAATATCAGGAAGAAGGTGTTCATCGATGTCGAGTCAGAATGACTATTCCTCAACATCCCTTCCACTCCCAATGGTAGCCTATCGAAGTTGACGTGGTAGGTTATCGTATAGTTGATACTATTGAAGGAGCAGCTCTAGAAGCCATCTACCTCTTCTGCAACCAGCACCCAAGGGAAGTTGTAGGACAGCCTATTGGTTTATTTCCTACAACAAATCCCAACGATCCTGAGTGGAATCTCAGGGTAGTCCCTGAAGGTCATAGGTTGGAAGGCTCAACAGAAGAAGCGCTTCGGGGTACTATTCGGTTCATGAACGTTCAGAATCATTATCAACTTCTGCTACGTCGTGGTATGGGTCAGTTGATCAGTATCGCGCAAGGTCACTTCAGGAATACTGACCAACAACTCACCCAGATTGAGCAGCTTCAAGCCTTGGTGACAGAGAAAAAGGAAATCATCGCCGCCCGAGAGGAGACTATTCATCACCGGGAAGATCAAATCAACGAGAGTGATGCGATGATCACCCAACAGAATACGATCATTGAGTTTCTTCAGGAACAGATTCACGACCTTATCCTTGAGGTCGATGACGCCCATGCTCAAATCAATGAACTCCAACAACAGCCAGTACCTCCTGTGGTACCATCACCCGAAGCAGAAGAAGAAGACCCTGAAGAAATTGAAGGAGTCTCCGGGATCGACTCTGAGCATGGAGACCCTGTTCTTAGCCCCCATCATTCCTCTTCAGGCAGTCAGTCATCCGTGGGCAACTTTGATGACTTTTAGTTTTGTTTAAGTTGGTGACATCCTAGTTGTAATTAGTGTAGCGAGATGTGACATAGGTAGTGAGTAGTCTACCTAGACTTAGAGCCACTTGTATATGATATGTAGCATAAGTACGTATGGATGGCTTATAGTAGTCAAAGCACCCTGATGTAAGATGTAAGGATCACCAGTGTGTGCGTAGTAATCTAGATCTCGTGTTTCCTCACCTTGCTCAATATCCTTGCATCTGAAATGAGTTGATTGAATGGAGCATGTTACATATCTTTTTGGCAACTTTGTATCGTCTGAAATTAGGAGTAAGAATATGTTGATAATGATGGATATCTCCTTTATTTCAGATGGTTGGAGCTAGCCCCGCCAAATCTGGCCGAGGTCATAGCCCGACAAACAAAACTTCTCAACTAGCTTGTGCAAGCTCAAATGGGCCAGTTCCATCACCAGTCCCGAGACCAAGATGAACCTCCATCGACCAGCTATCAAGACTTCCTCAGTACCCAACCTCCACTGTTTCATAAGGCAGATGCGCCCCTCGACGCTGACGCTTGGCTCCGCACCATCGAGTCCAAGTTCGCCTTATTGTCTGCCCCATGTTCTGATGAGAACAAGGCGCTCTTTGCGGCCCAACAACTCCGTGGCACTGCCCGCATATGGTGGGATCATTATTATGCCATGCAGCCTGCCGGACATGTCATCACCTGGGATGAATTTCGGACCGCTTTTCGAGTGCATCATATTCCCGAAGGACTCATTGAGCGAAAGCTCAATGAATTTCTAAATCTGACTCAAGGAACCCACACCATCATGCAATACGCACAAGTCTTCAACCACTTGTGTCAATACGCAGGATATCATGCGGATACTGATGCCCGCAAACGTGATCGTTTCCGTCGTGGCCTGAATACCAAGCTTAAGGAACGATTGAACCTGGTCAAGGCCGACACTTTCATCGAATTGGTCAATATGGCCATCACCCAAGAGGACTGCATATCAGCCCACCAGGCGGAAAAGAAACGGAAGACCCCCACGGGCCCCTCAACAACGCAACTGCCAAGATATCGGTTAGTTCAGAACATTGCTACTCGAGCCCCGCCCCGTAATAATCTGCCAGGTAGGTGGATAGCCAGACCACCACGACAGGCTCGATTCAATCGACCACCGACACCGCAGCCCCAGCAACAACAGCAGCAAGGTCTGCGGCTGAGCTTTCCGCTAGCCAACCAAGGAAACAACAACTAACGTTGTTTCAATTGCGGAAGCCCATCCCACTTCATCAAGGATTGCCCTCAACCTAGGAGATCCTTCCCAGGACAAACATCCAACCCAACCAGCAAGGGCAAGGGCAAGAAGCAAGTGGTCCAGGTCCGCCAGGGAAGGGTGAACCTCACCACTCTCTCCGAACTCCCCGAAGCGACACCAATAATGACGGGTACTTTTTCTATCAACCATCAACCCGTAATTATTCTTTTTGATTCTGGTGCCACCCATAGTTTTATCAGCTCCAAATATGGGACTAAAGTAGGCTTGGAATTTTATCCTACTAGTGGGACCTATATGATAGCAATTCCTGGCGGTAAAATTTCCTCAAACCAAGTTTGTAGGAGTGTGCCTATTCAGATGGGTAGAAATCTGATGAGGACAGATTTACTATTATTGGATCTAGAAGGAATGGATGTCCTCTTAGGTATGAATTGGATGACCCAGCACCATGTGTCCTTAGATACCTCCTCCCGAACCGTGGAGATAGATTCGCTTGAGCACGAACCTACCATTCTCTATCTTCCACAACGGGAGTGTATCAATTCTTGCACCTATACTGCAACTGGGATTAAGTTAAAGGATATCCCTGTCGTTTGTGAATACCCAGATGTCTTTCCAGACGATTTGCCTGGAATGCCCCCGGACCGGGATATAGAGTTTATCATAGAACTGCAACCCGGCACAGCCCCCATTTCTAAGAGACCCTATCGTATGCCACCTAATGAATTAGCCGAGCTAAAAATCCAACTCCAAGATCTCCTTGATAAGGGTTTGATTCGTCCAAGTGCATCACCATGGGGTTGTCCAGCCCTATTTGTAAAGAAGAAAGATAATAGTCTAAGGCTATGTGTAGACGAGCCCCCTCAATGCGGTGACTATCAAAAACAAGTATCCCCTACCCCGCATTGACATTCTCTTCGATCAGTTAGCCGGACTTAAGGTATTCTCAAAAATTGATCTTCGTTCGGGTTATCATCAAATCAAGATTCGACCGAGTGACATTCCAAAAACCGCCTTTTCTACCAGATATGGACTCTACGAATATCTGGTCATGTCATTTGGTCTTACCAATGCTCCAGCCTATTTCATGTATCTCATGAATTCCGTCTTCATGCAAGAACTCGACAAATTTGTTGTGGTCTTTATCGATGACATTCTGATCTACTCTAAAAATCCAGAAGATCATGCAAAACATCTTCATGTCATTCTTCAAAGATTAAGAGACCACCACCTATACGCCAAATTCTCCAAATGCGAGTTCTGGTTTAACACTGTGAAATTTCTGGGCCATACTATTTCCGATAACGGTATATCCGTTGACCCAAGCAAAGTACAAGAAGTGATGGATTGGAAATCCCCAACATCGGTCCATCAGATCCGTAGCTTTCTTGGTCTAGCTGGCTATTATCGTCGTTTTATCCCCGACTTCTCCAAAATAGCCAAACCCATGACCGAACTACTAAAGAAAGGTGTCAAATTCTCTTGGGATCAAAAATGCGAAGATGCCTTCCACACTCTCAGAGATCACCTTACAACTGCTCCATTTTTAGGTCAACCAGATGTGTCAAAACCCTTCGACATCTATTGTGATGCTTCAGGAACCGGACTTGGTTGTGTGCTTATGCAGGACAACCGAGTAATTGCTTATGCATCACGGGCACTTAGGACTCATGAACAGAACTACCCAACCCATGATCTTGAACTCGCAGCTGTCATCCATGCACTCAAGATCTGGAGACATCATCTGATGGGTACGAAGTGTCATATCTATACTGACCACAAAAGCCTCAAGTACATCTTTACGCAAGCAGACCTGAATATGCGGCAAAGATGCTGGCTAGAACTTATCAAAGACTATGATCTGGAAGTACACTATCATCCAGGCAAAGCCAACGTCGTTGCAGATGCACTTAGTCGCAAGGCACATTGTTCTTGCTTGTCGGTAGAGGCTCTCAATGAGACACTTTGTTGGGAAATGAGAAAACTCAATCTTGAGATCATTCCTCAAGGCAGTCTGAATCATCTCTCAATTCAAGTTACACTTTGGGATGACATTGTTCTAGCACAACAACGTAATAAAGGGGTTAGAATCATTAAGCAAAAGATAACATAGGGAGAAGGGAAGTATAAGTGCTTCCGAGTAGATCCAGCAGGAGTTTTATGGTTCAACGAACGTATCGTTGTACCTAAGGACCATAAGCTCCGTAAACAAATATTGGATGAGGCCCACCTATCTAAATTCTCTATGCACCCTGGCAGTACGAAGATGTACCAAGATCTAAAATAGAAATTTTGGTGGACTCGTATGAAACGAGAAATTGCCAAGTATGTCTCAGAATATGATATTTGCCAAAGAGTAAAAGCCAGTCATCTGAAAACTTCTGGTATTCTTCAACCTCTACCCATTCCCTCATGGAAGTGGGAGGATATCAGTATGGACTTTATTGTTGGCTTACCCAATACTTCTCTGAGGCATGACTCTATTTGGGTAATCGTTGATCGATTAACCAAGACTGCGCATTTCCTTCCCATGCATACTACATTTAATGCCAAAAAGTATGCCGAGATCTACTTAGATCAAATTGTTCGTCTTCATGGAGTACCGAAGACAATAATTTCTGATCGTGGAGCACAATTCGTCGCTCGGTTTTGGGAGCAACTGCAATATGCTCTTGGAACTAAGTTAATTCGAAGCTCCGCATATCACCCTCAGACAGACGAACAAACCGAAAGGGTAAATTAAATTTTGGAAGATATGCTTAGAGCCTGTGTCCTTCAGTATGACAAGAATTGGGACAAATGTTTATCACTCGCAGAATTCTCTTACAACAATAGCTATCAAACCAGCCTCAAGATGGCCCCGTTCGAAGCATTGTACGGTCGTTGATGCCGAACTCCTTTGAGTTGGTCACAAACCGGCGAGCGTAAAATCTTTGGACTGGACCTTGTCACTGAAGCAGAGGAAAAGGTGAAGACTATTCAAAACAATCTAAAGGCAGCCCAATCTCGGTAGAAAAGCTACGCTGACATACGAAGGAGGCCATTACAGTTCCAGATTGTAGACTTCGTCTATCTTCGAGTATCCCCTACCCGAGGTGTTCAAAGGTTCGGCGTAAAAGGGAAACTTGCTCCTCGTTACATCGGACCTTTTGAAATTCTTGAAATCTGTGGGCCCGTAGCGTACCGTCTTCTACTTCCTCCTCCATTAGCGGCCATCCATGACATCTTCCATGTGTCTCAACTTAGGAAATGTGTCAAAGTTCCTACTGAGGTCATCGATTCTCAAACCGTTGAAATCGAACCTGATCTAACCTATACAGAACATCCGCTCAGAGTGCTAGACACTAAAGAGAGAAGCACTAGAAGAGAAACTATCAAGATGTTCAAAATTCAGTGGAGTCATCACACTGAAGAGGAAGGAACATGTGAAACCGAATCTTATCTCCGGCAACATTTTCCAGATTTCTTTCAAGCCAATCTCCAAACTTGATAATCCAATTTCAATCTCTTCCGGAATCTCGGGACGAGATTCTTTTTAGGTGGGAAGGTTGTGGCACTCAGGTAATTAGAAATTGTTACACACTAGATTTTAGTATGAAAGTGTATGCAAAATGTGATGAAAGTGTGTTTAAATTTTGAATGCTAAGGGAAAAGGATTGTTTATTTAATTATAAATTAATAAAGGTCTTTTAGTGTTAAATGGGTAGATATGGAAGGTAGAATTTAAATGTATGAGGGTTGTTTTGCAAAAGTCAAAAACTTGTGTTTAAATCGCAAATATAGGTGAAACTACACATAGGATATATATGTAGTGTAGTTTTTAAATAGGATTTATATAAAGTTTAGAAACTTTGCTAAGTTTTATATTAAATTCAAATCCTTAGCTCTTCTATGAATGAACCTTAAAGCAAAGTTGTATATTTTGAAAAACCCTACACTTTTTCTTTTGGGCCCATCTTCATTTGAGCTCTGGTTTGAAAGTTATTTGGACATTACAGTTGAGCCCTTGTGTTTTTGCGAAATTGCATTCCAGTCCCCCTTCGTCTACATCTCTCCCTCTGTTTCTCTGCGCGCGCCGCTGCCGCCGCTCTGGCCGGCCATGTGCGCCACCCCTGCCGCCTCAGCGCCGTCCTGCACCGGGCCACGTGCCGCCCCAGCACTTGCCCCACCGCTCCTCGACCCTGCGCTGGTCGTCCCTTGCTCTCTCCACGTCGCGCCTGTCGCCTGCCCGAGCTGCGCTTCACCGCCGCTTGCCGTCGTTGCGACCTGATCAGTGCCACCTCCTGCTTTCCGATGACTCCACGCGTCGCTCTCCGGCCAGCCGCCGCCGTAGCTCTCCCCGCTGCCTTCTTCTTCGCGCGCCACGCTACCCCCGCCTCTGCTGTGACATCCAGGTAATAAGATTCATAAAAATTAAACCCTGAATGTAATAGACATAAGTGTTAAGGGTGTATTTGAAAATTTTCCTGCATTACAAGTCCTTTTGTGCAAGGTGTGCGCTTGGGTTTGGTCATAAGGTAAAATAAGCTCTTAAGTAAAGGCAAGGGCTTATGTGTAAAAAATACAGGTTACAGGGTCTTTTGTGCAAAAAGTAAGGGGTAAAAGTAATTTTATGCTTACTTAAGAACCTATGTGTAAAAAGATTATTTGTCATCATGACATTCTAAGAATATTGCAAATACGTCAAAAATTTGATTAAAACTTGGTTTGGAAAAGACTGGGGTAAATTAATTTTACCTTGATTCAAAACTCGTTTTGTAATATGGCAAACTTTGAGTTTTTGAATTTGAGTCTTAAAGCAAAAGTGTAGAGCTTGAAAAACTCTACAATTTTCATGTTGGACTTTTTCTCAGAAAACCCCTAGATTAGTGGGAAAAAGTACTTTTCTGCAGGGTCCCTGTAACTTTTACAATTTGCAAACGAATCCCTGGTTTTCTTTCCCCTTTCTTCTTCCTCTGCACCCCTTCTGCTCCTCTGCTCCCGCACTGGCGCCGGCGACAGAGCGCCTCCCCTGGCCGCCGTCTTGCAGTCGCCGCCGTCCACCTCATGCTGCCCCTCTCCACGCGTCAGTCTACCCTTTGCCCACCGCAGTAGACCCTGCCCCGGTGTCCTCCTTCGCGGGCGCCACGGTGCCCTCGGGTGCATGCCGGCCGCCACCTCGCCGCCGCAATCCGGAGCCCGGCCGTGATCCTCTCTTTCTCCCAGTGTCTCCCTCTCTTCTGTGAGCTAGCATTGCTACCAACCGAACCACACCCCCCTCTTCCCCGATTGGTCTGCTCTGTGTTCCTCCCCGACGCAGCACCGAACCACCGCCGCCGCTCCCCGTCGCGATTCCCCCTCACCGTGCCACCCCACCCTAATTCCTTGCACCAGTAGACTCCCCACCCTCTCCTCTTGCTCCTCAGCTCGAGCCAAGCTAGCTCCGACCATTCCTTCGCCGGAATCTTGCTCGCCCCGTGCCGCCGCTCGCCGGCGCCGCCCGTAGTCGATCCTCCCGTCGACAGCTCCTTCCACCCGGTCCCCCGCTCCACCAGGTAGACAAACAGCTCCCCGGTGATCTACTGATGCTCGTGCGCCCCTTCTCGGCCCGTGTTCGCCGCCCCATCACCGGGAACGGCGATGCGCCGCCACGGCCGCCGCACTCTCCCGTCGGTGGCTCTGTTCTATTGCTGCCCGTCCAGCGCCCCCTCGTCCTGTGAGCTCCTTAGGTCCTGTAGTTAGTGCTTTGCTCGCCCTCTTGGCCGGGGTGCTCGCCGCCGGCGAGAACGCCGTCGTGCCCGACGTGCCGGCCGTCGCAGGGTCGGGCAAGGGCCTTTTTGCTATTAGTTCTTTTGTCCCAGGGGTTACAGTGTAAAAATACCGAGACCCCCCCCTAAGTGCCTGTTATTTCATGTGAGATGCATATGCTGTCTTGTAAAATACATAACAAATCATAGGAAATTCCAAAATTAGCAAAACTTGTTTTGTTGGAAACTAGATTATGAACTCTATAACTTTTGTTAAAAGGATTTGATATGAAACCAAATATTTTTGAATCTAATTTAAATTTGAAACAAGGAAATGTAATATCTTGAATTCTTACATGTTGTTTTGATTGTTTGTAATTGTGATATGTAATTTCTATATATGATATCTAAAATGATGCAAAACATTCAAAACCAAGTTTATACTACAATTTAAATCCTTTTAAATTATTTTAAATTAATATTAGCTAAACATATCTTTTAAACTTTAACTAATTAGATCCTTTAGTTATAAATTAAGAGGTGATCTATTTTTTTAGTATTCCAAATTTTATAACCTTCTTTATTTAAAATTTTAAATTCAAATTTAAATTTAAATCTAATATATGCTTTGATGTTTATCTTGAATTAAATCAATGATGTGGTTAAGTTAAGCATCAATTATAAATTTAGGCTAAAATTTTCCTTGCTTTGGCCTTTTTCAAAGTGTAAATCTTTGAAAGCATAATCTTTGATGTGACTCAAATAAAAGAATGCACATTTCTTAATGATAATTGCCTTGCATATCATGTAGAACCGATTACCCTCGCTGACGGTGACTACGAGCTGATCGCGGATCAAGCCGAGGAAATTCCTGGAAATCCTGGAGACACCGTTGAGAATCTAACTGAAGATCCGAACCAAAGTTCGGAAAACCTCGATCCTTCTACCCTCAACTCTGCTCAAGAAGGCAAGCCCCGGACATAACCCACTATTTTAATTATACTGCAATCTAAATCTATTTACGTATTCTATGCATTAAGTTCTTAGGAATTGCTTGAAACCCTAGATGCATTCTCCTAGGAACCAATGTGATGGATACTAGCTCTTGAGTCCGACTAGCTGCTATGCTAATAAGGCCGGTAGAAGTCGGGTGATTTCCTGTCACTCGCGCGATATAGGAGTTGTAATGTTTACATTCCTGTTATCACTATAAGGATACCGGAAGGGAGTTCTGTGAGGTATCATGGTTGAGGTGATACCCCGTCTGTGTTGTTAAAATTACTGATAAGGTCGCAGCGTGTGGTGATCGGGGTTAAGCGTTTGGAAGTACTAACCACATGCCGCGAAATATGGTAAGCGGTAAGCCTAGTAGCCAATCGGCCCGAGTAGTGGACATACCTCCCACCACTTGTCTTGCTTCTTTTGGTTACTTATGTTCGACGTGTAGGCATACGTGTTGCTGGGCAACCAGGAGTACGGGTTTTGTAGTCGCGCTACAGACGTACGTCCTGCACTTTGGAAGTGCGTATGACCTGTAGTCGCTTGTGGTGGCTCTGATCCACGAGTCGGAATGAAAGGTAAACGGTTGCTTCGGAACAACCCTGTGGTGTTCCAAGCGTGTGTGTTAGGTTCACCTTGCAAGGTTAAATTCAATTCGAATCGTCCGCCTCTCACGATGGTTGAGACTGCTTAATTCCTTTGTCACATTGAGTAACAAGAGCAATTATTTTGATATTATCTAAAATGATGAATGAATAAAGATTATACCATGCTTGTATAGATTTAGATGCTCACCTAGAATGGATAATCAACTAGAACCTCAAAAGCTAAAAGATGAAAATAAGGATCTACTCTTAGTTGCTTTGCTGCTGAAAACTTACCCTAAAACCATTACCAGGTTTCATGAGTCTAGTTATATGGCTATGTATACCATCACCGGGTAAGCCTTGCTGAGTATTAGAATACTCAGCCTTGCTTCATAACTTTTGTTCAGGTAATGCTTCTGCTGATCAAGCCCTGCCTATACCGTGGCCTTACCCTCTGCCTGATGGTTGGTCCGTGGAGTGGGACCCGTCCCCGGCCAACCTGGACCCTCCGAGTGATGTCATGCAAGGGCAAACATGACATCTATACTGGCGACGTGTATCATACCGTACTTTAATATCGCTGTTTGTTCTAAGACTTATGTCGGTTTGTAATAATTCCCCGGTTGGGAAGAATATGTTACTTTTAAACACTCATGTATTATAACTGCCTGTGAGGTAAAATATGATGGCCTTTATATCTCTGGACTCGCCTTCGTGCGGGGTACCTTGTTTGATCCTGCTTTCGGTGGTTTATCGGGACGTTACCCGACAGGCCAAGGAGTTATACCGTTTGAAGCACGTCGGAGCCCTCTAGAGTGGACTCGCGTACTTGAGCCGGTATAATTCAGATTGGTTCTGCCACAGCTGGTATCAGAGTTAACAAGTGTACACTGGAGATGTAAGGTGCCTTAAAAACACTTTTAGTATAAAATTTGCTCAACAAGGTATTTTGCAAAAAGAACGTTGGATTCGTTAAGGTTGAGCTTAGTACGTAAAGCCCTAGGGTGATGTTTAAGGGAATAATAGAGGTGGCTGTACTATATAAGTGTATAAAGCTAACTTCCAGCATTACTTTCTGTCAAAACTTAAATTCATGCACAACTCAACTTTACATTCTGTAACGACATCTTCGATGGTGAGGTAAGAAGGTAAGGATCCTCAGCCAACTGAGGGAGCTTGGCCTTCCCGTCGGTGATGCGAACCGAACGCTGTTTCTCAAGCAGTGGCCTACTTGAGATGCTGCCAATGTACCAACTTCGGTTGACTACATTGGGAGTATAAGGTTCGGCGCAGGGTATGGCGATCGCTGTTCATACCCCCGCATTTTGCGGTACCCCCCGTGAATACGTTGTTTCGACGACGTATGTTAACGTTGTCTGTACGGCGGTAATTGTACAGATGCTGTTTCTATAGTGAACAGTAATGAATGGGAACGCTTTCATGACATGCTGGCATGAAAGGTTCATTGAATATATATATGTATTGTGGTTTTCTGCAGGTACACTAACCACGATTACGAAATTAGGACGGATAGGGCTTATCGACTAGTTATTAAGGAGAGACGTATGTACTATGCCACCGAAACTAACCACGTAAGTCCGAAGATATTCGGCAGTTGTTTTTGGTTTGTGAGGACGAGTAGAACGTGCATGCATAACTCATCATCAAATACATGAACGCAATGTATGTTTTGGTTCTTTTAAGGATGTGTGGTAGAATGTTGATCCTTGGTGCGGATAACGGGATTCTTGTGGTAGTGTTAGTTAAGCCTCTTAAGTATCTTTCTGCTTTCCAGCCCTTGCTATATCAAAGTCAGTTATCTCGTCCTATTTACCTTGTAAGTCTTTAGCAGGGTAAATAAATTTTATCATCTGAATTCTTGTTTCAGATGGTTGGAGCCACACGTGGAACCCCGGAAGGTTTCCGGGCAGATCAGGCCAGTGGTTCTCAACAGACGCCCCCACCACCTCCCAACCTAGCTGAGGTGATGGCTCGGCAGACGGAGCTTCTTAATCTGCTGGTGCAAGCACAACAAAACCAGCAGCGTCAACCGTTTCGTGGAGGTCGTGATGACCTTCCTCCTCCAGTGGCCAGCTATCAAGATTTCCTTAGCACTCAACCTCCGTTCTTCAGTAAAGCCGAAGAACCTCTGGACGCTGATGCCTGGCTTCATATCATTGAGTCCAAGTTCGCCCTTTTGACTATACCTTGTGCGGACTCAAGCAAAGCTTCTTTTGCTGCTCAGCAGCTGCGCGGTGCTGCTCGCATATGGTGGGATAATTTTTGTACCATGCAGCCCGCGGGACACGTCATCTCCTGGGAAGAATTCCGAACCGCCTTTCGGGCACATTATATCCCTGAAGGATTACTGGAGCGGAAGTTAAATGAGTTCTTGGCACTTACTCAGGGCTCCAGTACGATATTGCAGTATGCACAAACGTTCAATCATCTGTGCCAATATGCTGGTCATCATGCAGATAATGATGCCAAAAAGCAAGACCGCTTCCGTCGTGGCCTTAATACCAAGCTTAAGGAACGTCTGAATCTTGTTAGACCCAATAGTTTCAATGAGCTGGTAAATATGGCCTTAACCCAGGAGGATTGTATCATGGCACACCGTGCGGAAAAGAAAAGAAAGACCCCTACGGGATACTCGAGTGCTCAACCACCAAGATATCGGGTTGTTCCTAACACCCAAATAAGAGCACCCCAGAGGAATGCCCCGGTTGGTCGATTGGTTTTTAGGCCGCCTCAACAACTAGGAAGCTATAGACCCTCTGCACCTCCGCAACAGCAACAGCAATTTGGTCCAAGGCCAAATACGCGGCAAGCTCCACCAAAAGGCAGCAACTATCGCTGTTTTAATTGTGGGAGTGCAGATCATTTCATCAGAGATTGTCCACGGCCTAAGAAGCCTAATCCAGGGCAAAGTTCTAATCAAGGCAATCAGAACAAGGGTAAAAGGCCGTTGATGCAAGTTCGGCAAGGGCAAATTAACTTCACCACCCTTGCGGAACTTCCGGACGGAGCCCCTGTCATGTCGGGTACGTTCTATATCCATCATCAACCAGTTGTTACATTATTTGATTCAGGGGCAACTCATAGTTTTATTAGTAACAACTGTAGTACCTGAATAAGACTTGATCCCTGTTTCACCCAAGGATCATATATGATTTCCACTCCTGGAGGTAAGATTACCTCTAATCAAATGGTTAGAAGTGCGCCAATTCAACTAGGCAGCCAAGTGATTAAAACTGATTTGAGTTGTGACATCCAGGTAATAAGATTCATAAAAATTAAACCCTGAATGTAATAGACATAAGTGTTAAGGGTGTATTTGAAAATTTTCCTGCATTACAAGTCCTTTTGTGCAAGGTGTGCGCTTGGGTTTGGTCATAAGGTAAAATAAGCTCTTAAGTAAAGGCAAGGGCTTATGTGTAAAAAATACAGGTTACAGGGTCTTTTGTGCAAAAAGTAAGGGGTAAAAGTAATTTTATGCTTACTTAAGGACCTATGTGTAAAAAGATTATTTGTCATCATGACATTCTAAGAATATTGCAAATACGTCAAAAATTTGATTAAAACTTGGTTTGGAAAAGACTGGGGTAAATTAATTTTACCTTGATTCAAAACTCGTTTTGTAATATGGCAAACTTTGAGTTTTTGAATTTGAGTCTTAAAGCAAAAGTGTAGAGCTTGAAAAACTCTACAATTTTCATGTTGGACTTTTTCTCAGAAAACCCCTAGATTAGTGGGAAAAAGTACTTTTCTGCAGGGTCCCTGTAACTTTTACAATTTGCAAACGAATCCCTGGTTTTCTTTCCCCTTTCTTCTTCCTCTGCACCCCTTCTGCTCCTCTGCTCCCGCACTGGCGCCGGCGACAGAGCGCCTCCCCTGGCCGCCGTCTTGCAGTCGCCGCCGTCCACCTCATGCTGCCCCTCTCCACGCGTCAGTCT
The DNA here is from genome assembly GCF_002211085.1 of Panicum hallii. Classification (NCBI taxonomy): domain Eukaryota; kingdom Viridiplantae; phylum Streptophyta; class Magnoliopsida; order Poales; family Poaceae; genus Panicum; species Panicum hallii. The sequence goes on from NC_038047.1 coordinate 32,190,398, forward strand.
ACCCTTTGCCCACCGCAGTAGACCCTGCCCCGGTGTCCTCCTGCGCGGGCGCCACGATGCCCTCGGGTGCATGCCGGCCGCCACCTCGCCGCCGCAATCCGGAGCCCGGCCGTGATCCTCTCTTTCTCCCAGTGTCTCCCTCTCTTCTGTGAGCTAGCATTGCTACCAACCGAACCACACCCCCCCTCTTCCCCGATTGGTCTGCTCTGTGTTCCTCCCCGACGCAGCACCGAACCACCGCCGCCGCTCCCCGTCGCGATTCCCCCTCACCGTGCCACCCCACCCTAATTCCTTGCACCAGTAGACTCCCCACCCTCTCCTCTTGCTCCTCAGCTCGAGCCAAGCCAGCTCCGACCATTCCTTCGCCGGAATCTTGCTCGCCCCGTGCCGCCGCTCGCCGGCGCCGCCCGTAGTCGATCCTCCCGTCGACAGCTCCTTCCACCCGGTCCCCCGCTCCACCAGGTAGACAAACAGCTCCCCGGTGATCTACTGATGCTCGTGCGCCCCTTCTCGGCCCGTGTTCGCCGCCCCATCGCCGGGAACGGCGATGCGCCGCCACGGCCGCCGCACTCTCCCGTCGGTGGCTCTGTTCTATTGCTGCCCGTCCAGCGCCCCCTCGTCCTGTGAGCTCCTTAGGTCCTGTAGTTAGTGCTTTGCTCGCCCTCTTGGCCGGGGTGCTCGCCGCCGGCGAGAATGCCGTCGTGCCCAACGTGCCGGCCGTCGCAGGGTCGGGCAAGGGCCTTTTTGCTATTAGTTCTTTTGTCCCAGGGGTTACAGTGTAAAAATACCGAGACCCCCCCCTAAGTGCCTGTTATTTCATGTGAGATGCATATGCTGTCTTGTAAAATACATAACAAATCATAGGAAATTCCAAAATTAGCAAAACTTGTTTTGTTGGAAACTAGATTATGAACTCTATAACTTTTGTTAAAAGGATTTGATATGAAACCAAATATTTTTGAATCTAATTTAAATTTGAAACAAGGAAATGTAATATCTTGAATTCTTACATGTTGTTTTGATTGTTTGTAATTGTGATATGTAATTTCTATATATGATATCTAAAATGATGCAAAACATTCAAAACCAAGTTTATACTACAATTTAAATCCTTTTAAATTATTTTAAATTAATATTAGCTAAACATATCTTTTAAACTTTAACTAATTAGATCCTTTAGTTATAAATTAAGAGGTGATCTATTTTTTTAGTATTCCAAATTTTATAACCTTCTTTATTTAAAATTTTAAATTCAAATTTAAATTTAAATCTAATATATGCTTTGATGTTTATCTTGAATTAAATCAATGATGTGGTTAAGTTAAGCATCAATTATAAATTTAGGCTAAAATTTTCCTTGCTTTGGCCTTTTTCAAAGTGTAAATCTTTGAAAGCATAATCTTTGATGTGACTCAAATAAAAGAATGCACATTTCTTAATGATAATTGCCTTGCATATCATGTAGAACCGATTACCCTCGCTGACGGTGACTACGAGCTGATCGCGGATCAAGCCGAGGAAATTCCTGGAAATCCTGGAGACACCGTTGAGAATCTAACTGAAGATCCGAACCAAAGTTCGGAAAACCTCGATCCTTCTACCCTCAACTCTGCTCAAGAAGACAAGCCCCGGACATAACCCACTATTTTAATTATACTGCAATCTAAATCTATTTACGTATTCTATGCATTAAGTTCTTAGGAATTGCTTGAAACCCTAGATGCATTCTCCTAGGAACCAATGTGATGGATACTAGCTCTTGAGTCCAACTAGCTGCTATGCTAATAAGGCCGGTAGAAGTCGGGTGATTTCCTGTCACTCGCGCGATATAGGAGTTGTAATGTTTACATTCCTGTTATCACTATAAGGATACCGGACGGGAGTTCTGTGAGGTATCATGGTTGAGGTGATACCCCGTCTGTGTTGTTAAAATTACTGATAAGGTCGCAGCGTGTGGTGATCGGGGTTAAGCGTTTGGAAGTACTAACCACATGCCGCGAAATATGGTAAGCGGTAAGCCTAGTAGCCAATCGGCCCGAGTAGTGGACATACCTCCCACTACTTGTCTTGCTTCTTTTGGTTACTTATGTTCGACGTGTAGGCATACGTGTTGCTGGGCAACCAGGAGTACGGGTTTTGTAGTCGCGCTACAGACGTACGTCCTGCACTTTGGAAGTGCGTATGACCTGCAGTCGCTTGTGGTGGCTCTGATCCACGAGTCGGAATGAAAGGTAAACGGTTGCTTCGGAACAACCCTGTGGTGTTCCAAGCGTGTGTGTTAGGTTCACCTTGCAAGGTTAAATTCGATTCGAATCGTCCGCCTCTCACGATGGTTGAGACTGCTTAATTCCTTTGTCACATTGAGTAACAAGAGCAATTATTTTGATATTATCTAAAATGATGAATGAATAAAGATTATACCATGCTTGTATAGATTTAGATGCTCACCTAGAATGGATAATCAACTAGAACCTCAAAAGCTAAAAGATGAAAATAAGGATCTACTCTTAGTTGCTTTGCTGCTGAAAACTTACCCTAAAACCATTACCAGGTTTCATGAGTCTAGTTATATGGCTATGTATACCATCACCGGGTAAGCCTTGCTGAGTATTAGAATACTCAGCCTTGCTTCATAACTTTTGTTCAGGTAATGCTTCTGCTGATCAAGCCCTGCCTATACCGTGGCCTTACCCTCTGCCTGATGGTTGGTCCGTGGAGTGGGACCCGTCCCCGGCCAACCTGGACCCCTCCGAGTGATGTCATGCAAGGGCAAACATGACATCTATACTGGCGACGTGTATCATACCGTACTTTAATATCGCTGTTTGTTCTAAGACTTATGTCGGTTTGTAATAATTCCCCGGTTGGGAAGAATATGTTACTTTTAAACACTCATGTATTATAACTACCTGTGAGGTAAAATATGATGGCCTTTATATCTCTGGACTCGCCTTCGTGCGGGGTACCTTGTTTGATCCTGCTTTCGGTGGTTTATCAGGACGTTACCCGACAGGCCAAGGAGTTATACCGTTTGAAGCACGTCGGAGCCCTCTAGAGTGGACTCGCGTACTTGAGCCGGTATAATTCAGGTTGGTTCTGCCACATCTGCCCCCACCCCGCCCGTGGCCGCCATGCACACCGCCGGCATGCCAGCTCCTACACCCGCGCGACCACCTCTTCTTTTGGACCCCGAGCACTTCCTGGAGCTACCCACACATCCCTTCTTGCCTTCACACGACTACATTTCCACGACCTTTTCTTCTCCTAAGCTCAAATTCCTCACCGGACCTCCGCCGTCGCCCCGGACCACCGTCGTCAGCTCCCCACACCACCTCCGGACCCCGATCCAGTGCTCCTGGAGCATCACCGATGACTCCCTGCAGCTCATCGACCCACCCAATTCTGTTTTCTCACACCGGAGTGTTGTTTCCCGCAGCGCCGGTGAGCTCCAGTTCGCCGCTCGTTCGGCCCCGCCGTCGATAGCCACCACCACCGCTCCCCATCCCCGGTCTAGAGCACAAACAGCATCCCCATCACCCGCTGGTGCTCCCCAGCCCATCCAAACTCGCCCCCGTGCACCGGAACATCCAGACCGTAGCGTCGACGAGCTCCTTGCTCCACTGCCGCTTGGCTTCGCCATCGACCCGCTGATCCACCACCTCCTAGCCTCGGCCGAGCACCCCGTCAGCACCACATCATCACATAGAAGCTTCTTGACTACTTCCCCGCCACCCTCCGGCACCCTAGCCACCGGAACGCCATTGACCCCCTCGGAGCTCCACCGCCCGCCCCTATTCGCCACCGTTACGCTGCTACAGCTCTTCCCCGCCTCAGCCCCGACCACCCCCGTAACCGCCGTGAGTCGCTGATCCTTTCCCCTCACCTGGCCATCGCCGCCGGCGAGCTATCTCGCCGGAATTTGATCGGCCATCGGCCGGACCTCCTGTATAGCCGGCCAGGGACTCGATTGCAAGGTTTTAAAAGTTTCTAAGGGTCTATCTGTAAGAAAGTAGCACCCCCTTTAAACACTAATCAGTCAACTTGTAAAAATCGTAGGAATATATAGAAAAATCCAAAAATTGTCAAACTAGTTTTTCTAGAAACTAGAATTCAAGCTCTACAACTTTTATTAATAAAGTTTGGTTTGAAACTAAATACTTTTGAATCTATTTTAAACCTAAGTAAAAAGGGTATTTATTGCATAACTCTTGGGTATAAGCTTATATTCTTATGATTTTTGGTATGTAGCTTCTTTAGGTCATGGGTAAGCCACTATAGAAAGTTCATGCCTAGCATAGCTTGGTAATTTAAATTCCTTTAACCTTTTACAAATCAACTTAAGGAAGGTTTAAATTTACTTAAACATATTCTTAAGGCTCTTTTGTCTAGATCTTTTTACTATAACCTAATATGTGAAGGATTAGTTCACAATTAAATTTTCAAGAATTTATAATTCTGTTTCCTTAGAGTTTAAATTTAAACTTGAAGTTTGAATTTAAATTCAAATATTTTAATTTCTGTTTCTAGAAAATTATGAAAAATTCACCATATGCTTATTTCTTGAAAATAAACTTAACCACAAAAATCCATGGTCGGAACCTTTATGGTTTTAAAAATAAAAATTAAACTTATCCAATTACTTTAAAGTAATTCCATGACTTAAGTGTAACTAGTAGCTTGGAATCCAAACCCCTCTTGCTTGATGAGTTTATATTGGTTAATTTATTGGATTGCAACTTTATCGTTAAGTGGAATAAAAATGTATGCAACCATTGAACTACATCTTTGCATATCATGTAGACTCGACTACTCTCGCCGACTTAGACAACGAGCTGATCCCGGAATCGGAAGTAGAGATTCCTGAAGACCCCGGGAACATCGTCGGAGATCTAACTGAAGCTCCAAACCAAAGTTCAGAAAACTTTGACACTACTGCCCCCAACCCCACTCAAGAAGGCAAGCCCCGGTGCATAACCCAGTACTTCAAATTACTACACGCAATTTTATACTTATATATTATATCTTGCATTAGGTCTAGGAGTTGAAATGAAACCCTAGATGCATAAATTCTAGGAATCCAATGTATTGTACCCGAGTCCTTATCGGATAGATGCTCCACTAATAGGACCGGTAGAAGTCGGGTGATTTCCTGTCACTCGCGCGACATAGGAGTTGACTGTTTACCATTTCGCAATCACTATAAGGATCATGGATGGGGTCATGTGTAATACCATGACCTGGAAGTATGCCCCGTCTGTGTTGATAAAAGTTGATAAGGTCGCAGTGTGTGGTAGTGGTGGCTAAGGGTTTGAAAGTACTAGCCACATGCCGCGAAATATGGTAAAGCGGTAAGCCTAGTACCTGATTGGCCCGGCAAATGGACATGTCTCCACCACTCGACTTTTATTTTATGTTTACACGCACCGATGTGTGGGAGTGCGTTCTGCAAAGCAGACAGGAATATGGTCGTGTATTCGCGCTACAGACATATGTCCTGCACAATTGGTGTGCGTACGGTCCTACAGTCGCTTGTGGTGGCCCTGATCCATAACCTGGAATATGAGGGAAACGGTTGCTTTGGAACGATCTTTGGATGTTCCAAGCGTGTGTGTTAGTTTTACCTTGCAAGAGTGAAATTCGATTCGGAATCGTCCGTTTCTCGCGGAGATTGAGACTGCTTATTCCTTCTGCCACATAGAGTAAGAACTGTAACTATTGTTGGAATAATCATGATGAATGCTAATCTCTACTTGCTTGTCTTGTATAGGTGCTTACCTAGAATGGTTAATGAAACTAGAAATTGAAAGCTAAAATATGAAAGTCAGCTCGTACTCTTTGTTGCTTTTCAGCTGAAATTAAACCCAGAACCATATCAAGCCTTCATGAGTCTAACTACGAGCTAGGTATACCCGATCCCGGTTAAGTCTTGCTGAGTCTTATTATACTCAATCTTGCTAGTCCATTTTTCAGGAATAACCATTGAGAATCCCACGAATAGTTCCGCATGGCCAACATCTATTCCGTATGGCTGGTCCGTGGAGTGGGATCCATCCCCGGCTGGTAGTGACCCTCCTGAGTGACACCAGGCCTTGGGCTGAGCATGGTGTCGACCTTCTCGACGAGTGTAGTCGCGTATTTATTTTTCTTCCGCTGTGAACTTGTACAAGCTGTGTAGCTTGTCGTGTTAAACACTGTTTGTAAAGGTTTACAATAAGTTTGAAAAAGGTTTGCAATAATGTTTGCGTTTCTATAAATTAAAAGTGGTTGAGCTGTTATGTAATTGTAAACTCGCCTTCGTGCGAGGTAAACCTATTTCGATCCTGTTGAACCGTGGTTGTATCGGACGGAGACCCGACAAACCAATGAGTTGTTCCGTTTGAAGTGTGTTGAGTTAATATCAGCTGTTTAGCGATGACTAGCGCACTTGAGCCGGAACAATTCAGGCGGTTCTGCCACAGTCAGTGCGCTGTTCTAGTAGCCTTTTCTGCTAGGCACACCGAGGACACCAAATAGGCTCACTCCGATTGCTTACACCATACACTTAGACTTGAGTGAAGTCTGCTCTACAGGCAGGGGAACAACGAGTGCATCACAGCTCTGCAGCATTGACTCCTGATTCATATTCTGACAGGCAGAGACTTTGATATAACTGACTTCTTTATCTATTAGATCGAGGATGTGATCCTAGATGGGATGACCGTTCGACGTCTGCAGCCATTTGCCCATTGGATCAATTGGCTGCTTACTACCGTGCGCCAGAACGAGCATATGCACGAGCTCGAGAGTTCTAGGTCTCGATTCAAGACCTACCTTCCTACCAGCCCCATCGACGGTTGTTGAGGCCTTACCACAAGCTATGCAAGCTTGTTCAGAGTCACAGCGGAAGAAATTAACACGCGACTACACACGTCGCGAAAGTTGACACCACGCTCAGCCCGAAACATGGCGTCATTCCGGAGGGTCATTGCCAGCTAGGGACGGATCCCACTCCACGGACTAGCCAAACGGAACAGAGAATGGCCAGGCTGGATTATCCGTTTGGTTCTCACAGGCCATACCTGAAAGACAGACTAGCAAGATTGAGTATGCTAATACTCAGCAAGACTTAACTGAGATTGGGTATACTTAGCCCGAAGCTAGACCATGGAGGATTGAGAGGTTCTGGTTTTCTTTTTGCTGAAAAGCAACAAAGAGTATGATCTAACTTTCATGTTTTAGCTTTTAGATTCTAGTTTTATTAACCATTCTAGGTAAGCACCTATACTAGACAAGCAAGGTAGAGATTAGCATTCATCAAGATTATTCCAACAATAGTTACTATTCTTACTCTATGTGGCAGAAGGAGCAAGCAGTCTCAATCTGTACGAGAAATGGACGATTCTAAATCGAGTTTCATAACCTTGCAAGGGTAAACCTAACTCACACGCTTGGAATATCCAATGATCGTTCTGAAGCAACCGTTTGCCTTTCATTCCGACTCGTGGATCAGGGCCACCACAAGCGACTGTAGGACCATACGCACATCCAATGTGCAGGACGTACGTCTGTAGCGCGACTACATGACCGTACTTGTGACAGTTCGTGTATTTGTAATGCTAGACCTATATTTTGTTAGTGTGAAACATGTGTTTGTTTGTATAAAGCTTATGTGTGCTTATGTGAAGCTTTTGAAAATTTAAAGTGCAAGTAAAAAGGGTATTTTTGTAAATACAGAAAAACCTAGGGTTGTTTTTGCAAAATGTGTTTGGAAAAGAGTAATTTCAAAATAAGTGAAGGGTGGTTTTGCAAACATGTTTTTCTTATTTTGTCCCTTGTAAAAAAATATATATTTATCCAAAAGTTGTATTTGAAATGTGTGTGTTGAAGTGTGTAAAAATTTTGGGTAAAATGGTAAAAAAAATAATAAGGGTGTTTATGTAATTTTATAAAAAATACAAGTCCTTTTATGCAAGTTTCTGATTTACAAAAGTACTTTCAAAAGTTACTCAGGACTAAAGTGTAAAAAGTGCAAGTCATCATGACATGTCTATCCAACCATTATGACGAGTCTATCCCGTCATTATGACGTGTCATAAATGCTTGCATTTAGGTCCTGAATTTTATAAAGTTACGTTCTTTAGGACAAAAGTAATACAAATTCAACTTTTGTTCAAAGATTCACGTGTAAAGATACAAATTTTGAGTTTTTGAATTTGAGCCCTAAAGCAATGTTGTAGAGTTTGAAAAACTCTCCAACTTTCGTTTTGGGCATTTCTTCATTTGAGTTTTAAATCAACAGGAAATTTGGTTTTACAGATAGGCCCTTGCAGTTTTCTGTATTTACGTATAGGTCCTTGGAGAAATCTGCTCATCCTTCTCTGTTTCCTTATCCCTGACGCCTCCTGCTGTTTCCATAAATTTCTCTGCTGGCGCTGTTCCCTTGGTCTCCATCCCTATCCCCTTCTCTCTCTCTGTTCTTCTTTATCCTTCACTGGCGTTTCCTTCTTTGCTTTGTCCACCGGCAGCACACTCTCATCCACTCCCTCCCTCTCTCCTCCTCCAATCGGATCAGCACAGGCACCACAGGAGCAGGCCAGGCGGCCCCCAAGCGCGCAGGAGTAAGCGGCGCAAGGCGCCGGGCGGCGGCTCGCGGCGCGCGGGACGCGCGGCTGGCGAGCAGCCCCTGGCGGCGTCCAGCGGCTCTGGCGCGCGGCTTGGCCGGCGGCTGGCGGCAGCGGCGCGCTGGGCGTTGGGGCGGCCGCGGCTCGGCGCGGTCCGGGTGGCGCAAGCACGGGCGGTCCAGGCGCAGCGCGTGCAGGCGGAGCAGAGCGCGGGCGGCCGCAGGTGTGGGGCGCGGCTGCGGCTTGGCGGCGCAGGAGGCGCGCAGCGCGGGGAGTGAGCCGGAGCGGCGGAACGCGGCGCCAGGTCGGGGTGGAGGCACGGCCCAGGCGGAGGCGCAGCGGCAGCAGGCGGGCCCAGGCGGGGCGGCGCTGCGCGAGGAGGCACGGTGCGAGGCGCGCGGTCAGGCCGAGCGGCGGGCGGCCCGGCAAGGCGGCGGGCGCGGCCGCAGCTCGGCGTGGCTCGTGGCAGGGGGCGCCGAGTGGTGCAGGCACACGAGCAGCAGGCGTGTGCGGTAAGACATGGCTCGGGTGGCGCGGAAGCAGGCAGTGGGTGGCTCCAGGCGTAGCGCGGATCGGTGTGCGGAGCGCGCGCGGCAGTAGGCGTGCGTGATGCGGAGGAGCGCGTGAGCAAGTGCTATGTGCGGCGGCTCGGCTGGGGCGCAGACACAGGGAGCCAGCGAGGGTGTGGCAGTGGTGGCCATGCCGGTCACGGAGGCGGCGGTGCAGGGAAGGCGAGTGCCGGTGGCTGTGGCGGCGGGAAGTCTGGCAGTGGCGCGGGCGAGCGCGCGCAGGTGGAGCGGAGGCCGAGCGAACACGGGTTCGGCAGCTGGAAGCGGAGGAGCAGCTGCACAGCGTGCAGGGCGACGATGTGCAGGAAGGTCGCGCGCGATGCGAGAGGAGTTGTAATGCGGCGGCTGCAGGCGGAACCGCCCAGGAAGCAGTGGAGTCGCGCGTAGAAGACGTCGAAGGCCGTTGAAGAGAAAGCAGTGGACGAGATCAGGCGGCACTGTGAACTTTTCGTGGAGGGTTTGGAGGTGGTCAGGTGCAAGCAGACCATGGCCCTCGCAGAGGCAGAGAGGGCGAGTGTGGCGCGGCAAGGCGAAAGCGAAGGTCCGGACGGATTTGGACTAGCACGTCCACGGATACGAGCGAGAGTGCTCTACCGGTGACCGGCTCGACTCGAGTCAGCAAGCGCGTACATATACAAGACAACAGGCATCTTCCACCCATGGCAACCATCCCCGACAAACTCCTTCGTCATCCACGAAATCTCGTCACCGTCGAGCTCACCTTATCGTCAATCCTATTCACCGCGGGAACTCACTTTCCGCGTATTTTTCTTCATAACCAAGGCTACCCCAAGGTTTGCCCTGATCCGTTGAATCTTTTTAATGCCGGCAATTTCTTTGCCGGAATATCGTCGTTAACTTCCAGTTATTTGTTTTCCCCGACCAGGGACTTGATTGCTATGTTTTAGAAAGTTCTAGGATGTCCTTTGTAAAATTTTCAAAACTTTCTTTATTTCAAATCAGTGAACATTTACAAGTTTGTGTTATGCTCTTGAATTGAAAGTCTTGATCTGTGGTCTAGGTTAAATGTTAGGGAATGAATGCTTTGTTTGTACCTTATATTGTATGCATGTGTTATAGCTGAAAGATAAATTATAGGGTGTGACATCTAGTTGATCCTATCACCCCGGTGCTCATATCCTTGCCGTCAAGACGTGATCCATGTCTTGATTGCCGTTTCCTTAAGATTCTTTTCGTATAAGGATCTTTGTTAGTTCATGTGCAACTGCTGCTTAGCCGCTACATCTCGGCAGCTGTGCTTCAGTATCAGACTATCAGCCCAGCCGCTAAGCATCAGTTTTCTTGAGTCTATGATGTTCCTGTGTAACAGCTGCCGTCGATACTTCTACCCTCGGCTGGTCAGTTGATCCGGTGGTTATCCTTCTTATATCGGCCACTGCCGATACAGTCCTTTTGTTCTGTCCTACATCGACTGCACGGAGTCGATGTATCGGAGAGACACCCATGATTTTAGGGTTCTTGCTATCGGCCGATCCAAGCCAATTCTAGTCGTTTTCCATATCGGTCAAACACGGCCGATCGATCCTTAGTTTTCCCACCCTTATCTATACACTTCTATCAGTCGATTTATCAACTGAGAAATCGGCTACATATCTATCGGTTCTATACCCTTAACCATACCCCATCGGCTGTACGTCACTCAATAGTTGTGCTGGCGTAATCGAGTCGATACAACCACACTTAGTTACCTAGATAACACCTAAGCACATCTCAGTTAAGACAACTACTTTAGGAATCATCCTTCTGTCAAGGTAATCGATGCTTTTATTGATCACCTAGGAAACCGATGCACCTTTCCATCGGCTAAACCTCTGTAGTTTCCAACCAGCTCTGTGGTAACCCTCAGCAAGTAGCTGATTCCAAATAGTTGTTTCCCTATAGCTCTATCCAAGTTTAGTTGCAAGTCTTTTGTTTGTTATGTAAGTAATATGTTAAAGGAGTGTTGAATTGCAATTTTGTTGTGAGGTGAAATAACTTCACGTGCATGCTTTGAATGTGATGTCGCATTGCATGTAGATACGACTACTTCCGCACGCAGTTCCTACAAGATCTTCCAGAAGTCTACGGCGGATGTTCCTGAAGATCAAGTAAATGTCACCAAGGGAATATCTGAAGCCCCGAACCAAAGTTCGGAAGATGTTAACATTTCTAACTTCAGCCCCACCAGTAAAGGCAAGCCCCGGACATAACCCACTATTTTAATTATACTGCAATCTATATCTATTTACGTATTCTATGCATTAAGTTCTTAGGAAATTTCTTGAAACCCTAGTTGCATTCTCCTAGGAACCGATGTATTGAATACTAGTATTTGAGTCCGGCTAGCTGCTATGCTAATAGGGCCGGTAGAAGTCGGGTGATTTCCTGTCACTCGCGCGATATAGGAGTTGTAATGTTTACATTCCTGTTATCACTGTAAGGATGACGGACGGGAGTTTTGAGAGATATCATGGTTGAGGTGATACCCCGTCTGTGTTGCTGAATTGGATAAGGTCGCAGTGTGTGGTAGTGCGGGTTAAGCGTTTGAAAGTACTAGCCACATGCCGTGAGTTATGGGTAAGCGGTAAGCCTAGTAGCCAATCGGCCCGAGGAGTGGACATACCTCCCACCACTCGATTGCTTCTTCTGGTTACTTATATTCGACTGAGGAAATACGTGTTGCAAGGGCAACCAGGAATACGGGTTTTGTAGTCGCGCTACAGACGTATGTCCTGCACGAGTGATGTGCGTATGTTCCTACAGTCGCTTGTGGTGGACCTGTCCACGAGTCGGAATGAAAGGCAAACGGTTGCTTCGGAGCAAATGTTGGATGTTCCAAGCGTGTGAGTTAGGTTTACCTTGCAAGGTTAAATTCGATTCGAATCGTCCGCCTCTCACGATGATTGAGACTACTTAATCCCTTTATCACACGGAGTAACAAGAGCAACTATATGATGAGTAATACTGATGGTTGAGATAAAGATCCTACCATGCTTGAGTAGTTTTAGGTGCTTACCTAGAATGGATAATTAACTAGAATCTGAAAGCTAAAACTTGAAGTTAAGGATCTACTCTTAGTTGCTTTTCAGCTGATACTAAACCCAGAGCTGTTATAAGCCTTCATGAGTCTAGTTATGGGCTAAGTATACCCAATTCCGGGTAAGCCTTGCTGAGTATTAGTATACTCAGCCTTGCTAGTTGTATGTTTTTTTCAGGTGACATCTGTGAAGACCCTACTCTTCCCTGCCTTGGCCCTGTGCTCTTCCAGAAGGTTGGTCCGTGGAATGGAATCCGTCCTCGGCCAACATTGGTGATACCGAGTGATGTCGTGCCTGGGCTTAACATGACATCCGTCTTGTCGACGTGCTTTAGATCATCGCGTATGTTTTCCGCTGCTAAAGGTCTTAGCTTAAATAGATTGTATTGTTTTCTCTAAGTTTGAAACTTTGTACTACTTTTATATCTCTTGTAATGTAATCCCCTGTTATGTAAATTGTGATGGTGATTGTATCTCGGGACTCACCTTCGTGTGAGGTAACCTTATTTGATCCTGTGTATCGGTGGTTTATCGGGACGTTACCCGACAGGCCAAGGGATTATACCGTTTGAAGCACGTTGGAGCCCTCAGGAATGGACTCACGTACTTGAGCCGGTATAATTCAGGTTGGTTCTGCCACAGCTGGTATCAGAGCTATAAGGTTACCCTGGAGATACATTTTACCTTAAAAATGCTTTCAGTATAAAAGTATGACCAACAAAATGTTTGGTAAAGCCGCGTTGGATTCGTTAAGGATTATGTATAGTACGTAAAGCCCTAGGGTGGTGTTTAAGGGAAAATAGAGGTGGCTATATTATATATATAACTCTAACTACCAGCATTACTTTTCTGTTAAAACTTAAATTCATGCACAACCCAACTTTACATTCAGTAACGACACCTTCGACGATGAGGTAAGAAGGTAAGGATCCTCAGCCAACTGAGGGAGCTTGGCCTTCCCGTCGGTGATGCGAACCGAACGCTGTTTCTCAAGCAGTGGCCTACTTGAGATGCTGCCAATGTACCAACCTCGGTTGACTACATTGGGAGTATATGGTTCGGCGCAGGATATGGCGATCGCTGTTCATATCCCCGCATTTTGCGGTACCCCCGTGAATACGTTATCTCGATAACGTATGTTAACGTTGTCTGTACGGCGGTAATTGTACAGATGCTGTTTCTATAGTGAACAGTAATGATTGGGGACGCTTTCATGACATGCTGGCATGAAAGGTTCAGTATATACATATTGTGTTTTCTGCAGGTATGCTAACCTCGTTGCGTAAGCTTGAACGTAAGAACGACTAGTATATATATAGGGAGAGACGTATTTATATGATGCCACCGTAACTAACCACGTAAGACCAAGATTACTTGGCAGTTATTTTTGTTTGTGAGGACGTGTAGAACGTGCATACATCATGATATCTTGGATTGACCTGATTGCTTTGTTTGATACGTTGATGTACTGAAATATGTTGCTTGTATTTGAATGCCTGTTTTGACTTTGTGTTGTAGGAGTTAATGTAATCTGCTAGGCTATCTTAGAGTTAAGAAAGTCTTTTAGGAATCAAGTGGATTGGGTTATCTTTGAACCCTATCACCAATCTTGGCTGGACAGCCAAATTAAATCCTTGATTTTGCTTTAAATCTGTTTCGGCAAAATCATTGAACTTTTCCTTTGATGATTAAACCTTGATAACTATCATCAAATCCTTCAATCCATCATTTAGTGATCCATCTATCCTCTCCTAATGTTGTACCTTATCTTGTTGGCTATTCTGGTTACAACATCTGAGAGCTGTACCTTCAATTTTTGCTCAGATGATTTTGAGTAAAATAAAAAGATTGATGGCAAAAGTTATGCATCATAATACATATCATTTTTGGTCAGTGCATGGTGTTGCATCGTCATCGACAATCCGTAGACTGACTAACAGGTGTGCCTCTAGTATAACTTTAGGTTGTCTTCGGCTTCCTAAGTCTATCTTGTTGCTGTTGGCACTACAGGGTTGCTATTCCTCTTTTGTGGTGGTGTTTAATCACATGACCATGATGCCGTGTCGAAACCTAAGGCCTCATGTGCACTGCAGTCACATGATTGAGCCATTAGGAGCGCACTGGTGACTAGGTGCATGTGACGTAACAACACTGCAATCTCTTCTTATGCAACCTTACTAGTGTCCTAACTTTTGATCCTTGCTTAAGGATATAGAGCTACTGAGGTGTTAGTTACGAGCAAACGGTTGTAGGATGCGAGTCATGTGCATCATCAACCCATGCATTTCTTACGTGCATACATTGCAAGTATCATCATCCTTGCATCATAGTGTATGCATCATTTGGTCAGCATCATGGTAATTGCACCATCTTGATCGTGCATGGGATCCCTCATCCTCATGTTGCACCATCATTACAATCATACATCTTAACAATGCATCATGTTCATGGTCATATGTCGAGCATTGCACTCTGAATTGGAGCATTTTGTCATTATCCCTTGATTACATCGGCATAAATAGCCATGTTTTACAATCAATATCATCTAAATTATTCAGATAATGAACTCTGAGCAGGAATGTTTCGAACATCATTTATCAATCTTTTGTTCTATCCTCACTTGCTATCCATGAGCTTTGTGATGAGTGTTAGTGTCGCCAACACTTATCGATCTCATGTGATGATCTTAGCTCTATGAGAACTTGATTACCTTTTCCTCTCTTATCTTGTTATACTCATCCATGTACAATCTATCCATGCTCTCGTTATACTTATCTTGTCATACTCCAATGACTTTTACCATCAACATCAATCATCTCTAGTGTGATTGCTTCCTGCCACTTCTAATGTGTGATTTGCTTTTCTTCCCTTACAGAGTCTTTCGTCCGAATCTCGGGACGAGATTCTTTTTAGGGGGGAAGGCTGTGACAGTTCGTGTATTTGTAATGCTAGACCTATATTTTGTTAGTGTGAAACATGTGTTTGTTTGTATAAAGCTTATGTGTGCTTATGTGAAGCTTTTGAAAATTTAAAGTGCAAGTAAAAAGGGTATTTTTGTAAATACAGAAAAACCTAGGGTTGTTTTTGCAAAATGTGTTTGGAAAAGAGTAATTTCAAAATAAGTGAAGGGTGGTTTTGCAAACATGTTTTTCTTATTTTGTCCCTTGTAAAAAAATATATATTTATCCAAAAGTTGTATTTGAAATGTGTGTGTTGAAGTGTGTAAAAATTTTGGGTAAAATGGTAAAAAAAATAATAAGGGTGTTTATGTAATTTTATAAAAAATACAAGTCCTTTTATGCAAGTTTCTGATTTACAAAAGTACTTTCAAAAGTTACTCAGGACTAAAGTGTAAAAAGTGCAAGTCATCATGACATGTCTATCCAACCATTATGACGAGTCTATCCCGTCATTATGACGTGTCATAAATGCTTGCATTTAGGTCCTGAATTTTATAAAGTTACGTTCTTTAGGACAAAAGTAATACAAATTCGACTTTTGTTCAAAGATTCACGTGTAAAGATACAAATTTTGAGTTTTTGAATTTGAGCCCTAAAGCAATGTTGTAGAGTTTGAAAAACTCTCCAACTTTCGTTTTGGGCATTTCTTCATTTGAGTTTTAAATCAACAGGAAATTTGGTTTTACAGATAGGCCCTTGCAGTTTTCTGTATTTACGTATAGGTCCTTGGAGAAATCTGCTCATCCTTCTCTGTTTCCTTATCCCTGACGCCTCCTGCTGTTTCCATAAATTTCTCTGCTGGCGCTGTTCCCTTGGTCTCCATCCCTATCCCCTTCTCTCTCTCTGTTCTTCTTTATCCTTCACTGGCGTTTCCTTCTTTGCTTTGTCCACCGGCAGCACACTCTCATCCACTCCCTCCCTCTCTCCTCCTCCAATCGGATCAGCACAGGCACCACAGGAGCAGGCCAGGCGGCCCCCAAGCGCGCAGGAGTAAGCGGCGCAAGGCGCCGGGCGGCGGCTCGCGGCGCGCGGGACGCGCGGCTGGCGAGCAGCCCCTGGCGGCGTCCAGCGGCTCTGGCGCGCGGCTTGGCCGGCGGCTGGCGGCAGCGGCGCGCTGGGCGTTGGGGCGGCCGCGGCTCGGCGCGGTCCGGGTGGCGCAAGCACGGGCGGTCCAGGCGCAGCGCGTGCAGGCGGAGCAGAGCGCGGGCGGCCGCAGGTGTGGGGCGCGGCTGCGGCTTGGCGGCGCAGGAGGCGCGCAGCGCGGGGAGTGAGCCGGAGCGGCGGAACGCGGCGCCAGGTCGGGGTGGAGGCACGGCCCAGGCGGAGGCGCAGCGGCAGCAGGCGGGCCCAGGCGGGGCGGCGCTGCGCGAGGAGGCACGGTGCGAGGCGCGCGGTCAGGCCGAGCGGCGGGCGGCCCGGCAAGGCGGCGGGCGCGGCCGCAGCTCGGCGTGGCTCGTGGCAGGGGGCGCCGAGCGGTGCAGGCACACGAGCAGCAGGCGTGTGCGGTAAGACATGGCTCGGGTGGCGCGGAAGCAGGCAGTGGGTGGCTCCAGGCGTAGCGCGGATCGGTGTGCGGAGCGCGCGCGGCAGTAGGCGTGCGTGATGCGGAGGAGCGCGTGAGCAAGTGCTATGTGCGGCGGCTCGGCTGGGGCGCAGACACAGGGAGCCAGCGAGGGTGTGGCAGTGGTGGCCATGCCGGTCACGGAGGCGGCGGTGCAGGGAAGGCGAGTGCCGGTGGCTGTGGCGGCGGGAAGTCTGGCAGTGGCGCGGGCGAGCGCGCGCAGGTGGAGCGGAGGCCGAGCGAACACGGGTTCGGCAGCTGGAAGCGGAGGAGCAGCTGCACAGCGTGCAGGGCGACGATGTGCAGGAAGGTCGCGCGCGATGCGAGAGGAGTTGTAATGCGGCGGCTGCAGGCGGAACCGCCCAGGAAGCAGTGGAGTCGCGCGTAGAAGACGTCGAAGGCCGTTGAAGAGAAAGCAGTGGACGAGATCAGGCGGCACTGTGAACTTTTCGTGGAGGGTTTGGAGGTGGTCAGGTGCAAGCAGACCATGGCCCTCGCAGAGGCAGAGAGGGCGAGTGTGGCGCGGCAAGGCGAAAGCGAAGGTCCGGACGGATTTGGACTAGCACGTCCACGGATACGAGCGAGAGTGCTCTACCGGTGACCGGCTCGACTCGAGTCAGCAAGCGCGTACATATACAAGACAACAGGCATCTTCCACCCATGGCAACCATCCCCGACAAACTCCTTCGTCATCCACGAAATCTCGTCACCATCGAGCTCACCTTATCGTCAATCCTATTCACCGCGGGAACTCACTTTCCGCGTATTTTTCTTCATAACCAAGGCTACCCCAAGGTTTGCCCTGATCCGTTGAATCTTTTTAATGCCGGCAATTTCTTTGCCGGAATATCGTCGTTAACTTCCAGTTATTTGTTTTCCCCGACCAGGGACTTGATTGCTATGTTTTAGAAAGTTCTAGGATGTTCTTTGTAAAATTTTCAAAACTTTCTTTATTTCAAATCAGTGAACATTTACAAGTTTGTGTTATGCTCTTGAATTGAAAGTCTTGATCTGTGGTCTAGGTTAAATGTTAGGGAATGAATGCTTTGTTTGTACCTTATATTGTATGCATGTGTTATAGCTGAAAGATAAATTATAGGGTGTGACATCTAGTTGATCCTATCACCCCGGTGCTCATATCCTTGCCGTCAAGACGTGATCCATGTCTTGATTGCCGTTTCCTTAAGATTCTTTTCGTATAAGGATCTTTGTTAGTTCATGTGCAACTGCTGCTTAGCCGCTACATCTCGGCAGCTGTGCTTCAGTATCAGACTATCAGCCCAGCCGCTAAGCATCAGTTTTCTTGAGTCTATGATGTTCCTGTGTAACAGCTGCCGTCGATACTTCTACCCTCGGCTGGTCAGTTGATCCGGTGGTTATCCTTCTTATATCGGCCACTGCCGATATAGTCCTTTTGTTCTGTCCTACATCGACTGCACGGAGTCGATGTATCGGAGAGACACCCATGATTTTAGGGTTCTTGCTATCGGCCGATCCAAGCCAATTCTAGTCGTTTTCCATATCGGTCAAACACGGCCGATCGATCCTTAGTTTTCCCACCCTTATCTATACACTTCTATCAGTCGATTTATCAACTGAGAAATCGGCTACATATCTATCGGTTCTATACCCTTAACCATACCCCATCGGCTGTACGTCACTCAATAGTTGTGCTGGCGTAATCGAGTCGATACAACCACACTTAGTTACCTAGATAACACCTAAGCACATCTCAGTTAAGACAACTACTTTAGGAATCATCCTTCTGTCAAGGTAATCGATGCTTTTATTGATCACCTAGGAAACCGATGCACCTTTCCATCGGCTAAACCTCTGTAGTTTCCAACCAGCTCTGTGGTAACCCTCAGCAAGTAGCTGATTCCAAATAGTTGTTTCCCTATAGCTCTATCCAAGTTTAGTTGCAAGTCTTTTGTTTGTTATGTAAGTAATATGTTAAAGGAGTGTTGAATTGCAATTTTGTTGTGAGGTGAAATAACTTCACGTGCATGCTTTGAATGTGATGTCGCATTGCATGTAGATACGACTACTTCCGCACGCAGTTCCTACAAGATCTTCCAGAAGTCTACGGCGGATGTTCCTGAAGATCAAGTAAATGTCACCAAGGGAATATCTGAAGCCCCGAACCAAAGTTCGGAAGATGTTAACATTTCTAACTTCAGCCCCACCAGTAAAGGCAAGCCCCGGACATAACCCACTATTTTAATTATACTGCAATCTATATCTATTTACGTATTCTATGCATTAAGTTCTTAGGAAATTTCTTGAAACCCTAGTTGCATTCTCCTAGGAACCGATGTATTGAATACTAGTATTTGAGTCCGGCTAGCTGCTATGCTAATAGGGCCGGTAGAAGTCGGGTGATTTCCTGTCACTCGCGCGATATAGGAGTTGTAATGTTTACATTCCTGTTATCACTGTAAGGATGACGGACGGGAGTTTTGAGAGATATCATGGTTGAGGTGATACCCCGTCTGTGTTGCTGAATTGGATAAGGTCGCAGTGTGTGGTAGTGCGGGTTAAGCGTTTGAAAGTACTAGCCACATGCCGTGAGTTATGGGTAAGCGGTAAGCCTAGTAGCCAATCGGCCCGAGGAGTGGACATACCTCCCACCACTCGATTGCTTCTTCTGGTTACTTATATTCGACTGAGGAAATACGTGTTGCAAGGGCAACCAGGAATACGGGTTTTGTAGTCGCGCTACAGACGTATGTCCTGCACGAGTGATGTGCGTATGTTCCTACAGTCGCTTGTGGTGGACCTGTCCACGAGTCGGAATGAAAGGCAAACGGTTGCTTCGGAGCAAATGTTAGATGTTCCAAGCGTGTGAGTTAGGTTTACCTTGCAAGGTTAAATTCGATTCGAATCGTCCGCCTCTCACGATGATTGAGACTACTTAATCCCTTTATCACACGGAGTAACAAGAGCAACTATATGATGAGTAATACTGATGGTTGAGATAAAGATCCTACCATGCTTGAGTAGTTTTAGGTGCTTACCTAGAATGGATAATTAACTAGAATCTGAAAGCTAAAACTTGAAGTTAAGGATCTACTCTTAGTTGCTTTTCAGCTGATACTAAACCCAGAGCTGTTATAAGCCTTCATGAGTCTAGTTATGGGCTAAGTATACCCAATTCCGGGTAAGCCTTGCTGAGTATTAGTATACTCAGCCTTGCTAGTTGTATGTTTTTTTCAGGTGACATCTGTGAAGACCCTACTCTTCCCTGCCTTGGCCCTGTGCTCTTCCAGAAGGTTGGTCCGTGGAATGGAATCCGTCCTCGGCCAACATTGGTGATACCGAGTGATGTCGTGCCTGGGCTTAACATGACATCCGTCTTGTCGACGTGCTTTAGATCATCGCGTATGTTTTCCGCTGCTAAAGGTCTTAGCTTAAATAGATTGTATTGTTTTCTCTAAGTTTGAAACTTTGTACTACTTTTATATCTCTTGTAATGTAATCCCCTGTTATGTAAATTGTGATGGTGATTGTATCTCGGGACTCACCTTCGTGTGAGGTAACCTTATTTGATCCTGTGTATCGGTGGTTTATCGGGACGTTACCCGACAGGCCAAGGGATTATACCGTTTGAAGCACGTTGGAGCCCTCAGGAATGGACTCACGTACTTGAGCCGGTATAATTCAGGTTGGTTCTGCCACAGTACTCGTGTCCGCTGTGCGAAACGTATTCCTGCACGTCGGTGCGTGTGCGAAAAACCAAATTACGAGTGGTGGGAGGTATGTCCACTTCTCTGGCCGATATGTTACTAGGCTTACCGCTTTCCATATTTCGCGGCATGTGGCTAGTACTTTCAAATACTTGATCACAGCTACCACACACTGCGACCTTATCAACTTTTATCAATACATACGGGGTAACCTTCCAAGTCATGATACTACACATGACCCCGTCCATCATCCTTATAGTGATTGCAGAGTAGTAAACATTCAACTCCTATATCGCGCGAGTGATAGGAAATCACTCGACTTCTGCTGGTCCTATTAGCAGAGCATCTATTCGATAAGGACTCAGGCACAATGCAAAGGTTCCTAAGATTCATGCATCTAGGGTTCCATTTCAACTCCTAGACTTAATGCATAATATAGATATATAAGTAGAAAACTGTATAAGTGTAATAATTTAAAATACTGGGTTATGCATTGGGGCTTGCCTTCTTGAGCGGGCTAGTTTTCTGTTGGTACGGCGTGTGGTAAGTGAAAAAAGAAGGAATCCTAGAATAACTCCTAGGGTCAGGGATGTCAAAAACTTCTGAACCTTGGTTTGGGGCTTCAGTTAATTCCTCGGCAACGTCCACTTGGTCTTCAGAAAACCCTTGCTTGTGTTTCGGAACTAGTTCGTAGTCTCCGTCATCGAGTGTCGTTGACTCTACATGATATGCAATAATTTGAATTAGGGGGTTCTTGAGTTAAGAATTTTACTTCACGATAAAGTTGCAATCTAACAATGGATAAACACAACTTCATGATACAAGAATTTTGAATTTAACCCTAGTATTGGTATCTTAATTATTGAATTAATTGAATTAGGTTAATAAGTTTGATTTTTATTTTGAAATCCACAAAGGCTATGGTTTTGAATTTTTGTGGGTAAGTTTACTTCTAGCAGATGCAGAAACTAAAGCATTTGAATTAAGTTCAAATGTCAAGTTTAAATTCAAACCTTAGGTAAAACAGTGCCATAAATTATTGAAAGATTTACTATAAACTACTCAATTATAGAACATCACATGGTAAAAAGATCTAACCATGAAAACCTTAGTAACATGCTTGAATAAATTTAAACCATTTCAAGCTTGATTTGCATAAGTTTAAATTAATTCAAGCTAGGGTTTAGTACTACAAGTGAGATTTGCACACAAGCTCACTCATACCCTAAACAGGCTACATACCAAAAAACACAATCAATAGAGCTAGCATGCAAAAGTTATACTCAAGATACCCTTTTGCTAAACTTTAAAATAACTCAAAAAGCATTTGGTTTCAAACTGAACTCCAGTAACAAAAGTTGTAGAGCTAACTTCTGGAGTATAACAAAACTGGTTTGACAATTTTTAGATTTTTCTACAATTTCCTATGGATTTTCAAAGTTGGCTGATTTGAATTGGGGCGTACTGAGTTTTCCACAGAAAGGCCCCTAGAAAGATTTGAATCTTTGCAATTGGGTCCTTGGCTGGGCTACACAGAGAGACCGATCGACGGCGACAAAATTCCGGTGAGGGGGCTCACCGGCGGTGAGGGGAAAGTGGGGGAAAAGGTTCAGGAGCTCATGGCGGTCAGGGGGGTGGCCGGTGTTGAGGAGGAGAGGGGACGAGGCGGCGTGTCGATGGCGAACAGGGGCGGGCGACGGGGCTCCGAGGGGCAGCGATGGCGTTCCGGTGGCCGGAGTGCTGGAGGGCGGTGGGAAAGTAGCTAGAAAGCTTCCTCGGGGTGATGTGGTGCTAGTGGTGTGCTTGGCCGGGGCTAGGAGGCGGAGGAGCGTCGGGACGACGGTGAGATCAAGCGGCGGCGGAGCTTGAGCTCACCGGTGGCGTGGTCCGGCTGTTCTAGCATGGGAGAGTGAAATTGGGTGGGCCTGTGAGCATCAGTGGGTGGCGGCGGTGCTACTAGGGCACTGGATCGAGGGTGGAAGATGGCAGAGGCGGCTGACGACGGCGAACCGAGGCAGCGGCGGAGCTTCGGCGAGAGTAGTCGAGCGGAGGAAGGAAAGAGAGGTAATGTGGCACGGTGGAACGGATAAAGAAGTCGAGAGGGACTCCTGGGCAAGCTTTAAGGCTAGGAGAAGCACGGCACGCCCGAAGCAGCTGCTGGCAAGCTCGGCGGCACGCGTGGCGGCTCAGGCGGCGGCGGCTCGACATGGAGGGCCGGGGAGGGGGCCAGCAGAGGCCGGGAAGCGGCGGGTGCGGTGCTGGAGGGGCACGTGGCGTGGGGAAGAGCGGTGCGGGGCAGCTGGAGCTCGAGAAAATGGCCGGCGAGGGCGGCGGAGTCGGGCGCAGAGAAGAACAGAGAGAGGAGGGGCTGGAGGTTGAAGACAAGGACTGATCTGCGATTTCCCAAAAATGCAGTGAGTCCAATGTAAAGCTAGGTTATCTTTCAAACCATAGCTCAAATGAAAATGTGCCCAAAAGCCAAAGTGTAGAGCTTAGCAAGTTCTATAACTTTGCTTTAAGGTTCAGTTTCAAAAGAGTTAAGAATTTGAATCTAATTTAAAACTTGGCAAAAGTTTATACTTTAGAGATAACCTATTTAAATACTACACTCCAATTGAATCCTTAGGACAGTTTCACTTCTCACAGAGATCTAAAAGTAAGTACTTGTTTCTTGCAAAACAACCCTTTACATAATTTGATTTTACCCCCCATTCTCACCCATTTTGCACCAAAAGTCCTAAATTTTCCAGAATTACAGAAATACCCTTTTGCCTTTACATTCAAGTTTTAGCACACATACAAAAGGTCAAACACACAAACTTTATACTAGAATCTAGTATGTTTTAATCCTATGTACCTGAATGTCACAGCCTTCCCCCCTAAAAAGAATCTTGTCACGAGATTCCGGAACAGAATGTAATTGGACGATCAGATTTGGGAGTTAGCATGAAGGAAGTCTGGAAAGTTTCGCTGAAGATATGACTCGGTTTCCCAAGTTGTTTCTTCTTCAGTGTGATGGTCCCACTGAATTTTGAACATCTTGATAGTTTCTCTTCTAGTATTTCTCTCTTTGTGTCTAGTATTCTGATCGGATGCTCGGTATAAGTTAGATCAGATTCGATTTTGGTGGCTTGGGGATCGATGATCTTGGTAGGAATCTTGACGCACTTCCTAAGTTGAGATACATGGAAGATATCATGAATGGCCGCTAGTTGAGGAGGAAGTTGAAGACGATAAGCTACGGGTGTACAAACTTCGATAATCTCAAAGGGTCTGACATATCGAGGGGCAAGTTTTCCTTTTACGCTAAACCGTTGAATACCTCAGGTAGGAGATACTCGAAGATGATTTATCCTTTCCGTTTGCCCGTCTGTCTGAGGATGATATACGAAGCCTCGGATTAACTTAGTTCCGAGAGCATGTTGAAGTTGCTCCCAGAATCGAGCGATGAATTGTGCTCCACGATCAGAAATGATCATCTTAGGTACTCCATGAAGACGAATGATTTGATCTAGATAGATCTCAACATACTTTTTGGCGTTGTAAGTAGTATGCACGGGAAGGAAATGGGTGGTCTTGGTTAATCGATCAATGATTACCCAAATAGAGTCATGTCTTTGGGAGGTGTTGGGTAAGCCAACGATAAAATCCATGCTGATATCCTCCCACTTCCAGGAGGGAATGGGTAGAGGTTGAAGAATGCCAGCAGTTTTTAGATGACTGGCCTTAACTCTTTGGCAAATATCACACTCCGAGACATACTTTGCAATTTCTCGCTTCATACGAGTCCACCAAAAGTTCTATTTCAAATCTTGGTACATCTTGGTGCTGCCGGGGTGCATAGAGAATTTGGACAGGTGGGCCTCGTCCAATATCTGCTTACGAAGCTTATGGTCCTTGGGTACAATGATATGCTCGTTGAACCATAGAACCCCTTCGTGATCTACTCGAAAGCACTTATATTTTTCTTCTCTTTGTGCTAACTTCTGCTTAATGATTATGATCCCTTTGTCATGTTGTTGTGCCAGGATGATGTTATCCTTAAGCATAGCTTCAACTGAGAGATGATTCAAGCTACCTTGAGGAATGATCTCTAGATTGAGCTTCCTCAACTCCCAACAAAGAGTCTCATTGAAAGCCTTTACTGACAAGCAAGAGCAATGTGTCTTACGGCCAAGTGCATCCGCAATGACGTTGGCCTTGCCTGGATGATAGTGTACTTCTAGATCATAATCCTTAATAAGCTCTAGCCAACGCCTTTGTCTCATATTTAGATCTGCTTGCGTGAAGATGTACTTGAGGCTTTTATGGTCAGTATAGATATGGCACTTTGTATCCATCAGATGATGTCTCCATATCTTAAGTGCATGGATAACGGCTGGGAGTTCAAGATCTTGTGTAGGATAGTTCTGTTCATGAGTCCTGAGTGCTCGCAATGCATAAGAAATCACTCAGTTGTTTTGCATAAGCACACAACCAAGTCCGATTCCCGAAGCATCACAATAGATGTCAAAAGGTTTGGAAACATCCGGTTGAGCCAAAACTGGGGCAGTAGTGAGATGTGCTCTGAGGGTGTGGAATGCATTTTCACATTTCTGATCCCAGGAGAATTTAACTCCTTTCTTTAATAGTTCAGTCATAGGCTTGGCTATTCTTGAGAAGTCTGGATTGAAACGATGATAATAGCCAGCTAGACCAAGAAAACTGCGAATCTGATGGACTGACGTAGGAGGTTTCCAGTTTAGCACTTCTTGGACTTTACTTGGATGAACGGATATACCGTCACAGGAGATAGTGTGACCCAGAAATTTAACGGTATCCAGCCAAAACTCGCATTTGGAGAATTTAGCACACAAGTGGTGGTCTCTTAATCTCTGTAGAACAATATGGAGATGGTTCGCATGATCTTCCGGATTTTTGGAATAAATCAGAATGTCATCAATGAAGACCACTACGAATTTGTCGAGTTCTTGCATGAAGACAGAGTTCATGAGATACATGAAGTATGCTGGTGCATTGGTAAGACCAAACGACATGACCAGATACTCATAGAGTCCATATCTGATGGAAAAGGCTGTTTTTGGAATATCACTCGGCCTAATCTTGATTTGGTGATATCCGGAGCGAAGGTCAATCTTAGAGAATACCTGTGCTCCAGCTAACTGATCGAACAGAATGTCAATGCGGGGCAAAGGATACTTGTTTTTAATGGTTACCGCATTGAGGGGACGATAATCTACACATAGCCTTAAGCTATTGTCTTTTTTCTTCACAAATAGGGCTGGACAACCCCATGGTGAAGCACTCGGACGAATAAAACCCTTATCAAGGAGGTCCTGGAGTTGGATTTTTAACTCTGCCAGTTCATTGGGTGCCATACGATAGGGCCTCTTAGAGATGGGGGCTGTACCGGGTTGTAGTTCTATAATAAACTCAATATCCCTATCCGGGGGCATTCCAGGCAAATCATCTGGAAAAACATCTGGGTATTCACAAACAATAGGGATGTCCTTTAACTTGTCCCTTCTACAGCATAGGCACAAGAGTTGATGCACTCCCGTTGTGGAAGATAGAGAATAGTAGTTTCATGATCGGGTGAATCTATCTCCACAGCTCGGGAAGAGATATCCAATGACACTTGGTGCCTAGTCATCCAATCCAAGCCTAGGAGGACATCCATTCCTTCTAGGTCCAATAACAGTAAATTTGTTTTTATCAGATTGCTACCCAACTGAATTGGCACCTTTCTATAGATTTGATTTGATACAATTTTACCGCCAGGAGTTGCTATCATATAGGCTCCTTTAGTAGGATATAAATTCAGGCCTACTTTTGTCCCACATTTTGAACTGATAAAACTATGGGTTGCACCAGAATCAAAAAGTATAATCACGGGTTGATGGTTTATAGAGAAAGTACCCGTCATTATTGGCGCATCCTTGGGGAGTTCGGAGAGAGTTGTGAAGTTCACCCTCCCCTGGCGGACTTGTACCATATTCTTCTTGCCCTTGCCCTTGCCCTTGTTGTTCGGGTTGGATGTTTGCCCTTGGAAAGATTTCCTGGGTTGAGGACAATCTCGGATGAAATGGGATGAGCTGCCACAGTTGAAACAATGATTGTTGTTGTTTGCTTGGTTGGACGGCGGAAAGCTCGGCCTCGGGCCTTGCTGCTGTTGCTGCTAGGGTTGCGCTGTCGGCGGCCGATTGAATTGAGCCTGCTGGGGAGGCCTGGCTACCCATCTGCCTGGTAGATTGTTTCGGAATGGAGTTCGGGTGGCAGTGTTCTGGACCAACCGATACCTTGGCAGTTGCGCATTTGAGGGTCCCATGGGTGTCTTCCGTTTCTTTTCTGCCCGATGGGCTGAGATGCAATCCTCTTGAGTAATGGCCATATTGACCAATTCGTTGAAGTTGTCGGCCCTTACCAGGTTCAGCCATTCCTTAAGCTTTGTATTCAGGCCACGACGGAAACGATCCCATTTACGAGCGTCAGTGTCCGCATGATAACCCGCATACTGGCACAGGTGATTGAAGGCCTGTGCATACTGCATGACAGTGCGGGTTCCCTGGGTCAAAGTTAAAAATTCATTGAGCTTTCGCTCAATGAGTCCTTCTGGAATGTGATGCGCTCTGAAAGCGGTCCGGAATTCGTCCCATGTGACAATATGACCAGCTGGCTGCATGGCGTAGTAATGGTCCCACCATATGCGGGCGGTGCCGCGAAGTTGTTGAGCCGCGAAGAGTGCCTTGTTCGCGTCTGAGCATGGTGCAGATAACAATGCTAACTTGGACTCTATAGTGCGGAGCCATGCATCAGCATCAAGGGGCTCCTCGGTTATATGGAACAATGGGGGCTGGGTGCTGAGAAAGTCTTGGTAACCAGCCGATGGATGTTCATCACGGCCTCGGGACGTGTGATGAGACTGGTTCATCTGGGCCTGTACTAGCTGGTTAAGGAGTTCCGTCTGTCGTGCCATGACTTCCGCTAGATTTGGCGGTGCTGGTGGCGGTTGTTGGGAACCGCTAGCTTAGTCTGGCCGGAAACCTTCCGGGGTTCCACGTGTAGCTCCAACCATCTAAAACAAAGGAGATGTCTATTATCAACAACATATTCTTGCTCCTATTTTTAGAAGATATAACACTGTTAAACAGATACGTAATTCACATATTCTATTTAACGAACTCATTCCAGGTGCAAGGATATTGATATAAACAACAGGACTCAAAGCTTAGATTATAGAGCAGACACTGATTATCCTTAATATATTACATTAGGGTAGTCCAATTGTTACGGGTCAAGTCATACGTACACATGCCACATATATTACAGCAAGTGGCCCTAGATCCAGGTAGACTACTCACTACCTATGTCACAACATCCTTCACTAGTTACATCTGAAAGATCGACGATTTGGATGGACTAGAAATCGTCGAGGTCGCCTACGGAGGACTGGCTGCCAGAAGAGGAATGATCTGACTGAGGATTAGGCTCTGGGTTTCCGTGCTCGGAGTCGAGATCAAAAACTCCCTCAATTTCCTCTGGTTCTTCTTCTTCGCCTTCAGGTGCTTCAGGTACAGCAGGACGTGCTGGTTGCTGCTGAAGTTCGTT
Organism: Panicum hallii; assembly: GCF_002211085.1. Classification (NCBI taxonomy): domain Eukaryota; kingdom Viridiplantae; phylum Streptophyta; class Magnoliopsida; order Poales; family Poaceae; genus Panicum; species Panicum hallii. The sequence goes on from NC_038047.1 coordinate 32,218,419, forward strand.
GATGTGAGCGACGGCGTCATCAACTTCAAGGATGAGGTCGTGGACTTGCTCCTGGAGAAACTCGATAATCGTGTTGCGTTGAGTGATTATTGCATCACTCTCATTGATCTGATCCTCCCGGTGGACAATGGTCTCCTCTTGCTCTACGATAATTTTCTCCTTTTCCGTGACCAATGCTTGAAGCTCTTCTATCTGAGTGACCTGTCGATCAGCATTTCTGTAATGACCTTGAGCTATACCGGTCAACAGACTCATACCGTGGCGCAGCACAATCTGATAGTGATGTTGGGCATTCATGAACCTGATGGTAACACGAAGCATTTCTTCGGCTGAATCTCCCAGCATGTGGCCATAATGAGCTATCCAAAAATTCCACTCAGGATCACTAGAATCTATTGCAGGAAATAGGCCGATAGGATGCCCAACAACTTCTGCGGGATGTTGGTCGCAGAAAGTGTGAATGGCCTCAAGAGCTACGGTCTCAATAGTGTCGACGAGATGATAGCCCACCACATCGACTTCGATGGGCTGCTAGTGAGAACAAAAAGGGTGCTGAGGAATGGTCATCTTAACTCTGCACCGAGGAACACCTTCCTTCCTATATTCCACTCCATCATACTGTGGGGGCTCGGTGTAGAAGAATAACCTAAGTGATTCCCACAAGAGACGGGGAAAACCCTTCTAGTGCAAGGCATTGGTATGGAGATGCCCTGCATGATCCCAAAAGATGTTTGAAGGAGCCGCCATCTGAAGCAAGAATTCAAATGGTGAGATTTTGAAGGATGCCGAAAACTCAACTAAGGCTACCACAAGAACCCTATTGAAACCATACTAGAGATAAACAATACTCTATGCGTCCTTAAAGAACAACACATTTAATGCACTTACTTTGCTTAATGATGGATTATGCAAGCACGTACTATTCGACCTCACAACCAAAATAATTGCCAAATTTGGACTTACGTGGTTAGTCTCGGTGGAACAATATTTACGTCTCTCCATAATAACTAATCGATAAGTCCTATCCGTCTTAACCTCTTAATCATGGTTAGTGTACCTGCAGAAGACCATATTTATATAACATGAACCTTTCATGGCAGCACGACATGAAAGTGTCCCCAAACAGTACTGTTCACTATAGAAACAGTATCCGTATAATTCCCGCCATACGGACGATGTTAGCATACGTTACATCTGCAACGTATTCACGGGGGTACCATTTAAAATAGGGGTATGAACAACGATCACCATACCCTGTGCCGAACCATATACTCCCAATATGATCAACTAATCGTTGATATATTGGCAGCATCTCAAGTAAGCCACTGCTTGAAAAACAGCGTTCGGTTTGCATCACCGACGGGAAGGCCAATCTCCCTCAGTTGGCTGAGGATCCTTACCTTCTTACCTTCTTGTCTCAATGTTGAGGAACAAGACAATACAACTAGATATCTAGGGTCGGTTGTGCTCGAAAGTAAGTTTTGACAGAAAGTAGTGCCGCAAGTTAGAGCTGAACTATACACATATACATACTAATAACCACCTGATTACTCCCATATAAACCCCTAGGGCTTTACGATCTAAGCACCAACCTTAACGAATCCAACGCGATTTGTAAACTCTTTTGTTAAGCCAATTTTATCCTGAAAACATTTTTAGGAGCTGCTGCAGTTTTAGTGCCGATTGTAAGAGTAAACCTACAGCTCTGATGCCAAAGAGTTAAGGCCAGTCATCTAAAAACTGCTGGTATTCTTTGACCTCTACCCATTCCCTCCTGGAAGTGGGAGGATATCAGCATGGATTTTATCGTTGGCTTACCCAACACCTCCCAAAGACATGACTTTATTTGGGTAATCAAACCAAGACCGCCCATTTCCTTCCCGTGCATACTACTTACAACACCAAAAAGTATGCTGAGATCTATCTAGATCAAATCGTTCGTCGTCATGGAGTACCTAAGAAAAACATTTCTGATCGTGGAGCACAATTCATCGCTCGATTATGGGAGCAACTTCAACATGCTCTCGAAACTAAGTTAATCCGAAGCTCCGCATGTCATCCTCAGACAGACGGGCAAACGAAAAGGATAAATCAGAATCTAGAAGATATGCTTAGAGCATGCATACTTCAGTACGACAAAAATTGGGACAAATGCTTATCACTGGCAGAATTTTCCTACAACAACGGTTATCAAACAAGTCTCAAGATGGCCCCATTCGAAGCATTATACGGTCACCGATGCCGAACTCCTTTGAGTTTGTCACAAATTGGCGAGCGTAAAATCTTTGGACCCGACCTTGTCACTGAAGCAGAGGAAAACGTGAAGACTATTCAGAATCGTGGACTTGCTCCTGGAGAAACTCGATAATCATGTTGCGTTGAGTGATTATTGCATCACTCTCATTGATCTGATCCTCCCGGTGGACAATGATCTCCTCTCGCTCTGCGATAATTTTCTCCTTTTCCGTGACCAATGCTTGAAGCTCTTCTATCTGAGTGACCTGTTGATCAGCATTTCTGTAATGACCTTGAGCTATACCAGTCAACAGACTCATACCGTGGCGCAGCACAATCTGATAGTGATGTTGGGCATTCATGAACCTGATGGTACCACGGAGCGTTTCTTCGGCTAAATCTCCCAGCATGTGGCCATAATGAGCTGTCCGGAAATTCCACTCAGGATCATTGGAATCTATTGTAGGAAATAGGCCGATAGGATACCCAGCAACTTCTGCGGGATGTTGGTCACAGAAAGTGTGAATGGCCTCAAGAGCTGCGGTCTCAATAGTGTTGACGAGACGATAGCCCACCACATCGACTTCGATGGGCTGCCAGTGAGAATGAAAAGGGTGCTGAGGAATGGTCATCTTAACTCTGCACCGAGGAACACCTTCCTCCCTATATTCCACTCCATCATACTGCGGGCGCTCGGTGTAGAAGAATAACCTAAGTGATTCCCACAAGAGACGGGGAAAACCCTCCCAGTGCAAGGCATTGGTATGGAGATGCCCTGCATGATCCCAAAAGACGTTTGAAGGAGCCACCATCTGAAGCAAGAATTCAAATGGTGAGATTTTGAAATATGAATCGAGTCATATCTTCATCAAAACTTTCCAAACTTACTTCAAGCCAATCCCAAATCTGATCGTCCAATTCCATTCTGTTCCGGAATCTCGGGACGAGATTCTTTTTAGCGGGGAAGGCTGTGACATTCAGGTACTTAGGATTAAAACACACTAGATTCTAGTATAAAGTTTGTGTGTTTGACCTTTTGTATGTGTGCCAAAACTTGAATGCAAAGGCAAAAGGGTATTTTTGTAATTTTGGAAAATTTAGGACCTTTGGTGCAAAATGGGTGAGAATGGGGGGTAAAATCAAATTATGTAAAGGGTTGTTTCGCAAGAAACAAGTACTTACTTTTAGACCTCTGTGAGAAGTGAAACTACCCTAAGGATTCAATTGGAGTGTAGAATTTAAATAGGTTATCTGTGAAGTTTAAAATTTTGCCAAGTTTAAAATTATATTCAAATTCTTAACTCTTTTGAAACTGAACCTTAAAGCAAAGTTGTACATCTTGCTAAGCTCTACACTTTTGCTTTTGAGCACATTTTCATTTGAGCTATGGTTTGAAAGATAACCTAGCTTTACATTGGAGTCCCTCTATTTTGAGGAAATTGCAAATCAATCCTTGTCTTCAACCTCCAGCCCCTCCTCTCTCTGTTCTTCTCTGCGCCCGACCCCGCCGCCCTCGCCAGCCATTTTCTCCGAGCTCCAGCTGCCCCGTGCCGCTCTTCCCCGCGCCACGTGCCCCTCCAGCACCGCACCCGCCGCTTCTCGGTCTTTGCTGGCCCCCTCCCCGCCCCTCCACGTCGCGCCGCCGCCGCCCGAGCAACCACGCGCGCCGCCGAGCTTGCCAGCAGCTGCTTCACGTGCGCCGTGCTTCTCCTGGCCTTAAAGCTTGCCCAGGAGTCCCTCTCAACTTCTTTTATCTGTTCCAGTGCGCCGCATTACCTCTCTTTCCTTCCTCCGCTTGACTACTCTCGCCGGAGCTCCGCCGCTGCCTTGGTTCACCGTCATCAGCTGCCTCTGCCATCTTCCACCCTCAATCTAGTGCCCCAGTAGCACCGCCGCCACCCACTGATGCTCACAGGCCCACCCAGTTTCACTCTCCCGCGTTAGAACAGCCGGACCATGCCGCCGGTGAGCTCAAGCTCCGCAGCCGCTCGATCTCACCATCGTCCCGACGCTCCGCCGCCTCCTAGCCCCGGCCAAGCACACCACCAGCACCACATTACCCCGAGGAAGCTTTCTAATTACTTCCCCGCCACCCTCTGGCACTCAGGCCACCGGAACGCCATCGCCGCCCCTCGGAGCCCCGTCGCCCGCCCCTGTTCGCCGTCGACATGCCGCCTCGGCCCCTCTCTTCCTCAACACCGGCCACCCCCGTGACCGTCATGAGCTCCTGAACCTTTTCCCCCACTTTCTCCTCGCCGCCGGTGAGCCCCCTCACCGGAATTTGGTTGCCGTCGATCGGTCTCTCTGTGTAGCCCGGCCAAGGACCTAATTGCAAAGATTCAAATCAGCCAAGTTTGAAAATCCATAGGAAATTGTAGAAAAGCCCAAAAATTGTCAAACCAGTTTTGTTGTACTCCAGAAGTCTAGCTCTACAACTGTTGTTACTGGAGTTCAGTTTGAAACCAAATGCTAGCTCTACAACTTTTGCATGCTGGCTCTGTTGCTTGTGATTTTTGGTATGTAGCCTGTTTAGGGTATGAGTGAGCTTGTGTGCAAATCTCACTTGTAGTACTGAACCCTAGCTTGAATTAATTTAAACTTATGCAAATCAAGCTTGAAATGGTTTAAATTTATTCAAGCATGTTACTAAGGTTTTCATGGTTAGATCTTTATACCATGTGATGCTCCGTAATTGAGTAGTTGATAGCAAATCTTTCAAGAATTTATGGCACTGTTTTACCTAAGGTTTGAATTTAAACTTGACATTTGAACTTGATTCAAATGCTTTAGTTTCTGTTTTTAGAAAATTATGAAAAATTTATAGTAAGCTCATCTGCTAGAAGTAAACTTACCCACAAAAATACAAGACCATAGCCTTTGTGGATTTCAAAATAAAAATCAAACTTGTTAACCTAATTCAATTAATTCAATAATTAAGATACCAATAATAGGGTTAAATTCAAAATTCTTGTATCATGAAGTTGTGTTTATCCATTATTAGATTGCAACTTTATCGTGAAGTAAAATTCTTAACTCAAGAACCCCCTAATTCAAATCATTGCATATCATGTAGAGTCAACGACACTCGACGACGGAGACTACGAACTAGTCCCGGAACACAAGCAAGGGTTTTCTGAAGACCAGCTGGACGTTGCCGAGGAATTAACTGAAGCCCCGAACCAAGGTTCGGAAGTTTTTGACATCCCTGACCCCAGCCCCGCTCAAGAAGGCAAGCCCTGATGCATAATCCAGTATTTTAAATTATTACACTTATACAGTTTTCTACTTATATATCTATATTATGCATTAAGTCTAGGAGTTGAAATGGAACCCTAGATGCATGAATCTTCGGAACCTTTGCATTGTGCCTGAGTCCTTATCGAATAGATGCTCTGCTAATAGGACCGGCAGAAGTTGAGTGATTTCCTATCACTTGCATGATATAGGAGTTGAATGTTTACTACTCTGCAATCACTATAAGGATGATGGACCGGGTCATGTGCAGTATCATGACATGGAAGGTTACCCTATCTGTGTTGATAAAAGTTGATAAGGTCGCAGTGTGTGGTAGCTGTGATCAAGTGTTTGAAAGTACTAGCCACATGCCGCGAAATATGGAAAGCGGTAAGCCTAGTAACCAATCGGCCCGAGGAGTGGACATACCTCCCACCACTCGTAATTTGGTTTTTCGCACACGCACCGATGTGCAGGAATACGTTCCGCACAGCGGACAGGAGTACGGTCATGTAGTCGCGCAACAGATGTACGTCCTGAACATTGGATGTGCGTATGGTCCTACAGTCGCATGTGGTGGCCCTGATCCACGAGTCGGAATGAAAGGCAAACGGTTGCTTCGGAGCGATTATTTGATATTCCAAGCGTGTGAGTTAGGTTTACCCTTGCAAGGTTATGAAACTCGATTCAGAATCGTCCATTTCTCGTACAGATTGAGACTGCTTGCTCCTTCTGCCACATAGAGTAAGAACACTAACTATTGTTGGAATAATCTTGATGAATGCTAATCTCTACCTTGCTTGTCTAGTATAGGTGCTTACCTAGAATGGTTAATGAAACTAGAATCTGAAAGCTAAAACATGAAAGTTAGATCATACTCTTTGTTGCTTTTCAGCAAAAAGAAAACTAGAACCTCTCATGCCTCCATGGTCTAGCTTCGGACTAAGTATACCCAATCTCGGTTAAGTCTTGCTGAGTATTAGCATACTCAGTCTTGCTAGTCTATCTTTTAGGTATGGCCTGTGAGAACCAAATGGATAATCCAGCTTGGCCATTCTCTGTTCCGTTTGGCTGGTCCGTGGAGTGGGATCCGTCCCCGGCTTGCAATGACCCTCTGGAATGACGCCATGTTTCAGGCTGAGCGTGGTGTCAACTTTCACGATGTGTGCAGTCGCGTGTTAATTTCTTCCGCTGTGACTCTGAACAAGCTTGCATAGCTTGTGGTTTTAATAATGTTTATATAACTTTACTTTAAGTTTGAAACAGATTGTAATAATGTTTAATATTTCTGTGAATTAAGAGTTAGTGAGCGGTTATGTGATTGTAAACTCGCCTTCATGCGAGGTAAACCTACCTCGATCCTGCGTAACCGTGGTTGAATCGGGCGGTGACCCGACAGACCAATGGGTTGTTCCATTTGAAGTGCGTTGAGTTAGTATCGCCTGTATAGTGATGACTAGCGCACTTGAGCCGGAATAATTCAGGCGGTTCTGCCACAGCTGGTGTAGTATGCACGGGAAGGAAATTGGCGGTCTTGGTTAATCGATCAATGATTACCCAAATAGAGTCATGTCTTTGGGAGGTGTTGGGTAAGCCAACGATAAAATCCAGGCTGATATCCTCCCACTTCCAGGAGGGAATGGGTAGAGGTTGAAGAATACCAGCAGTTTTTAGATGACTGGCCTTAACTCTTTGGCAAATATCACACTCCGAGACATACTTTGCAATTTCTCGCTTCATAATAGTCCACCAAAAGTTCTGTTTCTAATCTTGGTACATCTTGGTGCTGCTGGGGTGCATAGAGAATTTGGACAGGTGGGCCTCGTCCAAAACTCGCATTTGGAGAATTTAGCATACAAGTGATAGTCTCTTAATCTCTGAAGAACAATATGGAGATGGTTCGCATGATCTTCCAGATTTTTGGAATAAATCAGAATGTCATCAATGAAGACCACTATGAATTTGTCGAGTTCTTGCATGAAGGCAGAGTTCATGAGATACATGAAGTATGCTGGTGCATTGGTAAGACCAAACGACATGACCAGATTCTCATAGAGTCCATATCTAGTGGAAAAGGCTGTTTTTGGAATGTCACTCGGCCCGATCTTGATTTGATGATATTCGGAGCGGAGGTCAATCTTAGAGAATACCCGGGCTCCGGCTAACTGATCGAACAGAATGTCAATGCGGGGCAGAGGATATTTATTTTTGATGGTTACCGCATTGAGGGGACGATAATCTACACACAGCCTTAAGCTATTGTCTTTTTTCTTCACAAATAGGGCTGACAACCCCATGGTGAAGCACTCGGACGAATAAAACCCTTATCAAGGAGGTTCTAGAGTTGGATTTTTAACTCTGCCAGTTCATTGGGTGGCATACAATAGGTCCTCTTAGAGATGGGGGCTGTACCGGGTTGTAGTTCTATAATAAACTCAATATCCCTATCCGGGGGCATTCCAGGCAAATCATCTGGGAAAACATCTGGGTATTCACAAATAATAGGGATATCCTTTAACTTGATCTCTTCTACAGCATAGGCACAAGAGTTGATGCACTCCCGTTGTGGAAGATAGAGAATAGTAGTTTCATGATTGGGTGAATCTATCTCCACAGTTTGGGAAGAGATATCCAATGACACTCGGTGCCTAGTCATCCAATCCATGCCTAGGAGGACATCCATTCCTTCTAGGTCCAATAACAGTAAATCTGTTTTTATCAGATTGCTACCCAACTGAATTAGCACCTTTCTATAGATTTGATTTGATGCAATTTTACCGCCAGGAGTTGCTATCGTATAGGCTTGTTTAGTAGGATAGAAATTCAGGCCTACTTTTGTCCCACATTTTGAACTGATAAAACTATGGGTTGCACCAGAATCCAAAAGTATAATCACGGGTTGATGGTTTATAGAGAAAGTAACCATCATTATTGGCGTACCCTCGGGGAGTTCGGAGAGAGTTGTCAAGTTCACCCTCCCCTGGCGGACTTGTACCATCTGCTTCTTGCCCTTGCCATTGTTGTTCGGGTTGGATGTTTGCCCTTGGAAAGATTTCCTGGGTTGAGGACAATCTCAGATGAAATGGGATGTTTGCACCAGTTTTGTTGTACTCCAGAATTCTAGCTCTACAACTTTTGTTACTTGGGAAACCGAGTCATATCTTCAGCGAAACTTTCCAGACTTCCTTCAAGCCAACTCCCAAATCTGATCGTCCAATTCCATTCTGTTCCGGTATCTTGGGACGAGATTCTTTTTAGGGGGGAAGGCTGTGACACTCAGGTACTTAGGATTAAAACACACTAGATTCTAGTATAAAGTGTGTGTGTTTGACTTTTTGTATGTGTGCTAAAACTTGAATGTAAAGGCAAAAGAGTATTTTTGTAATTCTGGAAAATTTAGGACCTTTGGTGCAAAATGGGTGAGAATGGGGGGTAAAATCAAATTATGTAAAGGGTTGTTTTACAAGAAACAAGTATTACTTTTAGACCTCTGTGAAAAGTGAAACTACCCTCAGGATTCAATTGGAGTGTAGAATTTAAATAGGTTATCCGTGAAGTTTAAACTCTTTCCAAGTTTCAAATTAGATTCAAATTCTTAACTGTTTTGAAACTGAACCTTAAAGCAAAGTTGTAAATCTTGCTAAGCTCTACACTTTTGCTTTTGGGCACATTTTCATTTGAGCTATGGTTTGAAAGATAACCTGGCTTAACATTGGAGTCCCTGCATTTTTGGGAAATCGCAGATCAGTCCTTGTCTTCAACCTCCAGCTCCTCCTCTCTCTGTTCTTCTCTGCGCCCGACCCCGCTGCCCTCGCTTGCCATTTTCCCGAGCTCCAGCTGCCCCGCACCGCTCTTCCCCGCACCACGTACCCCTCCAGCACCGCACCCGCCGCTTCTCGGCCTCTGTTGGCCACCTCCCCGCCCCTCCACGTCGCGCCGCCGCTGCCCGAGCCACCACGCGCGCCGCTGAGCTTGCCAATGGCTGCTTCGCATGTGCCATGCTTCTCCTGGCCTTAAAGCTTGCCCAGGAGTCCCTCTCGACTTCTTTTATCCGTTCCACCGCGCCGCATTACCTCTCTTTCCTTCCTCCGCTCGACTACTCTCGCCGGAGCTCCGCCGCTGCCTCGATTCGCCGTCGTCAGCCGCCTCTGCCGTCTTCCACCCTCAATCCATTGCCCCAGTAGCACCGCCGCCACCCAATGATGCTCACAGGCCCACCCAATTTCACTCTCCCGCGCTAGAACAGCCAGACCACGCCGCCAGTGAGCTCAAGCTCCGCCGCCGCTCGGTCTCACCGTCGTCCCGACACTCCGCCGCCTCCAAGCCCCAGCCAAGCACACCACCAGCATCACATCACCCCGAGGAAGCTTTCTAGCTACTTCCCTACCGCCCTCCAGCACTCCGGCCACCGGAACGCCATCGCCGCCCCTCGGAGCCCCGCCGCCCACCCCTGATCGCCGTCGACACGCCGCCTCGGCCCCTCTCTTCCTTAACACCGGCCACCCCCATGACCGTCATGAGCTCCTGAACCTTTTCCCCCAGTTTCCCATTGCTGCCGGTGAGCCCTCTCGCCGGAATTTGGTCGGCGTCGATCGGTCTCTCTGTGTAGCCCGGCCAAGGACCCAATTGCAAAGATTCAAATCAGCCAAATTTGAAAATCCATAGGAAATTGTCGAAAAATCCAAAAATTGTGAAACTAGTTTTGTTGTACTCAAAAAGTCTAGCTCTACAACTTTTGTTAAAGGAGTTCAGTTTGAAACCAAATGATTTTTGAGTTATTTTAAAGTTTATCAAAAGGGTATCTTGAGTATAACTTTCGCATGCTAGCTCTATTGCTTGTGATTTTTGGTACGTAGCCTGTTTATGGTATGAGTCAGCTTGCGTGCAAATCTTACTTGTAGTACTGAACCTAACTTGAATTAATTTAAACTTATGCAAATCAAGCTTGAAATGGTTTAAATTTATTCAAGCATGTTACTAAGGTTTTCATGGTTAGATCTTTATACCATGTGATGCTCCGTAATTGAGTAGTTTATAGTAAATCTTTCAAGAATTTATGGCACTGTTTTACCTAAGGTTTGAATTTAAACTTGACATTTGAACTTAATTCAAATGCTTTAGTTTCTATTTTTAGAAAATTATGAAAAATTTATAGTAAGCTCATCTGCTAGAAGTAAACTTACCCACAAAAATACAAGACCAACTGGACGTTGCCGAGAAATTAACTGAAGTCTCGAACCAAGGTTCGGAAGTTTTTGACATCCCTGACCCCAGCCCCGCTCAAGAAGGCAAGCCCTGATGCATAACCCAGTACTTTAAATTATTACACTTATACAGTTTTCTACTTATATATCTATATTATGCATTAAGTCTAGGAGTTGAAATGGAACCCTAGATGCATGAATCTTAGGAACCTTTGCATTGTGCCTGAGTCCTTATCGAATAGATACTCTGCCAATAGGAATGGCAGAAGTCAAGTGATTTCCTGTCACTCGCGCGATATAGGAGTTGAATGTTTACTACTCTGCAATCACTATAAGGATGATGGACGCGGTCATGTGCAGTATGATGACTTGGAAGGTTACCCCGTCTGTGTTGATAAAAGTTGATATGGTCGCAGTGTGTGGTAGCTGTGATCAAGTGTTTGAAAGTACTAGCCACATGCCGCGAAATATGGAAAGCGGTAAGCCTAGTAACCAACCGGCCCGAGGAGTGGACATACCACCCACCACTTATAATTTGGTTTTTCGCACACGCACCAACGTGCAGGAATACGTTCCGCACAGCGGATAGGAGTACGGTCATGTAGTCGTGCTACAGACGCACGTCCTGCACATTGGATGTGCATATGGTCCTACAGTCGCTTGTGGTGGCCCTGATCCACGAGTCAGAATGAAAGGCAAACGGTTGCTTCGGAATGATCATTGGATATTCCAAGCATGTGAGTTAGGTTCACCCTTGCAAGGTTATGAAACTCGATTCAGAATCGTCCGTTTCTCGCGGAGATTGAGACTGCTTGCTCCTTCTGCCACATAGAGTAAGAACAGTAACTATTGTTGGAATAATCTTGATGAATGCTAATCTCTACCTTGCTTGTCTAGTGTAGGTACTTACCTAGAATGGTTAATGAAACTAGAATCTGAAAGCTAAAATATGAAAGTTAGATCATACTCTTTGCTGCTTTTCAGCAAAAAGAAAACCAGAACCTCTTAATCCTCCATGGTCTAGCTTCAGGCTAAGTATACCCAATCTCGGTTAAGTCTTGCTGAGTATTAGCATACTCAGTCTTGCTAGTCTGTCTTTCAGGTATGGCCTGTGAGAACCAAACGGTTAGTCCAGCCTGGCCATTCTCTGTTCCGTTTGGCTGGTCCGTGGAGTGGGATCTGTCCCCGGCTGGCAATGACCCTCCGGAATGACGCCATGTTTCGGGCTGAGCGTGGTGTTAACTTTCGCGACGTGTGTAGTCGCGTGTTAATTTCTTCTGTTGTGACTCTGAACAAGCTTGCATAGCTTGTAGTTTTAAACAATGTTTGTATAAGTTTACTTTAAATTTGAAACAGATTGTAATAATGTTTAATATTTCTGTGAATTAAAAGTTGGTGAGCTGTGGTGTGATTGTAAACTCACCTTCGTGCGAGGTAAACCTACCTCGATCGTGTGTAACCGTGGTTGAATCGGGCGGTGACCCGACAGACCAATGGGTTGTTCTGTTTAAAGTGCGTTGAGTTAATATCACCTGTATAATGATGACTAGCGCACTTGAGCCAGAATAATTCAAGCCGATTGGTTCTACCACAGCTGGTATCAGGGTTGTAGGTTTACGCTTACAATTGATACCCTTAGATCTAAAGGTATCCAGTATTGCAGCTGCTCATAAAAATGTTTTCAGGATAAAATTGGCTTAATAAAAGAAATTGCAAAGTGCGTTGGATTCGTTAAGGTTGGTGCTTAGATCGTAAAGTCCTAAGGGTTTATATGGGAGTAATCAGGTGGCTACTAGTATGTATATGTGTATAGTTCAGCTCTAATTTGCAACACTACTTTCTGTCAAAACTTACTTTCAAGAACAACCAACCCTAGACATCTATTCGTATTGTCTTATTCCTCAACGTTGAGACAAGAAGGTAAGAAGGTAAGGATCCTCAGCCAACTGAGGGAGATTGGCCTTCCCGTCGGTGATGCGAACCGAATGTTGTTTCTCAAGCAGTGGCTTACTTGAGATGCTGCCAATATATCAACAATTAGTTGATCATATTGGGAGTATATGGTTCGGCACAGGGTATGGTGATTGCTATTCATACCCCCATTTTATACGGTACCCCCGTGAATACATTGCAGATGTAACGTATGCTAACATCGTCCGTACATCGGAAATTGTACGGATATTGTTTCTATAGTGAACAGTACTGTTTGGGGACGCTTTCATGACGTGCTGCCATGAAAGGTTCATGTTATATAAATATGATCTTCTGCAGGTACACTAACCACGATTAAGAGGTTAAGACGGATAGGACTTATCGACTAGTTATTAGAGAGAGACGTAAATATTGTGCCACCGAGACTAACCACGTAAGTCCAAAAATATTTGGCAATTGTTTTTGGTTGTGAGGTCGAGTAGTACGTGCATGCATAATTCACGAACAAAATAAGTAAATAAGTTGAAAGTGTGTTCAGTAAGGACATCTGAAGTGTTGTCTATCCCAAGTACCATCCTGCTTTGCTCCTTGAGACATTCTTAGAGATGAGTATCATAACATCCATCTGATTTCCAGCCTTCGCTGCTATCAGAATCTGTTGTCTCATTCCATTTACCTTGTGAGTTCTCAGCAGGGTAATGCAATCCAGTCATTCCATACTTTTGACTCACCTTTATTTCTGCAGTAATTTCAACCATTTTGTTGAAAACCTGCAATTTCACCATCTAAATTCTTGTTTCAGATGGCGGCTCCTTCAAACGTCTTTTGGGATCACGCAGGGCATCTCCATACTGTGACACCCTAGGTGTCAAATATATCAAACCAATAGAAATAACGTTTGGTGTGTATGAAATTGTGTGAAAATCTAATAAAGTTATGAGAATAAGGGTAATTGTGTAAATTTATGAAAGTATAAGTCCTTTTATGTAACTTAGTTGAAGTGTAAAGTAACTTTCCAAAAATTACCAAGGGTCAAAGTGAAAAAGGTGAATGTCATCATGACCAGCCTTAAATGCTTGCAAATAAGCCCCAAAAGTTCATAAGTTTTGCACTACTAGGACAAGTCCTATGTAAAAATTAAATTGAGTGCAAAATGGTGAAATAAAACTTTGTACTTTAAGTTTCTAAACTTAAGCCCTAAAGAAAAGTTATAGGTTTTGAAAAGTTCTACAACTTCTATTTTGACCTTTCTCTCATTAGGGCTTTGGATCAGTGGGAAATTTCTATTTACAATGAAGTCCCTGAGGTTTTTGCAATTTCCAACGAAGTCCGTCGGACCTCCTCCTCTCTTCTTCCTCCTCTGGCAACTCCTCTGCTTCGCCCGCTGCAACCCTGCTGCCAGTGTCAGCGCCGCTTCCCCGGCCATGTGCTGCGCCTCGGTCGCTCCCCGGCACCACCTCCAGTTCCTAGCTTCTCCACGCGTCGCCCCCAACCCGAACGCCGCTCTAGCTTCCCCTCCCTGGCCCTCTCGCGCGGGTGCCACGCCGTCCCGCAGCTCTGCCGCTGCCATCTCGCCGTCGCTGTGGCATTGCCCGTGCGTGCCTCCTCGCCTCATCTCTTCTGGTTCAAGAGCAGCACTACTTCCCTCTCTTCCGATTCCATTCCCGTTTCTGCTCTCTGATTGCCCGGAACCCCGAGCACCACAGCCGCCATCTCCTCCAACTCCGGCGCCCTTCTGTTCGCCATGGGCAACCCTCTCCAATCCTCCCCGCACCACCACAACACCTCAGGAAGTTTCCCCTTGCTCCACTGAAGCTCCCGAACCATTCCCCGTGGCTGGACCTCCACCGAAGCTACCTCGCCGCCATTCTCCCCTTCGCCGATTCAACGCTTCTCGCTGACGGAGACTATCATATCCTTCCAGAGTCCGAAGTGGAAGTCTCTGAAGAAGCTGGGAACCTCGTTGGAGAATTAACTGAAGCTCCGAACCCGAGTTCGGAAGGATTTATTAACATCTCTGACCCCAGCCCCGCCAGTGAAGGCAAGCCCCGGACATAAACCTAGTATCTTATTTACACTACAATTTACTTTTATATATTTATATGTGTGCATTAAGTTCTTAGGAGTTGTCTGGAAACCATAGATGCATCTCCCTAGGAACCCATGTACTGAATATTAGACAATGAGTCCGACTAGTGCTATGCTAATAGGACCGGTAGAAGTCGAGTGATTTCCTATCACAGCGGACAGGAGTACGGTCATGTAGTCGCGCAACAGACGTACGTCCTGAACATTGGATGTGCGTATGGTCCTACAGTCGCATGTGGTGGCCCTGATCCACGAGTCGGAATGAAAGGCAAATGGTTGCTTCGGAATGATTATTGGATATTCCAAGCGTGTGAGTTAGGTTTACCCTTGCAAGGTTATGAAACTCGATTCAGAATCGTCCATTTCTCGTACAGATTGAGACTGCTTGCTCCTTCTGCCACATAGAGTAAGAACACTAACTATTGTTGGAATAATCTTGATGAATGCTAATCTCTACCTTGCTTATCTAGTATAGGTGCTTACCTAGAATGGTTAATGAAACTAGAATCTGAAAGCTAAAACGTGAAAGTTAGATCATACTCTTTGTTGCTTTTCAGCAAAAAGAAAACTACCTCTCAAGCCTCCATGGTCTAGCTTCGGACTAAGTATACCCAATCTCGGTTAAGTCTTGCTGAGTATTAGCATACTCAGTCTTGCTAGTCTGTCTTTTAGGTATGGCCTGTGAGAACCAAATGGATAATCCAGCCTGGCCATTCTCTGTTCCGTTTGGCTGGTCTGTGGAGTGGGATCCGTCCCCGGCTTGCAATGACCCTCCGGAATGACGCCATGTTTCAGGCTGAGCGTGGTGTCAACTTTCACGACGTGTGTAGTCGCGTGTTAATTTCTTCCGCTGTGACTCTGAACAAGCTTGCATAGCTTGTGGTTTTAAGTAATGTTTATATAACTTTACTTTAAGTTTGAAACAGATTGTAATAATGTTTAATATTTCTGTGAATTAAGAGTTGGTGAGCGGTTGTGTGATTGTAAACTTGCCTTCATGCGAGGTAAACCTACCTCGATCCTGCGTAACCGTGGTTGAATCGGGCGGTGACCCGACAGACCAATGGGTTGTTCCATTTGAGGTGCGTTGAGTTAGTATCGCCTGTATAGTGATGACTAGCGCACTTGAGCCGGAATAATTCAGGCGGTTTTGCCACAGCTGGCCAGTATAGGACTCAGCAGATACTCCAGGAGAGGGCAGAGGATGCAGCAGAGGCAGAGGCAAACCCCTTGAGAGCGGAGACCGAGGCACTTGCAGCAGCAGAGGCTCGTCTCCCATCTTACCTCACCTTGGACTCAAATGACTTGGATGACAACGGGGGCTTCGTTCCGACTTTTCCTGCTCCTCGAGCCGCTCATGATGATGAGGCAGGACTATCAGTCGCAACTACTACTTTTGACACTTCAGCGATGGCTCCTCCTCCAGCACACGACAGCTGCAGCTGCACAGGTCACAGCACCAGACACTCTAGCCTAGATCTTGCAGACATTGACACACCAGCAGGGGCTGATGCAGGCTGAGCAGGCTCACCAGCACGAGGCTCAGACGATACTCTTTTGAGAGATCAGGCAGCAGCAGGATGCCATGATGCAGCAGCTCCTACAGTAGCAGCAGATTCAGCAGAAGATGTTTACTTTCTTCTCAGGCTGCTTTGGGACAATTAACCGTCACGCTGGACCGCCAGAGCCACAGATTCCCAGTACTCAATAGCTCCAGTACGACCCAGCTGGTCCTCCTCCACCTGTTGGCGGTTACATGCAGACACCCCTAGTGTCGTTTCCAATGTCGCCACTACTTCAGACAGGGGTGTTCTCCGCTCCGGTGCCACAGCTTGTGTTCTCCACTCCGGTGCCACAGCAGAGTCCGATGACCGAGCAACAGCGTGCATAGTACTTAGAGTGGCAGTAGATTCTCCAGCGGCTTCAGCGGAGCACAGCTCAGTCATGTTTACCTGCTTCAGTGGTTCTTTCTTTGCCGGTCACGACTCTCACCTTTGAGACTCCACCTCTTACTCTGCCGATCCGCCCTGAGGTCGTTTGTCCCAGCTAAACGGGCACTCCTGTTGTCACTTCGCTCGCAGCTTCACTTGCCCTAATGACGGAGTCCACGAGTGTCGCTATGGAGCCAGTAGCTTCTTCAGCTCCTACTTCTTCCGCTGCTCCGTCGACTTCTCAGGTTGAGCCTGCTTCCACCGGCGATGACTCTTTGGATGACAACCCTGACCGTTTCATCACCGTGCCTAGGACGGTGGCCTCGCCTTCTCCAACCTAGGAGTAGCTTTTTAGCTCTAGCCTTCCTTTTTGGTGCTTTGTTGCCAAAGGGGGAGAAAGATAGGGGGAGCAGGGAGGTTTGTGGCGTGATTTGGACCTTTCATGGTTTTTGTTGTATGGACATGTCATTTGATTCTTGCATATGATCTTGTGTTGACATGTCCTTACATGTGCTTCTCCTTTAGTTAATGCATGCTTGTTTACTTCGTGTCTATATCTTTCTTGCATATGTTGTTGTTGAGCGCTTTCAATTTCATATTATTATTTCTCTACTTTGTGTTGTCATCAATCACCAAAAAGAGGGAGATTGAAGCGCATTTAGGCCGATAGATGCACATGGTAAGTTTTGGTGATTAATGAAAATCGTATGTGACTAACATGTGTTTTGAAGGCAACATGAAATAATGGTTATGTCACATATAAAATATGTAAGGAGACCCCTTAATTTGCATTGAAATGCGTGTCAAGAACTCGAACATGAAGATTAAGACCTTTCTAGTATCAAGTGTCACAAGGAGGTGGACACTTGAATTAGTTCAGGTTTTATAGTTTTTAGTTGTTGACCGTACTATTAAGGGGCGTTCTTAAGTTAGTAGCTTGACATAGTGAGAGTTGGCCTAGAAATCATGCACACTTGCTCAAGCTCAGTCCTAGACAGCTCAAAAAAGTCAAAACAACACTTAAAAGAAGAAAGATTTCAACAAAGAAATCAACTCCAAGTCAATTGATTAAGGCCCAAATGGAATCAACGGGTCAGTTAAACCGACACTACAAAATATAACAGGTTGGTGTATTTTGAATTAGTACGGTGATCAGGTGAAGAAAACCATAGTTGCACCGGTTAAACCGACGCTATTGAATCAAGCGTCGGTGCATTGGTCGTTGATACCTCCAGAGAGTTTTGGAAGTTGGGCTGAGAATTCCCTTCAGCACCGGTTAAACTGATGCACAACTTTAAAGCGTCGGTGCATTGGTCGTTAGATGCATCAGAGAGTTTTGGAGGTTTCGCTCAGCAATTCTCTTCAGCACCGGTTAAACTGACACTCAACATATACACGTCGGTGCATTGGTCGTTACAATGACGCCAACAGCCATACCCCAGTCAGAACTCTAACAGCTACTATTTGAGTTCAGTGTGATCGGTTAAATCGATGATGTCCACCAGTTTAACCGACGCTTTGTACTTTTCAGGAAAGGATCTTCCAACGGCTATGGCTTGATCTCTAGCCTATATATACTCCTTCCCGGGTCATATGATTTGCCTTTGACACCCTGAATATCTGAGGCCACCCCAGAGCAGAAGAGAAACACTTGAAGCTATGAGAAGAAGAGTTTGAGCTTTAGAGTTGATTCAAACAAGAAGAAATCACCCTTTGTGAGTAGCAAGTGTGCTTGAGCTTAAGGCTAGCTTAGTGTAGGTCAAGTGAAGGCTTAGGAGCTTGTTACTCTTGGTGTTTGACGGTACCTAGATGGTCTTGGTGACCCGGAGGCTCTTGGTGATCTCTTGGAGTTTGTGGGAGCCCCAAGAAGAGGAGATTGTGTGCAGTTTGAAGCTCGTCGCTCCGAAGATGGAGAAGGAGCATTCTTAGTGAATACTTGCTTCTTGGTGATGCAAGGGAGCGCAACCCTTTGTGGGTGCTCCAACGTGGATTAGGGGGGAGCGTCAACTCCTCGATACCACGGAAAAAAATCCGGTTGTCTCGTGTCCCTATCTTTACATTCAAGCATTTACTTTGGTTTTACTTGTTGTCTCCTTTGTGTGCTTGTTTGTTGAGTAGAATGATCTATTGCTAGTGTGCTCCTTTGCTTAGGTTGTTTGCTTGATAGTGTGATCTTAACTAGGCAATATGAGTGTTAATGTGTTTACCTATTTAGGATGTTCATGTTAGTGTGCTCTAGTTGATAGGTTCAAAATTTGTAGATTGAGCAATACTAGTTGTAGCTAAGGATTTGGTAGAAATCGAAAAAGAACCAATCCCCCTTCTTGGGCTACAAACCTTTCAGTTCCATGCAATCTTCTAGCATTGTTTTTTATTGAATCTTCAAGTGAAACCCATATGTATCGTTTATAGGACTGACCGCATGGGTTGACATCCTCCGAAGGTACTTCAAATGCTAGTGGTTTCCCCAATTGTAATCTTTTGTAGAAAATGCAATAGGATCTGAAAAGCAACTAGAAGCCAATAATCCATGCATCTGCTACACTGTCTGACAGACCTGGAGGCTTGAGCGGTATCAGATCTCTATGCTTGCAGCGGCCTCCGTGCCAGGTCGAGGATGGCCCCTCTCAAATCGTAAGGACTGCCGCCAAAACTGGAGCGCATCTTGTATTGGCATGCGTGTGTGCGTGCGGTGCGTCTATTTTAGTTTTCAGAGTAGTTGAGGTCTTCAGGTCAACATTAGTCAATCACCGGACACTCTTCTCCATGACCGCTTTGCTACTAGAAACTACTTTGCCTGCAGAGACCCACCTTCCCCTGATGCTGCCTTGAGATCACGGGCCATGGCTTATCCTACCTGTGTAACAGGACAGCAAGCTTCACTGACGCGCTCTACGACGCTCTCTGTAGCTGCCACTCGGTGAGAACCTAGCAAGCGACTGACGATGCCGTCGTCGGCGCCCGGCGTCGAGGAGGAGGAGCCCAAGGACTCATCGGAGTACAGGCTCCGCAAGCAGCTCCTGCTGCTGGCGGCGCTCGTGGTCAGCGTCACCTACGTGGCGGGGCTCACCCCGCCGGGCGGGGTGTGGCAGGAGGACGGGCCCGGCGTCGCGGCGGGGGGTCCTGTCCTCCGGATCACGCACCGCCGCCGGTTCCTGTCCTTCTACTACTGCAACTCCACCGCGCTCGCCGCGTCGCTCGTGGTCATCTTCCTCCTGCTCCTCAAGAACCCGACGCGGGTCCAGCTAGCCGTGCTGCGGCTGGTCATGGTGCTCGACCTGCTCGCCCTCATGGGGGCCTACCTCGCCGGCAGCTACCGGGACAGGCCCGCCACCGTGTACGCCACGGCGCTGGTTCTCGCGCTGTCAGCCTACGTGGGCGTCCACATCCTGCAGGGCCTGCAACACCCTCCGCCACCGCCGGTCGACCGCCGCGACGAGGAGGAGGATCGCCGGCGGCGCACGGAGTCCTCCTCCAGCGTCCTCAAGCCCAAGGAGCGGTGCAAGGTCCTGCTGCTGCTCGCCACCTTCGCGACGGGCCTCACCTATGTCGCCGGGCTGAACCCGCCCGGCGGCTTCTGGGACACGATGGACAATGGCCGCCGCAGAGGGCACGGGCACGGCTACCGCCCCGGCGACTCGCTTGTGGAGGTGCACCACAGGGGCCACTTCAGGATGTTCTTCTACTGCAACACCACGGCCTTCGTCGCGTCGCTCTTCATCATCGTCCTGCTCCTGGACAGGAAGCTCAGCGCCAGGACGGCGCGGTCCTTCGCGCTGCACGTGTTCGTCCTCAGCGCGCTGCTCGGCCTGTTGGCGGCCTACGATGCCGGCAGCTGCCGGGACTCCAACTGCAGCGTCTATGTTGTCAGCCTCTTCGGCGCGGTTCTCGCATTCATATTCCTCACTATGGTGGCTATCATTTCACTCAAGAGCCTGGTTTGTGCTGACGCTCCAGCATCGGAATCTAACAACAATCGGTATGTACTAATGAGACTTCTCCTTCACCACCTCCGGCAAAGGGATGGAATTTGATTATGACATTTTCACTTGTGTGCATCTTGCAAATGTGCTAGTGTCCACGACAACCAAGCTACAACAATGGCGACGTCAAGTTCACAAGGCAGCGTCAACACTGTTGCTCCTCGAGCGGCGAGCACAGGCAACACGGTGGAGAAAAGGGCGATAAAGAAGGTGAAGTCCCTCGTTCTGCTGCTCGCCAATCTCGCGGCGACCATTACCTACCAGGCAGGGCTAGATCCGCCGGGCGGCTTCTGGACGTACGACGGCGAGGGGCACAGGGCCGGCGACGCCATACTCCTGTCCAAGGACCCGGCACGATACAAGGCCTTCTTCTACTGCAACTCGGCCGCCTTTGTGGTGTCCCTCGTCGTCATCCTCATGGTCCAGAACGTGAGGCTGGTCAAGAGCCACACCTTGCTGGTGGCGATGATGCTGGACATGTTCGCCCTCATCGGAGCCTACGCCGCCGGAAGCTGCCGAAACCTCAGGACCTCCGTCCATGTCGTCGCCCTCGCTGGCGCCGTCCTTCTCTACGTGCTGGTACACGTCCTGTTCTTCACGCTGCGGGCGACCGGCGCCGACGGCACGGTGCCGGAGAAGAAGCACAAGCGGCTGCTGCTGGTGGCGATCCTGGTCGCTACCATCACTTACCAGGTGGGGCTCACGCCGCCGGGTGGGTTCTGGATTGAGGAGAACTCGCCCCTCGGCCGCCACCGCCACGCCGGCGGCGCCGTGCTCCTCGACAAGTTCCCACGCCGCTTCGGGGTCTTCTTCTACTGCAACACGGTGAGCTTCATGGCGTCCATCGCGCTCATCCTCCTCCTCGTCAACCCCAACCTCTCGCGGCTCGCCATACGGTGCTACGCGCTGTACGCGTGCCAGGTGGCCGGCCTGTTCGGTCTCATGGGCGCCTACGCGGCCGGGAGCGCTCGGAGGTTGAGAACGTCCATCTTCGCGCTTGTGCTCGTTGCCCTGGTGATCGCCTTCGTCGCTCTGAACATCATCATGTTTAGTTTGTTCAAACCAAGGACGGCAATGGCAGAGGTCGATTCGCCAGCTCCGGCCGAGGAAGAAGAAGAACCTACACCCAGAGACGCCGAGGAGACAGAGTACCGCGACGAAGTGTACGCCAAGCGCAAGTACCTGATGCTGCTCGGGATCCTGGCCGCAGGCGTCACCTACCAGGCCGGTCTGGCCCCGCCGGGCGGCCTGTGGCAGGACGACGGCACCGGCGGCGGCGGCCATGGGCGCGAGGCTGGGAACCCGGTGCTCCACGACACCGACCAGCGCCGCTACCACGTCTTCTTCTACAGCAACTCCACCTCCTTTGTCGCGTCGGTGGTCGTCATCGCCCTGCTGCTGCAGCAGATCCTGCGGCGGCACCGCCCGGAGAACCACGAGCTGCTCCTGCTGGCCACGAACACGGCCGTCGTCCTCGACCTGCTGGGCCTCCTGGCGGCCTACGCGGCTGGCAGCACCCGCGAGTGGCGGATTGTAGCCGTGCTGCCTGTGCTTGTTCTGACTTTCATGGCTGTACACGTCGCAATTTGGTTGTTCGGTGAGCGCCGCTGCGGCGGCGGCGGAGCTAGTTCTAATGGGTGGATTGAAGAACAGGTAGTAAATGGTCATGACCAGTCTTCCCATGTTCCTGAGGTTTAGTTTACTAATGATGATCACTTCAGTGCTATGTGTACTACCCCGGCCGGTGTCCTGAGCACGAACTAGCTGAGCTGTTTTTATACTACGGAGAGCTCACTTGGGCGTTTTGGGGATGAAGATGCATTCATCTTTAGTTACAATGTACAACAACATATCCCAGTCTCCTGAATCATCAAATAAACACAGCATAATATAATGTTAAATTCTCGGTACATAGAGCTAGAAGCTCATGAAAAAAAATCTGAACGAGTACTTATCCTATTATAAATCTGTGCCCATTCATGGCGAGCAATTCCATGGCAATTGGCAAGGGCATCAAAAGAGTTGCATGCCCTGTGTATATTCTCTCGTTCCACATGATACATTGCAACAATGACATCACTAGAACCTTATCAGAAAATAACCAGCATAGGCATAGCATCCTTTTGGTTTGTCGAGGATAATGTCAAATTGGCAAACCCAAGTGGACACGAATATACAGCCAGGAGAGAAACAGAAATTTTTTCCCTAAGGACTGCGCACATGGTCTACATCTTACATGTAACTACTCATAACACAGTAGAACTACTAGTAAAACTAGTCGGAGACAGTAGTAAACTACCCGAAAACCACTCGTGTAGGACTCTAGGGATCGTATCTGACTAGAACTTCCATATAACCCTGTCCCGTAGACTATACAAGGGTGGACAGTGACACTCCTCAAGAAAGAGCATGAGGGACAACTCGTGCCTCATGCAACAGATCACCTAGGAGATCACGCGATCACCACCTAAGGCAATACAAACCATATAGAACGTAGGGTATTATTCTCTCGGCGGCCGAACCTATCTAAACTTTGTGTTTGTTGCACCTTCGAGTTCCTGATCTCGGTGACACCCTACCTACAAACTCACCACCTCGAGGTATCCCTCGATGGTGTGGCGGTAAAACATCGACAACTGGCACGCCAGGTAGGGGTGTTTATCGAGCATCCACCGGAGAACTTGATGGCATCTCACAGCTTCACCAGCACCGTGCTCGACGAGGGCACAACTTTCATCTTTGGCTCCTGGATCCGCGTCGCCAAAGGCTTGGGTGGCTTCAACAGCCACCTAGTGGACTCCAGAAAGCCTGGAGGCCTCTACATCAACTCGAAGCAGCGATCTCGACGAGTTTATCGACAACCTCGACAAGTTGCTGCTCCTCGATCTACCCAAGCAGATCGAGAGGATCTCCGTTTTTGACGCACTTCAACTCGTGCTGCATCGGGACTACTCGTATCGGATTCAAACCGATCTGAGGAGGCTACGCAATCCAAGTCCCTCTCCGACTTGGAGGAGGACTTGGATCATCTTCTCAAGATTCGAGATGAGAGAGCCACCGCCTGTCGGGGGGCCTCCGTTTTCGATAACTACTTAGACTCAAACAAAGAGTACCCGTTAACTACAAGTTGGAGTCGAGGAGGACTCGAGGATGAGGGAGCCACCACTCGTCGGGAGGCCCAGTTCTCAACAACCACTCGCAACCCAATGATCACCCCGAATCATTTTCAGGTAATCATCCGGGTTTAACCATAACATCTATGCTGCAAGGCCGTTTCGTGTACTGAAAGGGTCTAGAGCCCTCTAAGTTACTCAAATACGACTCCGCCTTATGGCAGAATCCACCCTTCGGCGTATCAACCTCAGGGAGCCGAAAGATTTCGACTACTCCACTCAAATTCACCGCGCGTCACGACATCGACGCGCTGTAGTGACAACCTTGACTACTCGAATCGCGCCGCAGTTACGACTGCTTCGACTAATCAGCTGCGCCAATGACAACTCCAACAACTCATCTCGACTAGAAACTAGTCGGGAACGAGTCTCAAACTACTCGGTGACTAGTTCCGCACGGTCAACAACTAGTTGGAATCAGTTCCGACTAGTCGGCTTCGTTGACAAATTACCCACGGATCAAAGCTATGCTTCGCTGCCTACTTTTTATGCAACTCACACTCTCTCCATCAACAAACTTGAAACCCCCAAACCATGTCTAGTTTGGTTTGAGGCGGTTCAACCCAGAACCCTCTCTGCATTGGAAGCGAATTTGGATCATCTACTGCCACTCTGAGAAGGAGAAACCACCGCGCGTCGGGGGGCTATTGTTTCCGACAACTACTCGGATTAAGCTGCTCATATGACCCAGAGTCTGGTAAGGGGATCAGATTGGTCGGGCAGGTTTGGATCTCGGAAGGGTGTGAAACCCTCCAGGTTTCTTAAATCAAGTCCACCACGATCCATTACCACACCCGGCGAACTCCCTTTTCAAGAAGGTAGACCCCTCCCTCCTTCTGGCGACGAAGACAAGGACCAGGTGTCAGACCTGGGGCTACGGGACTGTGTACATAACGTAGTTCATACAGGAATAGGGGATAGGACATGTCCTATACCTTATCTATGTTGTACTCTACTCGCATGCGAAGTAGAACTAGTCGATACAGAAGGAAGCTACTTGAGTTGTACTCGAGTAAGATTCCTAAGCTAGTGTCAGACTAGGATTCATGAAATTCTATCCTCCCGGATACATAAGAGCGGGCAGGGACCCCCTCAAAACACATCAACACCCAAGGTAATACAAACCACCAAACAGGATGTAGGGTATTACGCACATCGCGGCCCGAACCTGTCTAAACCTCGTGTTGCTTCCACCTTCGAGTTCCGGATCTCGGCGACACCCTACCTGAAACTCACCACCTCGGATATACCCCTCGGTGGGCAGGCGGTAAAACACCGACAGCTGGCGCGCCAGGTAGGGGACCGCATCGAAGATTCACCGGCGAACTCAATGGCATCATTCAAGTTCACCAGTGCCATGCTCCCCGAGGGCACGACTCTCGTTTTCGGCTCATAGGTCTGCATCGCAGACAGCGCGGGCGATTTCCTTTGACTCACCATCGATGTCATGAAGCCGAAAACTCTCACAGCACGTTTTCACAGCGAGTTTGACGAGTTTGTCGACAATCTTGATGACTTGTTGACCCATGGCTCCGCCAGGAAGATCGAGGAGGAGTCCGTTTTCAGCGCGACTCCACCCCGTGCTGCAACAACCATGCTCGGATTGGGCTCGCTCCAATCTGAGGACTTGCATAGCCGATCACGACTTGGTCCACGCAATTCGGCCACTGAACCTCAGGAGGCCCACAATTCCGAGTCCCTCTCCGCATTGGAAAAGGACTTGGACTTTTTACTCCAAATCGGGAAACCCGAAGCCACGGCACGTCGGGGGCTGCAGGTCGCCTTGGTGATGATGGTCTGATGATCACCTCCACCCAGAAGGTCGTTTCATGCATTGGAAGGGCATGAAACTCTCCGATCTACTCGAAGATGAAGACCGACTTGTGGCACACCTCGAGCCCTTGCCTTTTCAGGAGGGCAAGCCATTAGCCACCACTGCAGAAGAATCAACTGAGCTAGTCGAAGCGAGCTCCGACGAACTCATATCACGCCAAGTGTTGATGGCAGAAGAGGGGGAGGAGGATGGCCTCTCACCCAACAAAACACTTGACATGATATCTGAAGACGAGGCCACAACCAACGCCGGCGACAAAAATGACACCGAGTGTGAGGCACGAAGGGCTAGGAACAGAGCCCGCATCGTGAACTGGACGCTGAATTCACCGTCGTGAGCGAGCGGGGCTTCAGAACCCCTGTGGCTAACATCGCTAGGGTAACCGCCATACTCGAACGCAGCAACGATCCAAACATGCGACAAGCGCTTCGCTACGCGTAGAGAGCGTGGATCCAGCTCGATCGACAAAACCCGTCGTCAGCCATCGGAGAAGAACACATGGGCGAGAGCTGCAACCAGGCTAACAGTCGAACAGCAGGCGGACATCAACTACGCAATAACAATGACAAACCTCATGGAAGTCAGGCCACTGGCAGGAGGCAGCAGCCACCTCCAGGAGGCAACCCGCGACAACCTAATCATCCCAGCTATCGGAATCCTCAAGACTTACCCGTTGAAGACCTGCGCCAGAAAATCAATGAAATACGCGATGCGCGATCCATAATTGATTCCAGATGCAGAGAGCGTGAAGTAGCCGATCCAGAAGGTACCGACTGCAGTGATCGCTTTCTAGCGTTCACAGCACGTTCAACAGTTACAAGTACCCTGAGGGCTTCAAGCCAATTGGGATCACCAAGTACGATGGCAAACAAGCTTCTCAGCAATGGCTACGATGTTACTCTACCGCCATAGAAATCGCAGGAGGCTCCAACACCACCAAGGTCGTCTACTTCCTGATGGCTTTGGACCCTGCACCGCTCACATGGCTGGAGAGCCTCAGCAACAACTCGATCGACTCCTGGGAGGGGCTCAAGAAAGTCTTCATCAACAACTTCCAGGGGGCGATCGCCCGCGCAGGTACTCGTCATGACCTTGCTTAGTGTAAATAGGAACACAACGAGCTCCTACGATCATACACGCGCCGTTTCTTCGACGTACCAGCCACCATTGCAAACATCTCGGAAGAGGACATCATCGACTGCTTCTACAATGGCCTCACCGACCCAGGCATCTATAGAGACTTTGGGCGGAACAGACCAGAAACTGTTGCAGGACTTCATGACATGATGCACGATTGGTCCGAGCAAGAGGAGAAGATGCGTGAACGATTCCCGAGGTGCAACGACAACAAACCGAGGCGCACAAATGACAACCGTATCGACAAGAGCCAGCAGGACTACTCGGGTTCATCCCGAAAGCGCAAGCCAGACGACCTCATCGCGGCTGTGGATCGTCCTCCGCGAGGCATAAGACAACGACGCAGGAGCAATTCGAAAAGCTCTTGCAGAAGAAATGCCCATGGCATCCAGGTGCCATCATGCGGCAATCGATTGCTACAACCTCCGGAGTACATTCAACAATCCCAGCAATGACAAGAAGAACAAGTCAACGGATAAAGAGCCCGAAGAGGACGACCAAGGGGACAAATCGCTTAACGTGAAGTTCCAAGATGCCTCAAAAACCATCAACGTCATCTTCGGAGGTGACGAAGAGTTCAGTTCCAGGAGGGAACAAAAACTACTACTCCGAGAAATCATGTCCGTCGAGCCGGCAGTACCACGACCACTCCGATGGTCGGAGGTCCCCATCTCGTTCTCACGAGACGATCAGTGGACTAGCTTCTTGGAGCCCGGCAAATTCCCCCTGGTCCTGGACCCGGTGGTGGCAGAGGTCAAGCTCACCAGAGTACTCATTGACGGTGAAAGCGGTCTCAACCTCATCTTCGCCAGCACGTTGAGAAAGATGGGCTTAGACTTAACGGACATGCTCGTCCTAAGCAAGTCTCCCTTCTACGGCATTGTCCCAGGCAACCCAGCACATCCACTTGGCATGGTGGTCCTTCCAGTCACCTTCGGCACGAGGGAGAACTACCGTATCGAGTTCATCAAATTCGAAGTTGCCTAAAAGCACCCCTTTTTACCACTTAATTAGTGTTGCCATTTATGTTTATTACTCGGGTTAATCATGACTCCCTCGGTAAACTTAGGGAACCTTGTCACAGCCGAGCCATGCGACTCCCAAAATTGGTCGCCCCCTTTGGCAATGACTAGTGGAACCCATTCATTAGCCAATTAAAGCACCTACGTGATTATCTATCAAACACTTCCAGTAACGCTCAGATTATTAGCTCATGACTAGTTTTCTATGTTACTGAAGGGGCCTTGCTCCCAAACTCCTAGTAACGCTCAAATTATTAGTTCCCAACTAGTTTTCTATGTTACTGAAGGGGCCTTGACCCCAAACTTCTAGTAACACTCTGTTTACTAGTTTTCAACTAGTATTACGCGTAGTTTACTCAATGGGTCTTGCTCCCGTATAACCTCGCCAACGGTCTCAGTAGAATTCAATTTTTTGACCAGAAGCAGCCTGACGCACCCGTACCACCTGCATGGAAGTCAACCGTACAATTGACAACTTGATTGACAACCCAGAACCCTTTGAACCAAATCCGCCTCGGTCCGAGGTCGTGTACCACATTCTCTTAGTCGGAGGAGAATTTGGATCATCTACCACAAGTCGGAGGAGGATTTGGATCGTCTACCATGAGTCGGAGGAGGATTTGGATAATCTACCACAAGTCAGAGGAGGACTAGCCGCCATCCATCGATGGGTTCCCGTCTCCGCTGACTACTCGGACTTCATCAATGACGCACTACCCTTATCAAACGGCCACCAGGGCCTGATGGCGCCTCCAACTTGGTCGGGCGGGCCCGGGCATCGGAAGGGCACGGAGTCGTCCAAGCTACCCGGCTTAGCCCACTCTTGTGCGCCATCAACCCCGACAACCTGTTGGGCCTAGAACCATCCCAGGAAGGCAGGACCCTTGATTCCTCGACGACTACTTCGCCCGCGCGAGGGCACTCGGCGATCCGCTGATGACTACTTCGACTGCACAAATAGTCGGATGTGGGACTCTCTCCATCAGTGACTAGTTGGAATTGATTCCATCTAATCGGGTCTCGTCAACAAACCGTTCTGGCTCTATCGACGAGTGATACGGCTTCATCGGCAATCACCAACGAATCAAGATTGATAACTATCTATGCTCGTCTGGTTTCTATGCTTTGGGGCTGAGCGCAACAAGGCGGCTGCCCACGTGAAGACTGAGACCTGATTCAAGGAGGTTTTACGGAGATCTTTAGGGAACTTATTTAACCACTGTCTTGAGTTTTATCTCGAAAGAAGAGGTTTTTCCCAAAAGAATTCGTTCAACCACTCTGCCAGGGAGTCAAGGGATTTACCCAATACAGGGCTTGTTCATTCATCCATATTTCAGCGCCATACGAACTGTCTTGGCCTGCCCAAGGAATTCTTTCGGGCTAACCGAGACATCTTCGCATGGCATCATATGACTTCTCTTGGCCTGCCTAAGGAATTCCTTCGGGCTAGCGGAGTCATCTTCGCACAATGACCACTTTCGTAACAACGCAAGTGAAGAATTGCGTCGTCACTTCCTTTAGGCTATTCAAGACATCTTTGAATGGCAACATACGACTTGTCCTGGCTTGCCCAAGGAGCTAATCAAGATCAAGTGAAAGACCTCGTCGTTACTTCCTTGCTAATTGACTTCCAGTCACCTCCACATACTTCCAGTACTACTCCGTTTGCTGGTTTACGACTAGTATTACATGCAAATTTACTGAAGGGGTCTCGCTCTCATACTTCCAGTAATAGACTACTAGTTTCCAACTAGCATGCTATGTTATTGAAGGGACCTCGCTCCCATACTTCTAGTACAACTCTATTTATTAGTTTAGGACTGGTATTACGTGCAAGTTTGCTGAAGGGGCCTCGCTCCTGTACTTCCAGTACAACTCCGTTCTACTGGTTTACGACTGGTATTACGTGCAAGTTAGCTGAAGAGGCGTTGCTCCCATATTTCCAATAACGCTCAGATTACTAGTTTCTAACTAGTATGCTGTGTTACTGAAGGGATCTCGCTCCCATATTTCCAGTACAACTTCGTTCTACTGGTTTATAACTGGTATTACGTGCAAGTTTTCTGAAGGGGCCTCACTCCTATATTTCTAGTAACAAAATACTAGTTTTCGACTAGTACGCTGTGCTACTGAAGGAGCCTCGTTCCCATAATTACAGTACGACTTGTTTACTTGTTTACAACTGGTATTACGTGCAAGTTTGCAAAAGGAGCATCGCTCCCATACTTCCATTAATAAATTACTAGTTTCTGACTAGTATGCTATGTTATTAAAGGGACCTTACTCCCATACTTTCAATACAACTCCGTTCTACTGGTTTACGACCGGTATTATGCGCAAGTTTGCTGAAGGGGCCTCGCTCCCATACTTCCAGTAACAGATTACTAGTTTTTGACTAGTATCATATGTTACTGAAGGGGCCTCGCTCCCATACTCCCAGTATAACTCCATTTTACAAGCTTACGACCGGTATTATGTGCAAGTTTGCTGAAGGGGTGTCGCTCCCATACTTCCAGTAACAAATTACTAGTTTTCGACTGGTATCATATGTTACTGAAGGGGTCTCGCTCCCATACTCCCAGTACAACTCCGTTTTATTAGCTTACAACCGGTATTATGTGCAAGTTTGCTGAAGGGGTGTCGCTCCCATACTTCCAGTAACAGATTACTAGATTTCAACTAGTATGCTATGTTACTGAAGGGGTCTCGCTCCCATACTTCCAGTACAACTCCGTTTACTGGTTTACGACTGGTATTACTTGTAAGTTTGCTGAAGGAGCCTTACTCCATACTTTCAGTAACAGATTACTAGTTTCCAACTACTATGATAGGTTACTGTTATCACCCTAATTTGACTGGGCCAGAGAATGGGCTGAGAGCAACATGGGCTAAAGGAGACAATCGTGACAGCATGCGAATCGGCTTCTGTGCGAGCGTATTAAGGGTCGGGATGGCCGTGCGTCTAGTAAGGATAGTTTAAATATAGTAAGTTAGAGATTGTATCATAATCAGCTAGGGTTAGTTAAAAAGATCAAGTCTCCGGACTATAAATATGTATCCTGAGATTCAATAATCAATCATTCAATATTCACAACGAACTCTCGGCGCATCGCCACCACTTCCCCAAGGGTTTCTCCAGGTAATCGACATGCTGCTCCGATCATGCTCCGCATGGTTGGAGCAGCGTCGTGTCTACCTATCTATCTTTGTGTTTCTCGTGCTGAAGCGTTGTTGATGGCGAGCAATACTAGTTATCTTAAACGATTATGATACTGCATCAGATCTTGATAGTATATCTATGCTCCGCTTGCTGTTCGTAATCGTTTAGCTGCCTTTGTGCGCGATCCCAGGTGCAAGGGCAGCACCTTGCTCTGTTCTCGGCTAGTAGATCTAATTTGTTATGGTAATTCTTTGTACTACAAGAATTTAGTTTAATATCTGTATAATTAGGCCCTTCAAACGGGTTGAATGTTCCGGCTGCATGTTTGGTGCTTTATGGTAATCTAAGGAGGGATTGTTCCGGGAATCGGCTTGTTAAGTTGGTTTTTAGGCCCCTTTTTAGGATAGCGTCTTGTTATCTTTCATGCTTGTTAGGCTTAACCACGCGTAGGATGTTCCGGTTGTACGGTGAAGACTTTTACTGTCGTAGATTGGATTAGCTTGATGATTACGGAGTAGGTTTCTATCTTTTCCATCGGATTCGTACGGACGTTCAAATATTAGTAGATCCGATTTGTTAAACGGGTGCAATCGGCTTCTTTTATAGCCGATTCTGAGGGTTAGCCGAAGGTCCAACCTGGTATAAGGACAGGTCCGACCCAGTGCAGAGGCTCCATCGGCTCTTCTAGCTGATCTTGGGAGTCATGTTAAGAGCCGATTGCGGCTCGGACTAATATTTGACGTGGCTGTGCATGCAGGGAAATAACTGATAACGACTTCTACACCTCCCTGATCAGGTATAGGTCAGGTGGCACACCTAGCACTTCACCAAGCCAGGGCGTGTGCCGGACTTCTGGGCCGTTGACCGAGGGACCGGGACCCACCAGCCGTCTCGGAAGCCTCCCGGCTCCTCGTGTTACCTGTCGCTGCTCGCCGGTGGGTTTTGACCGTCAACACATTCTGGCATGCCCAGTGGGACTAACATCGACTACTTCATCGACTACATCGACTATTTCATTGAGTACATCGACTACTTCCTTCGACTACATCAACTACAATCGACTGCATCATCTTCTTCAGCTACATTGACTTCCGCTGTCAAGATGCCGAACGAGAACCCGATTACCTATGAAGAGCTGTCTGATGAGCACAAGCAGAAGTATAATGATATAAAGGCTCTCTTTGAAGCCGATCTCATCGGCTCATTCGAAAGGACCCGTCACCATGGCATCAGATGGAAGGGATTTTCATCTGAAGGTGCACTCGACGAGGTGGATCTATCTACTCCTACAGAAGAACGCACGCGAGCTCTCCGCCAGGAAGTCAACTACATGGTGGCTCATTCGTTACATCGACATTCTGAGAGTTTGGTGAACACCCTTGAGCGTGTCGCGGTACGTGTAGTGCAAGAGATTATGAAACACTAGTACTCTCCAACAGGACCTGCTTTAGGGAGTCACAAAGGGGAGTTGCCTTCTCAAGCCAGGTCACCAGTGCCTTACGCATTTGCAGCTCCAGAGCAACATGGTTCTCCATCATACGTCATAAACAAGGTGGGAGGAGACCCTGATGATCACCAATTCTTCAGTGAACCCCCCAAGGAGGTACCGCATGGGTATGTTTGTGCGTACATACCGGATGGCGGTAACCCGGCGCAACCCACGCAGAGAATAACCAGGGAACATCTGTAGTCGATGCCGATAAACAGGCATGGCTGGCCACTTACGCGACAGGGCCGAGTCACGAAGGTACGCACTCAGCCCCAGGAGTTCATACAATGGATCAGATTAGTGCCATTTTGAGAGATCAATTTGGCATTCTCCCGAGAAGGCGAGCGATTGGCTACAGCAAGCCGTATCCAAGCGAGTATGACTTGATTCCTCTGCCGCCCGAGTATCGGCTGCCTGAGTTCACCAAGTTCAGCGGAGTGGAAGGATCCAGCTCAATAGAGCACGTGAGCCGATATCTGGCGCAGCTAGGGATGATCTCGGTGTAGGATCCATTGCGAGTGAGGTTTTTCTCACAGTCTCTCACAGGGCCAGCTTTTGGATGGTACACATCATTAGGTCCTGATTCCATCCGCACCTGGAAGCAGCTGGAGGAACAGTTTCATATACAATATCATTCAGAAGCTGCAGAGGCTGGGATTGCCGATTTGGCACAGGTCCGCCAGAAGCGGAAAGAAACGGTGGCGGAATACATCCAATGTTTCAAAGAAGTTAAGAACCGGTGCTACTCGACTCAGATTTCAGAAAAAGAGGCAGTTGAATTGGCGTCTTTGGGATTGGTAAAATCAATTAGAGATCTGGTTTTCCAGCTGGAGTTCAACTCTTTGGCACATCTGGTGCAGAAAATGATGGTATACGAAAAATGCCACCCAGAATTATACCAAGACAAGTTCAAACGACAAGTAGTAATGGTTGATGCTGAAGACTCGAAGATTCTGGGGACGACCAAGAGATAGCAGTTGCAGAGTGGGCACGGGGAGCAAAACCCGTATCCTGCAAGTGGGTGAAACAACAAGGACCTTCAAAAGGATTTGATTGTGACGTGAGCAAGGTCGAACAAATATTTGACTTGCTCTTGAAAGAGAAGCAGTTGAAGTTCCCTGAAGGTTGCAAGATCCCAACAGCTCAGGAGCTCCAGGGGAGATTGTATTGCAAGTGGCATAACTCTTTCACTCACGGTACCGGTGACTGCAAGGAACTCCGGCGACAGATACAATCGGCTATTGAGCAAGGCCGATGAATTTTGGGGCAGTACGCCATGAAGGTTGATACTCAACCATTCCCGAATGTAAACATGGTGGAAAGGTACGACCGGTCAACACATCATCAGCTGGATTTTACGTTTGGTATTAACATGGCAGGACACACATCACGTCAGTATGCAAGGAAGCAGGATGCCGATTCCCGCAATCGGCCCCAAAAAGAAGAAAGGGACTATATCACCGAAGAGCAGGTGAGACACGTCAGGAATCAACAACCAGTTTCCTCTCATCTTCTGAGAAAGTATGAGTATCAATATCAACAGCGTCTCCAACATGAGACTGAAGAAGAAGAATACAAGCGACGCACTGGGAAATACCTCAGGAAGCAAGAGGATACGCGAGATCATTGGCATTGCCCGTTCTTCAAGTACTATTGGGATTCTGGCATGAAACGATTACCTACTCTTGAGGATTGCCTAGAGTGCAAGTCCCAGAAACAAGATGCAAGAAGCGCCTCAGTTTTTCAGCGTTTAGGACCAGTGCAGCCCCGCCATGGACAAGCCGAGTCATCACGCATAAGGGGAAATTCAGAAGGTGAGGAAGACAAATGTCACCGACCACGCTGGTGCCCTGACGGGCTTAACCGATCCCCGAAGCGGAGGGTGCAGCGGTTGTGCAGCCTGGAAGAAGCTGAGGCCCAATATTTGGAAACACTAAGGAAGGCGCGACCGGAATTGACGAAGAAAGTTCACCGCCCTCAAAAAGCAGAGACGAGTTCTTCTAAGAAAGTGTGCCATCCCAAGAAGTCGAAAGCCGATGTCTTATGCACACATGGTGTTTGTTCTTTCTGCAGAGTTTCATGCACCAGGCCATGAGGAGGTGCTAGTATATCAGCTTGACTTGGGGCCACGGCCAGTCATATTTGAGAAGCCTCGAGAGAGGAATTACAGGCACCTGAAGGCTTTATACCTCAAGGGTTACATAAACGGCCAGCCTGTCAGCAGGATGTTAGTCGATACAGGAGCGGCAGTTAACATAATGCCGTACTCAGTGCGGCGCCAATTGGGGCATTCTATTGGGGATCTGATCAAAACCAACATCACGTTAAGTGACTTTAATGGACAAACTTCGGAGACGCAAGGAGTCCTCAACGTGGATTTGACGGTAGGAGGCAAGATCGTCCCTACTTAGTTTTTTGTTGTCAACAGCAAGGGCTCGTACACCGTCCTGCTTGGGAGAGATTGGATCCATGCCAATTGTTGTATCCCTTCCACGATGCACCAGTGTCTGATTCAATGGGATGGGGACGAAGTAGAAGTGGTCCATGCGGACAATTCCGTTGAAGTTTCACATGCCGCCATGAGTGTCTGGGATGCGGAAGACCAGGAGCCGATCTCAGGGATTAGCTTGGAAGGCTGCGACCGCGTGGAAGCTACAAAAAATGGGGTGAGGCTGGTCTTATCCACTGGCCTTACGGAGTAGATGGGGTGCCAAAGTTAGATTGTGCCAATGTAATAGGAGAGGCCGATCCCCACGATAGGCCCCAAAGAATAAGAAGTGAATTGTTTTTGTCAACCATGTTACATCGTTATAACGTTCACGAAGAGGCCGCTCGAGCAGCCGGCCATATGTTGATTGTAAAGTGATGCAAATTAATGAAAAGAACAAGTTGGCCGGTCCCTGCGATCAGCCGAATCCTTTTACATCATATTCGTTGTTTATTTACAGTGTCGACTTAATGGATGAAGGAAAATTAGGATACAGATTTACATCTGCTGACGAGTTGGAAGAAATCAACATTAGTCCTAGGGATAAGCCACGGCCAACATTTATCACTAAGAAGTTGAATCTAGAATTGCGAGAGTTGATGATAGTGCTGCTGAAAGAATATGCGGACTGTTTTGCTTGGGATTACACAGAAATGCCCGGGTTAGATAGAAGTATTATTGAGCATCAGCTCCCTCTTAAGCTAGGATTTCGGCCGTTCCAGCAACGAGCGCGGCAAATGAAGGCCGAAGTCCTAGAAGAAGTCAAGAAAGAAGTCAAAAAGATGTTAGAAGCAGGCTTCATCAGGCCATGCAGGTATGCTGAATGGATTTCCAGTGTTGTGCCTGTATAGAAGAAGGATGGCTGGTGGCGAGTCTGCGTGGACTTCAGAGATCTCAACAGAGCTACACCAAAGGATGAGTACCCGATGCCAGTTGCGGAGACGTTGATTAATGCAGCTGCTGGTCATAAGATGTTAAGTTTCATGGATGGCAACGCTGGTTATAACCAAATTTTTATGGCTCCAGAGGATATCCATAAGACTGCATTCAGAGTACCAGGTGCAGTGGGATTATTCGAGTATGTGGTCATGACTTTTGGGCTGAAAAATGCTGGTGCTACATACCAATGGGCCATGAATTATATGTTTCATGACTTGATCAGTAAGCTGGTGGAAATCTACATTGATGATGTGGTTCTGAAATCTGCATCGGCTGAGGGGCATTTGGGAGATCTTCGGCGAGTTTTGGAACGAACCAGGGAGTTCAGGCTTAGAATGAATCCAAAGAAGTGTGCTTTTGGTGTATCGGCCGGTCAGTTCCTGGGGTTTCTAGTTCATGAACGAGGAATTGAGATCGGCCTAAAAAGTCAAGAAGCTGTAAGAACAATGGTGCCACCTACTACAAAGAAGGAACTCCAACAACTCATTGGCAAGATCAATTTTGTCAGGAGATTTATTTCCATTCTGTCAGAAAGAATCGAGCCATTCATGGAGTTGGTAAAGATTAAAGCCAATGATGAGTTCCGCTGGGGGCCAGAGCAACAACAGGCATTTGAAGATATCAAACAGTATTTATCCAAACCGCCCGTGTTAGTCCCACCCCAGCAGGGTAAGCCATTCCATGTTTATCTGTCAGTAGGTGACACTTCCATTGCTTCGGTCATCGTACACCTGCATGATGGCAAGGAGAGAGTTGTTTTTTACCTCAGCAGAAGGATGTTAGATGCAGAGACCAGGTACACCGAAATTGAGACGATTGTCATCTGCAAATTAGATGTTATCAAGCATATGTTGTCAGCCCGGTGTTGAAAGGCCGACTCAGTAAGTGGATGTTTGCTTTGTCAGAGTTTGATATCCGGTACCAGCCTACGAAGGCAGTCAAAGGGCAGGTGCTGGCCAACCTCATTGCAGAAAGGACCAGCTCAGACATAGCAGCGCTTTCCATCCACGCATGGGCAATGTATTTTGATGGGTCGGTCTGTGGAGATGGTTCTGGCATAGGTATCCTGCTCGTTTCGCATCGGGGGGCAACATATTCCTTTTTAATCAGATTGCCAACACCTCGCACCAATAATCTAGCCGAGTATGAAGCGGTGCACAAAGGTATGGAATTACTTCTTGAGGCCGGAGCAGAAGCAGTAGAAGTTTTTGGGGATTCGAAATTGGTCATTTCTCAGCTCACGGAAACGTACCGATGTGAGAGTGAGTTGTTGTTTCCCTTGTGGAGACAATGCCAGGAGCTAATGGCCCGGTTCAGATATATAAATTTCTATTGGATACCAAGAGTGCAAAATTCAGAGGCCAATGATCTTGCCCAGATGGCTTCAGGTTACAAGGATACGGCGGATGGAGCTGATTTCCCAATAAACCTGCTGGATCAGGGGGATTGGAGAGCCGATATCTTCAATTACTTGAAGGATCCAGCTCGGGGGCACCTAAGAAGACACGTTACAAAGCCATGAAGTACGTCTTGATAGGGGACGACTTGTTCTACAGGACTCTGGAAGGGCTACTACTTAAGTGCTTGGGGCCGATTGAATCCAATCGGCTCTTACATGAAGTCCATGAAGGTACGTGTGCTACTCATCAATCAGCCCATAAGATGAAGTGGTTGATTAGACGCTTGGGATATTATTTGTGACACCCTAGGTGTCAAATTGTACCATAATATGCATGAAATGTAATGTATGTGTTGATTTGTATAAGGTTGGCTGTATTTGTAGCAATAAGACCCTATGTGTAATTTTATAAAAATACGAGTCCTTTTGTGCAAAATGCATGAGTTACAAAAGTAATTTTCAAAAGTTACTAGGGGCCAAATTATAAGAATGCAAGTAATCATGACTTACCTGGAAACTTGCATTAAGGCCCAAAATTTTGTGTGTAAATATGTAGCAAGGACGAAATCTTATAAAACTTAAAGATAGTCCAAAGTTTCAAAATAAAGTTGCATACCATGAGTTTTGGAGTTCAAACCCTAAAGCAAAGTTGTAGAGCTTGAAAAGTTGTACAACTTTCATTTTGGTCATTTCTCCATTAGAGCCCTGTATCAGTGGGAAATTTAGTTTTACTTCTGGGCCCTTGAAGTTTTTACAAATTGCAAACAGGTCCTTGGCGCTCTCCTACCTTTCTTCTACCTCTGGCCGTTTTTCCTCTGCTCCTCTGTTTTTACTGCGCCGCCGCCGTTCCTCGGTCTCCAGTCACTGCAGTGCAGCCCCCCTGCCCTCTCACCCTCGTGCGCCGCCCCTAGCCCTGCCCGCCGCCTTAGCCCGCCTCCGTGGCCCCTCCCTGCTCTGCCACACGCGCGCCACCGGCCGCCTGGGCGCCACCAGTACCGCCTCCTCCACGCCGTTGTCGTTCCCCGGCCGTGCGCCCCTCTCTCCCCTTCCCTTTCCTATAAATAGCACCCCCGGGACCTATAGAAGCCGTTCCCCCACTCCGTTGCACCCCTTCCACACTGCAACCCAGTTCCCCCGCGCCACCGTGCCGTCGCGGCTTCTGCCTCTCGCCGGCGGCCCAACTCCGGCCGTTCTTCCTCCTCCCAAGAACACCATTAGGTGCGCCCGGGTGCCCTCTTTCTCCCCATCCTATTCCTCTTGTTAATTAATCGCTACATCGCCGGAATTCGAGATGGAACCGAGCTCCACCGGCCATCCATGGCAGAGGGACCTGTTCGCGAAGATTGAACTCTTTCCAAGGGTCTAAATGAAAAATCTTGGTTTCTTTCCCTTTTCCTAGGTGCTGGACTTTGAAAACTCCTAGAAAATCGTAGAAAATTCAAAAAAATGTGAAACTAGTTGGATTTGAATCCTCATTTTAAACCCTATCACTTTTGTTTTGTGACCATGTTATGAAAGTAGATGGTTTGTGCTGTGTTTAAAATAGAAGTGAAGGGATGTTTGTTATTTCATGTGGGTGATATTTTTGACTTGTAAATTCAATAGAAAATTGTAGGAAATTCCAAAAATTACAAAACCAGTTTTGTTTGAAACTAGGTTTTGAACTCTACAATTTCTATTAAGTGGGTTTGATGTGAAACCAAATACTTTTGAACCTATGTTAAATATTTGACATAAGAGTATAGTATTCATAGTTCCAAATTCTATTCCTACATGTTAACTTGGTGATCATGATTTGTAATATACAATCTCCATAGATCAAGTATGTAATAATGTGGACTTTTTAAACCTAATCTTGTTTATAATTCAATTCTTATAAGATTAATCAATTCCATTTGTTTTATATAAAAATTAGCTAAAGCCTTTTCAGTAAAGCTTATTTAATTAAATCTTTTGATCAAAATTTTTAAATATGCAATTGATCTGTGTTTAAGTTTTCAAAACTTTATAACCCTAATTATTTAGGGTTTACTTTCAATCTTAAATTTAAATTTAAGTATTTTAATTCCTGTTTCCAATTAAATTAATGTTATAGTCGTAAGTTGAATAGTTATGATTCAAAATTTAAGTTTCTTTTGCACCATGAATTCTTGGGTGTTAATATTTTGGACTGCAACGTATTGTGAAATAAAATAAAAAGACTATGCATCCCTTAATTCTATATTTTTGCATATCATATAGATCCGACTATTCTCGCTGGAGGTGATTATCAGCTGATCGTGGACCAAGCCGTGGAAATTCTTACAGATCCTGGAACCAGAAGAAGGTTGTTCTGAAGACCTCAAGAACTTCGTCAAGGAACTCTCGGAAGGCCCGAATCAAAGTTCGGATGTTATTAACTTGACTAACCCCAGGCCCACCAGTAAAGGCAAGCCCCGGACATAACCTATTATTTTATTACACTGCAATTTATATCTATTTATGTATTCTATGCATTAAGTTCTTAGGAATTGCTTGAAACCCTAGATGCATAAATCCTAGGAACCAATGTATTGCACTTGAGGTCATATCGACTAGATGCTCTGCTAATAGGGCCGGTAGAAGTCGGGTGATTTCCTGTCACTCGCGCGATATAGGAATTGTAATGTTTACATTCCTGATTACCACTATAAGGATGCCGGACGGGAGTTTTGTACGGTATCATGGTCGAGATGATACCCCGTCTGTGTTGATGAATCTGATAAGGTCTCAGTGTGTGGTAGTGCGGGTTAAGCGTTGGAAAGTACTAGCCACATGCCGTGAGTTATGGGTAAGCGGTAAGCCTAGTAGCCAATCGGCCCGAGGAGTGGACATACCTCCCACCACATGTATTTGGTTCTTTTGGTTACTTGGTTCGATTGGGGAAATACGTGTTGCAAGGGCAACCAGGAATACGGGTTTTGTAGTCGCGCTACAGACGTATGTCCTGCACGAGTGATGTGCGTATGTTCCTGCAGTCGCTTGTGGTGGACCTGTCCACGAGTCGGAATGAAAGGCAAACTGTTGCTTCGGAACTATCGTTGGATGTTCCAAGCGTGTGAGTTAGGTTTACCTTGCAAGGTTGAAAATTCGATTCTGAATCGTCCGCTTCTCACGAAGATTGAGACTGCTTGATCCCTTTACCACATAGAGTAACAAGAGCAATATTATGGTTATCAAGGATGATGCTTGATCAAAGATTACACCATGTTTGCTTAGTTATAGGTGCTTACCTAGAATAGATAATTAACTAGAATCTGAAAGCTAAAACTTGAAATTAAGGATCTACTCTTGTTGCTTTTCAGCTGAAACTAAACCCAGAACCATTATAAGCTTTCATAAGTCTAGTTATGGGCTAAGTATACCCAATCCCGGGTAAGCCTTGCTGAGTATTAGTATACTCAGCCTTGCTAGTTATATGTTTTGCAGGTTATGTCTTGAAGACCCTACTTTTCCCTTGCCCTGGTCCTGTGCTCTTTCAGAAGGTTGGTCCGTGGAATGGGATCCGTCCCCGGCCAACACTGGTGATATCGAGCGATGTCATGCTCGGGCTTAGCATGGCATCCGTCTTAACGACGTGTTGTAATTATCGCATATGTTTTCCGCTGCTAAAAACTATAGTTTTACCAGTTTGTAATCTTTTCTCTGAATTTTTAAATCTTCGTACCTCTTTTGGAACCCTTGTAACGTAATTTCCTCTGTGATGTAAAATGTGATGGTGATTGTATCTCTGGACTCACCTTCGTGTGAGGTAACCTTATTTGATCCTGTGTATCGGTGGTTTATCGGGACGTTACCCGACAGGCCAAGGGATTATACCGTTTGAAGCACGTTGGAGCCCTCTAGAGTGGACTCGCGTACTTGAGCCGGTATAATTCAGGTTGGTTCTGCCACAGCTGGTATCAGAGCTGTAAGGTTACCCTGGAGATACATTTTACCTTAAAAATGTTTTCGGCATAAAAGTTTGATCAACCAAAGGTTTGGCAAAACTACGTTGGATTCGTAAGGATTGAGCTTAGTACGTAAAGCCCTAGGGTAATGTTTAAGGGAAAATAGAGGTGGCTATATATATATATAATCTTATCTACCAGCATTATTTTTCTGTCAAAACTTAAATTCATGCACAACCCAACCTTACTTTCTGTAACGACACCTTCGATCGTGAGGTAAGAAGGTAAGGATCCTCAGCCAACTGAGGGAGCTTGGCCTTCCCGTCGGTGATGCGAACCGAACGCTGTTTCTCAAGCAGTGGCCTACTTGAGATGCTGCCAATGTACCAACCTCGGTTGACTACATTGGGAGTATATGGTTCGGCGCAGGATATGGCGATCGCTGTTCATATCCCCGCATTTTGCGGTACCCCCCGTGAATACGTTATCTCGATAACGTATGTTAACGTTGTCTGTACGGCGGTAATTGTACAGATGCTGTTTCTATAGTGAACAGTAATGATTGGGGACGCTTTCATGACATGCTGGCATGAAAGGTTCATTGGTTATATATTATGGTTTTCTGCAGGTACACTAACCACGAATACGAAACTAGGACGGATAGGGTTTATCGACTAGTTAATAGTGAGAGACGTATGTATTATGCCACCGAAACTAACCACGTAAGTCCGAAGATATTCGGCAGTTGTTTTTGGTTTGTGAGGACGAGTAGAACGTGCATGCATCACTCATCATTAAATACATGAATACAATGTGTGTCTTAGTTCTTCTAAGGATGTGTGGTAGAATGTTGATCTTTGGTGTGGTTAGTGGGATTCTTGTAGTAGTGTTGATAAAGTCTCTTAAGTATCTTTCTGCTTTCCAGCCCTTGCCATATCAAAATCAGTTGTCTCATCCTATTTACCTTGTAAGTCTTCAGCAGGGTAAATAAATTTTATCATCTAAATTCTTGTTTCAGATGGTTGGAGCCACACGTGGAACCCCGGAAGGTTTCCGGGCAGATCAATCCAGCAATACCCAACAACCATCCCTATCACTTTCACATCTAGCCGAAGTTATGGCTCGGCAAACCGAACTTCTCAATCTGTTGGTACAAGCACAGCAGAATCAACAACACCAGCAGTCACAAGGTCGTATTGAACCTCTGGTGGCAACCTATCAAGATTTCCTCAGTACTCAGCCCCCGCTGTTCAGTAAAGCGGAGGAGCCCTTGGATGCTGATGCTTGGCTCCGCACCACTGAATCTAAGTTTGCTCTTCTTACGATTCCATGTGCGGACTCCAACAAGACTTATTTTGCTGCCCAACAATTGCACGGAGCTGCCCGTATCTGGTGGGATAATTATTGTGCTATGCAAACTGATGGTCATGCTATCTCCTGGGAAGAATTCCGTAATGCCTTTAGGGCACATCATGTACCTGAAGGGCTGGTGGAACGGAAACTGAATAAGTTCTTGGCACTTACTCAAGGAACCCGCACTGTACTGCAGTATGCACAGGCATTTAATCACCTATGTCAGTATGCGGGTTATTATGTTGATAATGATGCCAAGAAGCAAGATCGTTTTCGTCGAGGTTTGAATACTAAGCTCAAGGAGCATCTGAATCTTGTCAAGGCGAATACTTTCAGTGAGTTGGTCAACATGGCACTGACTCAGGAGGATTGCATCACGGCACATCGTGCCGAAAAGAAACGTAAGGTCTCCACTGGATCCATGAGTGTTCAACCCTCGTGGTATCAGTTTGGTCAGAATGTATTGCCTGAAACACCACCACGAAATGCTCCGATCGGCAGACTGGTTCTTAAGCCGCCTCAACAGCAAGAAGAGTATCGACCT
Source organism: Panicum hallii (assembly GCF_002211085.1). NCBI lineage: Eukaryota > Viridiplantae > Streptophyta > Magnoliopsida > Poales > Poaceae > Panicum > Panicum hallii. The sequence continues at coordinate 32,261,472 of NC_038047.1, forward strand.
CCTGTACTTCTACAACAACCACAACAATTTGGGCCACGGCCGAATGTTCAACAAGCTCGACAGAAAAGCAACACTCATTGCTATTTAAAGTGTGGAAGTGCGGATCATCTCCTTAGAAATTGTCCGCAACTCAAGAGATCTAATCAAGGGCAGAGTTCCAGTCAGAATGATCAGAACAAGGGTAAGAGGCCGATGATGCAAGTCCGGCAAGAACAAATCAATTTCACTACCCTTGCAGAACTTCCGGATGGAGCTCCTATCATGTCGGGTACATTTTCGGTACACCACAAACCAGTTGTTACATTATTCGATTCAGGAGCAACTCATAGTTTCATTAGTAACAACTGCAGTACCCGAATAGGACTTGATCTTTGCCCTACTAAGGGGTCATATGTGATCTCTACCCCGGGAGGAAAAATTTCATCTGGCCAAATGGTCAAAAAGGTGCCAATTCAATTGGGTAGCAAGGAAATCAGAACTGATTTGATTCTATTAAACCTAGAGGGTATTGATATTATACTTGGGACAAATTGGATGGCAGAACATAGAGTACTGCTAGATATCTCTTCCCGAGTTATTGAGATTGATTCACCACATCAAGGAGCAACTACCCTCTATCTGCCTCAGCAAGAGTATTTGCACTCTTGCACTTATGCCATCACAGACGTGAAAGTAAAAGATATTCCAGTAGTCTGTGAATATCCCGATGTCTTACCAGATGACTTACCTGGAATGCCACCAGACAGAGACATCGAATTTATTATTGAACTCCAACCTGGCACCGCTCCTATTTCGAAGAGGCCGTATCGTATGCCTCCAAATGAATTGGCTGAATTGAAAATCCAACTCCAAGATCTTCTTGATAAAGGTTTTATACGCCCAAGTGCGTCACCTTGGGGTTGTCCCGCTCTCTTCGTCAAAAAGAAAGACAATAGCCTAAGGCTATGTGTTGATTATCGTCCACTCAATGCGGTTACCATTAAAAACAAGTATTCTCTTCCCCGCATTGACATATTGTTTGATCAGTTAGCTGGAGCTAAGGTCTTCTCAAAAATTGACCTACGCTCTGGTTATCATCAGATCAAGATTAGGCCTTGTGACATTCCAAAAACGGCCTTCTCAACCAGATATGGACTTTATGAATATCTGGTTATGTCATTTGGTCTTACCAATGCACCGGCATATTTCATGTATCTTATGAATTCAGTCTTTATGCCGTAACTTGACAAATTTGTCGTGGTCTTCATCGATGATATTTTGATATATTCCAGGACTAAAGAAGACCATGCTAATCTGAAGCGTCCTCCCCATCAGGGAAGACTTAAAAGTGTTGCCTTATCAGTCCCAGGAGGCTGATAACACTTTTATTACATCAGATGGTACATCACCGTACAACTCTACGCGGTAATGGGCAGTGAAGCGCCACTATCGCGAGGATTACAACAAAAACCCACACTACTACACTAACTACGAAAAGGGGATCATCAGAGTCTTGCGCCATGCGGAGTCCCAGTGGTGGCCTCGACCACAGGCAAGACTGGGTGCAGGACGGAACCCTACTCGATATCTTCGGGGACGTAGTCGGGGTCTTCCACTGTAAAAGTAAGAATGGGGTGAGTACAAACGTACTCAGCAAGTTCAATCACACCCACGGAGGGGAAATAACAGAATTATATGCACAGGATAATCCAAGGATGGTGTTGGGGTTTATTTGCAGAAAAACTCGGTTGCATGCAAAGGTTTGTTTAAAACATCTTCAAAACAAGCTTTCAAGTACCAAAGAGCATACGATGTTGATCCATGCAGGATCCAAGTTTTAAACCGCTACCGGACTCCCCGTCCGCCGTAGCACACGGCACAACTGCCGGACACTTTCCAAACAACTCACACCAGCCCAATCATTCCCAAGAGAAACACTAGTTATGTGACCACACCATAACTTGCCCAATACCGTGGGCACGGCTATTCGAATAGATTTTAACTCTGCAGAGGTGTGCAACTTTACCCACAGGTGGGGTACCACAGCACGAACACCTTAGTGCCGGTGCAGATCCCAACAAAGCCATTACCCACCTTAGCTAGACCTGACTAGCCACCACAGGATCCATCAAGGGGCCATTCGACCTATCTCCGAGGTTTAACCGGGGCATAAGTCACACAGAGCTTATCCCGTCTCCTTGATCACCCGTTGCTCCCAGCTCTCCTGATGGCTATCAGACTAACTAGTGGGGTTAGGCCAAGCCGTTGCCCATACAACGGTCAAGTGGTTTGCACGACAGGAAGCTAGGTGAGACGACACATCAACTCGGTCCTTAGGGGTGACAAGATGGATATCTCCCTTCCACGCTCAACCACACAAGTACGAGCACACCAACGGCAATCACACAGAAATGCCATCCATCCCGTCCGACTCGTCTTTCAAATCCACATTTTACCCTTTCCCACACACACGCATTTTCTTTATAGAATCAGGTGTTCCAGGTATGGTTGTCACAGCAAGGGTGGCTATCCTACCATGGTTACGGCACGCAAAAACCATGCAATTTTATAAAACAGGCCATCGGGTTGTGTTTATAAAAACTAGGACAAAAACATGCATCAAAGGGCGGAATTGAACTTGCCATCGTCAAGTCCTTGCGGAAAGTCCTGATCGAAGCACTGTCCTTCGGGTTCGGGGTCGCAGAACTGGTCCTCAGTTGCTTGGTCGCAGTCGGGAACCTCGTCGTTCACTCCGTCTCCTACGACGCAAACAAACAGACACACAATCAAGCGAAAGAACTAAAAGCTTTTATCGTTGGGCTTGAATCGGAAATAATTTAGTTACGGAGTTAAGGGTGATATCTTTAGGTGGTTCCTTAATGGCATGGCTAAAACTATACTATAAAAGGCGTGGTAAAGTTTCGGGTCGATCGGAGGTCGTTTCGCACATAAAATGACGCGCCAAAGCGGGTTTTAGGGCTTAAACAGGGGTCCAGGGGCTCATTCACGATTATCTGAAATGGGTAGGGGTCTAATTGCAAATACTAGAAATATTCAGGCATACTAACGGGTGTCGAGTGTAATTAGGTTTACGTGGTGAGAGGGGGCTTGGTTTGAAATATTACAAAGAGCGGGGTTCCTTTTGTGAAAAGAGGTGAATAGGGGTGTTAGAGTGGGGGCTTCTTTGAAAAAAAAAAAAGAAAAGGGAGGGGCTTTTGGGCAACAGCCCCCTTTCTTCCTCCTCATGCCCGTGGAAAACAGAGGGGGGGGAAGGAGCTCGGCGCCGGCCCCAATCCGGCGGCCCAGGGCTTAATGGCGGCTAGGGATCGGGGGAAAAGAGGGAGGGGGAGTAGGGGACCTCATCCCGAGCCTTACCCCGGGCGGAGGCGGCTCGAGGTGGCCGGCCGACGGGCGAGCGGCGGTCGGGCAGAGCGGGTTGATGGGGCGGCGAGGGGAGCTTGGGGGAGAGAGCTGGGAGTGGTGGCGCGGGCTGCGGGGTGCCGAGGCGCGGGGGGGGGAGGGCATTTATAGGCGGCCGCGATGGGGGGAGCGGTGGAGACCGGTGGGGAGGGCCGGCGAGCGGCGCGGGGTGCCTTCAATGGCGCTCGGCCGCTTGCGGTTGTCGCGGAGCGGAGCGCGAGCGGCGGGTGGACGGGACAGCTCGGCCAGCGGCGGGAACGGGGCGGCGCTGTGCGGCCAGGGCGACGACGCGCGCGACGGGGTGCGGCAGAGGGCAGCGGCGGGCGGCGCGGCCGACGACGGGCGGCGCGCGCGCGTGCGCGGGCGGCGCGGCGTGGCGCGGGCCAGGGGTGACGGGCACCGCGGCGCGCGGCGCGTGGGCACGCGGGGCACGCGGGGCGCGCGGGCGGGCGCGTGCGCTTGGCCACGGCAAGCGCGTGGCCGGGTGGCAGAGGAAGGAGGAGGAAACAGGGAGGAGAAGGAAGGAGGAGAGAAAAGAAGAGGAGAAAAAGAAAAAGGGAAGAAGGAAATAGGAAAAAAAGGAAAAAAAACAGAATAGGAAAAAGGGAGAAAAGAATGGAAAAGAAAATAGGGGAAAAGGACGACGCGTGCCGGCGGAATTCGCGGCGGCAACCGCGCGGCGAATTTCACGGCGGTGACCGCGGCTGGTCGGTCACGCGCGCGCGGCGCTCGCGCGCTGCACGAGGAGAAAAGATAGCGTGACTGTGATTAGATTCGGGTGCCGTAAAATTTAGGGTTTCGGTGGAATGGTTCTCGAAAACGAAATTCTTAGCGCGTGATTTCTGGGTAAAATTTTCAGGATGTTACAAACCTACCCCACTTAAAATGAATCTCGTCCCCGAGATTCGGCTAGCTCCTAAACAAATGGGGAAATTCTTTCTTTAGGGCCTCCTCGCGTTCCCAGGTGGCTTCCTCTTCTCCGTGTCTGCTCCACTGGACTCTGCATATCCGTACTTCGGAGTTTCTTGTCCTTCTGATGACTGTGTCCAGAATTTTGACCGGCACTTCCTGGTATCGCAGATCCGGCTGCAGATCTATTGTTTCCACCGGCACATGTTCTCCCTCGGGTACTCTTAAACACCTTCTTAATTGCGAGACATGAAATACGGGGTGTATATCTGACATTTCTTCTGGTAACTCCAGTTGGTATGCTACGGCTCCGACTTTCTTCCGAACTTGATACGGTCCAATGTATCGGGGGGCCAATTTTCCTTGTACTTGAAACCTTCGCGTTCCTCGAATGGGTGAGACCTTGAGATAAACAAAATCTCCTGGGTGGAAACTTATCTCTCGCCTCTTTCTGTCTGCGTAACTCTTTTGTCGGGACTGAGCTGCTTTCAATTTCTCGCGGATCCCCGCTACCTTTTCTTCTGCCTCTTTTATAAGTGCGGGTCCCACTAGTGCACGCTCTCCAACTTCCGACCACATCAAGGGAGTTTTGCACTTTCTTCCGTAGAGAGCTTCGAATGGCGACATGCCCAGGCTGGCTTGGTAACTATTGTTGTACGAGAATTCTGCATAGGGCAGACTCTGTTCCCAATCATTTCCATAGGTCAGGACACATGCTCTCAGCATATCTTCCATGATCTGATTCACCCTCTCGGTTTGACCATCCGTCTGTGGGTGGTATGCGGAGCTAAAATCTAACTTAGTGCCCATGGCTTTATGTAGGCTTTTCCAAAACCTAGATGTAAATTGGGTCCCTCTATCCGAGACGATTCTGCTGGGCACTCCATGTAACTTCACTATATTTTCCACGTAAAGTTTTGCCAGCTTTTCTCCGCCATAAGTGGTCCTTACGGGTATGAAATGTGCCGATTTAGTGAGTCGATCCACTATTACCCATATGGAATCATGTCCCTTCTGTGTTCTGGGTAGGCCTACTACGAAGTCCATTCCTATTTCATCCCATTTCCAGACCGGGATGGGCAAGGGTTGCAATAATCCTGCTGGCTTCTGATGTTCGGCCTTGATCCTTTGGCAGGTATCACAATGAGCCACGAATCTTGCAATATCCGCCTTCATTCCGTTCCACCAATATTTTTGCTTTATGTCCATATACATTTTGGTGGATCCTGGGTGGATAGAGTAGGCCGAGTTATGGGCTTCGTCCATGATCAATTTCTGGAAATCTCCATTCTGGGGTACGCAAATCCTATTCTCGTACCATAACGTTCCTTTATCGTCTACCCTGAAGCCCGGTGCTTTGTTTTCTCCAGTTTGTTTGCAAATTTTTACTAACTCTCGATCCGAGCTTTGAGCCTCTCTAATTCTATCCTCTAGGGTTGATTGGACGCTTAACACATGGCTGGAACCTCGAGGGACAATGTGCACATTTAATCGTGCCATTTCCTCGCGCAGGTTGTCATCCTTGGGCCCATAGGATTTCCGGCTTAAGGCGTCGGCTACCACATTCGCCTTTCCGGGGTGATACTGAATTTCCAAATTATAGTCCTTGACCAGCTCCAACCATCTTCTCTGCCTCAAATTTAAATCCGGCTGGGTAAAGATATACTTCAGACTCTTGTGGTCGGTGTAAACCTCACACTTATTTCCAATCAAGTAATGTCTCCAAATCTTAAGGGCATGCACCACGGCTGCAAGTTCCAAATCATGGGTCGGATAGTTCTGCTCATGGGTCCGGAGTTGGCGGGAAGCATATGCAACAACTTTCCCGTCCTGCATCAGCACGCACCCTAACCCTTGTCGGGATGCGTCACAATAAATGACAAAGTCCCGATGGATGTCCGGTAGGGTCAGCACTGGGGCGGTTGTCAACCTTTGCTTCAGTTCTTGAAAACTTCTTTCACAATTTTCCGTCCAGGCGAACTTCCTCTCCTTCTTAAGAAGTTCCGTCATGGGCCGGGCTATCTTAGAGAATCCCTCAATAAACCTTCGATAGTATCCGGCTAATCCAAGGAAACTTCTGATTTCACTAACATTGGTCGGTTGCTGCCAATTGGACACGGCTTCGACCTTCTCTGGGTCCACTGCTACGCCTTCCGCGGTCAGAATGTGACCAAGGAAAGCTACTTTCTCCAGCCAGAATTCACACTTGCTAAATTTAGCATATAGTTTATGCTTCCTTAGCTTTCCCAACACTACCCGCAGATGTTGCTCGTGTTCCTGAACACTCTTGGAGTAGATAAGTATGTCGTCAATAAAAACTACGACAAACTTATCTAGCTCGTCCATGAATACCTTATTCATGAGGTTCATAAAATAGGCGGGGGCATTAGTTAGTCCGAAGGACATTACGGTGAACTCAAACTGCCCGTAGCGGGTGACAAAAGCTGTCTTAGGGATGTCACTTTCTCTAATTTTGAGCTGAAAGTATCCCGACCTTAAATCGATCTTGGAAAAGTACTTGGCTCCTTTTAGCTGATCGAAAAGGTCATCAATCCTGGGGAGGGGGTACTTATTCTTAATGGTAACCTCATTCAGAGCTCGGTAATCTACACACAACCTCATACTTCCATCTTTCTTCTTGACAAACAGCACTAGGGCTCCCCACGGCGACGAGCTTGGTCTAATGAATCCAATTCGTTGCAGTTCTTCCAGTTGTTTCTTTAATTCTGTTAACTCAGAGGCCGCCATCCTATAGGGTCTCTTGGCTATAGGGGATGTTCCGGGGATAAGGTCTATGACGAACTCTATATCCCTATCTGGCGGCATACCGGGAAGCTCTTCGGGGAACACATCTGGGTATTCGTTTACTACCGGGACTCCTTCTAAGGGCTTGGCTTCCATGCTAAATACCATTGGGTCGTACTTGCTATCCCGGGTACGGCAGATTACTTGTACTCCTTCGTGGTTTGTTAGGTGTACCACTTTGTCGGGACAGCCTATGAGACCATTGTGTCGGCTTAACCAGTCCATCCCAAGGATCACGTCTATTCCTCCAGGCTTAAGTACTACTAAATCTGCTAGAAAGTCTACCCCACTTAAATTGATCCTTACCCGGGGGCACCCTAACTGACAATTGATGTCGCCTCCAGGCGTCCGGGTTAATAGGGGTGTTTTTAGTAGTACTGTAGGTATTTTGTGTTTCTCCACATAGCTCGAGGATATAAACGAGTGTAATGCTCCAGAATCAAATAATACTGTCGCCAGAGTCGAGTTGACTAAGTACTCACCGAGCACTACGCCCTGAGCTTCTTGAGCCTCCTGCGCGTCGATGTGGGTGACGCGGGCTCGTCCAAATGATTGCTGCTTCACCTGCTGGCTGCCGTCGTTGTTGCGGACGGGCACTCGGTTGGCACCGGTCAGGGCTGGTCTGGGCCCATTCACTGTGTTGGAGAAGGCTGACGTGGCCGGCTTGTTCTTGGCGTAAGGGCAGTTGGCGATGAAGTGCCCCGTCTCACGGCAGTTGAAACAGGCCCTAACATTGTTGTTGTCGGAGGCGGCCAGACTTGTGTTGCTCTGCGGGGCCCTCATGGTATTCTGACTCTTGGGCTGTGCTTCAGGGGCCCGTGTTCCCGTCACTTGGGACTGAGTCCTATACTGCATTGGGGCCTGGGATCTTGGTGCAGTGTAATTGGTGTTCCTCGGCTTTTGAAAGCGGTCCTGTTGGCGGGCCTTACTTTCCAGGAATTTGCGTTTATTGTCCTTTCTTTCTTCAGCTTTGGCCCTCTCTGTGAGAATAGCCTTGTTCATCAGGGTGTTGAAGTCTGGATAGATCTGAGGAGTAAGCAAGGTCCGGAGCTCTGGGCTTAACCCCTTCTTGAACATGTCTTGCTTTTTGTCGTCGTCGTTTACCTCTTCCGGCGCATATCGGGCCAATTCTATGAACCGGTGGGTGTATTCTTCCACCGTCATATTCCCTTGTTGTAGCGCGCGGAATTCATCCGCCTTGCGTTTCATAGTGGCCGAAGGGATGTGGTAGCGGCGGAACTCCCTTACGAATTCTCCCCAGGTGATGGTAGAGGCATCTTCGGCTGCAGCACAATAGTTTTCCCACCAGGATAATGCTGTTCCGGTGAGCTGGTGAGCTGCCAGAAGGACTTTATCCCGGTCCTGGCATTCGAATGGTTCGAGCTTCCTCTGAATTACCCGCAACCAGTCGTCAGCATCCAACGGGTTGCAGGATCCGGCGAAGGTGGGTGGCTTGGTCCTTAGGAAGGCCGTCAGCTTGTCGTTCATATTCTGCCCTCGTGGCTGCCGGTTAATGAGGGCATTCGCCAGGGTCTCCAGTATGAGGGTCTGGTTATGGATGATCTGCGCCAGGTCTTCGAGGGGTGGGGGTGGTGGTAGTTGTTCTCCTTCTTGACTTCCCCCTCGGTTCTGGCTTACTTCTTGTTCTCCTTGGGGAAGATCTTGTTCAACGGGGTGTGCTCCGACACTAGCAGCTACGGGGTTCCGGCCACGGGAGGCCCTCGCGACGTTCCGGGGAGTCACCTGTTGATCGGGTAAATCGGGGTTACGTTTATGTGATGTTTAAGTTGTTTAATTCGTATATACATATAAGGCAGAATCTACCTCCTGCCGGTACTCATATAAATAATCAGCACACAACAAACCAGCACACAACAAACAACAAGCACAAACCATTTTATTACTGCAAAAAGGGGGTTACAACTTAGGGTAAGGCTAGGTATCGTACTACTCGTCTGGGATCAAGTACCACAACAAAAGTGGCTGGGGACACATTACTAGGGTGGCGCCGGTCATTTTACTCACGGGGCAGGCCTTCTTCTGGGGCGGAGAGCGCGAGTGATCCTTGCTCGCCGTCCTCTGGGTTTCCACCGGCCAGGGGTTGCGCTTCAGCATCCCTTTCGACTGCGGCAGCAGAGCTTTCAGGGTTCTCGGGTGGGGCTCGTGTGCTCCCAAAGAGCGATCCCCACCCTATGACGGGTGTCCCGAGTAAAACATGGTCTTCCCCTATCGCCGGGACGGGTGTTCCACTTTGGGTCCAATCTTGCATACGCCGGTCTCGGGCCTGCCTGAGGCTTTCTTGGGCGACAGCTTCGCTACTGACCGCGGCTGCGGCCCTCGCCTCGGCATGGGCGGCTCAGATCTGCTGTATCCTCACCGCGAGCTCTGCTTGCTCGGCTCGGTGAGTCTGCTCCCTCAGAAGGTTGGCTTGTTCGTCAAAGAGTTGGTCCAGGGCGGCTAGGTAAGTAGCCACTTGGTACAGGGGGCCTTCTTTGTGGCGACGTCGCTCCAGGTTTCTCATGCGCGCTTCCCATACTGGGGTTCTGATGGCCGGCGGGAAGAACTTCGCTGGTGTAGGGGCGAGGTGTTCTTCAAAAATCCGGCACAAGTAACGGAGTGCTTTTCTGATGGCCAAGGGGTAGGTGTCTTGGTGTCTAAACCCTGTGGCGGTCGCCCGCTAGGGCTGGATGTCGGGGTAGCGGTTGCTCCTGGCGATGACCAGGATCACCCTACAGCGGAGGGTACCATGGTGCTCGTACTCTCGGCTGTAATACCTTGGGCGCTCCGTAACGCCAAGGTCTTCCAGGGTGTTGATCAAGAGGCTGGGGAATCCAGGTGCAGCTTGGCAATCGCCCTGGGTCCATCCTTCCTCAGCCATCTGAAACAGAAGTAGGGTAAACAACCTGGTACAGGTGCAAAAGCGAGTAGATGATATTTATTATTACAACAAGGGTGGTACAGTTTTCGTGGTCATTAGGGTAGGGTTTTTGCTAGGGGTGCTAATCCTATCATGGGGATTCTTCCTCGGTCCTGATAGAGCGCTTCTTTATTGGAAGGAACCGATCCATCTCGTTTTCGGTCTGAGTACCCTTATCCCAGTGGGTCTCCATGGGTTCTTCTTCTTCTTCTTCGATCCATCCACCTATCCCGTTGCGGTTCTCGTATTCTTGCATCTGGGCTTGGAGGGCGGCTAAGGAATACTCGGCGCTTGCGGCTCTTGTCCGTTGTTCCTCCAGCTCCTGGGTTAACTTTTCAACCCCATGGATTAGCTGCTTCAGTTGTGCCGCTTGTTCGCGGTAGAGTGCGTCCAAGCCAGTGAGGTAGATGGACAGGTGAGAAACCGTGTCTTCCAGGTCTTCTTCTTCTCGTCCAAGTCCCCTCATTCGAGCAATCCAAGTGCGCCCTCTTCCCTCAACGGGTGGGAAAAATCCCATAGGAGTCCGCTGAAGGTGGTGCCTGTAGAGCACACGCAGTCGTCGCAGGGCTTTACGAGCGGCCTTTCGATAGGTGTCGGGGAAGCGGAAACCAGTGGTGGAGATGAACCAAGGGTCCACATCAGGATAGCGGGTGCTTTTCTCCACAAAAACCATTACGTCGCACCGAAGGGTGCCTCCGGCGATGTACTCACGGTAGGCATACTCCGGTGGTTCCATAACCCCGACGCGTTCCAGGCTGAGCAATAGTAACTTGGGGAGACCGGGTTCTGCGTGGCAGATTCCGCTAACCCATCCATTGCCAGCCATCTGGAATAAGGCAAAGACCAGTGGTGAGTGTTTGTGCAGAAAGTTTCTAAACCGGGACAAGTTCTAGGGTCTAAAAAGGGGGTCTCGTTCCTAGGGTCACGTCCTACGGCCAGCCTACGGCTCTGATACCACCTGAAGCGTCCTCCCCATCAGGGAAGACTTAAAAGTGTTGCCTTATCAGTCCCAGGAGGCTGATAACACTTTTATTACATCAGATGGTACATCACCGTACAACTCTACGCGGTAATGGGCAGTGAAGCGCCACTATCGCGAGGATTACAACAAAAACCCACACTACTACACTAACTACGAAAAGGGGATCATCAGAGTCTTGCGCCATGCGGAGTCCCAGTGGTGGCCTCGACCACAGGCAAGACTGGGTGCAGGACGGAACCCTACTCGATATCTTCGGGGACGTAGTCGGGGTCTTCCACTGTAAAAGTAAGAATGGGGTGAGTACAAACGTACTCAGCAAGTTCAATCACACCCACGGAGGGGAAATAACAGAATTATATGCACAGGATAATCCAAGGATGGTGTTGGGGTTTATTTGCAGAAAAACTCGGTTGCATGCAAAGGTTTGTTTAAAACATCTTCAAAACAAGCTTTCAAGTACCAAAGAGCATACGATGTTGATCCACGCAGGATCCAAGTTTTAAACCGCTACCGGACTCCCCGTCCGCCGTAGCACACGGCACAACTGCCGGACACTTTCCAAACAACTCACACCAGCCCAATCATTCCCAAGAGAAACACTAGTTATGTGACCACACCATAACTTGCCCAATACCGTGGGCACGGCTATTCGAATAGATTTTAACTCTGCAGAGGTGTGCAACTTTACCCACAGGTGGGGTACCACAGCACGAACACCTTAGTGCCGGTGCAGATCCCAACAAAGCCATTACCCACCTTAGCTAGACCTGACTAGCCACCACGGGATCCATCAAGGGGCCATTCGACCTATCTCCGAGGTTTAACCGGGGCATAAGTCACACAGAGCTTATCCCGTCTCCTTGATCACCCGTTGCTCCTAGCTCTCCTGATGGCTATCAGACTAACTAGTGGGGTTAGGCCAAGCCGTTGCCCATACAACGGTCAAGTGGTTTGCACGACAGGAAGCTAGGTGAGACGACACATCAACTCGGTCCTTAGGGGTGACAAGATGGATATCTCCCTTCCACGCTCAACCACACAGGTACGAGCACACCAACGGCAATCACACAGAAATGCCATCCATCCCGTCCGACTCGTCTTTCAAATCCACATTTTACCCTTTCCCACACACACGCATTTTCTTTATAGAATCAGGTGTTCCAGGTATGGTTGTCACAGCAAGGGTGGCTATCCTACCATGGTTACGGCACGCAAAAACCATGCAATTTTATAAAACAGGCCATCGGGTTGTGTTTATAAAAACTAGGACAAAAACATGCATCAAAGGGCGGAATTGAACTTGCCATCGTCAAGTCCTTGCGGAAAGTCCTGATCGAAGCACTGTCCTTCGGGTTCGGGGTCGCAGAACTGGTCCTCAGTTGCTTGGTCGCAGTCGGGAACCTCGTCGTTCACTCCGTGTCCTACGACGCAAACAAACAGACACACAATCAAGCGAAAGAACTAAAAGCTTTTATCGTTGGGCTTGAATCGGAAATAATTTAGTTACGGAGTTAAGGGTGATATCTTTGGGTGGTTCCTTAATGGCATGGCTAAAACTATACTATAAAAGGCGTGGTAAAGTTTCGGGTCGATCGGAGGTCGTTTCGCACATAAAATGACGCGCCAAAGCGGGTTTTAGGGCTTAAACAGGGGTCCAGGGGCTCATTCACGATTATCTGAAATGGGTAGGGGTCTAATTGCAAATACTAGAAATATTCAGGCATACTAACGGGTGTCGAGTGTAATTAGGTTTACGTGGTGAGGGGGGGCTTGGTTTGAAATATTACAAAGAGCGGGGTTCCTTTTGTGAAAAGAGGTGAATAGGGGTGTTAGAGTGGGGGCTTCTTTGAAAAAAAAAAAAAAGAAAAGGGAGGGGCTTTTGGGCAACAGCCCCCTTTCTTCCTCCTCATGCCCGTGGAAAACAGAGGGGGGGAAGGAGCTCGGCGCCGGCCCCAATCCGGCGGCCCAGGGCTTAATGGCGGCTAGGGATCGGGGGAAAAGAGGGAGGGGGAGTAGGGGACCTCATCCCGAGCCTTACCCCGGGCGGAGGCGGCTCGAGGTGGCCGGCCGACGGGCGAGCGGCGGTCGGGCAGAGCGGGTTGATGGGGCGGCGAGGGGAGCTTGGGGGAGAGAGCTGGGAGTGGTGGCGCGGGCTGCGGGGTGCCGAGGCGCGGGGGGGGAGGGCATTTATAGGCGGCCGCGATGGGGGGAGCGGTGGAGACCGGTGGGGAGGGCCGGCGAGCGGCGCGGGGTGCCTTCAATGGCGCTCGGCCGCTTGCGGTTGTCGCGGAGCGGAGCGCGAGCGGCGGGTGGACGGGACAGCTCGGCCAGCGGCGGGAACGGGGCGGCACTGTGCGGCCAGGGCGACGACGCGCGCGACGGGGTGCGGCAGAGGGCAGCGGCGGGCGGCGCGGCCGACGACGGGCGGCGCGCGCGCGTGTGCGGGCGGCGCGGCGTGGCGCGGGCCAGGGGCGACGGGCGCCGCGGCGCGCGGCGCGTGGGCACGCGGGGCACGCGGGGCGCGCGGGCGGGCGCGTGCGCTTGGCCACGGCAAGCGCGTGGCCGGGTGGCAGAGGAAGGAGGAGGAAACAGGGAGGAGAAGGAAGGAGGAGAGAAAAGAAGAGGAGAAAAAGAAAAAGGGAAGAAGGAAATAGGAAAAAAAAGGAAAAAAAACAGAATAGGAAAAAGGGAGAAAAGAATGGAAAAGAAAACAGGGGAAAAGGACGACGCGTGCCGGCGGAATTCGCGGCGGCGACCGCGCGGCGAATTTCACGGCGGTGACCGCGGCTGGTCGGTCACGCGCGCGCGGCGCTCGCGCGCTGCACGAGGAGAAAAGATAGCGTGACTGTGATTAGATTCGGGTGCCGTAAAATTTAGGGTTTCGGTGGAATGGTTCTCGAAAACGAAATTCTTAGCGCGTGATTTCTGGGTAAAATTTTCAGGATGTTACATAATCATTTACATGTCGTGCTTCAACGACTACGAGATCATCGCCTTTATGCCAAATTCTCAAAATGTGAATTCTGGCTAGATAGTGTGAAATTTTTGGGACACACTATCTCTAGTGAGGGCATATCGGTTGATCCAATTAAAGTCCAAGAAGTTATGGATTGGAAACCTCCAACCTCAGTCCATCAAATTCGAAGTTTCCTTGGATTGGCAGGATATTATCGCCGATTCATTCCAGACTTCTCCAAGATAGCTAGGCCAATGACTGAGCTACTGAAGAAAGAAGTTAAGTTCTGTTGGGATACTATGTGTGATGAAGCATTCCACACTTTGAGAAGACTTTTGACAACCGCCCCAGTACTAGCTCAGCCGGATAATACTCAGCCTTTTGATGTCTATTGCGATGCCTCTGGAACTGGCCTTGGTTGTGTTCTTATGCAAAACAACCGGGTCATCACTTACGCATCCAGAGCACTTCGAAATCATGAGCAAAATTATCCAACTCATGATCTTGAATTGGCAGCGGTTATTCATGCTCTCAAGATCTGGAGACATCATCTTATGGGTGCTAAGTGTAACATCTACACTGACCATAAGAGCCTCAAGTATATCTTTACTCAAGCTGACTTAAATATGAGGCAAAGGCGTTGGTTAGAACTGATCAAAGACTACGATCTTGAGGTACACTATCATCCTGGCAAAGCCAATGTGGTTGCAGATGCACTTAGTCGCAAGGCACGATGTCATTGCTTATCCGTTGAGGCTTTCAATGACACTCTCTGCAATCAGATGAGGAAACTCAATTTAGAAATCATTCCTCAAGGTAGTCTAAATCATTTATCCCTTGAGAATACCCTTCGAGATAAAATTATCAAATCTCAACTACATAACGAGGGTATCAATAATATCAAGCTAAAGCTATCACAGGGAGAAGCTAAATATAAGTGTTTTCACACTGATCATCAAGGAACTTTATGGTTCAACAATCGAATTGTTGTACCTAAAGATCACCAACTTCGCAAGCAAATCCTTGATGAGGCACATTTATCCAAGTGCTCTATTCATCCTGGTAGTACCAAAATGTATCAAGATCTTCGACAAAATTTTTGGTGGACCAGAATGAAAAGAGAAATTGCCAAGTATGTATCCGAGTGTGATACGTGCCAGAGAGTCAAAGCCACTCATCTCAAAGCATCTGGTACACTTCAGCCACTACCCATTCCGTCATGGAAATGGGAAGACATCAGTATGGATTTCATTGTTGGTCTTCCCAATACATCTCAAAAGCATGACTCCATATGGGTAATCATTGATAGACTTACCAAAATAGCTCATTTTCTTCCCGTGCATACCACTTACTTAGCTAAGAAGTATGCCGAAGTCTATCTGGATCAAATTGTTCGGTTGCATGGTGTCCCTAAAACCATTATTTCTGATCGAGGGCCCCAATTCATTGCACGCTTCTGGGAACAGTTGCAGTCTGCTCTTGGAACTAAACTGATTCGAAGCTCTGCATATCATCCCCAAACTGATGGACAGACTGAGCGAGTCAACCAAATACTGGAGGACATGCTCCGAGCTTGTGTTATCCACTATGGTACAAGCTGGGACAAATGTCTTGCCTTGGCCGAGTTCTCTTACAACAACAGTTATCAATCTAGCCTTCAGATGGCTCCTTTTGAAGCGTTATACGGTCGCAGATGTCGAACTCTTTTGAATTGGTCTCAGACCGGTGAACGCCACATCTTCGGACCCGATCTGGTTGTAGAAGCCGAAGATAAGGTCAAGGTTATTCAAGCCAATCTAAAAACCGCTCAGTCTAGACAGAAAAGCTATGCAGATAAAAGAAGAAAACCTTTGCAGTTCCAAGTAGGAGATTTTGTCTATCTCCGAGTATCTCCTACCAAAGGTGTCCAGCGTTTCGGCATAAAAGGGAAATTAGCACCACGGTATGTTGGACCCTTTGAGATCCTTAAAGTCTGTGGCCCAGTGGCTTATAAAATCCGTCTTCCATCTCAATTGGCTGCCATTCACGATGTTTACCATGTCTCTCAACTCAAGAAATGCATTAAAGTACCTACGGAAATCATTGAAACCACCGCCATTGAGATTGAGCCTGATCTGTCTTACACCGAGCAACCTATTCAAATTTTGGATACCAAGGAAAGAACCACCAGAAGAAAGACAGTTAAGATGTACAAGATTTTATGGGATCACCACACCGAAGAAGAAGCAACCTGGGAAACAGAATCTTATCTTCAACAAAATTTCCCAAACTTCCTTCAAGCCAATCCCCAAACTTAATCGTCTGATTCTTTCCGCCTTCGAATCTCGGGACGAGATTCTTTTTAGGGGGAAGGGCTGTGACACCCTAGGTGTCAAATTGTACCATAATATGCATGAAATGTAATGTATGTGTTGATTTGTATAAGGTTGGCTGTATTTGTAGCAATAAGACCCTATGTGTAATTTTATAAAAATACGAGTCCTTTTGTGCAAAATGCATGAGTTACAAAAGTAATTTTCAAAAGTTACTAGGGGCCAAATTATAAGAATGCAAGTAATCATGACTTACCTGGAAACTTGCATTAAGGCCCAAAATTTTGTGTGTAAATATGTAGCAAGGACGAAATCTTATAAAACTTAAAGATAGTCCAAAGTTTCAAAATAAAGTTGCATACCATGAGTTTTGGAGTTCAAACCCTAAAGCAAAGTTGTAGAGCTTGAAAAGTTGTACAACTTTCATTTTGGTCATTTCTCCATTAGAGCCCTGTATCAGTGGGAAATTTAGTTTTACTTCTGGGCCCTTGAAGTTTTTACAAATTGCAAACAGGTCCTTGGCGCTCTCCTACCTTTCTTCTACCTCTGGTCGTTTTTCCTCTGCTCCTCTGTTTTTACTGCGCCGCCGCCGTTCCTCGGTCTCCAGTCACTGCAGTGCAGCCCCCCTGCCCTCTCACCCTCGTGCGCCGCCCCTATCCCTGCCCGCCGCCTTAGCCCGCCTCCGTGGCCCCTCCCTGCTCTGCCACACGCGCGCCACCGGCCGCCTGGGCGCCACCAGTACCGCCTCCTCCACGCCGTTGTCGTTCCCCGGCCGTGCGCCCCTCTCTCCCCTTCCCTTTCCTATAAATAGCACCCCCGGGACCTATAGAAGCCGTTCCCCCACTCCGTTGCACCCCTTCCACGCTGCAACCCAGTTCCCCCGCGCCACCGTGCCATCGCGGCTTCTGCCTCTCGCCGGCGGCCCAACTCCGGCCGTTCTTCCTCCTCCCAAGAACACCATTAGGTGCGCCCGGGTGCCCTCTTTCTCCCCATCCTATTCCTCTTGTTAATTAATCGCTACATCGCCGGAATTCGAGATGGAACCGAGCTCCACCGGCCATCCATGGCAGAGGGACCTGTTCGCGAAGATTGAACTCTTTCCAAGGGTCTAAATGAAAAATCTTGGTTTCTTTCCCTTTTCCTAGGTGCTGGACTTTGAAAACTCCTAGAAAATCGTAGAAAATTCAAAAAAATGTGAAACCAGTTGGATTTGAATCCTCATTTTAAACCCTATCATTTTTGTTTTGTGACCATGTTATGAAAGTAGATGGTTTGTGCTGTGTTTAAAATAGAAGTGAAGGGATGTTTGTTATTTCATGTGGGTGATATTTTTGACTTGTAAATTCAATAGAAAATTGTAGGAAATTCCAAAAATTACAAAACCAGTTTTGTTTGAAACTAGGTTTTGAACTCTACAATTTCTATTAAGTGGGTTTGATGTGAAACCAAATACTTTTGAACCTATGTTAAATATTTGACATAAGAGTATAGTATTCATAGTTCCAAATTCTATTCCTACATGTTAACTTGGTGATCATGATTTGTAATATACAATCTCCATAGATCAAGTATGTAATAATGTGGACTTTTTAAACCTAATCTTGTTTATAATTCAATTCTTATAAGATTAATCAATTCCATTTGTTTTATATAAAAATTAGCTAAAGCCTTTTCAGTAAAGCTTATTTAATTAAATCTTTTGATCAAAATTTTTAAATATGCAATTGATCTGTGTTTAAGTTTTCAAAACTTTATAACCCTAATTATTTAGGGTTTACTTTCAATCTTAAATTTAAATTTAAGTATTTTAATTCCTGTTTCCAATTAAATTAATGTTATAGTCGTAAGTTGAATAGTTATGATTCAAAATTTAAGTTTCTTTTGCACCATGAATTCTTGGGTGTTAATATTTTGGACTGCAACGTATTGTGAAATAAAATAAAAAGACTATGCATCCCTTAATTCTATATTTTTGCATATCATATAGATCCGACTATTCTCGCTGGAGGTGATTATCAGCTGATCGTGGACCAAGCCGTGGAAATTCTTACAGATCCTGGAACCAGAAGAAGGTTGTTCTGAAGACCTCAAGAACTTCGTCAAGGAACTCTCGGAAGGCCCGAATCAAAGTTCGGATGTTATTAACTTGACTAACCCCAGGCCCACCAGTAAAGGCAAGCCCCGGACATAACCTATTATTTTATTACACTGCAATTTATATCTATTTATGTATTCTATGCATTAAGTTCTTAGGAATTGCTTGAAACCCTAGATGCATAAATCCTAGGAACCAATGTATTGCACTTGAGGTCATATCGACTAGATGCTCTGCTAATAGGGCCGGTAGAAGTCGGGTGATTTCCTGTCACTCGCGCGATATAGGAATTGTAATGTTTACATTCCTGATTACCACTATAAGGATGCCGGACGGGAGTTTTGTACGGTATCATGGTCGAGATGATACCCCGTCTGTGTTGATGAATCTGATAAGGTCGCAGTGTGTGGTAGTGCGGGTTAAGCGTTGGAAAGTACTAGCCACATGCCGTGAGTTATGGGTAAGCGGTAAGCCTAGTAGCCAATCGGCCCGAGGAGTGGACATACCTCCCACCACATGTATTTGGTTCTTTTGGTTACTTGGTTCGATTGGGGAAATACGTGTTGCAAGGGCAACCAGGAATACGGGTTTTGTAGTCGCGCTACAGACGTATGTCCTGCACGAGTGATGTGCGTATGTTCCTGCAGTCGCTTGTGGTGGACCTGTCCACGAGTCGGAATGAAAGGCAAACGGTTGCTTCGGAACTATCGTTGGATGTTCCAAGCGTGTGAGTTAGGTTTACCTTGCAAGGTTGAAAATTCGATTCTGAATCGTCCGCTTCTCACGAAGATTAAGACTGCTTGATCCCTTTACCACATAGAGTAACAAGAGCAATATTATGGTTATCAAGGATGATGCTTGATCAAAGATTACACCATGCTTGCTTAGTTATAGGTGCTTACCTAGAATGGATAATTAACTAGAATCTGAAAGCTAAAACTTGAAATTAAGGATCTACTCTTGTTGCTTTTCAGCTGAAACTAAACCCAGAACCATTATAAGCTTTCATAAGTCTAGTTATGGGTTAAGTATACCCAATCCCGGGTAAGCCTTGCTGAGTATTAGTATACTCAGCCTTGCTAGTTATATGTTTTGCAGGTTATGTCTTGAAGACCCTACTTTTCCCTTGCCCTGGTCCTGTGCTCTTTCAGAAGGTTGGTCCGTGGAATGGGATCCGTCCCCGGCCAACACTGGTGATATCGAGCGATGTCATGCTCGGGCTTAGCATGGCATCCGTCTTAACGACGTGTTGTAATTATCGCATATGTTTTCCGCTGCTAAAAACTATAGTTTTACCAGTTTGTAATCTTTTCTCTGAATTTTTAAATCTTCGTACCTCTTTTGGAACCCTTGTAACGTAATTTCCTCTGTGATGTAAAATGTGATGGTGATTGTATCTCTGGACTCACCTTCGTGTGAGGTAACCTTATTTGATCCTGTGTATCGGTGGTTTATCGGGACGTTACCCGACAGGCCAAGGGATTATATCGTTTGAAGCACGTTGAAGCCCTCTAGAGTGGACTCGCGTACTTGAGCCGGTATAATTCAGGTTGGTTCTGCCACATTATTGGCCTGCTATGCTAGAAGATTGCTTCAAGTATTATAAGGATGCCAGGCCTGTCAAAGGTTTAGGAAAATACAAATAGTACCAGCGTCAGCAATGAATCCTATCATCAAACCTTGGCCGTTCAGAGGCTGGGGCATGGACATGATCGGTAAGATTAACCCTCCATCGAGTAAAGGCCATCTGTTTATTTTGGCCGTCACAGATTATTTCACCAAGTAGGTAGAGGCTGTTCCTATGAAGTCAGTAACATCGAGGGACATCATCAGTTTCGTCAAAGAATAAGATATTCATAGGTTCAGGATTCCTCAGACCATTACAACAGATGGAGGGTCGGTGTTTATATCTGATGAATTCAAAAAGTTTGCTGCCGACATGGGGATTAAATTGATCAGGTCATCTCCATACTACGCTCAAGCAAACGGACAAGCTGAAGCGTCCAATCAGAGCTTGATCAAGCTGATCAAAAGGAAGATTGATGAATACCCACGGTGTTGGCATGAAGTATTATCAGAAGCGTTATGGGCTTACCGTGTTTCATGCCACGGGACAACAAGAACTTCACCATATCATTTGGTGTATGGGCAGGAGGCCGTATTACCATGGGAAATTACAGCCGGTTCGAGACGGATAGAGTTTCAGAATGATTTGACTGCTGAAGAATATGCCGCTCTGATGAGCGACAATGTGGAAGATATTATGGAACTCAGGCTTTGGTCGCTGCAAAAGATCAAGGAAAACAAGGCCAAGGTAGCCCGCGCGTACAATAAAAAGGTTAAACCGAAGGAATTCCAAGTTGGAGATTTAGTATGGGAAACGGTGCTACCATTGGGGACTAGGGATGCGACATATGGTAAATGGTCTCCAAATTGGCATGGGCCTTATAGAGTTGATCAAGTTCTACCAGGGAATGTGTACATGCTTGAAGAATTGGATGGAGTTAAATTTCCGGTAGCCATCAATGGCCAACACCTCAAGAAATATTTCCCGAGCATGTGGGAAGACGAGTGATGAAGCCGATGTAATGCGTCAGGCTATGGACCAACACAATCAGGGTATTTGTGAGGAAAGCTGATGTGATACATCGGGCTGCAAGTCGACATGATTGGGTACTTTGTGATACATCGGGCTGCAGGTCGACTTGATCGGGTACTTTAATAGCCGATGCTAAATCATCGACTTTAGAAGCAATAATCGGAACCTGCAAGTCCCGGGCTTCGATAAGAAGCAAGGAAGTCGATCACAGGTGTCCAATCAAGGTCGGCAGAATGGATTCCACAGCGCGACTCAAACCAGGCAAACTACAGGGGTCTCTTGATCTGGAAAGAAAAGATTAGATTTTCAGACATTGGATTACTGAAATAAAAGAGATTATCTACAAGAAACCATTACAAAAGAAGAAGCTGATCTACCGGCCCTGTACATAATGGCCGATGACCCTACGAACTACCACCAGTAAGTCCCTAAGGACTTGCGACGCTTGTATGGGGGAGACGTGCTGGTGTCACCGTCGCTGCTGCCATCGCCACCACCGTCGTTGCTGCTGCTATTGCTGCCGTCATCGCTGCTACGACCCGCATTGTCGCTGGTGTCCTCGTCGTCTTCTGAAGTCGACGATCCGCCGCGCAGGAACCCTCCTGCTGCTGAGTCATCATCGGTTGAAGTATTCTTGGTGTCTTCTTCTAAGGAAAAGAAGACGTCGTCATCCCAGGAATCATCGTCGCCTTCATCCAGATCCCCATTAAGGAGAATCTAGAGGTCCTCATCGTCGGTCAGGGGCTCGTCATCCTCTGACCAAATGTTGAAGTCCCACTCCTCTGCATCCCAATATAGAGGAGCGAGAGCCTCGTATGAAGCTACCAAATCAAACTTCGGTGTCGCCTCCCGGGAGGTTTCGGAGTCAGGAGAGGTAATGGGGATTATGGAAGAAGTAGAAGAGGAAGAGAAATCGGAGGAGGCAGAGGAAAAGGAAGCTATCGTCGGAGGATGCAGAATATGCTGGTGCGGTTAATGCACAGAGGAAGGGGATGAATAAAAGTAAATCCGCCGATGCCAGTTTATAAGGACGGAGATGGAAGGCGAAGCGGCGCTATGACGATTTCGAGGGAGAAGTCGAAGGGTCACGTCCGATGGCATTGGGAGTAGCATGTGCGAGTACAGGCCCTGGAAGCCGAGAGGTCGCGTCCGATGGCATTGGGAGCAGCATGTGCGTGTACAAGCCTTAGAAGCCGAAGAGGTGATGGTTTTGGAATTATCATTGCCAAAACTAGGGGGCATGTGTTATCGCCATAATTTGACTGGGCCAGAGGATGGGCCGAGAGCAACATGGGCTAAAGGAGACAATCGTGATAGTTTGCGAATCGGCTTCTGTGCGAGCGTATTAAGGGCCGGGATGGCCGTGTGTCTAGTAAGGATAGTTTAAATATAGTAAGTTAGAGATTGTACCGTAATCAGCTAAGGTTAGTTAAAAAGATCAAGCCTCCGGACTATAAATATGTATCATGAGATTCAATAATCAATCATTCAATATTCACAACGAACTCTCGGCGCATCGCCACCCCTTCCCCAAGGGTTTCTCCAGGTAATCGACATGCTGCTCCGATCATGCTCCGCATGGTGGGAGCAGCGTCGTGTCTAACTGTCTATCTTTGTGTTTTTCGTGCTGAAGCGTTATTGATGGCGAGCAACACTAGTTATCTTAAACGATTATGATACTGCATCAGTTCTTGATAGTATATCTATGCTCCACTTGCTGTTCATAATCGTTTAGCTGCCTTTGTGCGCGATCCCAGGTGCAAGGGCAGCACCTTGCTCTGTTCTCGGCTAGTAGATCTAATCTGTTATGGTAATTCTTTGTACTACAAGAATTCAGTTTAATATCCGTATGATTAGGCCCTTCAAATGGGTTGAATGTTCCGGTTGCATGTTTGATGCTTTATGGTAATCTAAGGAGGGATTGTTCCGGGAATCGGCTTGTTAAGTTGGTTTTTAGGCCCCTTTTTAGGATAGCGTCTTGTTATCTTTCATGCTTGTTAGGCTTAACCACGCGTAGGATGTTCCGGTTGTACGGTGAAGACTTTTACTGTCGTAGATTGGATTAGCTTGATGATTACGGAGCAGGTTTCTATCTTTTCCATCGGATTCGTACGGACATTCGAATATTAGTAGATCCGATCTGTTAAACGGGTGCAATCGGCTTCTTTTAGCCGATTCTGAGGATTACCCGAAGGTCCAACCTGGTATAAGGACAGGTCCGACCCAGTGCAGAGGCTCCATCGGCTCTTCTAGCCGATCTTGGGAGTCATGTTAAGACCCGATTGCGGCTCGGACTAATATTTGACGTGGCTGTGCATGCAGGGAAATAACTGATAATGACTTCTACACCTCCCTGATCAGGTACAGGTCAGGTGGCATGCCTAGCACTTCACCAAGCCAGGGCGTGTGCTGAACTTTTGGGCCGTTGACCGAGGGACCGGGACCCACCAGCCGTCTCGGAAGCCTCCCGGCTCCTCGTGTTGCCTGTCGCTGCTCGCCGGTGGGTTTTGACCAACAACAGTTACTGAAGGGACCTCACTCCTATACTTCCAGTACAACTCCATTTACTGGTTTACAACTGGTTTTATATGCAATGTTGCTGAAGGGGCCTAGCTCCGTTACTTTTAGTAACAGATTACTAGTTTTCAACTAGTATGCTATGTTACTGAAGGGGCCTTGCTCCCATACTTCTAGTACAACTCCGTTCTACTGGTTTACGAATGGTATTACATGCAAGTTTGTTGGAGGGGCCTCGCTCTCATACTTCCAGTAACAGATTACTAGTTTCTGACTAGTATTCTATGTTACTGAAGGGACTTTGCTCCCATACTTCCAGTAATGCTTAGAATACTAGTTTTCTACTAGTGTTCTATGTTGCTGAAGGGACCTCGCTCCCATACTTCCAGTACTACTCAGTTTACTAGTTCTTGACTAGTTATACATGGAGTTTACTGCAAGAGCATTGCTCCCAACATGGTCTCATGTATATTAGTTACAATATACTTTTATGTTTACCTTGCAGGGGACCTGACCTGGACCATACTGCTAGGCGCGTCCGATTCAACTCCGTCTAGTTGGCTTCATCAACAATCATCCACGACTACTTCGACTTCGCGAGAATGCTCGACTACACATCGCAGGCTACAACGACTACTCGTCGGCTTTGACTTCGACTAGTTGGGTTCATCAACAACTGTCGGAGATGACTATGCTTGGCGACACGCTGGCGACTACTTCGACTACTCCTCACACCTACAAGACTAGTCGGGGGCGGCTATGCTCGGCGACACGTTGGCGACTACTTCCACAACTCGTTTTGCCTACAAGACTAGTCGGAGATGAGTATGCTTGACGACGCGTTGGTGACTACTTCGACTATTCGTCTCGCTTACAAAACTAGTCGGAAGACTTGAAAACTACCCGGGGCATGAACACCTCACAGCCTCGATGCAGCCAAGAAAGTACTCAGAAGACACATTCAAGATGAAGTTCAGGAGAACTCAAAGACGCCTTCAGAAGTACTCGGAAGCCTGCAGTACTCGACTAAGAAGAGCCCGGGGGCTTGTCAGACCCGGGTTCACGGGATTGCGCATATGGCCTACATCTTACAGGATAAGTGGTGGGGCATGGACCACACCCTACACCAGTTGTAACAATTCGTAGCGTAGTAGAACTACTCATACAGTAGTAAAACTAGTCGGAGACAGTAGGAAACTACCCGAAAACTACTCGGGTAGGATTGTAGAGCTCGTATCCGACTAGGAATTCCATGTAATCCTATCCCCCATACTATATAAGGGTGGACAGGGACCCTCCTCAAGCAGGAGCATGAGGGACAACACGTGCCTCATGCAACAGATTACCCAGGAGATCACCCGATCATCACCTAAGGCAATACAAACCACACAGGACGTAGTGTATTACGCTCTCGGGGGCTGAACCTATCTAAACTTTGTGTTCGTTGCACATTCAAGTGTCTGATCTCGGTAATACTCTACCTACAAACTCACCACTTTGGAGGTATCCCTCGGTTGGCGTGGCAGTAAAACACCGACAAAGCCTAGAGCATGTCAAGTTTCCACCGGATATTGTCCTACTCAAATACTAAATTTATCTCGAACCTGCTTAATATTTCTGTCAAAAACTCTAAAGCATCTACTATATTTGTCTTATTTAAAAAAATACATGTATTTGATCGATGTCATGTGTATCATCCAAACGGAACACCTCAAGTACAAAGCTTGGACGATCACTGCAAAAAAAATTCAGGCGTGCCAAATTTTTGTACTGAATCTAATGGTAGGTTGCTAAATAAAACGAACTACTAGAGACGATGTGCTTGTTCCCACGGCAGCCACATCCTGGCCCTGAAACAACCTGAAATCCGACAATTACAGCTGTTCTGGTCGTATCCGTTGAGAACTGACCCTCAAATTTTACAAAAGTTAGGAACTGAACAATTACTACTGCAGTCCAACGACTCTAACCACTACCGTGTTGTTTAAAACATCGATGTTATCTCAACGAACTTGCACGACGGGTACTTTTGATCTTATCCATTGTGTGAGGAACCAGCCCAAATTGATTCCATTTAATCGAGTCATCATCCATTGATCAACTCAATTAAAGAGAACCAATCCCGGTAGTCCTTGTAATGTGTCATGAGCAATGCCAAGGATTTAAACACACTCCACAAGCACAACAAGCTGAACATCATTGCATACAAGCATATCCATATATAGAGGTTCACATTATATAAAGAAGTTCAAGTTACATAACACAAGTTTTAGAGTTTTGCAGCAGAAAAGTCTTATCATCGCACTCATACGATACATAACACAAATTAAGAAGGTTAACACTATACGCCGATAGTGCCCTTCTCATAGCCACCGGCCATCTACTCCTCACCCGCACCTCCGTCCGCAGGGTAGAAGTACCTAAAGACGGCCTCTGGCTGCGGATCACCTGCATCAACTTAGCGATAGCATCATGAGTACAAAAGGTACTCGTAGGACTTATCCAATATGGGTATATACTTGCCCGACCTCGAGGACAATGCATTTGGTTAGGTAAATGGCATGGTAATTCATTTTGCACAAAAGCATCTACATTTGAACAAGTTATAAGAAGCAAACAACATAGCCTATATCATCTTTAAATCATACATCAATACAATTTGCATAAATAAAATGATCATGTGTAACTTGAGATCAATCTTCCATGAACTCGTTTATGAAACTCTACATTGGAGCAAACCTCAAAGAGCGTGCTCAATGACCGAGAGCGCGGCTATTGCAATAGATCAAAAACCCTGCAGGGGTGTACAACTTTTCCCACACGAGAACAAGACCACCAACCATACCCACGGCCAAGGATAAGTGTTGATTCATGCCTCAACCGTTCATATACCCATTCTCGGCTATGAGAAAATGGTCGGAAGGGACAAGTGCACCGGAACCGCCGATCACACTCCATCACAACCTGCACCGAATCCACTCAAGGCAAGGTGCGACTTATGCTACTTGGCTTCCATTCCCATTATTAAGTATGTGGTTTGTACGGAAAAGTGCTCAAGAGACGGGCGACCAAAGAGACGGTCCTCAAGCAAGACTAACCATTTGGATTCCTCTCCCAACATGGTCCTACCATTCTTGCTCAAGTCCGAATCACCATTTATAATTGCTCAAATTTTATTGATCCTTCATTACTCATGTGGAATTAACAATCATCCTATAGCTCGCGAGTGGTGGTGACCTCACCACCTCTCGACTTCTACTGAAGCTAAGCATTTAATTCGTGACACCTATTCAAGCATACTCAACTAGAAGGTGATATTCTAAACAAGGATGAAAATGCATCAATTAGGTTCTAAGCAATCACAGATACATATAGTAACTCATGCACAAATATAGTTGATATAGGTGAAAAAATGCATAGGTGCCTACCTTGATTCTCAACGGGGGTGTCGTCTCCCACGGCCTCCGACTCGTGCTCACCCTCCTCTTGCTCCGGCGTCATGGTCTCTATACAAGTGTAGTGATCCTTGATAAATAAATATGCCATGAATGATTGCAATGATATAAGAAGGTATGCTTAAACATGGAAAAACTATGATAAAAGCAGCTAGAGATATAGTACATAGGTGGATTATTTATGGGTAAATGCATGGGCATTAAATGAGTAAAGGTGGGCCGTCCGATTTGAAAGAAGCGGACCATCCGACTCTAAACAACAGACCATTTCACGGAGTGGCCGCTGGTCAATCGGGGACTGTTTTGGCTGAAAACAAGGTTTCTGTGTGTTTCTATGTAGTGCTGAAAAATGATCAGCGGACCGTCCGCCCCTCAGGGGTGGACCGTCTGTCATACAAATTTTTGAGAGGCTGAAAGATGTCCAGAAGCTCTGTTGGTCGGGTCAGGTGACTAGTGGACTGTCTGCCCATGATGGGTGAATCGTCCGCACCATGGCCGAGGCTCACCGGCAAGATCGCCGGCAATGATTCCGGGCACAGGATGGGATGGGGTTTGTTCCTAAAGGTTCGTGGGAGTGTGGGGAGTCTATTTTGGTAGCTAGAACACACATGCATTAAGGTTTCAAAGTTCTAGGTCATCAGTGGTGATTAGGCTCTAGAGGGGTTTCATGGCTTCCAAATCTAGAACAATAGAGATGGATCGGGCAGGGGATGAGCTCACCGGCGACGAGTGAAACACCGGCAAGGGCTGTAAGATGGTGGAGGAGGCTTGGTGAAGCTCGAGCTCGTCCTTCTTGCTTGAAGCTTGAGGAAGGGGAGAAAGATGGAGGGAGAAGCTTGGGGAAGCTCCTAGCTCCAAGGAAGAACATGATGTCGAGGTGGTGCAGCTCGTCAGCGTCAATCTCCGGCATCCTTCGGTGAAGCTCCCGTGAGGTGGAGGGGCTTCAATGGTGGGGGAGAAGATGAAGCTCCTCCATGGCTTGGGGTTACAGAGAGAGAGAGAGGAGTTTGAGTGAATGGGGAGGAAGAGAGAGCAGGAGGTGCTCTGGTGGAGATGGAGCTCGGGCTGACATGTGGGCCCGTGGGGGTACGTGGTGTCAAAGTTTTGCGCACTTGACATGCATCAGGGTGGCGCTAGCGGACCGTCCGCGAGTGGGGCGCGGACCATCCGGGGGTGTTGAGGTGGTGAAGAAATTGACTCGGTCACGTTGACATCTATCATACGTGCTAATGAACTGAGGACAGTCCGCCCTATAGGGGCGGACTGTACACCTCTATAATTTTAACAGGGCTTAGTCCTATAGTTTTATTACCCCTAAGTGCAATCTAATCATGGTTAATGCTTGATGATGCATATGATGACATGTTTAACACTTTATCAGCTTAGGGCTGTTACACATTGATCCTTGTTAGCCCCCTGATCCTTGGTCTATTGGCCTTTGTGATGCTGCCCAGATGCCGACGTCGAGATCTCTAAACCATTTGCAGAGAATCTAGTAGTGGACCTGACGTCTTGGCGGAACCTAGCTAGCATGCTTGCAGGCTTGCAGCTGAACCTGACCGTGCAGCTTGTCTCAGATTTTGTTTGGTTGCCTTGGGTAACGTTATTCAATTCCTTTCCTGTGTTTGGATGGGAACAACAGTGTTGGCACTGATCACGCTGATCAGCCTCTCCATGAACTTACCAACTCTATGAACACTCAGATGGATGAAAGGACACACGCACTACGCAAGAACACAGACTCTAAGATAAGCACTAGCACACAAAGAGGGTATTCGGTGCTGCACACCAGCACTAGCACTTGCACTTTATTTCTCTTCACCACGAGTACCACCCACTGATACAGACTCGATGACTCAAATAGCCGAACGGCCGAGGCTCACACAGCTGCCGATCCGGAATTCACTCCACTACTAACAGCCTTGCATGCCACGCAATCTCCGCATGTTGCTGCATGCACAGGCTGACCACTTCCAAATGCCTTATCTCCAAGTAGCTCACGTACGCGTACTTGACGGACTCCACGCTCGGCCACACGACTCGGCCAGACACGCACGCAAAGCCTGCTCACAGACTCATGTACACGATAGCTAACCTGGACACGACTGACACACATACACACATCATGGCTGCCGAGATCTGCATGCACTTGCAAATCCTAGCCACTACAACACGTTGCACGACATAAGATCAACAGAAATAAAACTACAAGATTAACTCTAACAATCACCCCCTAATCTTGATGGATTTATTCAGCACCTTCTCGTTGGGCTTCAGAGAAGCGTGGGCTCGTCGTCGGCATCCGCCACGGCGAGTTGCACCACACCTTTCACCACTTTCTTCATAGCAGGACACTCGTCGGCGAAGTGTCCGAACTCACCACAGTTGCGGCAGTCGATTTTCGACTTGTCGAACTTGCCGCGGTACTTCTTCTCACCGATGCCGCCGCTGCTGCTGGAGCCACCTCCGCTCCTCTTCTCTTCAGCAACCTTGGCCTCCCACTTGGCACGTGTGAGCCGTGGCTCACCGTCCACAAACAGCAGCTGCGGCTCACCCTCCTTATCACGACGCCACCCCTTCGAAGACTCCTCGAATGCCCTCAAGCGCCCGATTGTCTCCGTCGCCGACATCTCCGACACATCCCCCCATTGCTCGATGGTGCTGATGAGGGGTCGAAACTTGTCGGGGACCGAATGCAGGAGCTTCTCGACGACGGTGTTCTCCTCCACTTTCGTGCCGAGAGAGCGAATCTCGTTCACGATTGTGGTAACCTTCAAAGCAAAATTATTAATTTTCTCGGAATCACCCATGTACATACCATCAAGCTCCCTCTTGAGAGTTTGTACTCAGGCCTTCTTGACGCGCTCTTCACCCATGTTCATCTCCTTCAGAGCGTCCCACGCCTCCTTTGGCGTCTCCTTCTCGGATATGGCCATCATCACTGCTCCGGCACCACTTGGACAATGGCGGCGAGAGCCATTTGGTCCATCTTCTCGTCGACAGCACCCTTGCTCACCACGGCTGCCCACACACCTTGAGCGCGCATGAAGATCTTCATCTCGACAGCCCACACGCCGTAGTTGTTCTCCGCGAGCATGGGGTAGCGTAGCGTCACCCCCGCCTCCTTCACTTGCTACACCACCAACTTGTTGTCATCATCGTTGACGCCGGCAGCAGGCTTGCTACCGTCACCGATCTTCGCCATCACTTTAACGAGGCTCTGGTACCACTTGTTGGCACTGATCACGCTGATCAACCTCTCCACGAACTCACCACACTTAGATGGATGAAAGGACACATGCACTACGCAAGAACACAGACTCTAAGATAAGTACTAGCACACAGAGAGGGTATTCGGTGCTGCACACCAGCACTGGCACTTGCACTTTTGTTTCTCTTCACCACGAGCACCACCCACTGATACAGACTCGATGACTCAAATAGCCGAACGGCCGAGGCTCACACAGCTGCCGATCCGGAATTCACTCCGCTACTAACAGCCTTGCATGCCACGCCATCTCCGCACGTTGCTGCATGCACGGGCTGACCACTTCCAAATGCCTTATCTCCAAGTAGCTCACGTACGCGTACTTGACGGACTCCACGCTCGGCCGCACGACTCGGCCAGACACGCACGCAAAGCCTGCTCACAGACTCATGTACACGATAGCTAACCTGGACACGACTGACACACATACACACATCATGGCTGCCGAGATCTACATGCACTTGCAAATCCTAGCCACTACAGCACGTTGTACGACACAAGATCAACAGAAATAAAACTACAAGATTAACTCTAACAAACAGTAACACTTACAGAATAGTACATACATAACAAAGCATCCATGCTCTCGAAATCAGCATAACATTTTGCCGAGCTTACAGGGCAGCATGCTTCTGATTCTATTGAAAAGAAAAGCCGTCGGGAAGGCTAATTAACAGCTGTTGAACAACATTTGAGTTAAAAAACTGTACTTTATATAAGAAGTTCCAAGGCAAAGTGAAATAAAGTCCAAAAGTTATGACAAGTTCTGTAGTGAATGTCTTGAGCTTCAAAATGATAAAAAAATTTAGAAAGATGACACAATAACATGTCTTGGAGCTTCAACTTCAAGTGCTTGGCAAATTCAGAAGTTTATATGAACAATCTAGCACAAGGTTGATTTGGTACTTTGGCTTCTGAAGTTCTTAGCGAAAACTTCATGCTTACTTGCCACTTCTTCTTTGAGCCTCATCTAATGAAAAGAAAAATATTACAAACATAAGTGCATGAAGAATTTGGATATGTAATAGAGGCAAGGTAAAAATGATAGTTTCTAGATGATAGAATTAGCAAGCCAGGATTAGGCAAGTTAAAAATTTTGGACTAAGCCACATTTTCTTGGGATCTGTCTAGATGCAAGCCTCAGAATATTTTAATTGCCCATCAGGTGAATTAACCAAGAGGGATCAGAAACGCTATCAATTAACTATCAGGTTATTTCAATTATAGAACCCTACTCAAAGAAGTGTTTCATTCTTGATGTTGAAACAATGCAAATTCATTTTCAAAGACATATTCAGTGCTATTTAACAAATGAAATGCTTAGAGACATATTCAGGCGACATATTCAGTATATATCAAAACCATATTGCGTCAATTACTGACTCATTTTTATACTGAAAATTCCAATCGGTTCTCTACCCAGCCTCTTTCTGTGCATGCAGGAGCAAGGAAATCATACTACCAACAGTTTGATAGCTACGTACTAGCCAAGTGTACCTGCAGCACTAGCAAAGTGTACCCTGCTCTAAACGCTTGTCTAGTTCCAGACTTGATTTACAACAGCCTCATCTAATGAAGGTAGAATTAAACAACACAAATGGCAAGTTCTATACTATAGCAACCAAATGGCAAGTTTTGTATTGCAGAAGAAACAAGGCAAAAACATCCTTTTATACACAGCCTCATGCTTCTGTATAGCAGGCAAACCAATGAACAAACCCAGCCCCATACTTGATTATTCCTTGGCTATAAAGCCACTTCCCCTCGTCACTTGAGCTACCTTTAACATGCTAAATACCTGAGGCCACCCTAGAACTGTTGAGACAGAGTTTGAGGCAAAGAGAGAAAATCAAATTCCCGTGATTTGAAGATACACAAAGATCAAGCGTATGTGAGGGTACGAAGTGTGCTTCTAGCTAATGGCCAGCTTAGTGTATGTCAAGTGAAAGCTTAGGGGCTTGTTACTGCTGGTGTTTGACAGCACCTAGACGGTCTTCGTAATCCGAAGGTTCTTGGTGAGCTCTTGGATATTGTGGGAGTTCCAAGACAGTGATTTGTACACTATGTGAACCTCACCACTCCGAAGATGGAAAAAGAGTATTCCACTACTAAAAATGATTTTAAGGGTCGGGTAAAGTACCTGATCCTGTTTCTCGCAACTAGAAATACTATTTGTAGGTAGGTAACGGCTCGCCCCTTAAAATAGATTTCCAGGGCGGGTCACCCAGTCACCCGCCCCTAGTAACCGATTTAAAAAAATAAAAAAATTGGCGGCGCCGGCCCTAGACCAGGCCAGCCATCCCTCGCCAGCAGCGCCGCACGCCGCTGCCGGATCCAAGGCCGGGCTGGTTGTGCTCCCCTAGCGCCGCCGTGCGACCACACCGGCGCATCTTGCCCAGCCGCCACGGCACCGGCCCCGCGCCCTCTGCGCCAGGCGGGTCGAGTCCGAGGTCGATGGCGACGCGCCCTAGTTATCGGACGTCGATGGCGCGGAGAATGGGCTGCGCTCCAGCGCCGTGGACCACCCACTTGCCGGCGTCAGGGAGAGGCAGAAGGGCGCGGTGGCGGCCCGGGGGCTATTAGTAACCCGCGTTACTGCCATCAGATTGGTCGCAGAAGGGGGGATTAATTTTTGGTGGGCGGCTAATTCTTCTCAAGCCGCTGGCCCCAGCTCCTCATGATGGGAACAAATTGTTCCACTGGAACAAATTGTTACATTGGAAAAAAAAAGTTCCATCGGAACAAATTTTAAAATTTGTTCAGTTGGATCCAATCTTACCATTGGAACGAAAAAATATTCCACTGGAACAAATTGTTCCATTGGAACAAATGGAATAAAAAATGTTCCATCGGAACTTCCAGGAGGAAAGAAAAAGAAAAGGGTAGAAAAGAATTAGCAAAGCTGGGCCTCAACCACCAGTGGGCTGGCGAAAAAAACAAAAACCAAGTGGGCCGCGCAGCGCGGGAGCTTCTGCGACCAGTCAGCACGCACCCGTGCGCGCGACTGGGAATATTGGCGGGCGGCCCAGCCTTGCAGCGCCTCCTCCGGGAGTTCTTTTTAAAAAAGGATAAAAAAAAAATAAAATTAGGAAAAGGGGTGCCGGTTGGAAATATTTTAAAAAATGGGTGCCTCCCGCCCGCTGATCGGGCGGGAGCGTGGGGCCGGGGACCTTCAGCCCATCCAGTGGGCGGGAGGTTCCCCGAGGGCCTCTTCGCAAATAAGAAATTCGCGAAGAGGTCCCTGCGGGGGTATCCCGCCCCTCCAAAGGGCAGGATGTGGTCGTGAGGGGCATCCCGCCCTTTGGTCGGGCGGGAGGTCCCCCGGCTATATAAGCTCCAATCTGCTTCAAAAATTTCATTTTATCCAGCAAAAATTAGAAAAAAAAAGAAAGAGAGGAGAGGAAGAGAGAAGAGGAAGCGGCGAAGCCCTGTTCATACGTCGATTTGGAGGTATATTCTCATTCTAGCCGTATAATTATATGAAAATAACTATAATCTAGGAAATATTTCTTAGAGTAGTTATGTTTTGAATAGTTTTTAGTATTTTCATTTATTTTTAGTATAATTTATATTCTGAATAGTTTAGAATCTGTAAAATATAATCTGAGAATCGCTAAAACTTAGGGTCGTTGTTGTGTATTAATATGTAGTATAACTAGTTTATTAATGATTGACAGATATGTCTTCCGAGAAGGGTATTTTCAGTATATATTACGAAGAAGGAAATGTGATTTATGGGCCGAATGGGGTAGATTTAAGTAAATTCAACTGTGCGGTCAGAGGAATTACCAGACCGCACGAGAGGACATTTGAATCCCTAGGCAACTGGTTAATGAGGGGATTAAGGATTAATCAGGAGACACACACTGTGACTGTTCAATGCGTCATAAATCGTACCACTCACGCTTTGATCTGGGAGCTGATGCCACTTGCAAGCAACAAGGACTGGAAATGATAACAGAATATATAACTAACAAGGCAGAAAGCGCCCGGCTACGCCACGTACGGTAATGTGTTACACAGGAGCTCAAGTTGAGGTATCTCCTAAAGACAGAGCGCGACGTGGCATGAGATATCAAACTCCTGTAAAGGAGTGCATTCTCAAGTTTGATGGAACTTGTTGTTGCTCATGCATGAGGCCAAAGTTGTTGCACTTACGTTGTTCTCATGTAATGGCTGCTTGTGCGGATATTCGACATCCTGTCGATATATATGTTTCCCATTACTTCAGAAAGGAGACAATTGCCAGCACGTGGCAGTATGAGATCTATGGATTCCGTTTGGTTGGATCGTTCACTGAGACAGCGAATCCTGTTATATATATTCCAGACCCAAAATCATCACGGGTTCAGAGAGGGCGCCGTCAGACATGGCGTATTCGTAATGATATGGATGAGTCAGAGCTCCGTCCAAGGATACAGCGCTGCAGTGCATGTAATCAGATTGGACACACGTATAAACGTTGTCCAAACAATAATGCTGGCCCCAGTTCTGTTGAAGCTGGCCCTACAGGTGATGCTACAGATGGAAGACCTCCGGTTGCATCAAGGAGTGGGAGACATCGCCGATCGAGTGCTAGTACGTCATCAGGCATCATTTAGTTGTAATTTTATTTGAACGTTGTTTGCTCATGTGTAATATTTACCGCGTTGAGATTATATCAGACCAGGATGTGTATTTGTAATATTTGCCGCATTGACTAAAGACAGAATATTTGGATTCATGTATTTGTAATATTTGTAATGTTTGTAATATTTGTTATCATATTATTTTATTTTTAATGGCTTCATATATTGTACTATCGTAATATTTGGATTCTACGTTGCAAAACGGTATCGTTTAACCATCTTCGTACGAGTTTTAGATACCGTAATCTTCTTCGTAAAATTGGATTAAAATTTTATATGCATACATAAGAGTATGGCGAATAAATCTTGTATTTGAAAAAAGTCTGAATTTTAAATAGTTTGTGAAACATAAATTCTAAGAAAATATAACCAAAATCATAACCAGGGGACCTCCTGCCCACTGGCCGGGCGGGATGCCACCCGCCCATTGGCCGGGCGGGAAGCCTCCCGCCCTCTGGCCGGGCGGGACGCCTGCTTCAGGGACCTCTTCACGAATAAGAAACTTTTCTTATTCGCGAAGAGGCCCCTGGAAATTTTTTTGGAACCTCCCGCCCGATGGGTGGGCGGGAGGTCCCCGGCCCCACGCCTCCTGCCCGATCAATGGGCGGGAGGTACCCATTCTCCCAATTTTTCCCATCCGGCTCCCCCTTTTCGAATTTTAATTTTTTTATCCCCTTTTTAAAAAAACTCCCTCCTCCGGCGCCGCGGCCGCTGCACATGTTCCAGAGCCCCAGGTCCAAAATCAAAACCGCAGCGAGTGCCGAGGAGGTGAGGTGGGGCGTCGCGGACTTATGTTGCCGAGCAGCCGCGCGTACGACGCTGAGGATGCAGCGGCTGCGGAGTGTTGTTGTTGGGGAGGTAGAGGACCCGCCGGAGCAGCGGCGCGGCGGGGGCTGCATGTCCCGCATGCAGTGGTGGAGGCTTTAGAGCAGGTGATGAGGAGCCAGGAGCTCCACCGATGTTCATTCAATCTTCCTCCCAATCATCCTATCCCTACCGGTGAAATCACCACACAGCATTCAAAATTGAACAAGCAAGCAAGAGAAATTTCAGAATTTGACATCCAATTCGCACGTCTCATTAAAATTGACACCCAATTCGCAAGTTTTGTAGAATTTAATACCGTGCACGCGAATTCTTTAATTTTGGGTGTTTCTCTTCCTTTTTCACCATTTTCTTTATTTTCCCTTTTATTTTTATTCTCCGGATCACGGGAAAAGATGCTTTTGCCCTTAGCCATATCCGTTCAAGTGAATGGATCCCCTCTAGTTCTCGAGATTCTCTTGGCGCTCTCTCTCTAGTTCCTCTCTCTCATTCCTCTCTCTCTCTCTCCCTCTCTCTTCACATGCTCGCTACCGGAGCCTGCTGGCGCTGCCCCCTTGGCTGCTAGTGCCACCTGTGTCGCGTACTTGGTCGCGTCGCCCGGCCCCTTTGTTCGCTAGCAAGCCCCCTAGTGGGCTAGCCGTCTGCATGCGCGTAGTGCCGCCCCCTCCCCTCCGAGCTCTTGATCCATGCCTGCTTCTCGCTCATGAATTGGCGCTTGCCCTGCGGCGGCGTGGTGCTGTTCTTCGCGAGGGAAAGGCTGGAGAGAGAGAGAGGAGGAGGAGAGGAATCAGGAGAGCGTGCGGCCAAGTCTAGGATCGATTCACTTGAATGATAAGGCTTGGGGCAGAAGCGTTGTTTCCGTGATTAAGAGAATAAAAATAAAAGGGAAAGGAGAGAAAATTGTGAAAAAAAAGAGAGAAACACCCAAAATCAAAGAATTCATGTGCACGGTGTCAAATTCTGGAAGGCTTGCGAATTGGGTGTCAATTTCATTGAGCGTCCGAATCGGGTGTCAAATTCTGAAATTTCTCAGCAAGCAAAGTGTGGGATGGGAAGCAAGCGAAGTATGAGATGGGAAACAAGCAAGCAAGCAAAAGCTCACTCGTCTCCACGGTCACCGCCATGCACCCTTGCTTCGCAGACTCACGGCTTGCCTGCGTGCCGCCCACAGCCGCATGCCACTCCTGCACGTGCGCGGACGCCGCCCACTGCCGCATGCCGGGTGGCGGAAGCCAGCGCCGCCGAATGGCCAGGGAGGAGAGGTGGCGCCTGCTATACCGTGGGAGAGGAAGAGATGGGGAAGAAGACCGA
The DNA here is from genome assembly GCF_002211085.1 of Panicum hallii. Taxonomy (NCBI): domain Eukaryota; kingdom Viridiplantae; phylum Streptophyta; class Magnoliopsida; order Poales; family Poaceae; genus Panicum; species Panicum hallii. Next base: position 32,298,450 of record NC_038047.1, read on the forward strand.
AGAGGCATGTGCATGTGCTGCTGTTGCTGTCTTTCTAAAGGAAGAGAGAGATCAATGCATGTGCTGCCGCTGCCCGCGCCACTGCTTTTTAATTTTTTAGGGTGGGTGATGGTGCCACCCGCCTCTAAAAATGCTTTTTCAGGGGTGGGCCAACTGTAGCCTCGCTCCCTTTGTAGCGGCGGGTTATCTTTTGACTGCTCTGGAAAAAAAATAGGGCGTTCCTACGAATGTTTTTTAAGAAGCGTTCTTAATGAAGCATTTGAGTCTTCGTGGCTTAAGAGAAAAATACGCTTAGTGACTGCTCCAACGTAGACTGGGGGAGCGTCAACTCCTCAGTACCATGAGAGAAAAAAATTTGATGTTCTCGTTCTGACTTCTGCTTGTGCTTGCTTGTCTTGCTTGTTGCTTGTAACATCTAGGGTTTTTTCGGAATGTTATAATTGTGCAAAATTGTGAGTTTTCAAAAACTTTTCGTGTATGTGCTATTAGCTAGTTCCAAATATAAGCATGGGTTCTCTTTATCTCAAAATCTTAGTAATTCAACTCAACATTTTTAATTAAGGACCACTAGAATGTTAGTTTGAAATAATTTGGAGTTATTCGAATCTCGTTTGAACTTGTTAATTTGAATTTAGTTTGGTTTTTTTGAAAATTTTGAGAAAACTAATTTGAGTTGAGCTATTCAGATTAATTTCAAAAGCTAAACTAAAACCTCCGGCCCAGCCCAAAACCCACCTAAATCCTACCTTAGCCCTAAGCCAGCCTAGCCCAGCCAGCTTCCGGGCCTGCTAAGCAATGCACAGCCCGCACGGCCGTTTCGGCCCAAGGCTTCTAGCCTAGCACCGCGTGGTCCACGTTGGCCCGCTCGCCTCAGCCCGCATCGCGACCCTCCGCCTTCCTCACCGCTGCCATTGCCGCCCCGACCCAACGTGTCAGATGCGCCTCCCCTATTCCCCTTTCTTCTTCCTCGCCGCTTTATCGCCCGACAACCGCCGTCCATGCGCCCGCGCCTCTGCCCGGCTCGCTCACCTGCTCCGCCCCGTGCTGCTTTGCCTCGCTCCGTGACAAGGGAGCGTAATCGCCTGCATGCCCCTTTCCACCTCGCCCTGACTGCTCCGCACCCCAAACCCTAGTGCCGCACCGCACGATAGCCGCCACGGTATCGCCCTCGTGTGCGCCAAGCTCCGCCAGCCAAATCCTCGGCGTCCGTGCCCAATCAAGCCCTAGAGTGCCCCTACAAGAGCTCCCAATCGGCCGCCGCCGCAACCCTAGCGCCCTATTAGGGTTTTCCCCTTTGTCCGCCGCCACAACCCGAGAGGGGGAGAAGCCGGGAAGGAGAAGAGGAGGAGGTGGAGCTTGATAAGGACATCGCCACCGCCGGAGCTACAGCAAACCTACGCCCGTACGTCTACGCCGCCGTTGCCATGCATCCTGCGCGGCCTCGACTCGCCTGAGTCGACCCGCCAACACACCGTGACCCTCGCCTGCGAGCCCGACCCGGTGAGCGCCGCCACCCTTTCCCGTCCATCCTCCTACTACCGACGTGCTACAGCCATCGATGAACCTTCCCTTAGCAAGCCTAGAACCACCCGTCACGTTTTCTTGCAGGGACCTTGCCGTCGCCCTCATCCACCCTTGAAGCCGCGACATTGCTGCGGCCTGGCTTGCCGGAGCACCACACGCATCCTAGGCGTGCCGTGGCCGTGGGTTCAACGTGCCCGCGCGCACGTGCTCGTGTCTTGCACCGGCTAGCCACCCGAGCCATGGCCGTTGCCCCACCACCTCAGCGCCATTCTACTCGTGCTCCTCGCCGGAGCCCAGCCGCTCTGCCCGCCCTTGCCGCCCGCCGTCGCCTTGCCTCACGCCGCCGTGCCGCGTCGCGGGTCCAGCACGCCAGCGCCCGCGCATGGGCAGGACGGCCGCCGGATCTAGCCACGCGCGCCTCTCACCTTGCCTGCCCTACCGTCGTCCTGCCGCCGCCACGCACGACCCTGCCACGGCCTTGCCATGCGCGGTGACCACGCAACGATGCCACGGCGTCGCCCGCGTCATGGCCCAGCCCTTTCGGGCATTTCATCGAACACGCCACGACCGAGGGCCCCACCCGTCAGCCTTGGGGTGAGGCTAACATGTGGGTCCCACTGACCCGCTGACCCCGTTGACCGATCAGCGTTTATCGGTCAACGCTGACGTCAGCAGGGCCCACTGCTGACATCAGCAGGTACTGATCTCCTGGTGATGTCATGCTGACATCAGCATGCCACGCGGCACGCTTTGGTGCTGCCACGTGTCACTGCTAAGGTCCTTTTCAAAATTCTTTTATTAATTCCAGAAATAGGATTTTCAATAGAAAATTCATAATAAATCAACCAGACCTCCGAAAATTATGAAACCAGTTTCATAATTTTTCTAAAATCATGAACTACCCGTTAGAGTAGGTTTTGTGGTGATTTGGGTCTTATTTGGTGACTTTTGTGCACTTTTTCATTTTGGTCCTTGCTCTTACTCGTATTTACGAATAGGATCCGACTACGAGAAGCCTACCGACGGCCAGGACCACCCGAAAGCCCAGGAGGACTTCGAAGAACCGCCAGGTTCACGCCCATCTACGATCTGAATACCTATTAGGCATTGCTTGCTAGATATGCTACTACTTCATTATGTATTACCATGAGATGAACCTGCATAGCCTATTTATTTATCTAAACTCCTTGCAATCCTATCTCACTTGAACATTATATGAGATGCCTTGCTATACTTTGCATGTGTATGTGTGGGAATGCATGGATAGTCTTGGCGTGAGTGGAGACACACTTTTCAGGAGTTGGTGAATAGAGCTTTCAGCCAGGACCAAGCAAACTTAACTCGATCGTGGATCGAGGGCTTAGGGTGTGTATCTTGGCACACCCTACGAAGTACCTATGGCGGGTACAACTTTTTGGATACTTGGTTGAGGTGTTGGGGGCACTTGTAATGGGTGCAGTTGCGGACCATTGCGGTGGAGACGCATATGACGAAGATGCTCGCTTCAGCAATTGAGGACCAGGTGAGAGTAACTATGATTAGTGGGACTATGTTAAGCATGCACACCACTTACCCATTATGAGGGTGGGCCCGGTCCGGGGCTGGTAAGTGCGGTACCAAGCCGGTAGGGGGATCGAGCATCGGTGCAGGGGAAGAAGGTGCTGACCTCATGTTTTCTATTTTGGTCATTTCTCCATTAGAACCCTGTAACAGTGGGAAATTTAGCTTTACTTTCAGGCCCTTGAAGTTTTTGCATTTTGCAATCAGGTCCTTGGCGCTCTTCTACCTTTCTTCTTCCTCTGGCTGTATTCCTTGTTCCTCTGTTTTTTTTCTGTTCCACGCCGCCGCCGCCGCCGTTTCTTGAATCCCGGCCAGGCAGAGCACCCCCCCTGCCCCCCTCACTCCTAGGCGCCGCCCTAGCCCTGCTCTCCACCCTAGCCCGCCCCCGTGGCCTCTCCTCGCACCACCACGCGCACAGCACCGCCGCCCGCACTGCCGTAATCCCGCCGCCGTGGCGCCCGGCCATGCGCCGTTCTTCTCCCCTCTCCTCTCTATAAATAGCAGCCCCGGGACCTCCTAAAGCTCATCCCCCACCTCCTTGCGTCCCTCCTTCGCCGTAGCTCGGCTCCCCGCGCCACCATACCACCACCGCTACTGCCTCACGTCGGCGACCCCCTTCCCGTCCTCCCCAAGCCCGGCCAAGGCCTCAAAAGGGTGCGCCCGGATGCCCTCTTCCTCCCCACCCCTTCCCCTTGCTAATTGACCATCCCATCGCCGGAATTGGAGTTGGAACCGAGCTCCTCCGGCCATCCATGGCAGAAGGGCCTATTTGTGAAGTTCCAACTCTTTCCGAGGGTCTAAATGAAAGATTTTGATCCTTTTCTCCTTTTCAATGTGCTGAACTTTGAAAATTCCTAGGAAATCATAGAAAATTCAAAAAAATGTAAAACCAGTTGGACTTGAATCCTTATTTCAAACTCTATCACTCTTGTTTTGTGACCATGTTATGAAAGTAAATGGTTTGGGCTGTGTTTAAAATAGAAACAAATGAATGCTTGTTATTTCATGTGAGTGGTATTGCTGATTTGTAAATTCAATAGAAAATTGTAGGAAATTCCAAAAATTGCAAAACCAGTTTTGTTGAAAACTAGATTTTGAACTCTACAACTTCTATTAAGTGAGTTTGATATGAAACCAAATAGTTTTGAATCTATGCTAAATCTAAGATAAGAGAGAGTGTAATATTCATAGTTCTTACATGTTAACTTTGTTGATCATGATTTTTGATATGCAATCTCCATAGATTAAGTATGAATTGATGTGGAATTTTCAAACCTAAGCTTGTTTTGTAATTTAAATTCTTTTAAGTTGATCAATTCAATTTGTTTTATAGTAGAATTAGCTAAGTCTTTTCAGTAAAGCTTATCTAATTAGATCTTTTAGTCAAAATCTTTTAAGTATGCAATAGAGCTGTGTTTAAATTTTCAAAACTTTGTAACTTTAATTATCCAAGCTTCGCATTCAAATTTGAATTTAATTTTGAGTATTTTAATTCTTATTTACAATTAAATCAATGTTATAGTCATGAGTTGAATGTTTATGATTCAAAGCTTAGGTTCCTTTTTGTACCATGAGTTCTTGAGTGTTAACCTTTTGGAGTGTAGCTTATTGTGAATAAAATAAAAAGACTATGCATTCCTTAATTCTACATTCTTGCATATCATGTAGACCCGACTAGTCTCGCTGGAGGTGATTACAAGCTGATCGTGGACCAAGCCGTGGAAATTCCTACAGATCCCGGAACCAGAATGAGATTGTTCTGAAGACCCTAAGGACTTCGTCAGGGAATTCTCTGAAGGCCCGAACCAAAGCTCGAACGTTATTAACTTGACTAACCCCAGCCCCGCCAATAAAGGCAAGCCCCGAACATAACCTACTATTTTTATTACACTGCAATCTATATCTATTTACGTATTCTATGCATTAAGTTCTTAGGAATTGCTTGAAACCCTAGTTGCATTCTCCTAGGAACCAATGTGATGGATACTAGCACTTGAGTCCGACTAGCTGCTATGCTAATAGGACCGGTAGAAGTCGGGTGATTTCCTGTCACTCGCGCGATATAGGAGTTGTAATGTTTACATTCCTGTAATCACTATAAGGGTGACGGACGGGAGATTTGTGAGGTATCATGGTTGAGATGATACCCCGTCTGTGTTGTTGGAATGGATAAGGCCGCAGTGTATGGTAGCGGTGGTTAAGCGTTTGAAAGTACTAGCCACATGCCGTGAAATATGGTAAGCGGTAAGCCTAGTAACCAATCGGCCCGAGGAGAGGACATACCTCCCACCACATGTATTTGGTTCTTCTGGTTACTTGGTTCGACTGGGGAATACGTGTTGCAAGGGCAACCAGGAGTACGGGTTTTGTAGTCGCGCTACAGACGTACGTCCTGCACTTTGGGAGTGCGTATGGTCCTGCAGTCGCTTGTGGTGGCTCTGATCCACGAGTCGGAATGAAAGGTAAACGGTTGCTTCGGAACGCCCTGTTGGTATTCCAAGCGTGTGAGTTAGGTTTACCTTGCAAGGTTAAATTCGATTCAGAATCGTCCGCTTCTCACGAAGATTGAGACTGCTTGATCCCTTTACCACATAGAGTAACAAGAGCAATGTTAAGATTATCAAAGATGATGTTTGGCTAAAGATATCACCATGCTTGAATAGTTATAGGTGCTTACCTAGAATGGATAATCAACTAGAACCTGAAAGCTAAAAATTGAAATTAAGGATCTACTCTTCGTTGCTTTTCACCTGAAACTTAACCCAGAACCATTATAAGCTTTTATAAGTCTAGTTATGGGCTAAGTATATCCAATCCCGGGTAAGCCTTGCTGAGTATTAGTATACTCAGCCTTGCTAGTTATATGTTTTGCAGGTAATGTCTTGAAGACCCTACTTTTCCCTTGCCTTGGCCCTGTGCTCTTTCAGAAGGTTGGTCCGTGGAATGGGATCCGTCCCCGGCAAACATTGATGATACCAAGTGATGTCGTGCCCGGGCTTAGCATGACATCCATCTTGTCGACGTGCTGTAGATCATCGCGTATGTTTTCCGCTGCTAAAAATCATAGCTTAAACAGTTTGTATTGTTTTCTCTAAGTTTGAAACTTTGTACTACTTTTATAAACTCTTGTAATGTAATTTCCTGTTATGTAAATTGTGATGATGATTGTATCTCTGGACTCACCTTCGTGTGAGGTAACCTTATTGATCCTGTGTATCGGTGGTTTATCGGGACGTTACCCGACAGGCCAAGGAATTATACCGCTTGAAGCACGTTGAAGCCCTCGGGAGTGGACTCGCGTACTTGAGCCGGTATAGTTCAGGTTGGTTCTGCCACACGAAGATAGAATGACCACCCACATGGCGATGGCCATGGCTCCACACCGTGAACGTGAGGGAGACCACCCGTTCCACACCATTGGGGCCTACTTGCTTAGCATTGATAGCTTGTTGAGGGATAGGGAAAAGGAGTGCCACCTCATGCATACGGGCATTGCCTCAAGTGCACAGCGCATACAGAAGCTGGACAATGATGTCCAGAGGTGGACCTTGTCCTACGCTAGAGTAACCGCTACCGCACATCGAATGAGCGAAGCCAATGATGCACTGGAGCTGAAGCTCAAGGAGGAGACTGCCCTGAGGGCGGCCGTCGAAAACAAGCTTATCTAGGCAGAAGCAAGGGTTGCCAAACTCGAGGCACGTCAAGCCAAGATGGGGCACAAGGAGAGAGCGTATCTCGCCACCACGAGACTGATGATGGACAAGGCTAACTACACCTTGAAGATCTGGAGAGAGGCTAACTCAATTCGAGTGGATGAGATCTAGGAGCTGCTGGACCAGCTGCTAGAGGAGTGCCAGCGAGCCATCAGAAAGGAGGACTTCTCACTGATACCCACAGAGCTTCGCTTGCTTGAGGACTTGCTATCCCTAGCCGAGACCAAAGAGGTACTGGAGGCCACCACAACCATCGACGAGATCTTTCTAGAGGTCTACCCCGAGGAGTGCCAAATGGTGCAGACATACAAGAAGCCCCGCCACTCTGAGGACTAGGGGCACGTGATAGATACCCACAAATAAAAGTAGGTTGTAAACTGGTAATCCGATGACCCATCCTGGCTGAGTTGTCTTGAGTCAAGTCTGTTTGCCGATGTCACATGCCGGCAGTAGTGCTAGGAGTTGAGTTCTCGATGTCTTGGAATAGTCACCCCCCTCTTTTGTAACTTTCACGATGTATCTTTAGATGCGGGAGTAGTGTGTTATCTGCAGGGTTTGGTCATAACCTCGGGATAACTTGGGTGTATGGCTTGTGCTGCTAAATGCTGAATGACAGAAGAATGTCAATCTGAAGATCCAACCATTTGATCACACGCTTTGAGCAAGTCGCTCAGGAGGAAACTGCCGCCATTGCACGCGGACGCGGCTGTCCTAATGGCCGTGGATTAGACGTGCACCTCAAGCACCGGTCCCAGTAGCGAGATGCAGAGGGGATAGAGCCCCCGCTGCTGAAGCCGCATCACGCCCTGTTGGATAGGCACCAGTGGAGGATGAAGATGAGGAGGAAATCGGTGAGGAGATCGATGCCGAACCCGCGCCACAGCAACCACGTAGAGGCCAGAACAACTGCCAACAACAAGCACCACCACCGCCGCCACCAAACCTCGCTGAGGTCATGGCCGCGCAAACCCAGCTACTGCAGCGCTTGGCCAAGGTGGCCGAGCATCACAACAATGGAGGCAATCACCATGGCCCACCAGAAGAAAACCTCCAGCGCAAGATCGAGAGGTTCAACCGCCTGAAGGCACTGACCTTCAGCTACTCGGAGGATCCAATGGATGCCGACGATTGGCTGAGGGTGATCGAGACCAAGTTGGACCTTACCAACTGTACCGATGAGGAGTGCATCGCACTCGCCGTCCACCAGCTTGAGGGATCTGCTAAGTCATGTTGGGACAGCTACTGTGACTCCCACTAGGACCCCACACACATCACTTGGGATGAGTTCGCTAGAGCCTTTCATGAGCAGCACGTGCCCCGTCAGGTACTCATCCAGAAGGCCCAAGAATTCCGTACCATGACTCAGGGTATGATGAGAGTTGAGGAGTATGAAGGCCACTTCACCAAGATGATGAGGTATGCCGCAGATGACACCAACACCGAGGAGAAGAAACAGTTCTGGTTTCTTCGAGGACTACACCATGGTCTGTGACAGATTGTGATAGGATGCCACTACCCATCACTCCGCAGCTTGGTCAACCATGCCATAGCGGTGGAGAGAGAAAGAGAGAGAATAGGCTGGGAGAACCGCCAGCATCACAAGAAGAGGAAGACCGAGTACTAGACGTATGATAGGAACTCCCAGAGGTCATGGAATGCACCAACCCTTCCACCTAGGAACAACTTCCGTTCTAACTTCAGTCACCCGAACAGGGACTTTGGTTGCGGAAATGGCCAGCACTCAGGCAATAGAACCTTTGGAGGATAGACCCAGGGAGGAGGATGCTTCAACTACCAAGAGACAGCGCCAAGGGCCCAGACACCGGCTACCCCGTTCGATTGCTTGCAACAAGCGGTGCCACAAGTCCTACGAGGGCCCCGACCGAAGGACGCCCAATACAGCTCGGACTCCTGGTTCACCAAGCAGGCCAGCTCAGACACCACGCACCGCCGACCGCGGCCGACTCACCCACCTGACTGGGAAGGCAACCAAGGCTGCACCCAACATTGCGATTGGTAAGTACCTTTCCAAATCTCCAAGCTTTGGTTTTGGTTGACTCCCGAACTACGTGTCCTTCCGAGCTCTAAGTTTGCCTTTAATCTCGGGGATGAGATTCTTGTGAGGGGGGACTCTGTAACATCCCGGATTTTTCCGGAATGTTATAATTCTGCAAACTTATGAGTTTTCAAAAACTTTTCGTGTATGTGCTATTAGGTAGTTCCAAATATAAGCATGGGTTCTCTTTATCTCGAAATCTTAGTAATGCAACTCAACATTTTTAATTAAGCACCATTAGAATGTTAGTGTAAAATAATTTGGAGTTTTTTGAATCTCATTTGAACTTGTTAATTCGAATTTAGTTTGGTTGGTTTGAAAAATTTTATGGAAATTAATTTGAATTGAACCATTCAAATTAATTTCAAAAGCTAAACTAAAACGTCCGGCCCAGCCCAAAACCCACCTAAATCCTACCTTAGCCCTAAGCCAGCCCAGCCCAGCCCATCCAGCTTCCCAGCGTGTTAAGCACAACACAGCCCGCACGGCCGTCTCGGCCCAAGGCTTCCGGCCTAGCACTGCGCGGCCCACGTTGACCCGCTCGCCTCAGCCCGCGTCATGACCCCCCGCCATCCTCACCGCTGCCACTGCCGCCCCGATCCCACGCGTCACACGTGCCTCTCCAGTTCCCCTTTCTTCTTCCTCGCTGTTTTATCGCCCGACGACCGCCATCCGCGCGCCCGCGCCTCTACCCCGCTCGCATCACTTGTTCCGCCCCATGCACTCCGCCTTGCTCTGCGACAAGGGAGCGCAACCGCCTGCGCGCCCCTTTCCACTTTGCCCTGGCTGCTCCACGCCCCAAACCCTAGCGCCGCACCGTGCGATAGCCGCCACGTATCCCCCTCGCGTGCGCCAAGCCCCGCTAGCCAAATCCTCAGCGTCCGTGCCCAATCGAGCCCTAGAGCGCCCCTATAAGAGCTCCCAATCGGCCGCCACCACAACCCTAGCGCCGCTGCCCTTTCCCGTCCGTCCTCCTGCTGCTGACGTGCTACAGCCGTCGATGAACCTTCCCTTAGCAAGCCTAGAACCATCCGCCCCATTTTCTTGCAGGGACCTTGCCGTCGCCCCTTGTCCACCCTTGCAACCGTGATGTCACTGCGGCCTGGCTTGCCGGAGCACCGCACACTACCCTAGATTCAAGGTGCCCACGCGCACGTGCTCGCGTCTTGCACCGGCCAGCCACCGGAGCCATGGACGTTGCTCCACCACCTCACCGCCGTTCTACCTCTGCTCCTCGCCGGAGCCCAGCCACTCTGCCCGCCCTTGCTGCCCGCCGTCGCCTTGTCTCACGCCACGGACATGAGCGGACCCGGAACACCGGGAGCCTGCGTGTGGGCAGGACCACCGCCAGATCTAGCCGCACGCGCCTCTCGCCTTGCCTGCACCGCCGTCGTCCTGCCACCGCCACGCCTCGATCCCGCCACGGCCTTGCTGTGCACGGTGACCACGCACCGACGCCATGGCGTCACACGCGACACGGCCAAGCCCTTTCAGTCATTTCATCGAACACGCCCCGGGCACATGCCACCCACACACCGGCCCACACGCACACAAATCCGCACGGGCCCGAGCCGCACCGGATCTGGCAACCACACCAGATCTGATGGAAGACCGACAAGAGGGCCCCGCCTGTCGGGGGGAGCGAGGGGCGCTGCCCCTTAGGTCCGCTCTGTCAGAGAGAGAGGGAGGAATGAACTGTGGGCAGGCCTACTAAATTGAGCCGGACTGCCACGACTAGCCAGCCCGTGTGCCCGAGCCGGCCTGCTGAGCCTTAGGCCGAGCTGACCTATTCGAGCCGAGTCAGACCGAGTTGGGCTTTGAGCCGGCCCAACTGCTTTCGGCCCACGAAACCGGAGCCGAGCCCCATTTCCTTTTCCTTTTCTTTTACCCGGCCTGACCGAGGACCCCACCCGTCAGCCTCGGGGTGAGGCTAACCAGTCGGTACCACTGACCCCGTTGACCGTTGACCGATCAGCGTTTACGGTCAACGGTGACGTCAGCAGGTACTGATCTCTTGGTGACATCATGCTGATGTCAGCATACCACATGGCCTGCTCTGGTGCTGCCACATGTCACTACTAAGTGTTTTTCCTTTCCAAAATTCTTCTATTAATTCCAGAAATAGGATTTTTCTTAGAAAATTCATAATAAATCAACTGGACCTCCGAAAATTATGAAACCAGTTCTATAATTCTTCTAAAATCATGAACTACCCGTTAGAGTAGGTTTTGTGGTGATTTGGGTCTTATGTGGTGACTTTTGTGCACTTTTTGCATTTTAGTCCTTGCCCTTACTTGTATTTACGAATAGGACCCGACTACGAGAAGCTGACCGACGGCTAGGACCACTCGGAAGCCTAGGAGGACTTCGAAGAACTACCAGGTTCATGCCCATCTACGATCTGAATACTTATTTGGCATTACTTGCTAGATATGCTACTGCTTCATGATGTATTACTATGAGATGAACCTGCATAAACTATTTATTTATCTAAACTTCTTGCAATCCTATCTCACTTGAACATTGTATGAGATGCCTTGCTATGCTTTACATGTGTATGTGTGGGAATGGATGAATAATCTTAGCGTGAGTGGAGATACACTTTTTAGCAGTTGGTGAATAGGGCTTTTAGCCGGGAGTGAGCAAACTTAACTCGATCGTGGATCGAGGGCTTGGGGTGTATATCTTGTCACACCCTACGGAGTACCTGTGGTGGGTACAACTTTTTGGATACTTGGTTGAGGTGTTGGGGGCACCCGTAATGGGTGCAGTTGCGGACCATTGCGGTGGAAACGCATATGACAAAGATGCTCGATTCAGCAATTGAGGACCGGGTGATAGTAACTATGATTAGTGGGATAATGTTAAGCATGCACACCACTTACCCAATATGAGGGTGGCCCGGTCCAGGGCTAGCAAGTGCTGTACCAAGCCGGTAGGAGGATCGAGTATCGATGCAGGGGAAGGAGGTGCTGACCTCACATTTTTCGAGATGCAAGGGAGGCTTCACAGTCTCGGGGCGACCTCTTGCGGGAGGATGCGCCCAAGACCCAGGAATGCTAGATGGTGCCGTGGCTCCTATCCTGTTTCAGTAGACTGGTGTCTAGTCGTTCAGTTGGCTGATCCCCGGCTGGCTTTGATTCGAGTGGGTCCAGGTGTACAACCCCTGCAGGGTGAAAACTATACGTATAGCCGTGTCCTCGGTCATGGACAACCCAACTCTTCTGTTGCTCTTATTAGATAGTGATACTCATGATTTCTACCTCCCTCTAGAGATAACTTCCTGCCTGGGGCAGTTGAGATGCAAGGATAGGGAGTTCTCGTATCGACTTGGTGGTTTTGGAAGGCGTGTGTTGGACCGGGAGTCCGGAATGCCAGAAAGGCCCGAGTTCAGAGTTTGGAAGAAGTTATATGTCTTGTTGCGCATGCATAGGAAACCCTAGCTTAATCCCTTAAACTTTTGTTATACCCTTAGTATAGTCTACTTTAAAGCTTGCATTCGGATGGTGATGTGAACCTATCCCATACCTTGGGGATAGCCTGGTACGATGCAGGATCCAATCCGGAGTTCAACCCCAACGATGACGATTGGTACGATTGAAACCCGTGCTACACTCGAGTTGCCTGTGGAGGAGATTCCAGAAGATGAAGGATGGCCAGAAGCCTAACAACCGCTTTCCGCTTTATTGTTTGTTCGCTGTAGCCGAGAAGCTTGTAATGAATCCTGTACTACAAATCCTATGGATTTATGTAATAACTAAACCCGTGTTCGACTTTATGCGAAGTATGACTATGATAATATGATTGGAATGAGTTCTGTATGTGATAGCGCTTGATCCAAGGACTACCACAACGATACAGGGAGTCCGATTCTATTTGGGAATCCAGTTCGTTTCATTTCTCTAGTTATTATCTTGGTAGTGTGTTATCTTTCTAGGATGATGATCATGATATTATGGCTTCCTACATATTTTTTCAATATTATAGCGCTCTAGTTTCTAGGATCAAAATTCATAGATTGGGCATCACTAGAAATCTAGGCTAAGGTTGCTTTACTTATTTTAGAAATTCGAAAAAGTTTCAATTCACCCCATTCTTGGGCCTCGATCCTTTCAAACTTAACATATATCTTCATTCACTAACTTTCTTCATATACACAAATGAGACCGTACAATTCACTTGCATCTCTCTTTTGCTTATTTCCATCTTTGCTTGTCATTTGTTCATTTTAGTACTTGTAATAAATTCCTTGCCAAAACTAAAGAAACATATTAGTACTTTAGTTGGTTATGTCATTTAATCAACGAAAGCCATAAGGGGCCTATATATATGCACTTTCAGTATTATGGTCCTTCCATGTCCGAATAATTTTCCTCTTTAATTTAGTAAACCATTATTATGCTCCAGATTTCTTATACGATTTTAGCAGGGATGATAGTGTGTAGTCGCAAATTTGGACTTTATGCTTTTATAATGGCAAATTCAAGATCTGAAGTCATAGTAAATCCTGCACATTGCAGGAAAGGCCACTTCGTTGCAGCATGAGCACGGAGGTTCGGACCACTGGCAAGTGCATTTGCTGACAACTGCAGGCAGTCACTCAGGCAGTGTTGTTGGCTTCAGAGTTGGCTCTCCATGGGAAGGACCCGGACAACTCGACGGATCCTGTATTCATACAAGAAACCAAGCTCATGGTTGCCACATCCTTCCACAACTGTTCCATCCGTTATGTTAATCGAGCCTGCAATTCAGCAGCTCATGAGCTAGCCAAATTTTGGTCTTATTCGGAGTTTAATTCATCCTGTGATTTGGTATCTGATGTACCAGCATGCATTGCTGGGATTGTAACAGGCGAAATGCCTGATAACATACATAGTTTAATGGTGGTCCCAGATCATTTCAAAAAACAAAAGTTCCTACATAATGCTCAAACAAGTAAACTTGCTGATTATTTTGGTGCCTTTGGTCAGGACCCATGAACTGCTATCCCCCCCCCCCCCCCCCAACTCCCTCGTGAAATTCGAAATAAAGATGCAAATGTTTGAGCAAATATTACTGTGTGTTTCCCTTCTCGTCAAAAAAAAGTGTGTTTCCCTTCTAGAAAGTCAGAGCTAACTGCTATTTTCGTGGTGTCAAAACTTCGGATGACTGCTAGTTCTAGAATACACACTTTGCAGGATACAGTAGAGTGGCACATGGATCATTATCGAAAACCGAAGCTGCATGCGAGTTTTGGAGTAGCTACTTAAAGGTTGTCTCCTGATGCTGCTCATTCTAAAGACATATGATGATGCATTCCAAGTAATCACTAGTGTGAAATGTGAAAGAAGTGCTTGTAGCTTGCAAAGGAAAAAAAAATGGCGCATATGCTTGTGAACTGACAAGTGAGTATTGATGAGTAGACATACACAACCAAAAAAACATTCGTGTGACTGTGAGAAGGACAACCGAATTTTATTGCTGGAGACCATAAATTAGCTTAAAGATACATGTCATAGGCTCATAGCACCAGAGTGGTGGTAATAGCTCATGTGCACAGTTTATGAACCTGTTTATAGCAGTTCCTTGTGGGTATCCACCAGGGTATACAATATCTCTCAAATTTATTTATATGTCTATAGCAGCTTGATGGATCATTTTACAATATGACCCATCAATGAAAGTTGTTAATCAATCTTCTGGCCTCTAAGTCCAATCTGGCTTTTGAAGCAAGCTATACTTATTATCGCTCGTTCATGTCTGGTGCGAAACATGAGCTTTAGCTTTGTCCTTATATCAGTGTCTACGCGGATGATGATGCAAGACATAATGCTCCTTCCATTGTCGTAACACCAATCATGCTCCGCGTGTGCTAGTGACCATTGTGTAGACCGTACATAAAAAAAAAATGAAGTTCTTAAGTCGTACATCAACCATATGCTAAGCGTCTCATCCACGCGATGCTGCACAAACTAATGTATGCTATCATGTATGATGGCACCCTGGGAGACATATTAACGCTTGGGAATGTAAGAAAAATAACAACAGTTTGGATTAGACTATATATCTAGCGTGACACAATCAAAAATTTCTACATCTTTTACATGTTGAGTATATCAGAAATAGATGCGAGATGATACTCTTTTATATACAACCTCAGTCCATGAGTGGTGGTCGGCATTGGCCGAGACACAAGGAGTTCCGCGCAAAGGTTTAAAATCCCTAGTCATTCTTGTATGCTGGGAAGTTTGGCTGAAGCGCCACGCTCGTATTTTCAATCGTACAGAAGTACCCTCTTTTGTGGTGGCCATAAAAATCAGAGATAAGGCATTGTTGTGGACTATGGCTGGCACAATGCATCTGGCACGACTTATTAGTAGAGTGTGAGTCTACCGCGCTTTTCTTATTTTGTGCTAACATTTGTACAGTACTGAAGGTTCTTGGCTTTCCCTCTTGTTATTAGTACGAGCAGCTCTCCTGCCGGTTACAATTAAAAAAAATTAATGAACTGGAATGAGTGACACTTGTGAAGACAAGACGGTGCTCTCATGATACATATTTGCATTCTACAGACGGTAGTACTGATCTGAACAAATAATTGCATTTATTTACTGCTCCATCTTTCAGAGGCTCTATAAGGATTTGAGAGTTGAGGCTGACCCGAGGGATACCTTGCATACTACTGTTAATATATATATATGAACAGTACATCTTGTTGATTTGAACTCGAGTACACCTAGTATCACCAATCACTTAATGTCAGATTCCCACCTCCCAACACTACTATGTAGTAAGTGTAATAGCTTTTGCTTCATTCACCAATGGCTTTATATATAATTACTGCTAGTTCTGAAGCGGGGTGATTCAATGGCTTGTAAACAGGATTCTCTTGTTTCTTCAACATGACCAGAGAAAACTTTTTAAGGTACAATGATTTTACTGGAGTCACCAAAAAGCAAGCCTCCTCTCTCACTGTAGTTCCTAGTCATCAGTGTGAGAGAACAAAGCAAGAACCAGAAACCTGCAAGTCTTTCAGAGCGAGGTTCCTATCAACTATATTCTAGATTACAGTTTCCAAGTAAAAAGAGAATTGTAATTCCAAATACTCCATATTTGATTAAGCCAATATATAAGCAAACTATTTAGTCTTTGGAATAAAATACTTAACCAGATGCGTCTAGCTAAAAAACTACCAGGGATCGCAGTGGACAGAGCGATGTAAATGCATGGGTAGTTCCCTTGCTTCCAGGCTCCAGCTTCTCTCCCCTTTTGTCCATGTCCTCGAAGATCATTGAATTACATACATGTCCATGCAAAGCAACACTGGCCATCAGCTGAGAAGAACGAAATGCACATTCGTACATAGATTTGACAACTGAACAAATGGTATATCTACTGTGCAGTGTGCACTGAAATCTGCCGGTTCAGAAGGAAGCAGCAAAAGAAATTCTGGGGTCCTTGTTTAAAACCGACGGTGGAAATGTTCCATGTATCATTATATTCTGAATTTGAATCAATATTTTAAATAACTCGCTATAGCTTCGCTATAACCCGCTATTAGCTTTTTGGGGGATCTACCGCTACGCTATGTAATATTTGTCTGCTACATCCGCTAAAGGGGTTTTACGAGTGCTAAATATCCACTAAAGTGGTTTTTACAAGATTTAACAGCGCTAAATGCCAAGTTGTTAGTAGATTTTAGTGGTATCATTCGCGCAAAGACGTAGTAAAAAAAACCGATGCAACTAAGTGAACGTAGTGTGGACCCTATAAAACATAGCATGGGCACCATTGAACAGTTAAGAGACATGTTAGAGTTTATTTTTTTATGTTAGACCAATAATGCTTATAATTTTATATGTGATTATTGATTATTTATCATTCCGCTAAATGATCTAGCTTTCGATATAGTCCGTTATAACTTTTAGAGAAGGATGCCGCTAAACTTCATAGCCCGCTATTTACAACATTGATTTGAATTCGCCAATGCAGATAATCATTCATGACAGCAGATATAAATGCTACACATTCATCAACAACCATACTGGATTTCTTCAGCCTGATCCAGAACAGCGACTGAAATGTTCTATCAAAGGCGTAACCTGTAAGCAGGAGCAAGAACATAAACTGTTCACTATCACGAGCAGGAATAGATTTTTTCCCCCCTAAATGAGATCATCAGTATGTTGTCATTAGCGAGAGCGTACTTTGGCTCTCTTTCACTGTTGTAATTTATAGACAAGCCATGTTGTTTTTGCATTCGCTTTATGTCTAGCTCACTCCTACTTGCACATACTATCACGCTGCTCATATATCTTTGGCCCTCTTTCACTTTCTGTTCCGTTAGGGGCTTAGGGCCTGGAGGGGAATTTCCAGGCCCAAAGTACTTCGTTATATATTCCACCACAGGCTAGCGTAATCGCACACGACTCTCCCCGTTCCCGTCTCGCGTCTCAAAGACTGTTCTTTCGACCGGAGTGGTGGTGGCTCTCGCTCGCGACATCGCCGTGGAGCTGTCCGATTCCCAGGCGACCTCGGAGGGCTCCGGCGTTGTCTTCCCCTCCAGCTGGTACGCTCACTCCCCAGTCCTCAGTCCCCAGTCCCCAGTCCCTACCCCCGTCCGCTCCTCTCCTCCCCGTTCCCTTCTCCTCCCTGTCCATTTCGTGCCTAGGGTTTTGGGGTTTGGCGTTTCGACCCGATCGAGTTTTGGCGGCTCTCTAGATGAATCAGAGCAGAATCCATCGTCATCTGAGACTACTGGACTGGAGGCAAGCCTCTCCCCGATCCCCAATCCCGAGTTCAGATCCAGAGCTTGGGCTCGATGTTGGCTAATACCCACTCCCCTCTCTAGTCTGTAACCCTAACAACAGACAAATACAACGTGTTCAGTAATCTGTGTGCAGGGCAGTACACTCCTGCACACCTGCACTTGAGTTTGGGAGGACGCCATTAAATCGATCTGTTAACTGTCGATGTACTAAATCAATGAATAGATTGGGAGGAAATCCGACTTGAAGATGATTGCGAAACCCAGAGAATGTAAAGATCTGTTTGCTCGACGAATGGCTCTCCCAATTTCAGATCCATCTATAGGAGACCGTCTACTAGGACATGTTCTTATTCAGGTTAAGACTAACATGCTTGACCCAGGAAAATTTGCTGTCCTTTGCTATAGCGACCCCATCATTGATGTTTCCCTGTTGTGAACGGAGAAGCTGACCAGGGTTAAGGTCTTTCATTGCACCTTGTCAAGATTTTTGCTTGACTCTAGACTTGCTAAACTTCATGCTCTGTATTTGCTTTTTTGCTATGGCTAATTCTCTACTCTGAGATTTGTGTGCTTTTATCATTCTTGTGCAAATCAATTGCTGTCCTGTTCATGTAAATTTTGTCTCACAGTTTC
This sequence comes from Panicum hallii, assembly GCF_002211085.1. NCBI lineage: Eukaryota > Viridiplantae > Streptophyta > Magnoliopsida > Poales > Poaceae > Panicum > Panicum hallii. The sequence continues at coordinate 32,316,685 of NC_038047.1, forward strand.
ATCATGGTTATTTATTCTACTATTTTTGTTTTCACTTCAGGTCTCCAGAACATGTGAACTAGAAGCAGAATATATCCTGAAATTAAAAGCAATAATGCTTGGGAACTAATGGAACTGATAACACCTCAGATTTCGAATTTTTTCTGTAAATTGATTAATATTTAATGTACATGTGATCTGAAAATATTATGTTCCCTCTGTTTACTGTGGAGCTATGCTGGAACATTATCCTTGTATTGCTAAATAATATTTGGGCAGCAAAATTTGCTTTCGTACCTGTAGCAATAACTTCTATTTAACTTGCATTGTTTACTACCTCATGAATCCGATTCTTTTTGCATTTGTATTAGGGCCACGACTATTTCATTTCAAGCTGAAGGATACCAAGATGGATGGACCTGTTGGCGCCTCAGCTATAGTTCCTGCTTCACATCATCCATGTATGGATATAATTGTGCATACACCTGCTACTGATGTTGATCGTGCCCCAACTCCAGTAGCAGTTCAGATGCAATCTGCGTTTTGGACATCATGTGAAGAGTGTGGATTGAGGCTTGAATATCCCATGATATATCAACATTGTCTACTTCGTTGTCCTCATTGCCATAAACCCTTTGAAGCGATTGAGAAATCATTGAAGTCAATTATAGGACAAAATGATAGTTCAGTTCCTCAGGCACCTAATGATGAGGTTGCAGTTAAATGTGTGGAGGCTCTACCATGTAAAAAGAATTCAAGACGCGTCCCTCGAAAATTTCAACATGAGAGCGGTCATGGGGTGTCAATAATACGAGGTGATCTGCTTGGGTCCATCATGCAAGCAAGGCATAAAACGAGAAGGAATGATCTAAATGAGCCTTCTAGCTCTCACTACAAGGTGCAATCATTTCTATTGATTTAATTTTGTTTTTCCCTTTATTTGCCTTACTAATGATTCATAGTTTTGCCTTAAGAGAATTATTTCCCAGTTTTCATAACACAGATAGATAAGAACAATTATTTCAGGTTTTTCTTTACTTCCCAAGAACAATTATTTCAGGTTTTTATTTTTAAAAGTTTTGGACACAGTGATAAGTTAACATTTGATGAGCTAAGTGTTGTTATCCTTTTGCTGAGGACTATTTACTACTCCTTCCGTTCCATGAAGAATACAATTCTAGCGTTTGAAAAAAATCCCATAAAAGAGTGCAATCCTACGAATTAACTGCCTAATTAAGTAGTTAGATCTGATTTGCATGCCAAAACTAACTTCTGGCCACCATTTTAGGAAGTCCAGGTTGTTGCATGTAGGGGCATGAGAGTGTTTTTATGCCACCATTGTTCTATCTGAAAAAAAAAGCTAGAATTGCACTCTTCATGGGATGGAGGGGGTACACCTTACCGCTTAACTAGTTTACACATAACCTCACTTAATCCTAGCAAACTGTTTATGTTGTTAAGCAACAGATCTATTGAAAGTTTAATGTATGTGCTTCCCAAAGTGATAACATTGCGCATAATTATGATACTGTGGTTCTCTTATTATCTTGTCTCAACAACAAATTGTCCAAATAACTGATTTGCTAGAGTGCTCAGAAGACTTCTGGTTTTTAAAACATAATCATTTATTGTAATTTCCAGGTATCCAATTATACAAGCTTTGCAATCCCATTTGTGCCACCAGCAATACACAAGAAAGCTTCTCCTGAGGATGTCATTGCAGAACTCAAAACGATACCTGACTTGGCCCCTATGGATTGGCTCAGAGCCTGCAATATGCTTAGATACGATAATTTCCAGTTCAGATCACTGAAGGCACTGCCAATGGACATGAGGAAAGAATGGCTACTGAATGAGATGAAGTGATTGTGAAGTTTGTTCCTTCTGCAAACTGATAAGCTTCCAATGCATGAGAATCTTTGTTTAGTTAGTTTGATGTTTGATGTTGTAATATCTGTTCTTCATGATTGGCTTGATTCAAGATTTTTAATTCTGAACATTATCTATTGTACCGTACTTATGGATCTCTTAAACTTTGTTTCTCAGAAAATCGCTCAAAAGAGTTCCTCTAAAGTTTTCTTGAACATTGGCCGTTTTTTCTTATAATCGATTTTGCTATTTTCTATAGTGTATAGTCAAGCTATATGAGGAATTGACCATCTACAAGAATTAATGTTGGTATTTGCTTTCTTCTGTCGTGTGATGTCCTTGCATCGCATGATATTCTATGTTTTTATATTCATTACAATATTTTGGAAATATTAGAATATTATCGCCAGGTATATAATAACTGGATTGGATGATAGTGCATATTTTGTTTGCTAAACCTGCTCTCTTTGAATTTGAATGCATGTGATGGGTTATTCACTATATACAAAAGCATTTCAATGGTAAATGTTTTTGTCCACTTTGAATGTTCTGCAACATTTAGCAATAACAAAAATGTTCGCAGTATGAGAAACGAAGCTATTTTATAGATTGTCAATAACACACACTTACACACTCCTCGTTCCAAATTACAAGGTGCTATTTCACTTTTGGGTCTTCTATAAATAATGTAGTTTAAAAATAGTCCAACTAACACTTCCGGAGAGCCACACTTTGCCGAGTGTAAAAGTCTTTGCCGAGTGCACTATTTCGAGCACTCGGCAAAGAGGCTCTTTGCCGAGTGTAACACTCGGCAAAATAAAACACTCGGCAAAAAAACTCTTTACCGAGTGTCAGGCACTCGGCAAAGAAAAACACTCGGCAAAGGTGTTTATTTGCCGAGTGCTTTTCTTCGGCACTCGGCAAAATATATTTATTTTTTTCTTTTTTGCTCTCAAACTTTTTTTGTTGTGATGTTACATTATCTTTAACTACATATGCAAATTTGGCTCATTACTTGAACTGTTTGCTATATTTAGTCAATTAATTTCATTTGATTGAATTTCTTGCGATAATTGAAATATGAACTGCAAGTCATGGGAAGAATGGAAAAAAATGAATGGGAAAATGATATTCTTGTTATTGAGCCTACTTTGACACCTTATCCACGAGAGGACTAGAAAATTTCAAACATCTTGATCACGAAGCATGAGGACGAACTTGTGCTCCAATTGTTTTTTAATTGTATAAAAAGCAAATGTGGTTAGAAAATCATGAAACTTGCCGAGATGTCATGATAACATATGGAAAGACTATGATAAAAATTTAAAAATGTTTCATGAAAATTTGTCAGGAACATGCTTAACACCTAATCCGCCTTCATATAAAATCATGAAACTTGTTTCGACATGTTTCATTTGTAAGCATCGTATGTTACAAATTTCACGAAACCTTGTCAAATTTTTATCATAGCCTCCCCATATGATGTCATGACATCTCGACAAGTTTCATGATTTTCTAACCACATTTGTTTTTATACAATTTAAAAACAACTGGACCGCAAAGTTTGTGTTCAAGTTTTGTGAACAAGATGTTTGAATTTTCTGGTGTGTTCGTGGATACGGTGTCAACGTGTGCTCAATAACATGAATACTATTTTTCCATTCAATTGTTTCCATTCTTTGAATGACTTGCAGTTCAAATTTCAATTATCCTTAGAAATTCAATTAAATGAAATAAATTTACTAAATATAGCGAACACTTCGAGTAATGAGTCCAAATTGCATATGTAGTTCCAAATAATATAGGATTATAACAGAAAAAGTTTGATGATAAAAAGAAAAAAGTAAATCTATTTTGCCGAGTGCCAAAAAAAAGCACTCGGCAAAGAATGTCTTTGCCGAGTGCCATAAAAAAACGCTCGGCAAAGAAAAAGCGGGAGCGGTGAAATTTTGGAACCAACCGCCGGCGGGAGGGATCAAAAAAATCTCGTTTACTTATCCCACTCCCGGCCCACGCATCCTCTCGTGCTCCTCCCTCTTCCCTCCTCTCTCTGTCTCTCTCTCTGGTCGACGGCGATGACGAGCTCCCCTGGCGGCGCGGCCCTCCCCTGGGCGCGGTCGACGGTGATGAAGAGCGGGCCTGGCGGTGCGGCCCTCCCCTCCCCTAGGCGCGGCGGCAGCGGCGCGGCCCGCCCTCCCCAGGCGCGGCGGTGGCGGCGGCGCCGCGGCCCGCCCTCCCCTGGTCGCGGCGACGGCGGCCCTCCCCTGGGCGCGGCCCTCCCCTCTGCTGGGCGCGGCGGCGGCGTGGCGCGGCCCTGCCTCCAATGGGCGCGGCGGCGTGGCCCGCCCTCCCCGGGCGCGGCAGCGGCGGCCCTCCCCGGGGCGCGGCGCAGCCTGCCCTCCCCTGGTCGCGGCGGCGCGGCCCTCCCTCCCCTGGGCGCGGCCCTCCCTCCCGCCGGCGGCGCGACAGTGAGCAGCGGTGGCTGTTTTTTTTATTTTTTAAACGGGCCTTTGCCGAGTGCGGAGAAGTCACTCGGCAAGACCTTTGCTGAGTGTCCGAAATAAGGCACTCGGCAAAGAGCTCTTTGCCGATAAATTCTTTACCGGGTGCTCTTTGCCGAGTGCTACACTCGGCAAAGGTTTTGCTGAGTGTTTTTCAGGCTTTGCCGAGTGTCCTGGACACTCGGCAAAGTGTGGCTCTCCGGTAGTGTAAATGTTCCAGGACATTCCAATGTTTCGTTATTAAAATTCATGCACACCTTATAGTAAGATAGAAGGTGTACTTGCATATAACATCAATCTGGATGAGAGTTGTCAATGAGGACAACAAAAAGTTTATTTTGTATGCCGTGACTATTTTTGTAGAAAGATCACAATGTTCCTAGCACCTCCCTCACACATTGCCGTGTTACCATGCAGAGAAAGCAAAGAACCCAAGACGATATCGGCTAAACTAACTTTTTCCTTCAGTAAGATGGCAAGTCCAGCCAGCGGCCTAGCATCCACGCCGCATCTTCACGAGGCAGAGGCTGGAGTTAGCCCTACAATCTGCTGCCATAGAATACTACTGCAAAAATAATTTTTAGAGATGGGTAAAACATCATTTGCAGGGGTGGATGTGGTACCCGCTCCTACTTTTCGCAGCTATAAATAGTTGTTTGCATGAGCAGGTAACACACCCGCCAATGTAAATGCATTTCCAGGGACGGGTGATGGCGTGATCCACCCCTAGAAATCTATTTCTAGAGGCGGGTCTTGCTAGGACCCGTCACTACAAATCAATTTCTAGAAAATAAAAAACGGAAAACCCAAAAACAGCAAAATAAAAAATATCCTAGCCAACTAGTCACCACACTTGCATCAACCGGGGTTTAAACCGCTTACCTCAAGCCTCGCGTCTAGCCCTCTCTCCACCAGACTACATAGTCACTTGTGACTCTGTGAGATATGTTATTTTTTTATACTAACTCTAAAATCGATCTATAGGAGTGGGCGACGCTATGAACCACCCCTTGAATCTATTTCCAGGGGCGGGTAATGCCACTGCCCGCCCCTGCAAATATTTTTTCTATTTCATTCTGAAAACTCATTTAAATTTTTAAATATAGCAAAATAAATAAAAAAGTGAAACTTCTATACTATGGTTATTATGAACTATAGATACAGAAAAAATATGCCAAGTACATTTCAGTGTATTTTAGTGTATATAAAGGTTAAGATTGTAAAAATCTTAAAGTATAACTTTGAGTTGTATAAGATACCATATAGTCATAGCTATATGTAGAGCATAACTATAAAATGATATTGTGATTCTAGAAGATATTAAATGAATAACGTATAAACTATAAATTTTAAATCTTACCACTACAACTTTGATATGGAGCTACTCTACACTCGAGGTTGTTTGAAAAAACTGAAAAAGTTATCAACTATAAAATTTTAAGTCTGGTCAACCTCTAGAATTTTGATATAAAGTTTGACATCATCTGAGATCATATGAAAAAGTTATGAATTTATTTGCGTAGGACTATTTGTAGAGATAGGTTATGCCATCACCCACCTATGAACATTATTTTTAGGAGCGAGTCATGCCATCAGCCACCCCATAAAATATATTTTTAGGGATGGGTGACGCTAAAAAGTGGTAGCCATTTGTAGGGGTGGGTGATGCACCATCACCCGCTTCTAAAAATGTATTTTCAGGGGCTGGTCACACCTCACTCTTTTTGTAGGAGCGGATTACCTTTTGGGCAGCTCCTAACAGACGCTTCTACAGATTATTTTTTATAATAGTGGAATAGTCCCTGCATGATTGTCGTCAAGCAACTCCTAGCAAAAGCTAGCTTCGCTGTCAGCATGCGGCTTCATCCGGCAGGGGCCCTATAGAGCCCATCAATTAATGTATGACCATGACTATTTCTCCATGCAGGAACATGACAATGTGTTTTGTTCATACCGGTCATGACCTTGCTTCCTCACCCGATCCTCACTACTCAGAGGCCAGAACCCGTGATCTCGTTCCTGCAGGAAGACTGCAATGCTCATATGGGCTATCTGAGTCTAGGTCGCAGCTTTCCATGGAGAGGCCAAGCTCGTCACTATCATCTGCTCAGCGAAGTTCTCTCGTCGGCCAATTAAGTGGCCGATTAAGTGGCCGACGAAATTACCCGTATTTTTTCGTCGGCCGTAACTGACCGACGAAATTACCTGTTGTTTTCGTCGGCCCAGATAGGCCGACGAAAACATATCACTATTTTCGTCGGCAACAACCTAGCCGACGAAAAAAAGGACTTATTTTCGTCGGCTGACTGGCGGCCGACGAAAATAGAGACCTGTTTTCGTCGGCCTCTCGTGGCCGACGAAAATAACGGGTCCTATTTTCGTCGGCAACCTAGGCCGACGAAAATAAAGTTACCCTAACTACCGCGCGCAGTACCCCCACCCTCACACCTTTCTTCCTCTCGCTCCCCAGCCCGACCCCGCGCCCGCCCGCCCCCGCCGCCGCCGCCCCCGCGCGCGCCCCGCCTGGGCCCCCGCCTTCGCCCCGCGCCGCCCCGCGGCCCCAGCCTCCGCGCCGCCGCCGCCCGCACCGCCCCCCCCCGCGCCCCGTGCGCCCCGCCGCCCCGCCTCGGTCCCCGCCTTCGCCTCGCGCCGCCCGGCCCCGCGGCCCCCGCCCCCGCCGCCGCCGCCGCCACCGCCCCCCGCGCGCGCCCCGCCTCGGCCCCCGCCTTCGCCCCGCGCCGCCCCGCGGCCCCAGCCTCCGCGGCCCCCCCCCCCCGCGCCCCGTGCGCCCCGTGCGGCCCGCCGCACACCGGCCGCCCCTCGCCGCCCCGCGCGGCTCGGCCCCGCGGCCCCGCGGCCCCCGCCTCCGCCGCCGCCCCCGTGCGCCCCGCCGGCCACCGCGCGCCCCTACCCGCGCGTGCCCCTGCCCGTGCCCGTGCGCCGCGCGGCTGCCCGCGCGCGCCCCTTCCCGTGCCCGTGCGGCCCTGCCCCCGCGCGCGGCAGCCCTTTGCCGTGCCGGCGCCCGCGCGCCCCTGCCCGCACGCGCCCCTGCGCCCCTGCCCGTGCCCGTGCCCGCGTGCGCCCCTGCGCCCCTGCCCGTGCCCGTGCCCGTGCGCCGCGCGGCTGCCCGCGCGCGCTCCTTCCCGTGCCCGTGCGGCCCTGCCCCCGCGCGCGGCAGCCCTTTGCCATGCCGGCGCCCGCGCGCCCCTGCCCGCGCGCGCCCCTGCGCCCCTGCCCGTGCCCGTGCCCGCGCGCGTCCCTGCGCCCCTGCCCGTGCCCGTGCCCGCGCGCGGCAGCCCTTTGCCCTGCCGGCGCCCGCGCGCCCGTGCGCCCCTGCACGTGCCCGCGCGCCCCTTCCCGTGCCCGTGCGGCCCTGCCCCCGCGCGCGGCAGCCCTTTGCCGTGCCGGCGCCCGCGCGCCCCTACCCGCGCGCGCCCCTGCGCCCCTGCCCGTGCCCGTGCCCGCGCGTGGCAGCCCTTTGCCCTGCCGGCGCCCGCGCGCCCGGGCACGTGCTGCCCCGCCCGCGGCCGTCCGCCCCGCGGGCTCCCGCGCGGCTGTGCCCTGCGGCCACCTCCGCCGCATCGCGGCCCCGCCGCCGCTGAGGACCCACGCCGTGCCCCGCTGCCGGCCCCGCAGGCACCCACGGCACACCGCGGCCCACAGGTATACTTGCCCGTTCTCTTTGCTGCTAGTTTTGAACTGACCGAATAACTATTAAACTTAGTGATGCATTGTTGTCCACTACATAATTATTTGTATTACTCTTAAACTGTATTACTTTTAAAATATTTGTGTTACATTTCCTAGATAATTATTGTTTGCTTAGTATCGTTTATGAAGTAATATTTCTCACTTTGATGTGAAGTAGTTAGTTTGAGAAAATGAGAGACGATCGAAGTTGGATGTATGATGGTTGGACAAGTAACGGAATACCTACGCGAGAGTGGATGGTCAACACACAGGCTTTTGTTGATCATGTTTTTTCCTTGTCTCCTGGTGGTGGTTTGGCAAAGTGTCCATGTAACAAGTGTCAGAATTGTTCTCGTCAAATCAAGATTGATATGGAGCGTCACCTATGCAAGTGGGGTTTCATGCCGAACTATAAGAGGTGGTATGAGCATGGGGAGTCACAGGAGCAGGAGCCGTACAACCTAGTTGATAGCTTTGAGGAGAACGAAGATAGGATGGATGCAATGATGGATGATTTTGTCCAACAGGTTGAGAATGCTGCTGAGGTACCGGAATATTTTGGTCTGCTTGCATCATCAAAAGAACCATTACATGGGGCTACTACTTTATCACAGCTTGCTGCTGTGACACGGTTAATGGCTATAAAGTCCAAGTACAACTTTTCAGTAAGTTGTTACAATGATCTTGTTGACTTAATTTCGGACATGCTTCCGAAACCTCATAAGTTCCCGAAAGATTTTTACTACTCAAAGAAGCTGTTAGCTGGTTTAGGGATGCCGTATCAAAAAATCCATGTGTGCGAGAACAATTGCATGTTATTTTGGAAGAACAATGAAAATCTCAAGTATTGTTCGTTTTGTAAGAAGTGCAGATACAAGAAGGTGGTGACAAAGGATGGAAGTGTGCAGATAACAAGTGTGCCCGTTAAGGTGTTACGGTACCTACCATTGAAACCCAGGCTTCAACGGTTGTACCTGTCTCTGAAGACTGCAAAACATATGAGATGGCATAAAGAGGGAATTCGTAATAATACAGGATGCATGAGCCATCCATCTGATGGTACAGCTTGGAAGGCCTTCGACCATTATGATCCAAGTTTTGCAAGCGACCCTCGGAATGTGCGTGTTGGGTTGGCCACTGATGGCTTCACTCCCTTTAACTCAAATGCTGCCCCCTACTCATGTTGGCCAGTGATAACAATTCCATACAATCTTCCACCATCATTATGCATGAAAGATGAGTATGTGTTCTTGACGCTCATTATACCTGGTCCTGACAATCCCGGTAAGTGTTTGAACATGTTCATGGAACCATTGATTGATGAGCTACAAGACTTGTGGAATGGAGTTAGGACGTATGACAGCAGTCGGAAGGAATACTTCAATATGCGAGTAGCATTTCTTTGGTCTATTCATGATTTTCCTGCATATGGAATGTTCTCGGGTTGGAGCACGCACGGTCGTCTATGTTGTCCGATATGCATGGGTGATACAGATGCTTTTCGTTTGAAATATGGTGGCAAATTCTGCTTTTTTGACTGTCACCGTCAGTTCTTATCTCACGATCACCCGTTCAGGAGTCAACGAGATGTCTTTCGCAAGGACACAATCGTTACTAAGGGTCCACCCAAGCGTTTGACCGGTCAAGAGATTGTAGCAAGCCATTGTCGGTTAATTGCCACAGATGATGGGTTTGAAGGGGTCAAAGAGGAGCATAATTGGACTCATATAGCTGCTATTTGGAGCCTTCCTTATGCTACTGCTCTGATCCTTCCACATAATTTAGATGTAATGCATCAAGAGCGCAATGTTGCAGAAAGTATAATAAGTATGGTTTTTGATTTGAAAGATAAGACTAAAGATAATTTCAAAGCTCGGCAAGACTTAGCTGAAATATGTGTTCGGCCAACCCTTAATCCGAGACCCAATCAAGCTGGCCATATGGGGAAGCCACGTGCGAAGTACTATCTTAAGCCTGCGGAGAGGAAAGAAGTTCTTTTATGGTTGAAGAACCTTAAATTTCCTGATGGATATGCAGCGAATCTGAAACGAGCGGTGAACATTGTAACTGGAAAAATGAATGGTCTGAAAAGTCATGATTACCATATCATCATGGAAAGGTTGTTGCCTGTGATGCTACGTGGGTACCTCCCTGAAGAAATCTGGACAATGTTGGCCGAGTTAAGTTTTTGCTACAGGCAATTATGTGCAAAAGAAATTAACAAGAACACAATGAGAAAATTGAGTAAGGAAATACCTGTCTTAGTATGTAAGATGGAGAAGGTGTTCCCCCCAGGTTTCATGAATGTAATGCAACACTTGTTAGTGCATTTGCCTTATGAAGCTGAGGTGGGTGGCCCCGTATAATACAGGTGGATGTACTTTGTTGAACGAGACTTAAAGAAGCTCAAAGCAACCATCGGAAATAAAACACGAGTGGAGGGATGCATTGCCGAGGCATTCTATCTTAAGGAGATCTCACACTACACGAGCACATATTTTGCAGAAGAAAATAACATTAATGCTCATATACCGCGCTACCACACCTCGAATGAGACACCGAAGAGCAATCTCAAGCTGTTTCAGTGGACTGGCAAGGCCGTCGGTGCTAGTTTGGTCTATGAAATGTGCATACAAGAATGGAATACTGCATTGTTGTATATGTACACAAATATGGAGGAGATGGAAAAATATTTCGTGTAAGTACCATGACATATATCTCATATGTGAAGCACGCTTAGCAATGTACTTGTGCTAAATAAAGAATCTGTAGGTTGTTTGACCAGGAACAATGGAGATATGCACGACAACCAACTGCTAAACAGCTCGAAACCTTACGGTGTGAGGGTTTACGTGGTGGTCCAAATTTTGTCACATGGTTTAGAAGACATGTAAGCATCCTTACTCTAAGTACCTTATTTATATAACTTGTTATGAGTTAACAAAATTTTAAAACTTGTAGTGCATGAAGGATAGCAGTGTCCATGATGATCTAAGACAACTTTCACATGGAAGCACGACTGCTAGGAGTTATGGTTGTTATGACATAAACGGATTTCGGTTCCGTTCAACCAAGTTTGAAGCAAAAAATCCACATGCCGCCACAACAAATAGTGGAGTTGTGACCACCGCGAGTGCCTTAGATGGTTCTATCACGGAGTATTTCGGTGTCATTGAGAATATAGTGGAGCTGAAGTTTGAAGGGTTAAAAGATTTAAGAGTTGTGTTATTTTATTGTGATTGGTTCAATAGTAAATTAGGTTCTGGGGTAAAGCATAATAAAAAACTTGGTTTAGTGGAGGTGAACCACAAATTGCGACTTTCTGGTTACAATCCATTTGTCCTTGCACATCAAGTTGAGATGGTCTATTACATGTCGTATCCATGCCGTTTGGAAAGTTTGGAACCATGGTGGATTGTTCAGAGAGTATGTCCTCCAGGTCGATTGCCTATTCCTGGAGATGAAGGTTACGATGAATGTGAGCTTGATCGTACTGTTCCTGAAGCATTTCAGGAAAATGACTGTGATGGAGCCTTTGAAGTTGATATTGGGATGGCACTTGACAGATTAGATGGTGACACTGGTGATGTAATAGTTTCTGAGGTTCGAAAGAAGAAACGGCCACGTCGTGCAAGTAAAGTAATGTTCACAACGTCTGAAACGCGGCATGGTACTACTCATGGTGGCCCCGTAGCTGAAGAAGATGACCCCGATGAATTTTAACATGTAATGTGATGTTATATGTAGTTTTTCATAATAGTGTTCTATTTGGTAATTTTTGTTATGAAACTTGTTATTTTTTATTTACCATTGCTTCATATGATATTAACTAACCATATTTTATTTTTTAGGATGAGGTCATTTGTGCACGCTCTGAAGGGGAAGGGAAAGAAGGATGTATCCTCATCTTCAAGGAGTCAGGGAAAGAAGAATGATGGATCCGCATCTTCTGATAGGCCTTCTCTCTTTAGAGGCAGCAGTTCTCATCTGAGCCGAAGAAGTGCACTTCAGCGATGTCTAGATGAGGCTATGCAAGTAAGTCATATGTAGTTTGCATGTGTAATTTATTTTTTAATAACAATAAATATATATTTGTATTTGAACAGCAAGAAGAGGAAGGTAGGGGTGCGGATGAGGAAGAATATGTCGCGAACGTGGATGGCGATGGAGGTAGCGGAGAGGGAGATGGGTGCGAGGACAGAGAAGAGTGCGAGGATGGAGATGATGGAGATGCAGAGGAGGAGGAGGAGGAGGATGAAGAGGAGGATACTGCTGCACAAACTGTGTTCAGGTACTTACAATCATTTCATGAAAAATTTTGTATGAGCTAGCTAACTAATACACCACATTTAGATTTAGAGGCAACAATGTGATGACTCCTGCAGCAACCAATCCAGCAAATCGTCGACTGATTAGGCCACATGGGGATTGGTAAGTAATATATTTTATTATTGTCATTGTTTTATTTAATATATTGTATAGTTCCAATAAGAAACATGATGGATAACATGTTCTAATTGCAGGCAGTGGGACGATATTTGTTGGGAGGGAAAAAATAGGTTAAGACCTGTGAATGCAACATTGGGAACACTTTGTCGGTTTCACTACCCAGGAATGGTCACAGTTGGAGGTGTGCTTCAGCCTGCATTGAAGTGGGAGCATTATAAGCTGCAATCGGATGACCAGGGCGTCACGACGGCAGCGAGAGTTTGGAATGACTTTTGGGTACTTTTTTATCTTAACTTGTCTAACTTGTATAACTAATATCTATTTGATTCATTTATGAGTTGACTAATGAATTAATTTTTCTTTTTAGGAGAGGTATCGTTTGCCGGAGGAGGAGGAGCAGTGCCTACAAGATAGGGCTCGTTCTGTGTTTGACAAGGCAGCGACGAAGGTGGTGAGGGACATGATGTCCAATGCTCGTATACAGTGCGTTTGTTTGTACTACAAGAAAATAAAGCTGCAACACATGAACAAGAAATTGGGTGCTTCTGAGATATATCTTCGAGAGGATGAGTACCTTGAAGCTGATATTAGCGGTTTGCCTTGGTTGAGAAAGTGTCCGGATGCTTGGCGAGCACTTTGTGCTTATTGGGCTTCACCTAGCTTTGTGGAAAAATCTAGAATGAAGAGAGCTAATCGTCAAGCAGGACCACGGGTTACGCAGAGATATGGGGCTGATGGACATCTTCGTTTGGCTCGTCGAATGGTACGTGTTTATTATTCAATTTGTTTACTATGTGCTTACTTGCAATATCACAATTTTTTCTTTATCAGGAGGCACAAAGTGGGGTGGCACCAAGCTATATTGAAACATACATTCGAGGCCACCACGGCCCAGATCCTACACAGCCAGATTTGCTTTGCAGTGATAATGCCACGCAGACTCTGGTTAGTAAAATAATATGATTTCAATTAAGCGATGATTTCAATATAATCTTATTATTGGTTGTCTAAATGGTAAGGCGAGATATGGCGATGAAATGGTGTCACGTCATGGGGAGGAGTATGATTGGAGGACGAGTGATGTGGATGTCGGTGCATCATACTCAAGCGGGGGAGGGAAGAAACATGGCAGGTTTAGCATGTTGAATGGAGTTATTGATACAAGTGGTGCTTTGAGTGAGGCAAGGTGTTCCCAGTCCACTCAGAATTCTCGGGGCTACCAACAGCAAAGTCAAAGGGAAACTGTAATGCAGGAGAAGATAAGGCAGCATGAAGAGGCGATGCAGAGGCAAGAGGAGTGGGCAAGGCAACAGCACGAGTACATGCAAAATTTTTTCGCTCAGCATCGACAGATTCAGGTACTATGCAAGTTTTATATTTTTTCAAGTCTTTATGCACTTTTTATTGCTATAAGATATTTAATCTACTTTTGGTTTGTAGGAAATGCTAGCGGCTACTCTTGGCTCACAATTTAATTTGCCACCTCTTCCTTCGCCTCCTCCTCCACCGCCGAATTTTGTACCATTTGTGCGTGTACCGTCTCCACAAGTGGTAATTATATCGTATAAGTAGCAATGCTCAACTTGTCTTACATATGCGTACTAAATAGATTTAACTTTTTCTATAATCAGGGTTCGACGAGTACTCATCCTCGAGGAGTTTCCGCCAGCCCGTCCACGCCAGCATCGGCACCGCGTAACATTTCTGGAGGTGACTGCGGCAGCGGACATAACATTACCCCTCCTCCTTGATTTGTGTTTTCGCGTTGTAGGCTCTTGCACTTGCCATGTAGGACTAGCAGGGGAGCGTGTCGAAAGTACTTCGGTGGATAACTTGCTTTGGATATGTTATGCTTTGGATATGTTTGTTATGTATGTTAAGTAGGCCTAGCAGGGGACCGTGTCGAAAGTCCTTCGGTGGAGAACTTGCTTTGGATATGTTATGCTTATGGATATGTATGTTAAGTAACTGCTTTGGAGGTTATCGATATCATGTGATATCGTATCTCGTTCTTCAATTATATTTATTGGATGTTGATGTATTTCATAAATATGATCTGATTGTATGTTGATGGAGGATCTATATAGGGCATCAGGTAGCTGAACCTGCTGGCTGGAGGTCTCAGTATTTTCGTCGGCCACCTGGCCGATGAAAATACTGGACTGCTGTCCAGTATTTTCGTCGGCTTCTGGCCGACGAAAATATACTGCGATAATTTCGTCGGCCTCGGGCCGACGAAAATACTCCATGTATTTTCGTCGGCCAAGTAAGCCCACGAAAATGGCTAACTTATTTTCGTCGGCTAACTTGGCCGACGAAAATAGGGGTGTATTTTCGTCGGCTTTTGTGGCCGACGAAAATAGATGTATTTTCGTCGGCAGCCGACGAAAATAGTCCTATTTTCGTCAAGTTTATTTCGTCGGCCTATTTTCGTCGGCAAGCCGACGAAAACGACTATTTTCGTCGGCATTAGGCCTATTTTCGTCGGCTTCTGGCCGACGAAAATGTCCTGTTTTCCCGTAGTGTTGGTAAATATTTCTCTGCTATCTTCTTGCAAATTTTGTTTATCCGGTGTTGTTGTTTCTTCCTGACATGGATTGGTTCTCTTTTTAGCACGACCACATTAAATTATGAGTTGAATGCTAATTAAGTGATTCTACCAGCAGAAGTATGGAGCAGTAAGAGAATCAGGTAGACAAATAGTTATTACTGGTTATTATGAGTTCATAACATACGTAGCAATGCAATCCCTGTTGCCATTGCTTGGCTGCTGTGTTAGCAGCAACCAGGCCAATGAGCCAACAAACAATATGTATCGTAAATTTGCACAGCCTATCTATTTTCTCTGTTTTCAATGCATATCTGTAGATACGATTGATGTATTAGGGTAAAAAATGATAGAAAGAACATATCAAGAAGCTTCGTTGAATGTGTCCATTATGTTATACCAGATATGCACAAGTGCTGTAGTTATGGAATTGAAGTGCGTGGTTAAGATCCAAGGAAATTGAAGGTTAACTGAATTCCATATGAACTTGGTCGTAAAATCCATGCATGGAAGTTAACCATAAATATATAGGTGTCCAATAATCTTGGATAAAATATTTTGAGATTTTAATTATGCATAAGTAGGGGTTTTATGCATTACCATCATGAAGAAAACCAAGAAAAACTCCAAGAACTATTGTATATAACAAATAAATTTATATAACAATGGTACTTATTTTATATAGTAAATAGCTTGATATTTTATTCTAAGATACTTTAACCAAGAATCAATTAATTTATTTCCTGTATGTGCTAAATGCTACAACTTTACATATCAAAATAGTGGAAATTTTTTGAAATATATGAAAGTCATTGTTAAATCAGAAAAAAAACTTATGAAGGATTAGCATGAGCAGTGGGACCCACTCTTTTGTTTCAAAACTCATGAAGAAACATATGACGGACTAGTATTTTCATAAATCCATGACGCTTGAAGGTTATCATAAAAATGGAAGAGCATTCATCACACGATGACATTAAATAAAGTTTATGACGATTTATGTTTGGACTTAGTGACGAACATCTTATTTTCATAACTATACTGTACTTGCCACTACAAAACGTCATTAAACGGAATGACTTTATAACATTTTGATCAGTTGTTACAAGGTATTGATTAAAAGGTTGTGTCGTACTCCCTTC